>NW_026622852.1:45746628-46392985 GCF_023065955.2 Ursus arctos | reverse complement strand
CACCCAGTGCTCATTACAACAAATGCCCTCCTTAATGTCATCGCCCAGCTACCCCATCCCCCTACCTACCTCCCCTCCAGCAACCCTCAGTTTGTTTTCTATAGTTAAGAGTCTCCTACAGTTTATATCCCTCTCTGTTTTTATCTTATTTTGTTTTTCCTTCCTTTCCCTTATGCTCATCTGTTTTTTTTTTTCTTAAATCCCACCTACGAGTGAAATCAATACGGTATTTGTCTTTCTCTGACTGACCTATTTTGCTTAGCATGATACATTCTAGTTCTATCCACATCAGTGTGAATGGCAAGATTTCATTCTTTTGATGGCTGAGTAATATTCCATTGTGTATGTATACCACAACTTCTTTATCCATTCATCAGTCGATGGACATCTGGGCTCTTTCCATAATTTGGCTATTGTAGATAATGCTGCTATGAACATTGGGGGTACCTGTGCCCCTTCAAATCAGTATTTTTGTATCCTTTGGATAAATACCTAGTAGTGCAATTGCTGTGTCCTAGGGTAGCTCTATTTTAACTCTTTGAGGAAACTTCATATTGGTTTTCCAGAGGGGCTGCACCAGCTTGCATTCCCCCAACAGTGTAAGGGGGTTCCCCTTTCTTTCTTTTTTTTTAAAAAGATTTCATTTATTTATTTGACAGAGACAGCCAGCGAGAGAGGGAACACAAGCAGGGGGAGTGGGAGAGGAAGAAGCAGGCTCCTAGCGGAGGATCCTGATATGGGGCTCGATCCCATAACGCCGGGATCACGCCCTGAGCCGAAGGCAGACGCTTAGCAACTGCACAACCCAGGCGGCCCAGGGGTTCCCCTTTCTTGGCATCTTTGCCAACATCTGTTGTTTTCTGAGTTGTTGGTTTTAGTCATTCTGACAGGTGTGAGGTGGCACCTCATCATGGTTTTGATTTGTATTTCCCTGATGCTAAGCGATGTTGAGCATTTTTTTTCATGTGTCTGTTGGGAATTTGGATGTCTTCTTTGGAGAATTGTCTATTCATGTCTTCTGTCCATTTCTTGACTGGATTATTTATTTTTGGGGGTGTTAAGGTTAGTAAGTTCTTTATAGATCTTGGATACTAGCCCTTTATCTAATATGTTGTTTGCAAATATCTTCTCCCATTCTATAGGTTGCCTTTTAGTTTTGTTGACTGTTTCCTTTGCTGGGCAGAAGCTTTTTTATCTTGAAGTCCGAATAGTTCATTTTTGCTTTTGTTTCCCTTGCCTTTGGAGACGTGTCTAGCAAGAAGCTGCTGCGGCCGAGGTCACAGAGGCCGCTGCCTGTGTTCTCCTGTAAGATGTTGATGGTTTCCTGTCTCACATGTAAGTCTTTCATTCATTTTGAATTTATTTTTGTGTATGATGTAAGAAAGTGGTCCAGTTTCATTCTTCTCCGTGTTGCTGTTCAATTTTCGCAGCACCATTTGTTGGAGACTTGTTTCCCACTGGATACTCTTTCCTGCTGTGTTGAGGAATAATTGACCGTATAGCCACGGATCCATTTCTGGGCTCTCTATTCTGTTCCACTGCTCTGTGTGTCTGTTTTTGTGCTGGTACCATACTGTCTTCATGATTACAGCTTTGTAATACAGCTTGAAGTTTGGGGTTATGATGCTACCAGCTTTGGTTTTCTTTTACAATATTCCTCTGGTTATTCAGGGTCTTTTCAAGTTCCATACAAATTTTAGGATTGTTGGTTCCAGCTCGGTGAAAATGCTGGTGTTATGTTGATCAGGATTGCATTGACTGCATAGATTGTTTTGGGTAATATACACATCTTAAATTATACTGAACTTTATTAGTAATAAAAACAAAAATTACATGGTGGTTACACTTCTTGAAAGCACTTTAATACCTATTACCATATTTAATTATCTCATTAAGCTAGTGAAATTGGAACCGATGACTTCACTTTCCTTTACAGGTAAAGAAATTGAGGCTTCAAGGTTAGGTGGCCTGCTTAATAAGGACACACTTTTAAATGACTCATCAGGGATTTGAACCCAGGCCTTCTAAATCTAAAGCCTGGAATGTTTCCATTTTATGTGGTTACTGTAGGGACTAAAATAATCAGACCAGTCATGATTAGGAGCCATGGTGATGTCTTGAATATATTGAAAAATATATTGAAAAAATAATGTGGGGGCGCCTGGGTGGCACAGCGGTTAAGCATCTGCCTTCAGCTCAGGGCGTGATCCCGGCGTTATGGGATCGAGCCCCACATCAGGCTCCTCCCCTAGGAGCCTGCTTCTTCCTCTCCCACTCCCCCTGCTTGTGTTCCCTCTCTCGCTGGCTGTCTCTATCTCTGTCAAATAAATAAATAAAATCTTAAAAAAAAAAAAGAAAAAAAAAAGAAAAAATAATGTGTGCTTCAAACATGTTTTGGAAACATTGCATACCATAGTCCCATCTCTGTAATTCGTAATTCATCATATCAGAATATCAAAGACTCTTTAAAAGACTTGAAGAAAAAAAATACCATAGTTTGTTTGTTTGTTTGAATCAAAAATGTGTGGACCCTACATTATTTGTTAGTATGAAGTACCCGTTTATATCAAATGGGATACCAGTGCTCCATAAAACACCAGGGAAATAGTGCCTCATCCCATACTCTGACCCTCGGCCTTTCAGAATCAAAACTGACTTTCTGCTTAGACTGTCACACAGCCAGCGGGAGTAGTCAGGCAAGGCCGGCGGCCAGCTGGAGGGGTTGTCCAATCTTGGTGCCACCTCGCCACGCCGCGGCTATCTTGTCACCAGGCTCAGTGCCTGGGGAAAATGAATTCCATACTCACAAGAATTACTTTGTAGAAAGATATCCAGAGCTGATCATCCAAGGTGATTCTATCTATCTTATGGCCCATATTTTGTTTTTACATCACAAGCTTCTAAATGCCCTGCGGCGAGTCATTATGTATCAAACCCTGGCACACTCCATGGCTCCCTCCTGTAAAACGGCCAGCGTGGAGTCAAGTTGTTGGTGGCGTGGTGGCTACTGGTAGCGGTACAGCTTTAGCGACATTAATAAGAATTAATTAGGCAGCAGGGCTGGAAAGAAAACAGAAAAAATCGTGATGGTCCATAATAAGGAAACATGGGACACATTTCACCCCCTAAGAGTGGCAAACGTTCCGATCTTCAGTATTTTAAAAATCTCTTGTCTGTGTCCTAAGTCACGTAGACTTTGATGCCGTATCTCAAAAAGAAATGCAGCAGACATGCACTGAAGAGTCATTTTGCAATAATAATAATAATAATAATAATAATAATAATAATAATAAAAGAAGCAGATACAGATGCCTTGAAACCTATGAGGGACAGCAGAAGGAAAGGGCCCTATCTAAAGAAGTGAAACATACCGCCCTGGAAAGCATTCATCAACCAACACTTTGTTTCAAGGACATAGGCGCAGATTAAGAGTCTGTGTGGGAGGCGCCTGGCTGGCTCAGGTGGTGAAGCCACTGCCTTCGGCTCAGGTCATGGTCCCAGGGACCTGAGATCGAGTCCCACGATGGGGTACTTGCACAGTGGGAAACCTGCTTCTCCCTCTCCTTCTGCCTGATCCTTTGCCTGCTTGGGCTCGCGTTTCTCTCTTTCTCTCTCTGTCAGATAAATTTTTAAAAAATGTTAAAAAATACATAAAATAAAATAAAGCAAAATAAAATAAAGTCTGTGTGGAACCTCAAAAAAAAAAAAAAAAAAAAGAATAGTCATTTTGTCCTGGGCATTTGTAAGGAGCGACAGAGCAGAGACGCAGAAGATGAATTCCTTGCCTTAGTAAGGTTCCTTGTGCTCCAGTAACAGGGAGATAGACATGCACAACATTGCCCACATACACTACAAAACAAATAAAACAGAGATCTGCACCCCAGAAGAAGGACAGTCATTTCTTATGGGCGGGGGGGGTGGTGGTGGTGGTGGTGGTGGTGCAGCCTGGGAGTACTTCCTAGAGGAAGTGACATTCAAATTATGTTTTGAAGGTGAATAAGAAACCTCTCCCTGAAATCTCTCCCTCTCCAGGGTCCTCTTCTGCCACTGTGCCTTCTGCCTGCTGCTTTCTAGCCCCAGTTGATTTTTCTCTGGCTCCAACCTCAGGGCCTTTGCACATGCTGCTTCCTCTGCTTGAAACCCTTGCCTCCTTCCTTCAACTATCTGACTCTGCTTGCCTTTCAGGTCTCAGCTTAATTGTTGCTCCCCCGAGAGTCCTTCTGATACCCTCTCCCACCCATATACATTGCACCTCCCCCACGGTTCTCCTTAGGACATTCAGGTAACTTCATTTATAACAGGTATCATATCTTTTGCTTCTGTATTTTTCACATGTTTGTTTCTCTCTCTTCTACGTTGTTTTCGTAACCTCTCTGAGATCAGTACCTGTGTCTATACTCTTCAGCATTGTATTGCCCGATCTCATTTAGTGCCTTCCACCCAACAGAGGCTCAATAATCATGGGTTAAATAAAATGAATGAAAGGATATCTTAAGGTGACTGAGAATCTCCAGCAAAGAGGTGTTGACATAAACCTGCCTAGTGTGAATGTTAGTGGCAGGTTCTAAAACTCCGTGGTTTATGGGGCAACGGGGTTGGGGAGATCCGACCTTCTCTCCGCACAGGAAGAGGAGGAGCTCAAACTTGGGGAAAGAAAAGGCATTATTACATCACATACAGACAAGAGAAACCTCCAGCAGGTCAAACGGTGTTGAGATTTGTCTTGGCTGTAGCTTTCCATGCTTCCAAGTGTCATTGGAATGGTGGGTTGTCAAGGGATGGGATTAGGGTGTGGACCTGGAGATGGGCTCAAGGGTGGGCTTGAGTCTGCTTTGAGTTAGTACCCTAGGCCTGAAGTAGACTAGAACCCTTCAGACTTTACATTAAGTCTGGCACATTCACCAGAGCTGGAAGTCCACAGAGGACCTGGAAGCAAATTCTTGTAGGAGAAGCGTAATTCTAGCTGACATATACTGAGCTCTAACCATATGTCAGGCACTGGGCTAAGCATTTCACATGCATTTTCTAATTTAATCTTCACAAAGACACCTTGTGAGTTGGGTCCTATTATTATTATTATTCCCATTTTACTGAGGAGAAAAATCTAGGTGTTGAGTGCCAGGCAGTCTGAGGCTTACCCAGCCAGTGGGTAGTGAAAACGTTGGACTCTCCAGCCTGAGCCCTTAGCCTGGTGTGCCTCTGGTTCTGGAAACTGCAGTCATAGCAGGCAGCTGCTGGAAGATTCTGGGCTTGGGATCCCAGCCATCTCTTCTTCTCTCTCTAGACCCGAGGAACAGGACCACCAGCTGGTCCACAGAAGATGGGTAATTTGAGGACGGTGTGCTTGGTGGGACTGGTTGTGAAGGATTATGAACACCAAGCTGAGAAACCCGGATGCCATTCTTGGAAACCAAAGGGATTGTTTGCACACGGGAATGGCACGTGAGAGATCAAAGTGGCAGAGAGTGGCGCTCGGGCGTTGGGTGCTGAGGAGACCAGGGGCAGGAAGCCGTGGTACTGAAGATGGGCCAGGAGTCCTCTCAGGCTACGAGGGATGGGAGTTGGCAACCACTTGGTATGGAAGAGCAGTCTGTTGTCACTCGGTGATGAGACACACATTCCCCCGTTCCCAGTCATGCACCACATCTCAGCAAACTCGCTCCTCCTGATTGGTCAGTATTTACTTAACATCCTCACTTTCCCAAGAAATCCAACCTGGCTCCAGCTCTGAAGAAGCGTGAGTTCCTGGGCCTCTCTGGCTTATAAGGCTGCTCTCAAGAAATGGTCTTTGATGTCAAAAAATGAAATCGCATGCATAAATGCTACGCACGTGCTTCGGTCTCCCTAGGACTTGTGAGGTCAAACTACCCTTCTTTCTGCGTCATTATGATGTAACGATGTGACTTTGCTCATGTAAGGTTGGTGCTCTACCCACTTCTTTTCTTTCTTTTTTTTTTTAAAGATTTTATTTATTTATTCGACAGAGAGAGAGACAGCCAGCGAGAGAGGGAACACAAGCAGGGGGAGTGGGAGAGGAAGAAGCAGGCTCCTAGCGGAGGAGCCTGATGTGGGGCTCGATCCCATAACGCCGGGATCACGCCCTGAGCGGAAGGCAGACGCTTAACTGCTGCACCACCCAGGCGCCCTCTACCCATTTCTCCTAAGTATTGAAGGGACAAATTTAAGAAAGGGAACAGGTCAGATAAATGTAAACGCGGAGTTAGACAAATTAAAATGAGCAGAGGATGAATGTTTGTCCGGCTTCTAGTGGCTCTACCTTGCTAGCACAGCGCTTAGCAAATAGTTTATGCTGTATCTTTATCTTTGTATCTACGTACCTGTGTATAGTTGTTGCTTTTGTTTTTGCTGTTACGAATGAATGAATGAATGAATGAATGAATGAATACACTTTCTAGGATCAGATATTGAACTTCATTCTGCGTTCCCTGGTAGCTAAGGGGAAAAGGGAAAGAAGTATAGAATATGGTCTATATTATGTGACAAAAGGAAAGGTATGTTTATCTGAGTGAACGTTTATGTTGGCGTGACAAGGAATTCCATGAAAACATTGTTTTCTTAGACCCTTACATAAGACATCTTGAAGTAAATAATGTCAATTCCTCTTCCTGCCGCTTCTTTTTAAAACGTAGCTGTTTGGGGGCGCCTGGGTGGCTCAGTCATTAAATGTCTGCCTTCAACTCATGGTGTGATCCCAGGGTCCTGGGATCGAGCCCCGCATCGGGCTCCCTGCTCTGCTGGGAGCCTGCTTCTTCCTCTTCCACTCCCCCTGCTTGTTTTCCCTCTCTTGCTGGCTGCCTCTCTCTCTCCGTCAAATAAATAAATAAAAATCTTTAAAAACAAACAAACAAACAAACAAAAACAAAAAACGTAGCTGTTTGATGGATGCAGTTTTTGGTTTCGTGTGCTTAAAACGTGGGATGTGGCCAGAGCGGGGATACAGAATTACCAAGTTATAGTAGGAGAGCTCAGTCAGGAGAAGAAGCAGTGTAGATTGCTGTAGCTAATATGATGGGTTTTAGAAGTGAGGGACTCCCTTCTTTACCTGCACGATGGAGATGAAGATGAGGAGGAGGAGGAAGAGGAGGATGCCTAAGTGCTTAGCCCAGCAGCTGCCGCAGGACAAATGACCCCAGCTTGGAGGGAGTCTGGCCACATGCTTGTGAGACAGGTGACACTGTTCTCAAGGGGCCTTTTCCATTTGCACCGTCTCCCTTCCCTCCACTGTTTATGTCCCATTAAATAATAAGATGTGAGCAGCACCACCGGTAATAAATACATATATTTTTTCTCTTGGGTCCTCTTGTCCAAATGGAAAAAGACAGCGTGAGCGCACAGGCTCCACGCACCAGTGATGCTGGACGGCGGACTTCGCCCATTTCCCATCGCGTGGTATCGCACCTCATTTAATCTGAGCGAAGCTTAGAGCCTCATCTAGACGGCACCCTTCTCCAGGGAAAGCATGCTTCCTTCTGCTCTGCCCCTCTACTGCCCATCGCAGACCCCTCAACACCTGTGTTTGGAGCCACCGGGGATGTCAGGCACCAGAATAGAGCGCTGAGGAAGCACTCAAAGCTCCTGTCCTCAGGCAGCTTCACTCTCAGTGGCAGAGAAGGACACCACGAATAATCAAATGAGGAAAGGTGACAGGTTCCGATCATAAGAGTCATGCTGAAAATGAAAAAGGACCAGGTGATGGAAAGGACTCGGGACATTCTTGATTTGGGCATTGGGGGCGGAGGGTCAAGGAGGTGATAGTTGGACCAGGCTCCAAATGGTCCAAAGGAGCCAGTCATGCCCTGGGCTGGTGCTCCAGTCAGAGAAAGAGGAGCAAAGGGCAAAGACCTTGAGGTAGAATGAACTAGAAGTGTTCAAAGAGTAGGAAGAACGCCCATATGATTGGCGTGTGGTGAAGGAGAGAGGCTGCGATGAGCAGAGGCCAGAATCCAGAGCTGATTATGAAGGGAGCTCTCCAAACATCAGCAAAGAGACCGAGTGGCTGACTCCGTGTTCCCTGGGGCAGAGTGACGTTTTCATCTCCATGGTGTTTCCGCTCCTCTGCTCCCATCCAAGCCTTGAAAGAGAGTTCTCAGTGCAGAGATTGCAAAACATCATCGAGCTGAGTCCTCAGATGAACCCCAAGAGGTGAGTTGTTGGGATTTCAGCTTTAAGGATGATGGATCTACAATGCAAAGAACTTGATCGGAGTCTTGTCACTTTTACGTGGTTCTGCTCGGGTTTGAATCTTCCTGCTCCAGGGCGTGGGTTTCCACCATCACCATGAAGACGCCTTTCAGTTATTCTGTATCCTCCTCATCTCTTGTCTCGAATCTTGGAAATGGGTCTGCGGAGACATGGGCTGTAGGTATCAACACTGGGAGTCAGTGCAGTGAGTAAGCACTGTCATCACCGTCAGCGTCATCGTTATCAACGACATCATCAGAACAGGACTCAAAGTAGCTATAATTTATTAAGCATTTACTATATTCCAGAAACGTGCTATGCGCTTAGCATATGCCATTAAATTTCCTTCCCCCAATAATCCTAAAGGGTAGGTGCAACTATTATCTATACTTTGTAGATAAAATAAAATAACCGCTCAGAAAGGTTAAGTGACTTGCCTAAGGTCACACTGCAGTGGAGCTAGAACTGGACTCAGACCTGAGGCTAAATAGACCCTGCATGACCCTGCTGTTCACCTCTGACTACAGGAACCAGACACTGGATCAGTCACCGGGGCGGGGGGCACATGATTGAATAAGATTTAGTTCATGACCTTGGAAAGGGCAAGGTATAGACGGGGAATGTCTCTTAAAGGAACACAGCCTTTTTTCGCCTGCCCAGCCCTCCCAAGCAAAGTGAGCGCAGAGCCCGGTTCTGTTTGACAACTCCGAGAGCTAGCATCTGGTTGTGAAGGCAGGAGTGGAGGCGGAGCCAGGCGGGAGGAAGCGGTCCAGCGCTAAGGATTAGCACTGGCGTCAGGGGAGGGAGAGGGTGAGAACCCGGTGAGCAGTTAAGAGGCTCCACCTTGGCATGGGAGATAAGTGGAAATTCTGATTTCCCCAGACCAGACGCTTGAACCACAATCCAGGCTGTGGTTATTTATATTCCCCTAACAGCCTTGTTTACCCAACCTGCGCGGATGCAAATCAGCGTCCGGAAGCGGTGGAGGCGGCGAGGTGTGCAGCCGGGAGGGACTGGGGGATTGGTTTTCCTCGTGTAGTGTTAACACAGCTACACATGACTGCCCGCACTTCTGCAGCCCAGGGAGAGAACGAGAGAGCGCAGTCCCCAGGACACTTGCCCAGTCCTTCTGCCTGAGCGAGAGAGAACAAAAGGAGTGGAGTGGACTGTGATTCTTCCAATCTCTTCCTTCACAATCTGCCCCTGACCTTTCTTTGCCAGCTTCACCACCAGGCACATCTCCTGCCCTCCCGTCCTGCAAGCACCTTGCGCTCCTGTCGCCCTTGGCTCTGAATACATCCTGTGGCCTCATGTTTCTGTGCTCCAGCTCAGGCCGTTTTGCTCAGAGTGCCCTTTGCCCTCTCTTCCTTTCTCTCTCTCTGCAAACTCTGTTATGCGTATGACTCATGGGGCACCAGATGGCTTTAAGTAGTACACAGGCAGAATTCTTATTTTATGCAAATATTTATCATCTTAGATCCGAGTCAATTTGCCCAAAGACACTGAATATATAATAATAGAGGTAGGATATAGATAAGGCAGGTGTCTTGATGAGCATGTAGAGATTACTGTCAGTTGGGAGACACTGCTCTTATTTATCGAATGTGGTCTGCCTTTTATAACATGGGAGACAGGGTTGGAATTCCCTTCTGCTCTCAGGTACTTTCCCCAACCTCTGAAGCTCATTCACATCATCCGATTACATGGCCTTCCTTCTCTCTCCAAGATGCCATCTGTCATTCTGTAGGGCATGTCCCATTGTCCCTAAAGGCTGTGGCCCTAGAAACTGTCTTTTTCCCAAGCTCAAATCCTGCCATCCCCGGTGGAACCTACCAGTGTTCAAGGAAAACTCACCAAATAAGCAGTCTTCTCTGTCCCTCCATTCCTCTCCCCTCTCTAAACCCTGGCAAACCTTAACCTGTTCTCTGTCACTATAATTTTATTAATTTGTCTTATTGACAATTTAGACAAATTTTATTAATTTGTCTAAATGAAATGTATAGGATGTAATCTTAAGAGGTTGGCTTCTTATACACAGCATAATTCCCAGGAGATCTATCCAAGCCATTGTGTGAATCAATCAATAGTATTCTGTGGTATGGCTATATTAGAGTTTTTTAATCATTCGATTGTTGAAGGACAGTTCGGTTGTTTCCAGGTTTGGACTATTAGCAATATATAATAATATTAAGAATAAAACTGTTTGAACATTCTTATATAGGTTTTTGTGTAAACTTGTTTTCATTTTTCTGAAATCATTGTTCAAGTTCATTTGCTGGGTTGTTTGGTAAGCATAATAGGGTAGGAAAATGCCATACTCATTTCCAGAGTGACTGCACAATTTTCATTCTCACCAGCAAGGTATAAATCATCTAGTTTCTCTACATCCTTGCCATCATTTGGTGTTATCACTTTTTTTGTTTTTTTAAATTTTAGCCATTTTGGGTGTGTAGAGATATCTCATTTTGGTTTTAATTTGCACTCCCTTAACAGTTAATAATGCTGAACATCTCCTGTGTTCAGTGATATGTCTCTGTATGTCTTTTGCCCATTTTCTAACTGGGTTGTTTTGTTTTAATTGTATTTTGAGAGATCCTTATATATTCTAGATACAAGTCCTTTGTTGGCTATGTGGCTTGCAAATATTTTCTCCCAGTCGGTACCTTGTCATGTCATCCTCTCCCCCTGGGTCTTTCACAGAACAGGATGTTTTTCCATTCATTTAGCTCTTCTTTGATTTCCTTCAGCAGCATTTTATAATTTTTAGTGTACAAATTTTGTGCATGTTGTGTTGGATTTATACCTAATTATTTCATTTTATTTGGAGCAATTATATATAGTGTTGTGTTTTTATTTTCTGTTTCCACATGTTCATTGCTAATATATAGAAATATGTATGATTTTCGAGTGTGGATCTTATCTCCCATGACTATACTGAATTCACTTATTAGTTCTAGTGTTTTGTAAATTCCTTGGAATTTTCTATGTAGACCATTGTGTCATTAGCAAATAGAGAAATTTTATTTATTCCTTTCCAATCTGCGTACATTTGAATTTCTTTTCTGGCCTCATTGCACTGTCTAGAACTTTCTGTAGTATTTTGAATAAGGATAGCGTAAGTGGAAAACATTGCCTTGTTCGAACCTTATGGGGAAATCATTTGTTGTTTCAACATTAAGGACGATATTAGCTCTAAGTTTTTGTAGCTTTTATTTATCAAGTTGAAGGCATTCTTCTTTATTCCTAGTTTTCGGAGAGTTTTTGTCATGAATGGGTGTTGGATTTTGTGAAATGTTGTTTGGCATTTGATCATCTGCTCTTTCTTCTTTAGCGTGTTGGTGTGATGGATAACAGGGATTGATTTTTGAATATGAACCACCCTTGCTTACTAAAATAAATCCCACTTGGTCATGCCTTATACTTTTGTATACATTGCTGAATTCAGTTTGTTAATATTTTTTTTAGATTTTGTGCCCTAAGTTTATGAGAAATGTTGGTCTTGTGATTTTCTTTCTTTTTTTTTCTTGGACTATCTTTGTTTGGTTCTGTTATCAAGGTAATACTGACCTCATAAAATATTCCCTCCTTTTTTATTTTCTGCAAAAGATTGAGTAAAATTAGTGTTCATTTAAAAAAATGGCAGAATTCTATAGAAGAACCATGTAGGCATGGATATTTTGACTTGTGTGCTTTCAAAATAGGCATTAAATTTCCCTAATGGTTATAGGACTATTCAAATGATCTATTTCATCTTGGTTGAGTTTTGGTGGTTTGTGATTTTTGAGGACTTGGTCTACTTATTTTAGGCTGTCACATTTCAGGGGACCTGGCTGGCTCAGTCGGTTGAGCATCCAACTCTTGATTTGGGCTCAGGTTATGATCTTGAGCTCATGAGATCAAGCCCTTCATTGGGCTCTGGGCTCAGTAGGGAGTCTGCTTGGAGTTCTCTCTCTCCCACTCCTCCTCCCCCTCCTTATGTTCTTTTACTCTCTGTGTCTCATAAATAAATAAATATTTAAAAAAATGAGTTGTCAAATTTCTGTTTTGTTTTCAGAGGGAAAATTTTTGCTCCCCTAGACGGATGTCTGTAATCTTAAAATCTGTAACAAAACACGTAACTCTCCATGTGGGTTTTCTAACTCCCTCAGGTGCCCTGGTCTCTACCTGATTCCCTTGTTCATCACTGATGGTCCCCTAGCCCTCAGTTCTTAGGCACTCTCATTTTTAGTCTCAACCCCAGAGGACATTTGGCACTGTCTGGAGATATTTTTGGTAGTCAAAACTGGAGAGGGCTTTCCCTAGGCATCTAACAGATAGACATTACAAATGCTGCTAAGTGGCTTCTGATGTGCAGGACAGCCTTTACGACACAAGGTTATCTGGGCTAAGATGTCAACAGCACTGAGGTCAAGGAACCCTGAGCTGCCCTTGTTCTAGCATGGTCTGCAGGCCAGCAACATCCGCATCACCTGGGAGTTTGTTAAAAATGCAGAATCTCAAGCCTTACCCCAGATCTACTACAAAGTAGACTCTACAGTTTAACAAGATTTCCGGATGATTCATACGTACATTAACGTTTGAGAAGTACTGCCCTAGAATAATTTCTCCCCGTATCAGCTTCTTATTGCTGCTGTAACAAATTACCAGAGATTTAGTGGATTGAAGTGACATGAATTTATAATGCAGTTCTGGAGGTTAGGAATACGAAATGGGTCTCGCTGAGCTAAAAATCAAAGTTTCAAAGGACTGTGTTCCAGGCTCTAAGGGAGAATCCATTTCCTTACCTTTTCTAGTTGCTAGAAGCTGCCTTCATTTCTTCGCTCATGGTCCCCTTATTCCACTTTCAAAGCCAGAAGCATAGGGCCATGTCTTTCTTATCCTACCATCTCTCTGGTTCTGACATTTTTACCTCCTTCTTGCATATTTAAGGGCCCTTGTGATAACATTGGGCCCACCTGGATAATCAAGGATACTCTCCCTTCTGCCTTGTCTTAGAGCCAATTCATTAGGAAGCCCAATTCCATATGCTACCTTAATTCTACTTCATCATGCAAGCTAGCATATTCAGAGGTGCCCGGGATTAGGGTGTGGATACATTTGGAAGGTCTTTATCCTGCCTCATATTCTCCCCGCTTGCATTGATCATCAGAATCACCTGGAGAGCAATTTGAGCATTCAGCTCCCGGGTCCTAGCCATAACCTATGGAAACATGCTCCAGAGGTAGGGGCTGAGAATGTGTATTTTTCCATCACTTCCCAGGTGGCTCTGATGATCACGCAAGTTTGGGAACTACTGCTCTCTGGGTAGCCAATTTCTGTTGGAGCACCACTTTCTTGACTTTATTTTCTGGTAAGGGCCAGGCACAGACTCTCTTGATGCCTTAACTTGGCACCCCACTAAACAGAATTTGGGACAAAGAATCAAGTGCAAGTAGCCTCTTTGAGAGGTGATTCTAGGAAGCAGTAGCAGGTAGTGGGGGCTAAGACAAGGAAGGGAAAGCTGTTCCTAAAGGGTAATTATCAAACATTTTACCGCTGTTGGAAACTGGGGCTTCATCCCACCAAGGAACTCTAGGAGCCAGTACAAGGACAGATTTCAGTTATCTCACTTGGGAAGTAGATGATCTGGGGGGTATTTATGCACTGGTTTCTGTTGGTCATTGCTTAAGCGATCTTCCCAGGGGGCATCAATTCCTTGCCTTTGTGGGCTGTGATGTGCACTGATCTAACGGTCATCTGTGGCTAGAGAAAGCCTTCATGCAAAAGACAGGATGGTGCTAGCATTTAGAAGCCAAGAAGCGTCCACTGAAAGGGTAAGGCCCAAGGAGGTACGGGCAGGCCACTAACAGCATCTGTTCTACCTTGGATGTCCAGCAAAATTTTTTATCGAAGTCACTAAGGAAACAATATTTACAAAACACAGGAAGAGATGGAAGATTTTGTTGAAAGTCGTCTGCTGAGGTAGAAGAAGGACCGACCCTTGCTTGTACTGAGGAGGGAGCAGGAACCTAAGCCTCTCTTAGCCTCCAGAGTCCAGAACAGTTATTAGTCATTATTCCTCCTACTTGGTGCCTGTTTGTTTCGTCTTTCAGTCCCTGACAGTTCTGCACTCTTGCAGTCAGAGGCAGGGTCTCTCCTCAAATCCCACTGCCTCTCCAACTGAACTCTGGGCACAGAGCATGCATTGTGCATAAAAAGATCACAGGTTTGGAGTCAAGTGTCCTAATAACTATTGGAGGGGCTGCTCTGAAAGTTTATTGAAATCACGCTTAAATATTCCCCACTTACATGCTTGCCATGTACGATGATTTCTTCAAATGCAGGTTTCTTCCTTCTATCCCCAAGAAGAAGCTGAAACAAGTGCAAGTTCAGACATAGATGTAGATATCTCCATGAATACCTTCTTGACCCTTTAGAGTAAGGTAGATTCTCCTCTGAATGGAGAACAGATGAGGAATTTGAGGTTGCCTGACTCAGGATGGGGTTTTGTACCAAAAGCAGGGTGATGTTGGCTTATGCTATGGTGCTCACTTTCCCCTGTCATCTCTCCATCACCTGTTCCTTCTCTCCCCTCTGCCATAAGTAGAAGTACCGAGACTTTGCTTTGGGCAGTCAGATCCATGGCCAAGATCTGTCCACGGTTACCGCGTCCCCTCACAGCATACAAGCCCGGTGATCCACTGTGAATGTTGGCCAGTGATCCTAAATTCTCTGACCCAGGTTCCGTCCCTCTGTTGAAACCAGTGCACGGGCTTTGCATTGCCTCCGAGTGCCAACTTGGCCTCCTATCCATTGTTAAGACCTACCATTGTCCCTGAATTCCAAATTCAATGCACTCCCTCCCGCCTTCTCACCCGGCCTTGGTTTCCCAAAGAAAAATAATGCAAAGTGGTACAAATTTACAAGTGTGGCACTGAATAATGAATAGAGAATACAGTGACATATAAGCAATGAGGTTTTCTATATAGTCTTCATTTTAGCTAGCAATTTTTCTATAGTGTTATTCACAGATAGGCCGTTACTCTTGACATTCCTCACTATTTACCCTGAGCCCTCTTTAGCATAAAGCATCCCACAGCCTACCTGTGATTCAAAAAATAACCATGAAAAGGGTCTATCTTATTCAGCAAACCTATTCTCTGAGGTGTTTCTCCCCCATAGAAAAGAAAATGCGCATTGCCGTATAGGAGTAAATTGGGCCAGAAACCTTTTAGAACGTTGGCTGTTTTTTTGTGTGTGTCTTATGAACACTCATGTGCTTATCTCTAAGCTCGTCTAATACACATTGTGCTGTGTTAGCTAAATGGTAAAGTCACCCCCGAGTCACCCCAACAAGAGTGGTGTTTTGAGGCAACTCGAACTCAGCATAAGCTTTATACATAAAATCAATTCGAAGGAGGTAGAGGCAGATTCATGCTTCTTGCCAAAGGGAGGAAGAGTGGGTTTATCAGAGCGGCTCCACTGGCGGGAAGCGGCTGCTTCTACCGAGTTCCGCTCTCCCCCCAGGACTGATGTACCAAGCAGGAGTGGATATGAAGTGCAGAATAATAGTAGGGCTCTGGAAACCTGTTCATTTGTAGAAATTAAAACAAAACAAAACAAAACACCAAAATACCTGGGGTCCAGAGAATGAAATGACTTCCCAAAGGTCACATAGCACCCCTCAAACTTGGCCCCCCAAAGGGAAGGGCTCAGCCCACGAGCTCCACCTTCCCTCTGGGTTTGTGTGAAAGTCTGACTCTATGTCCCTCTGTGCAAAGGGGCCAGAGACAATTCAGTTTCCTAAATGAGCATTGTTGATCACAGATGAACACCAAGCATATGCTAGATAGGAACTCGGGAAAACACTCATTTTCAAAAGGGTAATAATCAAGCCATTGGACTGGAATAAAAAAACAAAAAGCAAAAATCAACCAGTCACAACGGGTTAGAGCAATGCTTTTTGTGTCAAACAACAGCCTTGGAGAAAGAAGATGAGCGTGAAAGGTCTAGAGCTAAATCCTGTTTTCCATGAGCATGGACATCGTGCGGGTCTAAGATGACGGTGAGGAAGAAGTCACGGCCCACCCCTCTTGGCCATTGTGGCCGGAGAAGGACATTGCTCTACGTTAATAAAGAGACCCTGCGAGCACAGAAGCTCGGTTGGGGAAGCAGGCAGCCTGGAAGAGAGCACATAAACACACTCGGTGGAGAAACGCTAAATTGCAGGTGTGTTTGTTCTGAAAACTCCGTAGTCCCAGGTCATGGAATTTATGAATTAAACCCTCTCCTTATTTTGACTCGAAAGGAATAAAGATTTATGACCATCCTAACCAGGGAACCAGTATTGACCCACTGGCTATTTGAGATTTTTAGCATTGTGGGCAAGAATATTTATTGCTTTTAATTACCATAAAGTAGCAAGGATCTTGTTTGCAATAGATTTTTCTCCCATTCCCTCATGTTGGTTTGCAATTCTGGGTTTAGGAAGAGGAAAAATAATGCCACATCAGTGTTAAGTAAAAATTCCCAGACAAAGATGATAAATTAAAAATGACCAAGGCTTCTTTTCAGTCTCTCTCTCTCCTTTCTTTTTAATCCCAGAAAATCAAAATAGCTTTGGGGAGGTGGGGGGAGGGACAGGGACCTGTGGAAACTGGCCCCGCTGGCCGCATGACCTTCAGCAACTCAGTTAACCTCTCTGACTCCCCAGACCAAATGAAGCCAGGACAAGAACACAGGGGGTTCCGAGCGTGGTCTCCCAAACTGTGAAGGCCTTGGAGGCAGGTAAGCCTCAGCAGCACTGGCTCTCCCTGGACCTTGTCACTGTCCATTTGGCCTATGGAGAATTTCTTCACCATAGCCTCAGTTTTATCATTCATAAAATGGGGAGAATAATGCTTCCTTTGTAAGGTCATCATAATGATAAGAGGTGATAATGGGTTAAAAAAAATCCCTAGCAGGATTCTTAGTACGTATCATTCAGTAAATGATAATCATGTTGCTAATTGGAGGTCTGGATGCCAGAGGCTATGTGTGCTCACTCTCTCATTCTCTCTCTCTCTCTCTCTCCCTTGTCTCTACACACATGCGCACGCAGGCACACAAAAAAGAAGAGCACAAGGAGTAGAGACCCTCAGCTTAGGATACCGGGGAGGGTCGTTAGACTCTATTTTAACACTGTTCCAGAAGCACTTGCTTCTACTTGCACGAGTGACCGTCTTTTTGTTCCATCCCCCAGTGGATTGACCTTGGGCACGTTCCTAACTTCCTCAAGTCATAGTTTCATCATCTGCAAAATGGGATAAGTATATCTATTCAAAGGATAATTGTGAGGGCTCACTAAAGTAATCTGTGCGAGGCGTTGTCCAACCCAGAGGGTGTCAGTGAGTAGGGATGGTCATATAAGACCTCTGGGTCATCACTGTCCTTTTCTGCTGTGCTGGCAAATTCTGGAGAGGAGATGCCCCCAAACTGGTTTTCCAGAAAGGAAAGAGCAACTTCACACACGCATTTCCAGGCCATTGCCCACCACTGAAGTCGTACTTGTAGAGCAAGTTAATATTTCCTAACGTGAGAACATCTGGACTTCCCTCCTGCCTTCGGAGACTCAGCACAGCCATATTTTACGGAGTGTCTGCCGTCACCAAGTGTGATATACGCACACTAACTGGGGGAAGCTGCCTGTAAGTAGAGGGCAGAGAAGAGGTTTTAGCCGTGTGAAAATGCAAGGGATGCAGATATCTCAGAGAATGGAAAGAGTGCTGCTAGAGGTATCAATAAGAGAAATACTTTCTAACCAATGCCCATGTGGGCTCACTGATGACCGTTGGTGGTGAGTGTCTTAGGTTAAGCAGCACTTAACGAAAAGCAGGGATATATTAGATGCAGTGATTATATTTAAGGGATGCAGAGAGGGAGAGAAGAATGGAGGCACTGGGGTATAGGAAATAAAAAAGGGGAAGAGGGAAAGGGGAGCAGGAGGAGAGAGGAAGGTACATGCACAGTGAGAGGGAAACAGCAAGAGGCGGGGAACAGGGAATAAAGGAGGCAGTAGGAAAAAACGGACACCCGTGGAGGGTTGAGAAAGGCAAGAGGAGGGAGGGGACTGGCACTGGCTGCCAGACGGACTTCTGCCCTAACCGGGCCTGCAGCTGGTCTGGGCCACCTTGCGTGATGACTTCGGCAGGGATTTCTCCGCATGGAGGCGGGGGGGGGGGGGGGTCCAGCTGTGCTCCACTAACCTCCCTGCTCCCCCTGCCCCCACTGGGAAGACAGCGATGCTCTCTGCAGGCTGGAACAGGCGAGAAATCCTCCTCCCTTCCTTGTCTAGCCACTCGCCCCTGGAAATGCTGCTCCCTGCTCTTGCCTTTCAATTCTTCGCTAAGGAAGAAAATAATAAGAGAGAAGATGAATTGAGAGTCTTTTATATTTTTACTGCAAATGACCACGGACAGGAAACTTTTCCAAGTCAATGGCTCTCTTGTGGGGCTTTACAATCCCTCTGCACCCGCAATCAGCACCACCGGACACTGCCTTCTTTATGTCAGAGACTCCTTCAGGGCTTGGCGTGGTGCCTTTTGTGCAACGGGGACAAACATAGCCGTTACATGAATGGGACCACTTGCCTGGCACCCTTTCAGGCTAAGGAGAGACAGAGAATGAGCTGGTATGTTTTGTAGAACTTTGGCTGGCGTAGACCTGAGCAAGCATTTCACCCAATGAAAGATGAGAGCTCAGGGCTTCCAAAAGGTAAAGGGGTTCTCTCCAAGTCACACGGTTGGCTGGGGGCAGAGCCAAGGTGCCGCCAACCCGGGGTTCTTTCTCTGGCACACCCCTCCCCTCGGAACCCTGTTGGTCAGTCTGTATAACCAAGGAAAGCAAAACCCCCTTCCCTTAGTGCAGTTATATCTCACTTATAAATTGGATATTTTTCCTGGGTGTTAAATATTTATTATTTATGATTTATTTTATTTTTAAAATATTTTTAAATAAATGTAATAATACTGAAGTGCAATGCCTCTTACAGATGCTATTAGTCATATTACTTAATGAGCATTATAGAAAGCCTTTCCAAAGAGAAGGGCCATATGCACCCCAATGTTCATAGCAGCATTGTCCACAATAGCTAAATCATGGAAGGAGCCGAGATGCCCTTCAACAGATGACTGGATTAAGAAGTTGTGGTCCATATATACAATGGAATATTACTCAGCCATCAAAAAGAACGATTTCTCAACATTTGCAGCAACATGGACGGGACTGGAGGAGATAATGCTAAGTGAAATAAGTCAAGCAGAGAAGGACAATAATCATATGGTTTCACTCATTTATGGAACATAAGAAGTAGGAAGATCGGTAGGAGAAGAAAGGGAAGAAGAAAGGGGGGGGGTAAACAGAAGGGGGAATGAACCATGACAGACTATGAACTCTGGGAAACAAACTGAGGGCTTCAGAGGGGAGGGGGGTGGGGGAATGGGATAGACAGGTGATGGATATTAAGGAGGGCACATATTGCATGGAGCACTGGGTGTTATATGCAAGTAATGAATCATGGAACTTTACATCAAAAACTTGGGATGTACTGTATGGTGACTGACATAATATAATAAAAAAATATTATCCAAAAAAAAAAAGAAAGCGTTTCCAAGGATTTTCTGATTTATCCTCAAAACGTCCACATAAACATGATTTTCCCACATCAGTCTCTCTCTTAGTGAGTATGCCCACAATACTGTAGGATGATACCAGTGACCATTAAAAGTCCTATTTGTGCCAAACTCCATCAACCTGTAAACGTTTTCACACCCCATGGGCTGATTTGTGTCGACACAGCACCCATTTAACAGATAGAGAAACTGAGACAAGGAATTACAGAGGCTTAATAAGAATGGAATGGTTTGTTAAAAATGGTGCTCAGAATTAAAAGGCCAGAGGGTCCAAGGCTGTTGATCTGGAAGCTCTTCAGGTTACTGGGGTTTGGGAAAATCAGACTGACCTGGTTTCAGATCCTCTCCTGGCATCTGTTAGCTTTGTGACTTTGGTCAATTGTCTGAGTCTTCGTTTCCTCACCCGCGAAACGGAGATAATAAGGATGTGGAATTCACAGAGTTGCTGTAAGAATTAAAGGTCCTGTCTAGAGTGTTCTTAGCACACAGCAGGAGCTCCACAAAGTAGCCATTATTATTGTTATAGCCTCCTCTCTCCCACTTCATTCCTGACAGAGTCTCTGTGTTTCCCCACTGCACCTTAGACGCCTGGGCAAGACGGTTTCTTGCAGAGGAAATGTGTTCTTCCATTCGATAATAGCTCACCTGCCATTTCGTTCTACAGAGCACAGATCCGTCCACTTCTCCGTTTAAAAATTATCACTGCTGATTCGTGCTTTTGCCTCATTCCTTGTTTGATCCCATTTCCCCTTCAGGGGGATGAATTTTCTGCCAGATAATCTCCTTTACAAAAGCTATTATATTTGATTTTTTTAATTTTTATGTTTCAGCAAGTCAGGCTGTCTCTTTTAAAGAAATATAAAGCATCAGCATCTCTACTTCATTGCGAGGACACTCAGGACACTATTCCTTGACCAAAAATATTCAAGGAATAAGCTGAAGGTCTGGCTTTCGGAGGGATGAATGCAGAGAGAGGCATCTCTCGGGTTCTTGGGACCTCTGAGAATCAGGAAGGTTGTTGGGTAAGGAGTAATCTCAGCAGACAGGATGTCAAGAGACCAGGCGTTTCGCTTGGGCCGGGTTTCCAACATAGCATTTGACCTTGGAGGGAACAAGGGACCTTCTTGCAGATCCTCACCTATAAAATAAAGAAGTCGGATCAGATGATCTCTAAGACACTTTTAGCTCTTGCACGTTATTACTTCTATCACTGAAACCCCGTCAGAGCCCAAAGGAATTAATTTTAATGATTAAATTCCAGGCCCTGTGTAGCTCTGGGGGAGATAATTGGAGAATATGGTTGTGCCTTTCCAATCAATCTGCATGGTGACCCCCAACTCTGCCTAATTGTCAAGAAAGGCCCTTCAACCCATCTTCGAATAGACTGAATTATAAATTAGACATGCCCCTCTCCAAACGTACATATTAGATAGAGATGTTTTATAGACCGTAATTGCACATGGGCAATGCAGGGAACGCTAGCTCACCTGCCATTCCCTAACCCAAACCCTTTATTACCCGGCCAGAATGCGTTTGCCCTGTCTACATTCTGCTCTTATACAAAAATGAAAAGAAAAAAAAAGGTTACAAGTCAACAAGCTGATAACCTGGATTTATCTTGAGAAAATAGATTGCGTGATATGCCCTGGGGTCAGTAGAGATTTAACACAATTCCACACACCCTCTGCAACGGCTTCTGTAGCTCAGCAGCGCTCGAGCCATAGACTACGGAAACCCACACAATTCTAGCGTGCTTGTCTGAACAGTGCGAACCAGGATGAAGCCTTCACAATTTCATTAGAAATTATACAACATTTCACATGCATTCACCTTTGGGACCCTTACAACAGCTCCCTGAAGTGGGAAAAGTGTCATTGTCTCTAACACACAGATAAGAAAACAGAAGTCACAGAAAAAGAATTGCTTAAGGTAAGTTTCTCAGCCCTTCGCACGTGCAATTTTATTTCCTCCCTGCGATGCTGGGTGAAGTGAGTGTTTTTATCTCTATTCCGCAGATGAGATTACTGAGACTCAAAGTGCTCAAGGAAGACACTCGGGCTCCTGTGAGCCAGGATCACGTGCCTCTACGAATCCAAGTTCCTAACTTCTTCCTCACCTGTCTGCAGACTTGAGCAAGGTTTCCCATCCGGAGCCATGGCCCAGCCGCGGTCAGAGCCCTGTCACTCCGTCTCACCCTCCTCTCAAAGACTTCCCGCTCTCTCTTACCTGCTGGGTGCCGCGTCCTTGAGGATGGGCAAGAATCATACGGCATGCTTTGCGTCTCTGTCTTCACCAGAACTTTGTATTTCCTGGCCGTTCCTGATAACAGAGAATTTACTTTTAATTTTGCACAAGCCAATAAAGGCGAAAGAGAATTGGAAGTGAATTATGTTCAGCGGGTCGAGTGTCTGCCTTCTGCTACGTGGTGCTCGCACGTGTGCAGAAAGACTTGGGAGAAGGCGGGGATAAAAGCATGAATATGTTCCATTTTCAAAGGGAAACCTACTTAGATTTCCGCGGGGATCTCACAGCCCCTCGCAAGCACCGTGTCCCTCCCATCCTTCTACTCATCTCCGTCCCTATTTGCCGATTCCTTTTCTGTACCACCACCATCTCTCTCCTGAACCATGAAATCACCTCCTAACCCACTTTCCCGTACCAGCTCTTCCTCCACCCGATTCACTCTTTCCATTGCAACCAGAGAGTTCTTTTCAAAACACAGATATGATTATGTCTCTCTCCCGTGTCGGGGACGAAAACTTTTCCTTTCTTCCCTTCTAGGTTCTTTGGCTGGTCCGATAATTAAATCAACACAAGACAGATTAGCGGGAGAATAATTTCATTTATATGGGAGCCCATAAAAATATGAGGCTCAAAGAAGTGAATGAGGCAGGCAGCTTTTATATACCTTTTAGACAAGGAAACAATGAATCTGTGAAGAATTGACAAGACAAAGCGGTTTGGGCTTGGGGATGTGAATTAGAGAAGAAAAAAACGAAGGTTTTTTTTTTGTTTTTTTGTTTTTTGTTTTTGTTTTTTGTTTTTTTTTACACAGCCTTCTCAGCCCTGAACTCTGTGTCTGTGGGGAAGGACACCTTCTCCCCGCCTGGTGTAGGAGACACCTTTCACATGGGAGAGTTCTTTCCTGCTTTCAGGGGGACAATGGTGATCAGAGTGTCCTTCTGGCACCAGCTGTCTCCTTACTAACTTTAATTCAAAATAACCAATATGCCAAAGTGGCGTATTTGGGGGCGGCTTCTTCCCTTCCCCATCACCCACGTAAATTCCTTCAGCCTCCCCCTTTTCGGCCCAAATCCTCATCCAGACTGACCCACAGGGCCATGCGTTCTTCGTCCTACCTCCTTCTCTCCCGCTACCTTCCTTTCATTCTCTTTCTTCCGTGTCCTGGATCTTCCATGTATAAAATTCCTTTCTGCCCCAGTGCCTTTGCATGAACCTCCCTTTCCCTGGAGTCTGCAGATTCTTTTCTTCCCACCAACCCTCCTCAAGCCTCACCCCCCACACATGCATCCACACACTCAGCCACACTTAGGAACCTCTCTACCTCAAAAGACACACCCTGTTTTTAGGGAAGCATCCCCAGTCTCCATGCTAGGCCAGGCCACCCAGGTCCGTGTTCCCACATGGTTTCTTCTCCTCTCTGTAGTACTTGGTCATAATTGTTATTATTCCATTGCATGTTCATTTATTTAATTTCCATGTTCTCCACTAGACCATAGGGGGGGACAAGGGGTCACATCTGTAGGGGGACAAGGGGTCACATCTGTCTTCCTGAGCTGAGTCTCCTTCGTGCCTGGCATGGGCCTTAATATACATTGGCTGTTTGATGATGCTGTATTGATTTGTTGGTGGAATGAACAAATATTCAGGATTGTACAGCTCTGCCTTCACCTTGGTTAGTTTGATCCCAGAATACAGAGACCATCGACCCCGCCTCCCTATCGTCCCCCCCTTCTTCCCTAAACACAGCTTCTTCTCTCTCAATATTACACATTCATTTCCAAAACCCTGTGATTTGGACTTAGGCTCTAAAGGTTACAATGCAAAGATACAATCACTTTTATTATTTCATCCATTTATCTTTCTTCTCTCTTCTCAACCTACAGTTCTCTCCTTTACTCAGTCATTATTAATATAATGTATCTGGCCTATAAAGGAGAAAAGTGTATAATTAAAAAATCAGTCCTGTTAATAAGTATCTGACCATCAGTTTAATTCATACCTAGGCAGCGAGTAAGCCATGATAGGTCATGCTTGCAGAAAAATGTTGCATTTTGAGGTGTTGCAAACATTTACAAAAACCTCTAAAAGACCCAATATTCCCTGATTGAATAGTTATTTTTTTCCTTTTCTGCTTTTTTTTTTTTTCCTTTGCAAAGAAAAATGTTTCCAAACATTTTTTACCTTCCTAACAGCCAAAAGGTTGTTAAGCGGCTTCACACATTTTTCCCTCTGGGGTGTTCATATCCACCAAAGTTAATGGATTGAAAATTAATGTTTCTTTCCAAATGTTTCCACGATCACAAAGCAAATAGTTGATTCTGCCAAGATGAGAGCCTCAGGAAAAGGCTTCCGTCACTATTACCCACATCATTTAGCCCCAGTGCAGAGACTGGCCTAATTATCATGATAATTAAGGAAATGCAGATTTAGCGACCTCAAAGTCCCTCCGTATATAACTGACCAGACCCTACGATCAGTTGTCCACTCTGCTCTTGTTTCTCTGCCAGGTAGACTTCATTTTCCTTGCATACAACACAATTTGTTTTTTAAGTGGTGCTTTCCAAATATTGTGACTCAAGTCAACACAAGCTGAAATATTTTCTAAGTGAGTAAAATGGTTTAATTATGAATCACTTTCCAAGAAAGAGATTGCAGTGAAAGCCCACATGTCCACAGAATGGATGGATCGTTACCAACATACGCATTAGGGCCCATATTTATGCTTCTGTTTTCAAGGATCATTATTTAATTGGTGTTGATCACAAGGGATCACCAGAGGAGAACATACACATGTCTCTTAAGGAAAACACAAGACAGGGGGAGCCTAAAATTTCCAAATAGATCCCGATTTAATAAACCTGTAGCAGGAGCCACACTCACAAAATTTAGTAACAATTCCGGTGTAATCCGAATTTCTGCTGGAGGATTGTCTTTTATTTTTTATTTTTTTTTAAAGATTTTATTTATTTATTCGACAGAGATAGAGACAGCCAGCGAGAGAGGGAACACAAGCAGGGGGAGTGGGAGAGGAAGAAGCAGCCTCATAGCAGAGGAGCCCGATGTGGGGCTCGATCCCATAACGCCGGGACCACGCCCTGAGCCGAAGGCAGACGCTTAACTGCTGTGCCACCCAGGCGCCCCGAGGATTGTCTTTTAATCTTGCTGAACTCCAGCCCAATGTCATCGAAGAACAATAGGGAAGAAAATAACTAATAAAAGCAAGCCTCTAACGGAACTTACTGAGGACCGGCCACTGTTCCAATTTGATTTACTTGAATTAACTTAATACTTACAACTTACAGAAGTAGGTTGCTGTTATTATTTCAATGTTACAAGGAAAGAAACTGAAGCACGGCAGTTAAATGACTTGACCAAGGCTATACAGCTAATTTGGGATTTGGAATCAAAGCCTCGCGGGATCTTTTGAACTTATCTTTGAACCTTTAGGCTATACTGTTAAGCGAGCTCCAGGTAAGCAAAATATTTACTAGTCCTTGTTGGGGGATCTGCCTTGAGGTCTGGCTTCCTTTCCCAGGACAGGTGTGGGCTCTAGAAGGAGCCCGAAGTCATGGTGCTCTTTATCCATAGACCACCAGGAGGTCAGCGTGCAGTTTCCTGCCTCCTCTCACCGAGGCTGCATTGTCTCAGCCAGCATCCCCTATGCAGGATGCAAACCAAAACAGGGCACCGCAAAGAGAAAGAAAACGCCTATCCAGAGACCATTAGGACGTGCTGAAGATCTCTCTTGAGGAATAAACTCTTGACTGCTGCTCTCCTCAGGTCAGGATGGCCCTGGCTCTCACTGGTCATACATATGCAACAATCCTTCCCTTCCCAGCTCATTGTATTAGCCTCCTTCTGTTGAATAGACATGCTGCTCAACATGGGAGCCAGGCACAACCCCCAGCGAACAATAAAACGTGGTAGAGGGGAAACGTGTCTGCTTTCCCCTCTGGGGAATGAGATCTCGGTAAGTAATGAATCGGTTTTGTTAGCAAGCGCAGTCTTATTAAGAAGTCACATGAAAAAGGACTTGACATTTTGTTTGGATGTGAGAGAAGGACGTAAAGAATAACTTTTAGGCACAAGAATGAGTTTATTCAGAGGAGGAAGACACAAATAAAAAGGTGGGAAACAGAGACAAAATGTGCAGGTTTCTAAGAAATTGTGACAAATTTCATTTTTGACATTTGCGCTATCAGCTACATCCCTCCGGAAGGGATCCAGCTGGTTATTGGAAATGGGACAGTGGTGCTCAGAGGGACGGTCAGAGGTAGAAAAGCAGATTGCAGGGTCACCCGCCTACAGGTGATGAGGGAAACCATGAAACTGAAGGAGATTTCCAAACAGAAGGGTACTTAGAGTGAGAAAGATAATGAAAATGGCATGCTTTGAAAAAGACAAACACATTTAAGAGGTAAAAATAAGTAGGGGCACCTGGATGGCTCAGTTGGTTAAGCAGCTGCCTTTGGCTCAGGTCATGATCCTGGAGTACTGGGATTGAGTCCCACATAGGGCTCCCTGCTCGGTGAGGAGTCTGCTTCTCCCTCTGCCCGGCCCTCCCCCGTTTGTGCTCTCTCTCTCAAATACACAAAAAAAAATTTTTTAAAGAGGTAAAAATAAGTAAAAAGAAATTGAAGGAGAGAAAGAGGTGGTGGGGAGAGGCTGCAGACCAACAGTGGTGTATTATGGCAGTGGGAGAAAAAAACCCAATTCTGCTATAAGGGATATGATCGTTAGCATCACACTTTCAGGGAGGTCACAAAATGTGAAGACTGGGAAAATGATTTTTGATGTTGCAATTGGATGACACTTGAAGGAGTTTTTCCAGTGTTCATTGGTACCCTGCAGCAATCCAGATTTCTGGGGAATAACACAATAAAATACTTTTCAAACATCTTATTAAAAACCACTAATTGCTGACCATGGATATGAGGAGTATGCCATGCAATGGACTTCAAATGCCAGCCAAACTTCTATTGGAAAAGGATAGCTTTGCATTCATTTTTAGACATTCCTGATGGAAGGCCAGCTGTTGTCCATGGTGCTAAAAGAGTCATCTGGCATTATAATATTGCAGCAATATGACCAGTATAGTTGGAGTGAATTAGGTGTTTCATTACATGCCTCTATTTGGGGGATTTATTTTTCACCGAGATGAGATTTTTCATATATATTTCCCATCTGGAAGGTTTGTTTTTTTTTTTTAACTCCCCAATGGTTAACGCTAGAAAGCAATTGCTTTTTTTTTCTTTTTCTTTTTTTTTTTTTTTTAAAGAAATCCCTTGAAACATGAGTATAAGAAATCGAGGTGAGGGAAAAACAGAAAGCGGAAGACATGTTGAAAAGGTTATACAATTCTTTCTTTTTTCAAAATATCTGAAACCATTAACTTTCCACTCAACTCTACCCCTCCCGTCACACTCTCAAAGTAAAAACAACAACAATAATAACAAAAAACAGCAACAGCAACAAAACTTCAACTATATGGAATTCAAGCATTCCGCTGACAATCACAATTAAAAATTAAAGTAGAGGAAATATTGTATCATTTTTATGAATAATCATAAACTATTAAAATGGTTGCTAATGGAGTCAGTCATCTTTCTTACATGTTCCTCCATAAAACACATTTTTGAATCAATAAAAAAATAGGCAATACATAACAATAAACAATTCTGATAACGTCCCCGATGAAGTCAACAGAACGGCTCTTCAAGGTCACGTAAGTCGGATCCACTGGGGAGAGGTGCCAATGAACTTGTGAGTTCGGGGTTAAGGAAATCACCAAAATATTCTTTTTTTCCAGTCAAAAATTCAGCAGTTTGACTGGTTGGAAGACCGAGTTAAATAGGAAATAAAAGAACCAGCTCTTGTCATGAAATTGTTAACAAAATGTGATCAGTAAGCCCATGACCTGTCTCTGATGGAAGAAGGATAAATAAAACTCAGTATGAACAGTGGAGGTATGTATTTTTGGTTTATCCAGGAGAAGAGGACACAGAGAATGCACCAGCCATCCCCAACAGTTCCATCAGCCCTGGGCACCGGGTGCTTAGGATGCTGTGAAGAGCTGTAATAAGAAAGAATAGACATGACTGCTTAGGAAGATAAATATTTAAAATTATATGAATATTTACATAAATAATTACAATGGTAAGGAGGTATGCCATAGGGCATGTAAGGAGATAATTCTACCAAATTCTACTTCTCTGGGAAGTCATGTTTACACTAAGACATGAAGGGGACAGAAGGTGACAAAAGAAAGAATATTTCGAGCCGAGAGAACAGCATGTGTGCAAACATGGAGGCCATGGAGGCATATGTATTTAAGGAACAGGAAGATAAAAGGCCACGTGGCTCAAGAGAAAAGTAAGAGAAGCAGAGAAGCATAAAATGATACAAGAAAGGTGAGGGGGGTGTAATTTTCAGGTCTTTCTCTAGCTCACATTCAGGATATTGGCCTTTGTGGTAAAGCATTTATGGGCTCTATGCATAGTGAAGGGTGTATTAGTCAAGGTTTGATCAGAGAAGCAGAGTATTGATGGTAGGGACTGGACCTCACCCAATCTTGGGAGCTGGTTAAACAGTCGATGAGAGGCTTTTGCTTCTGTGTCTGCTGATGCAGCCTGAAGTTAGCAGGGCAGGCAGCTGGGAAGCAAAGATGAACATAAAACAGGGCAAGTAAGAGCAACCAGAAATCTGTGAGGATGGTGGGACCCCTCGAGGGGAGACTGGGAACCATGTTACTCTCTCACTGCCTCCAGCCTTCCACTTTGATGGTGCGAGTAGCCAGCAGGAGAGGCTGCATTCTTTGTCCGAGCTAGATGCCCACCTGTTCCAGGAATGGGAGAAATGGAAAGGGAAGATTTATGAAAGCTGGAGGAGCTTGTAGGCCTGGATGTGACCCCACACCAACCAGGAGCACCAGCAGAGAAGCACAGTGTGCGTGAACTGCGTACCAGTCAGTGTTCTCCAGAGAAACAGAACCATGGGATTACGGAGGCTGATGCTTCCCAAGATCTGCCACTGACAAGGTGACCCAGGAGATGCAATGATATAGTTCTAGTCTGAATGCCAACAGGAATGAGAATGAGACCCAGGAAGAGCTGATGTTTCAGTTTGAGCTTGAAAGTAGGAAAAACCCCATATCGCAGCTTGAAGACCATCAGACAGGAGGAGTTCCCTCTTACAGGAGGGTCAGGCTTTTAGTTCTATGTGTGCCTTCAACTGATTAGATAAGGCCCACCCATGTTAGGGAGGGCAATCTGCTTTCCTCAGTGCACTGATCCAAATGTTGATCTCATCCAGAAACACCCTCACAGACACACCTGGAATCATGTTTGACCAAATGTCAGGGCACCCTATGGCCCAATCACGTTGATACATGAAATTAACCATCAAAAGTAGCAAGATCACTTTGGGCCTTATAATTATCTTCCAAACATAAAAAGACTATGGATATTTCTTCAATTTGCCTTCCAAATCATGCAATATATGTCTTCTGGCTGTTTGTTCTGAAGTATTCAGTGAAGGGAATTCTGGGAAATGTAGTGTCAGTTAACTTGGCTTAATGCAAACCCATCAAAAAGGCTTTATCAGAACTAAGAGTAGAAAAATCACACACTACTTGCAGTGTGTAAAAGGATCTGAGTGGATCGAAAGGGGGTATCTTCATCTTCCAATGGGAGAAGGGACGAGGATGGCATTATGTGGTAGTATTCTTTTTTAAAATAATTTTTATTTATTTTATTTATTTAGTTTTTAGAGAGAGAGAGAGTGAGTGAGATGGGGAGGGGCAGAGGGAGAAGGAGAGAAAATCTTAAGCAGAATCTATATGACCTTGATGGATATACTGTGGTCCTTACCACTAATCTCAGCTCATGCCACTCTATACCTGGTACCTACTTTTATCGCTATTTTGCACTTCTCTTTTTTCTTGAAATTGTCAAACTCCCTCCCACCTTAGAGCTTTTCTAATGAGCTCCTGTGATGGCCTGCGTACTCTTGATCCCACTCTTGATTCCACTCTTGACCTGCATGAATCTATTCATGCTTCAATCTCAGGTTCAATATTACTTCCCAGGGAGGCTGTACCTGGATGCTCTCTCCCCACCTCTGAACTAGACTGGTCCCTTAGTTACACACTCTTATTGTCTCCTTTACCTCTCTTTCATCACACTGAGCGTAACTGTAATTCCTTAGTTATTTTTGAGGTGTTAATTTCTGTCCCTACCACTAAACTATAAGCTAAGTGAGGTTATATGCTGCATCTCCATCACTTCGCATGACATTGTAGGGTAGTTAGATATTATTTGAATGGAGCAAATGAAGGAAGAAGACTTAATTTTTGAACAGCTGACTGTTGGGATGTGCATCTTTATAGATTAATCATGTAACTTACAGGGCAAGGTGATAATCAGTTTTTGGTGCTGAAAGCATCATCATCTTGCACTGTTTTCAGCTCTCTCCCTATTGAAGCCAAAGCAGTTTTTATTTTGGATTTGCTAAACATGGCCCAAGAGTCTGCAGTATCAGAATGAGCTGAGTACATCCCTTGACATTTCATATCTTCCTTGGGTTGCTCAGGAATAGTCCAATATTTTCCTGCTCCTGGTTGAATATTACTTTGCAAACATCTGCTCTGGGTCCAAATTCCTGGGGAAACAGGATTTAAGACAGCATTGTGTCTCTATTTCTGTGTTTACCTCATTCTCTCTCTGAAGACCTTTTCCCTTGAGTTCCCATGAAGCTAAGAACATTCTGCAAATCCTCATCTGGGAGTTGGTTGCGAAAGGAGTTCGGGACAAAGCCTCCTGTCTGGGGTATTGAGAGTTTGGCCTCATCCCAAATGCTTCTTATGCCTTCTCTGGGAGGGATAAGAGATGCAGATCTCTCTGGCGTAATCGGAAGAAAGAAAGTAAGAGAATAAATCGAGCCATTAGTTGGTGAATAGAAATGTCTGTTCAGTTTTTTCAATCTCTAATTTCTCTTTCAGCCAAAGACAGATATGATATGGACAAAGAATAAGGCAGGGTGTTTAGGACTCTGCATGGGGAAGCCAGGGAAGGATTTGCAGAGATGCCGTGAGTTATCTCTTGAAAGGTAAGGAGGAGTTTGTCAGATGGCCAAGGGGAAAAGTTATCCCCTTCAGAGGAAACAAATTAGGATTAGAAGGAGGATGCAGGGTGTGTACAGGATGGACAGGGTGAGGTAATGCGGATAGACAAAGCAGTGAGATAAGATATGCATTTCTTACTGTGATTCTTGCCCTAGGGACCAGGAGAACAGTCTCCAGTCATTGAGTACTCGCAGACCTTGGAGTTTTGCTTCCTGTAAACAACCTCAGAAGGGAGATGCAGCTTGTGATCACCTGGATCTCCCTTTTCTGTATCTGTTGAGTAAATGTGGTGTGCCCAGCTTTGGAACATCATCCTTGTTCTGTCCTCACCTCTGAATTTAACCCATTCTCTGATTACTCAGAATCAGACTCTTTCAGTGTCTTTCTAGCAGGGACAGTGCCATGTTTCTTCTTTTGTCCTTTTTGTTAAGTATTTGCACTGATTATTGCAAACATAAAGAAATATGACCAATCATTTTATGTTGATGTTGTATTAGGAAACTGCTGGGCTCCCTTGTTAGTTCTAGTGACTAGGCTATTGACTCTCTTGGATTTTTCATGGGAATTCTGAAGATAATCCAACAGCAAATACTTAATGCAGAAGTTGTGTTTGTTGAGGGTGATGAAAATATTTGTCTTTATTGGGTCTTACTTGTTTTAAGCATTTGATAGATATTAACTCATTGAATTTGCACACTTAATCCTCTGGGTGGGCCATATTATCATCATCATCATCAAATCTTAATTTTATAGCTGGGGCAATTAAGGTGTAGGGCTTAAAAACATGCCCAGGGATTCTCAGAAAGTAAAAAGGAGAACCAAGGTTTAAACCCAAGCGTGACTTCATCATCCATTCTTTTGACTACTTGGTCACCTTGTCTCTCTGTTTGTATTTTGTCGCCTTCTTTCCAACATTGGTCTTTTATTTATTTTTCTTGTATTATTGCATGGGCTAGCTAATATCTTTCAAGATAATGTTAGGAGTGCACCTAACTCTGAGGATAATTCCTATAAAGCTTTAGCATTAAGTATGACATTTGCTATCCCTACAGTAGAACTTGTGTGCACGCTAAGACTTTCACTGAAAAATTAAAACAAGATAGTGTTCTCAGTCTGGTCACTGCAAGATCGGCCTCATGCAGGAGGTGGTGAGGCTTAATCCGCTTCCTATATGCCTCGTATATTCCTCTGTGCCTCTTTTACAACTTTCTTTTGTACCAAGTGAATACTATTGAGTGTAACATTTTAATTTTTAAAATATTTTTCACTATATATATTTTCTTGTTTTCTTACTGTTTGCTCTAGGGCTTACCATATAACTCTTATAGATGGCATATTTTTAAAGTCTATTCTTGGTTTAATTATCTCTTGTTTTAAAACTGTCTCAGGTCTGAAGCAGCTGGTCTTCTGTGTACGAAATCATGAGAGCTCAAGGTTGACTTATGTTCACTCTATGTGTGAAGTTTGCTGTGATTTTGACAAATAAAGGTGTCTCCTGAATTTATGTGGTACCAAATTCCACCTTTTATGTTGGCCCTCTTGGTCTCCCCCACAGTTCTGATCTAGGACAGGGGACCTGGCATCAGTGTGGCAAGGCCGCACTGAGTATGGGAAAACCTACTTATTTTCATTTTGGGTAACTCAGAATTTGTAATTTCTTTACACTTTTCATGAGTAAAAAGATTTTCTAAGCAAATCTGTAAAAAAAAAAAGCAGCAAGGGAAAGAGTTTACCAACTTACATAAACCAATAGCTTTTAAGCAACCGAGAACATGATTAGAAAATAAATGGATGGGTTTCATTATAAAAGAGCCTATCTACCCATTAAAGCAGTTTGGGGTGAGTGGGCTATCTTCTCCAGCAATCTTCCAAGGGCCTTCTCTAGGGCCACTTCCTCTCCAAAATCTACCACAATGATTAGGGTAGAGAACAAAACGTAGGCTCTGGAGTCAGAGAAACCTGGGGACAAATTTTGTCTCTGCTCCTTGGTAATTGGGTGAGTTCGGATGAATCACTTAAGCCAGTGTTACTCAAGGTGTGGTCCTCACACCCACAGCACCTGCATCACCTGCAGGTTTTCTAGAGATTTTGAACCTCCCGTCTTGATCAGACACACTGTATTTAAGAAGATCCCCAGTGATCCATTTGCATAATGAAGTCTGAGACGCACTGACCTAGGCTCTCTAATCTTTAGGGTCTCATAGTGTAGTTGGGATTAAATGATGCCATTTTGTCCAGCCCCTATATAACAGAGGATGATACAGAGAGGGCTCTCCAGAAAGGATGGTTATCTTCAGCATTACTACTGATGTTTCTGTTGTAGTCATTGCTTTCAGCCTGACTTCTCCCCAGCCCCATCACCCAGAGGCATACGGGAACTTTACTCTACAGACTGGAACCTTGCCCAAGCCACAGCCAGAGAACTTATCACCTTCTCTGAGCCTGTTTTCCAGTCTATAAAATGGGATGATGGTCCCCACTCAGAGAGCTGCTGTGAGATTAAATGCAGGGATGCACAACATCGTTTCCGGGGGCTAGGTGCTGTGCTCGACACTTTCTATCCATTTGCTCACTGAATCCTCATGTTACTCCCACGCAGTTGAAAAACATTCAGAGAGGTTACAGCATGTGCCCAAGGACACACAGCTAGTGAGCAGCAGAGCTCGTATCCAAATCTGGAGCAAGTCTAAACCCAAAGTGTTCAACTGCTTGATTCTGGGCATCTCTTGCCATATCCAGATGTCTTACAAATCATTGTGTGTCCCCTGCCATGAGGCAAGATTAGTGGTTGAATGTGGGCTTTGACTTTCCACCCTGTTGCGCTGACTGTAGCCAGAGGCAGTTATTTTGCTTCCCTACCCATTTGGCTACACTCTGATCAACACAATTCACTCCATCATTCCCCACTATTTTTTTTTTTTCCTCCAAGGGCTCAGATGGCCAGATTCAGAGTCAGTTGCCTCAGAGAGTCAGGTGTGACCACTCTTGCTAAGGAGCCAGAGGCTGAGCTAATTATAGTAATTAAAGCTTCCTATTTACATAACACCTCTCGGGCAGAAAGAACACAGAACATGTTTCCAGGGCCGTGCAGAAAAAGCCGTCCAGCTCCCACACTGCTGTGCTGCTGCTTCCCTGGAGGCCTGGAACAGAGGCCGGGAAGTAGCCCATGCCCACAGCACACTGGACCATCTCAGGTGCAGGGTGGAATGAAGCACTGCTGCTCGAGGTGGGCATCAGCCAGCTCTCGAAGAGTCTAGAAAGTGGGCTCCTCCCAGTTCCTAATAAATTCACAGCCTGAATACACAGCACCATGTTATTTAGCTGCTCTTATATGATGAGTGTCTTACATTACCATGACGACCAGTATCAAGCATCCTAGTGTCGCTATGTATCTTACCTCCATAATCTTTAGCTCTTGTGAGAGCCAGATGAGGGAGTGGCTACTATCTCCATTTTACAGATAAGAAAAATGAGGCTCAGAGAAGTTAAATAAATTTAATCCGGGTCATACAGCTAGTGAGTGGTGTAGCTGACTTTTCCACCTAGAGTGTAGAATTGCAAAACCCACGAGCAATCCGCCACCTCACAAGGCCTCTCTCAAGAGCGTCACCAATTACCTGGCAGTTTCATCACTACTTACTTTTTACAGCCTTATGGTATAGATCTAGAAAAAAGATATGTTATCTCTTTTTAGTCAATGAAACACTCATGTGTGCACAAACACGCACACACCCATACACACACACACACACACACACACCAGATTCAGAGAGGTCTTACCTCTTTTCCCTGGTCACGTGTCTAGAAAGTGGCCGATGATGCTTCCACATCTGGATTTCTTGCCACCATGGCTTGCTGCTGCCTTTTATTCAATGAGTATGGTCTTTTGAAAAATCAATAAATGGTTATGATTTTTTTAAAGTGATGTCTTTAATAGATATTGAATGAATACAAATTTGGTGTTATTTATCACATGAGCAATACTTTATTTATTCTCCTTAGAGTAACACTGGCTATATCCACTGTGCTTGATTTTTTTTTTTTAAGATTTTATTTATTTATTTGACAGAGATAGAGACAGCCAGCGAGAGAGGGAACACAAGCAGGGGGAGTGGGAGAGGAAGAAGCAGATCGATGTGGGGCTCGATCCCAGAACGCCGGGATCACGCCCTGAGCCAAAGGCAGACGCTTAACCGCTGTGCCACCCAGGCGTCCCCCACTGTGCTTGATTTTTATAAGGGGAGCCCCGTTACCTGATTCCAGGGGTAGCAGCCAGTCTACCATAATTTTTAACTCATTGGAGAAGTTATCCTCACTCTATCACCAGGGGATCACTACCAGTTGAAATAAACCTACTTGTTTAGAGTCACATAGCCAGGAAATGGCAAAGCTGAAACTCTGAATCCGTTATCTTTCCACCTATCTATATCTGAAATAAATATTAAACTTGATGCTGACCTTCACCCAGTCAATAAATCTTGAGTTATCAAGGGCCTATTGTGCACTGGGCACTGTGCCAGAGTTGGGTATATAGGCTAACAGATTATGTAGGGTTCTCACTCTCCTGGGAAAGAAAGACAATAAGCAAGTAACCAAACCCATATACCAATCAAAGGTGGAATAAGGATTAAGAAGAAACAAAGGAGGTAACAAAGAATAATGGAATTGGGGGAGGGCCGACAGAGTGTGGTTAGAGAAGACATTCCTAGGGAAGGAGCATTCAAGCTGACTGTAAAAGAGAAGAGGCATCAGGCAGGCTGGTGGTGAAACCACCCAGACTTGGGAACTGTGTATGAGAAGTCCCGAAGAAGAAGGGTTTGGAAAGTTCAAGAACTGAAATGAGGCCAGGGTGCTAGAGCACAGCAAGAGAAGATCTGAGTGGGCCAAGAAGAGGGAAAGTGGAAAGGTGTGCAAGGGGAAGTGATGTGGGGTGCAAGGGACCATGGCAAGGACTGAGGATTCTACTTCAAAGTAAATGTAAATGACATTTTGAAAAAGATTACCATGGCTCCTTTTCTCCAAAAGAATACAAATTTCTTCATATTTTAAACTTCACAGTGGAGAAGAAGCCAGACTTTAGAGTCAGAAGGATCTGGGTTTAATCCTACATGGGCCACTTATTTGCTGTCTATCCTTGGGTAGTTACTCATTCCCTGCTGAGTCTGTTTCCCCACCAGTGAGGTCAGGCTAAGTTGTGCTGCAGTAACAACAATGGAAAATACCCAGAATCTCAACGGCTTAATACCACAAAAATTAACTTTCTTTCTTTCTTTTCTTCCTTCCTCCCTCCCTCCCTTCCTTCCTTCCTTCCTTCCTTCCTTCCTTCCTTCCTTCCTTCCTTCCTTCCTTCCTCTCTCTCTCTCTTCTTTCTTCTCATTCAAAGTCCACTGCAGCCTTTACAACCCTCCAGTGCAGAGCCCTCCCTCTCTGGCTCACCCCTCCAGACCACTTCCATCAGCCTTCATATCAGCTGGCTGTGCAGGGTTGGTCGCTATGATAAAAAGCTTCCTTCCGGGAGTGCCATCCATCACATGTGCTCATGTTTATTATATAAAGCAGGTCATCTGGCCACTCTTCACCTAGGGGCAGGGTGGAGGAAGTCAAGGGTATGCAGAATTCAGTGAATAATGGTAATCATCCATTTCTCACTCAAAAGGCAAATGGCAAGTGGCAAATGTTAGAAATAATCTGTGCAAAGTGTCTATGCCATATCTGGCTCAAAATAAATGCTCAATCAATGGTTTTGATGATTAGTTCCCTCAAATTCCTGGTGCTGTTCCTCTGGGGAATCTCTTCCAGACGGCTCTATATTGGATCTAGGCTATTGTGAGTAGCCTATTATGGGAGAGGGGAAATATGGGATCATCACATACTTTTATTGGGGATCCACAAGTTATATACAGCCCATAGGCCAAATCTGGATGCCACCTGTTTTTGTTTTTTTAAACTAAAGTTTTACTTTAGTAAATCCTAACCCAATCCTAAGTTTGTTTTCATGTGGATTCTCTGCCTAATTAAAAAAAGAAGAGGAAGAAGTCAATGAGGAGCTTGCATTTATCCTGGACTTTAATTTCTCTGTTCATAGGTGCCAGCCTGTGATTCAAAGAAGACATGGGAGTCATCAAAGCCAACCACCTCCGGAACCCAATCTCTACTCCTTCTTGGAGGACGCTGGTGATAGGTGCCCCTCCCCACTTTTCTTTATCCATGGCACCATTTTCTTTCTCTCTCTTGTCATGTGCACCATTTGAAGGGGAATGGACGCTGCAAAGATTCAGGGAGTTTGTCAGCAACAGTGTTTTTTTGTTTTGTTTTGTTTTGTTTTGTTTTAAACCACGTTAGGGGGGAAGAAACCTGTTGTAAATCCCGTCCAAAAAATACTTTATAGAGTCCACATGTCCACAATGGATAAATCAATTGCTCTAAATTAAATTCTCTAAACCTGAAAGGCCTGGGTCTTGTACTGGATTTATTCAGACTCTAGGAAAACAGTAATTTTCTAAGTCAACATCTTGACCCCACTTGAGTCAGCTGCTGATCATGATAAAGCCTTTCCCCACCACTTGCCGCTCCCTTTGAAGGAATTAGACATACGTCCTGGGGAGAAAAGTACCCAAGTCCAGGGGACAGAAACTAATCAAGATGCATCAGCCAAAGTAGTAGGCGAACCGTCTCTCAGACGTCCCCCGCCTGGTGCAGAGGCTGCTGGACCCCTGCCCCACGTGAGGACGTCACAGTCAGAAATCTGCAATGGCCCTGGTAGTTCCTCTCCTCATCCAGGGCTGATGGCTCATTGAGGAAGCCCCCTTCCTTTATTCTTTCCCATAAACTTTGCCTGACCTGGACTCTCTGACAGGTGTGACAGCAGCATCCAGTTCAAACTCTGAGCCATGACTCCAGAGGTAAATAAACTTTGACAGGAGTAGCCAACCGGGGGAAATGATTCTAGCTTCCCGAATGACCCTGCCTCCTACACCAATCATCTTCCCCGGTACAGAATTGCAGCGTAGTTGGTGGGTTTTATGTTTGGTCATCTATTGCTATAGCTTCAAGAGAACTTTCAAGATCGTGTGGTTTGGGTCTTTTCCTTTACGGGAAAGAAGTGGAAGCTCCGAGGGCTAAGGTCGCGTGATCAGTGGTCGTGTTTCCTGTTCCATGCATCTCCAGCGTGATGAGTTTAAGTGTCACTGTTCCCCCAGAAGTATGATTATAGTAGCTCGGGGATCTCAAAAGACTTTCGTAATGATGGGGAATCCAATCTCTGCAGGGAACTTTTCAGATCATTTGGAGCCACACTCTTCCGGTGGGGTAGCCGCGCTCCCAGCTGGACTCTACACGGTTCCCCAGGGCAGGTGCAGAGCTGCAGAATGAGCTCTGTCTGCCTGGGCTCCTGGGAGCTTCCTGGAGACCTGGGAAGGTTTTGTGTTTTTAAGGCCTTCACCTTGTGGCCCTTCTAGTCTCCCATCTTCTGATTCAGAGAGTTCTAGGGATTGGTGAATTTCCTTTGGGCACTACTCCTGTGATGTGCTTTCACCTTTTACTCCTGCGCAAATTTGCCACTACACGGCAACCAAAATGTGTGGCTTCCTGGAGCTTGAGCACCGGGTGAAACGATCCTCCTGGTTCCTTTTCCTCCACCTTTATGGATCCTGGCCACCATTTCCTGAAGCATTTGTTTCACGTGGCACTTTGGGAGGAAAAGTATTAAGTAATATAATTTATATGCAATTTGACATGTGTATATTCAAATAAAGATGGAGTATAGTAAAGACTGCAAGGTTCCCAAGAATTTTTAAAGTATAAATAAAACATGAGACTTCAAAGAAGCATCTGTTCGCGGCCGGCCACTTTGTTTGCGGTCCCTAGGAATAGCTTCACTTCTTCTCTGCAGTTCCCTCGCACTAAAGGAGGAAAGTGAAAAAACTTTGAACTGATTGAATCATTCCATTTACAAATGAGGAAACAAAGCCTAGGCATTTAGGTGGCTCAGCGAGGCGGCTCTGCGAGATGGTGCAGAAAGGGTAGGCTTGGGGATCCTGAAGACTTGCTCTTGAGTTGTGTCTTTTTCCCTCGTGTGACTTCAGGCAAAATTTTTCACTTCTTCCAGACAGTTTCTCCAGCTGTAAAGTGACTTAAGACAAGATTGTGCAGCTATGAAGATATTGCCTATAAAACAGAAGTTATTCAGTAGATGCTAGTTACCTTCCCCATGTGGCAGAGACAGAAGTACCACTAAGCTCTATAACTTCCTTTTCATTAAGCCGCGTCCCTGGATACACATTTCTGTATTTTTTATACCCCACTGTCTATCCTCACATTTGGTTCTCATGGGTTATTAGAAGTGGGGGAGTTTCCGTTTTTATTTACCGTGTGAACGAATTCCCTCCTTCCTTCCTCCTAGGAAATCTGCCACTGGTAAATTTCTACTCACTCATCCCTTAAATTGCTGCTGGAATTCTAAATCCTTCATGAAATGGATCCCCTCTACTTCCCTGGCCCCAATTCCCCACTTTCGCCACCCCATCAGAGCATTTTGTAAGGTTACCTACTTTAATACTTCGTTGTGCTGTAGTGGTCTGTTTATGGGTCTGTCTCCCCACTTGACTATGAGCAAGGATGGAACCTCTATTTCCCTTCCGAATCTCCAGCCCCGAACACAGAGGCAGGAAATAAATGACTGTATGAATGGATGAGTTGATGGGATGAATCACTTTGCCCTTACCCCCGACGAAGGAGAAATTAAAGTCTTAATTGCCCTCAGTGTCCAAGAGGAAGTAGATCCTTTTTATGGGGAAAAGCCCAGAGCCAGAAAGTGGATGTGCCAAGACTCACCCCTCTGCCACCTTCGGAGAGAACAGCTCCATCACCACGCTTCCTGGGACACATCCAGCTCCAAGTTCATTTCTATCCCCACCACACGCTGACCTTCAAGACTGTGGTTCCCCGACTGTCTCCCCTCTGTGTCACCCGCCACCCGCCACCCGCCAGTTTGCCTCCCCTGCAATTAGCACCGCCAACTCTGTCTCAGAATGCCAGGCCAGGACCTGGAGTAATTGCAGCTCGAGATTCCTCCTGACACAAATGTTGACATTCTGTTGGCATAACTTGCAATAATGTATGCAGATTGCATCCTTCCAGGGCCATAATTATTACTTCTCGGCAAGAAATAGTCAGGTTATTCCCTGGCTTGATTTCTAGGAGCCAATTTCACTTTGAGAGCCGGCTTGTTTGGAGAAATGAGAAGGAGAGAAGGCCCACTGGAATGCACCCAGGGAGCAGAGCTGCGTGGCTGGGTCTGCACGGCACTTTGCGGCTGGAGGAGCTGGACCCTGAGAATTCAGAGTCCTAGGTGACTCAGCTACCAGTTTGCCCTTCTAACCTCTGGAGCTGGGTCTGAGGAACATGTAGTTTATAAGATCCTCAGATCATTCTTAAACACAGTAAAGGATCTCCTGGCCTCACTTCACTTCCACAAAAAAGGAACCCCGATCTGGGTTGAAGGCACAAGGGAATCCATGGGGACACAGGGTTGACCCACCAGACTAGGTCAGAGAGCTTTACAGGAGGCATTAAAAAGTGAGAAGCGACTGGTTTCCATTGCTTACTCTGTCTCCTGTAGCTGGAAAAGGTATCATCCCATGTTGATGGGATGGGAAGGAAAATATTATCACCTTTTGACCTTTCCTTGTCCTACGTAGATCACCAGCTCTTTGCATCCATAGGATAAAGAAGTCAAGACTTATACATTCTGTAATTAGAAGTGGGCTGGTGTTCTGTATTGTAATAAAAAGACTAAAACAGATTCCGATACTCTTATGAGGTCTATCAGCATGTCAAATTGTTTTCAGTCTATTTTATGACTTTTTCCGTCAATATATCCTAGGACTGAATTTTATTTGAACAATTTGGACAATTTGCTTATTCTACTTGAGCTCAGTCTGTGATTCACTGGGATCTTCAGATCTTTTTCTAATTTCTTCGTGCTTGACTAAGCCTTCCTTATATCTCTTTATCTATCCACGTGAGAAAAGGTATGTGATCACATCTGCCTTGGCTCCTGGCATATAATAGGCGCTCCAAAGCGGAGCTGTTCGTTGAAATTGAGCGGGACATCAGCGGGATTGGATGCTCATTCCCCTAAAGGACGGACGACTTTGCCTTCCTGCATTTGCACTCCACCTGGAGGCCTCCGAGAAACAATTTGTGTAGAGGCAACGGTGGCCAAACTCAGAATTATTCTTGGAGAATGGGGTCATTTGTCACGTACTTGTGTGTTCACCTTGGGTCTTGGGGGAAAGAAGTGAGTCAGGAGAAGTGAGAAGGATAAAGAGCACCTGACCCGGCTCCCCATTCTGGAGAAAATTGTTCCCAGCTGGATGTTCAGGCCACCCTAGTCCAATAAAGACTTTATGCTTCCACCCGTAATGTGTGTGGCTTTTCCCAGATGGGGACTGAGGGATGGAAGTACGTCAAGTGTTCTCTTCTCCTTCCCTTTCTTCTCATTTTACAGGAAAGTCACCACTTCATAAACTCTGCAGGATGTTTCCCTCGGGGACTTTTCTTCTCTTGCCACCTCGGTCTTCACTCTGGCCTCCTGGGTTTCTGGCTGCCACAACTGTGGATCTGTGGTCCAACCGTGGGAAGCAGCAGGGCCGGAAGCCCTCGCGAGAGATGCTCGTTAATTCACTTGATGGGCTGACTCCAGATGCAGCCAGACCCATTAGGAGACAATGGTTCATTTGGTGCTTCAGCCCCTCCGTAATGAAGCGAGAATCCATGGGGTCTAGCTGCCGGCATGAAGGACAGGGAGCGGGTGCACTCCCCGCCCCTCCAAGCCTTGGCACTCGCCTTGAAATAGAATTGGAACCAAAGGGTCCAGACAGCTCCTTTCTCGGAATCACACATATCACACTTCCAGAGAGAAAGACAGGGCTGTTTTCACCTCCGTCCTTCAGCCGTGTCAGTCTCGCGTTCAAACATATCTGGTGGCTTCCCCCACCACCTGGAGAATGAAATCTGAACTCCCAAGCATGAGCTGCGAGAACCTTCATGTCTGGCTGCAAACTTTCCTGCCAGCCTCATCTGTCTCTAGCTTCCACTGTCACCCCTACGTGGCAGTCACATCAGACACCCCTCCCACGCCAACACGAGTCCTTCGCTTTCTTAACCACGTGCTTTTGCAAATCTCATTTCCTCAACCTAGAATGCCCTGCCTTGCCCTCACCTTATCAGTCTATCAAAATCCTACATGAAAGACCCAGGAAAATGTCATGTCCGCACTATAAAACATTCTTATTTCCTCTAACAGAAAGTAATTTCCTGTTATTATTTTTCTTCTTATTCTATTCAACCTGGACTTGGGGTTGTGTAATTGTGTTTCTTAAAAGTCTCTCATTATGGGATTGTGAACTCATTCCTTGGGGTCACCCCTATCTTATTCATCTCTCTCCTCCACAGTGACTCATATGGAGCCTTGAATATTTGAGGGACTCTGGAAATGTTTAAATGGAAAATCATCCTCCGTTAGTCTCAAGATCTACTCTATACGCTATGCAGCCCCGGGACTACTGCAAGCACTGATTTTAAGAGAATATACATTTTCCTTAGGGTCACCACCTCCGAGGTCTGGAACAGGCTCAAGACCCGTCTAACTTGAACTGAATAATTCAATACGGGTCACCAAACTGTCTTGAGCTTTTTGGCCGACCCACACTAGACCATCCTGCGGGGGATTTACAACTCATTGTTTCGCCTTCCTTGGGTGTTCTGTCCTTAGTATACTGGTGCCTAATGCTTGAATGGTAATACCTGAGGCCTTTTAACTTACCCTCTGGCCTCCGAGCAGCAGCTAGGCCAGCCCCACAGGATGGCCCCGTCACACTCACCTCCTGGAGATTAAGCTGTACCATCATCCTCCCTTTTCCTTCCTGTCCCAGCAGGTAGCTGATAATATCAAATAGGCTTTATTAAGAAAATGTATTCCTGGATTCTCATTTTTAAAAATTTATTTGTTCATTTATTCATTCTTATAGTCATTAAATATGAATTGAATACATAGCATGTGATTATTAAATAATCTAGTCTTCTCATGCATTCCCCTGGAAAAAAAAAAAAACCCAACCAACCAACCAAACAAAAACCCCAAAAACTATTTAGTGTCTTTCTATGGTACACAAAGGAAAATTAAAATTTCTTATCTTTTCACCTCTCTAGTTACAAATACGCTGACTTCTGTGCCATCTACCCTGACCTGCTCTCTGCCCCCATAGTTTCTTGCCTATGAGCCAATGCACCTGACATTCCCCAGTTCTGAAATTTGTCCTCACCTCTCCTCTCCCATCTCACCATTCCTATGGCTGATTCCTCTACTTTTGTTTCAACGTTTATGAAAAATCCTCTATGAAAAAGCCTTTCTTAAGGAGGTCATTGGCTCCTTCCCAATGTTCCTACCCTCTTTATCGTAACACTTCACCCTATGGTATTGTACTTTCTGTTTGTTTGCTTTTCTACCCCATTAGATTGTAAGATTCCTGAGGCTGGAAATCATATTTTGTTTTTCCTGGCATTCTTAGAATTGAGCCCTATACCTGTAAATGGTAGATGCTTAAAATACTTATTTGCCGGGTGGATGGATGGATGGTTTTAGTGCTCTCCCAGCAAAACAAATATGGTAAGTCCTATCTCTGCTCCAGGGAGCTCACATCGAGTGAGAAAGAATATAAAGAGAGCAATTAGAATACATTGTGCTAATTGCTACCCTGGAGCCCGAATGAATGGAGGGTCAGCAGGGACCTGGCAACTTCTCAGGGATGGCATGGAGAATGGCGAGTGTGGTCCATTCCCGCTCAGAGTGAGGAGTCCGCACCGTGAAAGTCAACGTCACGGTCTTGAATGGAAGTCTGCAGTGCAGCCCCGGTTCCTATAGCAGTTTATGCATGGATCTGCCTCACAGTTCTTTATTTAAAGATTTTATTTATTTATTTGAGAGAGTGAGAGAGCAGGCATGAGTGGGGGGGAGGGGCAGTGGGAGATGGAAAAGCACACTCCCCGCTGAGCAGCTGAGAAGAGAGCCCAGCTGGGGGCTTGATCCCAGGTCCCTGAGACCATGACCCAAGCCAAAGGCAGACGTGTAACGGACTGAGCCACCCAGGCGCCCCAATCAGCCTTCACAGTCTTTATTCCTGTAATCCAGGTCTTCTTATAAGGTCATCTATAGATTTTATGATTTTTCTACACCCTGATTTAATTTCCCCTGAATTCTAGTATAAGTGCTATGACCTTGCCCGTTCACGCACAGACCTTCCACTTCCTGTCGCCTCCTTGTCCTCTGTGTATGCCCCTCTCGCAGTGTCCGGACACACATGAAGGCTTCTACTTCGCGCTGGCTTTGCGTGTTGTGGCAGTATTCAGGCACCGTGCTTCCTGCCTGGCTGGAGCTTCATGGCAGGCGTTCGTTCTCCCAGAACGTGCGTGGCCAGAGGAGAAGGTTTGGGCAAAGAGACCAGTCTTTGAAGTAATAGCCACAGTGTCTGAATCGTGGTTTGATCTAATGGCCCTGAGGCCACCCATGATCCTGAGGCCTGATGGGATGAACAGCTTCTGGTCAGGAAACAGGGATCCCAAAGCCATCCCTGATCTCGTTGGCTGTGAAAAAGCTCATTCCACCTAACAGCAATGGAAAGACTCGGTTTTTATTATTATTATTGTTATTATTATTATTAACATATAATGTATTATTTGTTTCAGGGTACAGATCTGTGATTCATCCGTCTAACACAATTCACAGCACTCATCATAGCACATACCCTCCCCAATGTCCATCACCCAGCCACCCCATCCCTCCTTACCCCCCTTCCACTCCAGCAACCCTCAGTTTGTGTCCTGAGATTAAGAGTCTCTTATGGTTTGTCTCCCTCTCTGGTTTCTTCTTGTTAAATTTTTTTTAAGTGTCGCTGACATCATAAATCAGCATTTGGGGTTCTAATACACAGCGAGCATCCCCAGACCATTCTCTGTTCTGGGACCATACAGGAAGTTCAACAGCTGGAGATGCCCCCGTGTCCGCCCTATTTCCCAGCGAAGGAGAGCTATACGAGAGCTCCGCAAGGGACCGCGTATTCATGACCACAGTGGGTGGTGCCTGAGACCTTGCGGAGCGCATGTGCTTCTGGTGTGTAGGAGTATGTGTTTACGGGGAAGCCTTGCCGGGAAATAGGGCAGAGATGAGTCTTTAAGAATAGGAAGCAGTTGTTCAGGTTCAAGGGAGGTAAATGTTTCTCTGAGAAGCCAAGGAAGAAAGCAGTGAGGGCTGCGTGTGTAAAATAGAAGGAGATCTGTGATATTGGACAATACAGTGTGCATCAAGACATTGCCAAGAAACGAGGCTGAAGAGCCAGTCCATGGAGGGGCTTTAATGTCAAGCTAATTCGTTTGGAATTGATACCAAGGAGAGTGAGGAGCGGCTGAAGGGTTGTAAACACAGAGAGACTACGGCCAGCTTTGTTTTGTAAAAGGTAACTTGAGAGGGGGGAGCCTCCTGCCCTGTCCATGTCCCTCTCTCCCTTCTCTGCCTCCTACAATGCACGGCTCCCTAGGATCATCACAATCTCTCCTATGGCTTGTCCCTAAGTCCCGTGGTGGCTCCCTCATTCCTGAGCAGAGAGGGAGAACAGCTGGTCACCATCCCACTTGAAAACTATTCTTGAGATGTTTCCCAAAATGTGCTATATGTCTCATTCAAATTGGATTTATTCTGGTCCCCACAATCAGTGCCCTAGTTAACTGTTCCATGTTCCTTGATAGTTGCGACACAGTCCCCGGAGCTTGGGACGCATCGGGTGGTGAATGCATGGGACCACCTGGCCCGAGAAGCTGAATGCACTCATCCTTCTAGCTAGTCATCAAAATTCTCATCATTCCCTTTATATGTTCTCACACAACAGCCTGCATTCATTCGCTTTATAAGGAACTTTCTCATTATGCGTATTAATATAGCATCTCGGGAAGGCTGGGTAGAGATATTATACCCATTTAACAGATGAAGAAAAGAGATGTTCAGGACCACTCAGGCCAAAGACAGAAGACTGAATTGGGAAGCAGGGCACCTATGTTCTCGCCCTGGCTCAGTCATCGATGAGCTGGGCAATATTGTAAAACGAGGCTATACATTTATTCTGAGGCTGCATCATAAAGGAATTTTGTTGTATTCATTAACGTAACACCGATTTATGGAATACCCGCTTTGTGCCAGGAACTGTTCTCAAAGGAAACATACCGAACAGAACTCTCCCCGTGGAGCACCCCTTTTAGGTACAAGTTAGACTGTAAACAGATAAACAAGTGAGTATATAGTGTCAGACATACAGGTAGAATGGAAACCACAGAGCATGATGGAACTTTATGCTAGATGGTGCTATCTTATATAGAATGAAAAGAGATTGCCTCTCTAAAGGGATAACTTTGAAACCGAGAACCGGTTGAAGTCAAAGAATAGGGCATGAATATAGCAGGTAGAAAGCTTTCCAGGCTGAACAAACAGCAAGTTCAGAGGTCTTGAGGTGAGTACGTGCTTGGCATGATCTAAGAATGGCAAGGTCAGTGTGGCTAAGGCCAGACCCCGCGGGATCTTACGAGCCGGGGTGGGGACTTTGGGTTTTGCTCTAGGGTGATGGAGTGCCTTTGGAGGGATTTGAAAAGGATCAGATTCTGCTTTAAAAAACAAAACAAAAACCCTCCTCTGGCTGCTGTTGTTAATGGGGCATTTGTTGGAATAGGGATGAGAATGGCCACACTCTCAGCCTTGGGAGATGGTTGGCCTCGTCCGTGTGAACAGTGAGGTTTGTGGTCCCTTCCAGCCCCGCATTTCCCGATCTTGCCTCAGGCTGTGTCTGGCCAAGTTCGGATTGGAATCCAGCTGTTTGGAATTGTGTTCTGCCCGATCCCTTCCAAAGCACCAGATATAGTTCAAACGAGCCAGTTTCACACTCCAGCCTACCCGAAGCCATTCAAGGTTGCTTGTTACCAAGCTGTAACTCGGCGTTTTAGAAGAATACCCGTGCCCATATTCCAGAGCCCTCATGTGTGCTTTCTGTAAGTTCTCACCTCCACACCTTTGCTCACACTGTGTCCTTTGCTCCAAATGCTTATTCTAACCCTGCCAATCCCTCAAAGCCCAGATAAAATGAATTCTGCCTCTTTAGGGAAACTTTTTCTAGTCATCAGAGCCCACAGCCTTCTGTTTCTATTCAGGCACCTGCTCTGTACCAGGCTCTAGGTGCTGGATATGGAGCAGGGAAGGAGTCAGGCATGGTCTCTGCCCTTCCAGAATGTTCCTTCTTATGAGAACACTGACAATTGATATGCAAACAATAGACCAAAGAACATCAGACGATGACATATCAGGAATGAGGAGTGTGCCATGAGACTGAGTACCTGTAAGGGTATTTTAGAGAGCGTAGTCAGGAAGGTCGTTTTCTGCCCAGGTTCCCTATTCGTTTAATGAAAAGAATATTCACGAAGGGGCGTGGTTTGGGAAGCCATGCTCAAGTTCCCAACCAAATTCCTTACACAGAGTGCACACGTCACGAGGATCTGAGCGAAGGAGAAAGGGAGAGAAGGTGACAGCAGTAGAGGAAGAAACGTGGGAAGAGAGGAAGCAAACAAGAGCCTATCTTGGTGACAAAGGTACCTTCGAGAGGACACACTGTCAAGCAAATGTGTCCTGTTTCTGCCTCCATGCAAGGTGTCTCTGCAGGAGACTGACAGTTTGTAGAGTGAGAGCCTGCGTGTGGGGCTGTGGAACAGGTTTCCAGCATGTCTCCACCATGGGGCCTTCCTACACACCACGGGGACACAGATCACCCATTGCTGGGCTGCCCGAGGGTCCTGCCAGATGGGATGGGGAGAGGTCGAGGTGGTCTCCTTTGCCACTCTAAGTTACCTGGGATTCCATATTCCATGGGGAAAATGGTGGAAGTGGAAATTCTAATTTCCTCCAACAACGACTCCCGTTTCCAATTAATATGCTGGGAAGAGAGAACAGACACGGGCCTCTGGGGAAACTGTCACTACTCGGTGGCATTTGTTAAAATTAGCTGACGGGCAGCCTTCTTTTTCCCAGTAGAGACCATGAAAAGCTCACATCCACGTTCGTCCCCCTGACCGCACCCCCTTCATGTTCCCTGGCTGAATAATATGTGACTTTTCTCCTAAGTAATTGATGTTCTTTCTGCCTCGTTCCCCGAAGCAGTACAGGCTTAGCAAAGGAAACAGTGTCTCATCTTCCTTGTTACTGGTTCTAATGAAATATCCCCTGGTTGGCAATGTACAAAACAGGAGGGTGATGAAGACGGGGCCCTCGTGGACCTTCCGCTTGCCCAGCCCTGACCCGTGGTACTGATAACTCCTACTTAAAGAGGGGATAGCAAGAAAATTGAGGATGGATGGGGAGAGAAGCCAGCCTGTGACCATATTCATTCACTAACTTGCCCACCCATCTATCACTCTATCGATTGTTGATCGATTGATCAGTCTATCTATCTTCACTAACTTACCTATTCATTCACTCATTCACTTGCTCTATCAAGGTTCTTTGGTTATAAGCAATCCAATTCTGAATGTTTTACGAAAACAAAAGAGGGAGTACTGGAATAAAAGCAAAACAACTCAGTCTTCAAAAGCTAAAGAGAGGGGCACTTGGGAGGCTCAGTCGGTGAAGCTCCTGCCTTTGGCTCAGGTCATGACTCCAGGGTCCTGGGATCGACCCCCGCATTGGGCTCCCTGCTCAGCGGGGAGTCTGCTTCTCCCTCTCCTTCTGCCCCTCCCCCCTTCTCCTACACGCTCTTGTTCTCTCTCAAATAATATAATCCTTTTAAAAAAATAAGCTAAAGTGATTGTTATGGGTTGAATTGTGTCGCCCCTGCCCCACACCTCCAAGAGTCACACATTGAATTCTTAACCCCCCAGTACCTTGGACTGTGACCTTATCTGGAAATAGGATCGTTGCAGATGTTATTCGTTAAGCTAAGAAGAGGTCACACCGGCGTCCAGTGGGTCCCTAACCCAGTATGACTGATGTCCTTATCAAAGGGAACATTTGGACACAGCGACGGACACGCACAGAGAGAACACAGTTTGAAAAGACACAGGGAGAAGATGGCCATTTACAGGCCATGGAGAGAGGCCTGGGACGGATTCTCCCTCACAGCCCTCACACAGGAACAGCCTTGCTGGCACCTCGATCTTGGCCTTCTGGCCTCTTGAGCTGTGACACCGTACATTTCTGTTATTTAAGCCACCCCGCTTGTGCTCCTTTGCTCTGCTTTGCACTAGCAAACCAACACGATGATAGATGGAAGAATCAGCAAGACCAAACCAAACCAAATATCTCAGGAAGAAAACAGAGCAGTTCCAAGGACTTCAGCAATTAGAGCTCCAGAATCTTTTCAGAGCTTGCTGTGAGAAGACTCAGACCCAGTTGTCTCCCAACACTCTGTCTTCATTCTCGTTCCCACGGTGAGAATTTTTTTTTTTAAGATTTTATTTTTATTTATTTGAAGAGAGAGAGAGACAGCCTTCGAGAGAGGGAACACAAGCAGGGGGAGTGGGAGAGGAAGAAGCAGGCTCCTAGCAGAGGAGCCTGACGTGGGGCTCGATCCCAGAACGCTGGGATCACGCCCTGAGCCGAAGGCAGACGCTTAATGACTGTGCCACCCAGGCGCCCCCCACGGTGGGAATCTAACTGGCCCAGCTTCATGAGGTGTCTCTGCCCTCATGTCAGTTAGCCCCAGTGCTCAGGGGCGGGAATGTCATACCCATGGCCCCTGAGGACTGTCAGAGACTCTGGCAGAAACGTGGGAGAGTGTCCGCATTCACACTGTGTACCTATTCTGGCCCCAGTTCTTGGCTAAGTTCTGGGAAACTGTCTTCAAGGCAATTTTACTTTGAGAAAGACAAAGCATGTGTCCATGCAACTGCGTGGAAAGAGAAACACGAGCCCTAAAGGAAGCAGGTGTAGGCACAGGAGTTCACAGACGACTCCCACAGGAGTCCAGGGCAAAGTTTCATGAAGAGGTGAAGCCTTGAGGTGTGGATAAAATTTGGACATGAAAATTCTAAGAGGAGGATTTCTGTACATAAAGAAGCACAAGCTGAGACATGGAAGCCATAGAGGATTCTCCATGGTGGGCGGCAGGGAAGTCGAGCCAGCAGGGACTGAGTGACACAGAACAGCAGTAAGGTCATCCACCACTGTGGCCAGGTCACGAAGGGTTAGGTGGCTGTCCTGGAGGCTTGAGCATGACAGAGCTGATAGTGGGGAGTCAGCGTATACTCTGCTCAGGGCAGTACCCTGATTATAACTGTGTTTCTGGTCTAAGATAAGGACAGCAGCTGTGGGTAGGAAGGATCCACGCTGGGGAAACTGAGGGCAGAGACATCAATTAGGAGTCCACATAGCCCAGGTAGACAGGCAAGACAAGAGAGGATGGAATGATTGGAAGGAGTTGTGTGCATTTGACCCACGCTTTCCTGCTTCTGTGACATTGGCCTTGCTGAAACCACCATCTGGAATGTTCTATCTCCATCTTTTCTTCCTTCAAGGTTCCACAAGTCAACCTTCTCCACGAACCTTCCCTGAGTTTCTCATTTGGCAGGAATTTCTTCCTCCTCTGACCTCTTCTGGTGCTTTAACTGCACTGTTCTTCATAGGCCCACAATCTTTTGTTCAAGGATTTATTCATGAAACAATGAACACGTGTCTACTGTATGCCAGATACTCTACTAGGCAACACGGTTCAAGAGCTAAGCAGTCAGGCTTTGTCGATATATAAGAGCTCTTTTTGCAAAATTCCTAACTTTCCCACTAGACTGGAAGATCTTTAAAGAGAGAGACCCTTCCCATCTCTACCTTTCGTGCCGTGTGATGCCCTAGGCAGGGTCAGCTCCCTATACGTTGGCCTAATCAATAACGGATGGCAACGCCTTTTTGTTCCAACCAAGTGTTTTATTTCATGTTAAACACATAAATCCACAAATATATACTCTATGACCTTGAAAGCAGCCACTTGTCACTTGTTTGGGCTGAGCTTATAAAAAAAGAAAGGGTAGGTTGATTGATTCTTTATCTTAATTACAAATCTTTTTATGCTTTTCTATGCCTATAATATTATATTATATACCTGAGATGTCTGCGTACAAGTACCTCTCGATGGTGATTGAACATTCAGCATCGAGCTCGGAGGAGCGACAAATGGCCTCATTATTCCTTATGGCGTCTTGGAGAGGCTGCTTAGAGACAGGCCTCATTTTCTCGGCTTCCTAAGCAAAGACACAGGGGCCCAGGTTGGTCTGGGGGAGGGGCTGAGGCCACACAGCTACTTCCGCATTAGAACCCAGAACCCTTTTTTTCACGGTCGATGTAGAAAGGTCTCGAAAGACTACCAAGCTTAGCCCTCTCTGGAAAGATGGAGAACTAAGGCCTAGGATGAGAAGCCAGTTCCTCGTGCTGGGGAAAGACTTGGAACCAGATAATTGATATTAAAGTATTAATGACTTCAAATTCATAGAACTTTAAACATTTAAACCTCTTTCATTCCACCATCCATCTAATAAAAAGATTCCTCTCCACAGTATTTTTAAGGGGATCATCAAGGCCCTGCTTACATACCTCCAAGAAGGTGAACTCACTACCTTTTGAGTCAACCAATTCCATTGATGGGCAAACTCTCACTTTTTAAAGCGTTTTAAAGCCGAAGCTTGCCTCTTGGTAGATTTTATCCCTTAGACCTGCCTTCTGGGGACACATAGAATAAATTTGTTTCCCATCCACATGGAAGCTTTTAAGGTATTTGAAGACAACTGTCAAGCTATCTAGCCAGCCTACGCCTTTCCAGGCTAAACATTCTCAATGCTTTCAAGAGATCTTCCTATGAAAAAGGTTCTTCCCTCTCATTATCTAATTTACTTGTCAAGAGCTCACTCTGGCCTTTCAATGCTCCTTTCAAAATGTGGTCTATAGAACTGCATCTGTAACTCCAGCTGAAGTGTGCCTGTGGTTTCACCTCCTTTGTTCGAGTTCCTATACTTGTGTTACTATGGCCTGATGCTCACTTTGTCTGTGCACTCAAGTTGAATGAATCACTTGCCAAAACTTCCAGTTCTTTTTCAGGAAGGCTACCGCAAAGCCACATTTTCCATTTAATTAGAAAGAACTTCTCCCAGGGATATTTACTTTCTGAGGGACATCTGCATAGTTTGGATAACACTATACCCCGAAGAATGGCTTCCTAATGGCAGATATTTAGACGCCATGACCCCGAAGAGAGACAAGAGTTGTCCTTTTCCACACTGCCCTTTCTTCTCCTTCTACTCCCCCACCACTGCCCCCCATTGTGATGCTCCTGCCCTGTGCCCCAGAGGAATGATGGGGGACCCCATAGAGGCATTGCAATCTTCCATCCAAGTCTTCTTCCCAAATGTGAAGACCCTAGTTCCAAAAATATGCAATCAGCTATAGACCCATGGTACCGTCTCCCAAGTGGCCGCAAGTCCTGCATCGTTGGAGGTCATGGAATTTTACGGATATTTCATTAACACTGGAGGATAGCCCTTCCTCGCTAATGATCGCCTAACATTTAATAAACACAGCCCAAGAGTTTTACAACCTGTTAACTTGCAAGTGGCAGTAATTAACCAAAAATGATAAATAATTAAGGCCTAATTACATGGTATCAGTCATTTCATTTTCCAGCCCGTGTAGTAAGTGGGTTTGAACTGCCAAGCAGGGCTCCTTCGCCATCCTTCCGCCGTCATTGGAGCGGGGCTCCGGGAGCGCTGGGGCCACACATGCCTTTATGGGGGAGATGAGACGAAAATTGGCTCATTAGATCAGTAATTGGACTGTTTCCCTTGCCAAGGCACATTCACATGGAATGGTTTGCCTGCTTTGGGTTTGGAAGAAGAACAAATGGCTGCGTGAGTGATCCCTGGCTTCTCTGACACTGAGGAAGGGAAGGGCTAGGTGGAGAACAGAGTCTGTGCAGTGTAGAGGAAAAGCATGGCCGGGAGAGGCAAGGTATTGGAGCTCTCCTCCCATCTGCTGGGGGACCTCAGGCAAGATACATCTCTTCTCTGGGTCTCTTACCGGGGCATGTGGGAGTGGGGAGGGGAGCATGTTAAGGGAAATACTGGGGCACTCACTAACTGAAAGAGCCAGAAGATAAACATCCCCTTATGTGCTTGGTTACAGGTGCCCAAAGAATATCATGAGAATCTCTGCCTTCATCTCTCCCTGGGTTTACTTTGTGTCGACCTCATTCACAGATCGAGTGTCCCCTGCGGTCACAGATGGCCTCTATCACTTTCTGAGGCCACACGGCTCCCAGTCCATGTCCCTGGGGAAAGGGGTGGGGAGCTAGGTCAGCTTTATGGCACCAAACACAAGACTTTCGGGAGTGCTTTGTACATTTTGAGCAATTAGATGAAATGTAACACAGGCATTATCCTGCTTCAAACTCACAGTGAGACTATGAGATCAGGACCGTTGTTGTTCCCATTTTACAGACAGAGAAACTGGTCTAGAGCGATTCACTCACACAGTTACAAAATGGTGGACTTGGGGTTGGCACACGACGGGCTCCTTCACAGATACGCATTGCAATTTGCAGAGTGCTTCGATATTCAGGACCTCAGCAAGAATCCTGTAGAATGGGTATAAGACTATCCATCCCCATTTCTCTGGTGGATCTATAAACCCCATGCAAGAGGTATACCCAGGCACAAGGCACAGCTGGTTCTGCAAAATAAGGGGTTAGGTCAGACCAGAAATTATTTATTTTATTTTATTAATTTTTTAGAGCAAGAGAGAGTGTGAGCAAGCCAGGGGGAGGCAAAGAGGGAGAGGGAGAGAGAAAATCTCCAGCAGACTCCCTGCTGAGCACACAGCCAGACTCGGGGCTCAATCGCATGACCCTGAGATCATGACCTGAGCTGAAATCGAGAGTTGGACACTCAATCAACTGAGCCACCCAGGGGCCCCAGACCAGCAATTTTTAAACTGTGACCCTCAGGTCCTGAAGATCTTTAAAGAGAGTTGCCTCAGGGAAAAGGGGTTGGGTCCATGTGACCCTGGAAGCCCTCACCCCCCAGTAAAGTCAGGGTAACTCAGCTTTTGTCAAATTTACATACTGGATTTTTATTTCTGACTTCCATTGGAAGTTGTTAAAAGAAGAAAAAAGTATGGACACTCCAACAGATTAAAGGCACATCGAGCTCCCAACTGCTGGGAGTCCACAGACGTTTCTTGGGCTTGTCCATCAGGGCAGACTCCCTGGGTCCTTGTCCCATCCTCAAGGGCAGCAGGGAAGGCATATCTAGCACCTGCGGTTTAACCGTGGGAGGCAAGCAGGTGGGTTCTGAACTTTTCCATGGTGTACCCGTGCAGACAGAGGGGGACTGGGGCCAGCTGGATTCTCGGGGTGGGTCTGGAGGTCCTCCTCCGGGTGTTAGCCTAAGTTGTGCTATACGTTCTTTGAGGTGCTTTGGGTGGTTACAGACACCAGGGCTGAGTCCTGGCCACATTACAAATCTGCTCTAAGGCACAGAGGACAACATGCTGTCTCTTTGGGTTTCCGTTGTACCACACGTGATGATTATTTATAGTAATTTTATTGAATGCATTGTTTCCCCCTCCTAGACCATGTCCCACAAGCGACAGTGGCCCTGGCTGTCCCAACATTCAGTTCAGCACCCACACTTAGGTAATCAATAGCTTTTGTGAGGTATGCATGTAGAAAGAATGGGGTCCTTCTCAGATCTAGTCCTCCAGGAGAGTTTTGGACTCAGTTGAGTATGAATAAGGTTGGGGAGTTTTGTCTTTGGATGAGCAGTTGTTGACTGTCACGTTGGGGTGGGGGAGCCAAACCACACTGAGGGGTAAACTTGGAACTCTGCTCCATCCTCATCAGGTGAAGGAAGAGGTGGGAATCCAGTGGTTCCCCCCCCTCCCCAACTGATGGCAATGTTGCTGCTCTTTCGGAGGACTAAGAGAAGATCAGAGTTCTGGTCCAGAGAGGAGCAAGTTGCGGCTGCACCCAGTGGATCCTCACCCCTCTCACTATGTCTCAGGGCCCCAGAGAACAAGTCTGGGCATCCATCTGTCCTCCGCCTCCCTGGGGTCCTACGGCCCCCAAGCTGAAAGGCTCGGTTGCCTGCTAGGCATCAGGGGGTGAGAAGATCGTGCTGCTTGAAGTAAACAGCATCTGTTGCCAAGTTCATGTGAGGTCTGGGGCTCGTTCCCAAGAAGGAAGTTAGGAAACACTTGGCTTACCAAGAAGCTGGGAACACCCACCACAAAGATCTCCCCGGTTCACCATCCCATGCCCTTGAGAGAGGGAGGCTTAGATAATTTAGGGTGCTATGGCTGGAGAAGTGGTGCAGAGAATCCCAGACGGCCCCAGGACTCTGGCTCTGCCTCTATTAAGAAGGCAGTGGGTGACCTTGGATGGCCCACGAGACCTCTCTGGTGCAATATTTGTCAAGTGAGAAGACAAAAGCTGGTTGTTCCCCTACCTTCCGGGAAGCTAATTAATAACTCAGCCTGGCAGAAAAAAAGAAAACTTCCCCACCCACACCCCTGTTCTCTCACTCTGCTACTGTCAGCCTTAGCTTCTCCCCAGGGGAGTGGGGCTGACAGATGGTGGAAAGAAACAGGGAGCAAGGGGGGCTTAAGTCTATTTTTGGTTCCTGTTTGAAAGTTCTTCAAGGAACTTCGGGAAGAGGCGTCCTCTGCTCTCTTCTGTCTGCTCTACACTTCACACAACTGCAAGGATGTACTTTTCCAAGGGCTAAGAATATATGGGGCCATGCATGTGCCCCTGTTTCCTATCAACAAGGGTATGTTGGTTTTAATTATCATTTATCTGTTAGTGCAAATTAAAGTTCTTTATGTTGGCACTCAAGACCCTTTTCATCGTTACCTTCTAGGTTCCCCTTTTATGTGTCTGGGTATCTCTCTCCTCCTGGGGCTTTCCACTGAACAGAAAGAGCCAGACAAGTAAGCAAGTGATCACGTTATCAGCCATCAGCCGTGAGGGGGCTGCTCCCTCCAGGAAGTCTTCTGTGATTTAGCCCTGATTTATCCTATTGCCCCTGTAACTCCTTCCTTGTCCTGGTACTGATTACCCTGCATGGCAATTTCTGAGTTACCACCTCCGCCAGCCAATGGTGAGCTCTATGTTCACAGGGGCGCATCTTTCTTTATTCATTCTGCGGTCCCAGCACTCGCATAATCTTGACCACATGATGGGTTCGAGATAAATCGAATCTCTTCCTAGAGCTTTCCCCAAAGCTGTAACGTCTGCCTCTTCTCTTTCTGACTAGGCTTCACTTTTGCAAATCCATACACCTGTAAAAACAATTATATCCTCTCAAGGGAATTCTCAGTTCATCCCACCTAGATTTTTATGTTGCTTGTACTAGCTCCCTCAATAGCTACCATATTCCAGGTAAATAGTCCAATTCTGTCTTTTAAGTAAATATTGAAAGGAATAATAAAAATATAACTTCCCATTATTTCCACAGTGGTTTACATTTTGCAAACAGCTCATCTATTTTCTTATTGAGGTACCCAACCTGGTTTCAAAGGAGACCCTGCTTCCCCTTGGAGACATTGGAACTTTCTGGACCTATTTCTATGCCTGTTCCAACTCAGTTGTCTCACTGTCTAGAGCCTCTTTCCTCAGCACACTCCCCACCCTTGTATACCTTGATGTTGTTCCATTAAATATTTATGCCAAGATTCATTATTTGTCCATTAAATATTTATAAGCTTGGGAGCCTGTATCAGACAATATGTATTTCCTTCTCCAAGAATAGTCTGATAATTAAGTCTACAATCCAAGAGTTCCTTCTAGGCAGCCTATAGTTTTTCTTCTCTGTCCTGTCCCCAGAAGACTGGGCTGTCCTTCACAAAGCCATTTTACTACCTGCCTGAGCTGTTCCTTGCTTCCAGGTCATTCCGGCCACCTGCCCATTCTTGAACAAAGGCAGATTGTTTTCCTCTCCAAATTTGGGAGTAGGCAGACAGCCCAAGGTGCAATTTCTCATGTTTTTCTGGAAAAGGCTGGGGTGAGCTTCCTGCTTACGTGAGCTTTATGGTCTAAGCACACATGGTTTTCTGTGGCATTTAAAGATAGAACCCAAAGGCAGGAGGGGGCTTTTTAGGAAGGGTGGTGGTGTGGACCTTGAGGAGAGAACATTGACCCATGATGGACTTCACAGGGAAAGCAGGATTTCTTTTGCGGAAGTCCATTGGGTCCCTACAAAGACCAGGATGGGTCTGAAATCATCATTCCAACTTGAGGGTTGTGGGACTCAATTTTCCTATCACCTCCTTCCCCAGATGTTGTTTTCTTCATCAAACCTCCCCAGATTACATGCAGAGAGGAGCTCTGGATGCCGTCCTCTGTTGAGTGTGGAGGCATAGCACTGAGGGGTGTGCACTGGGAAAGGGGGCAGGACAATGTGGACATTCAGAGCATGGGCACTGGGTTTGAAGCCTAGTTTTCTCCTGTAGTGACTAGGTGACCAGTGTCATGCTATTGACCTTCCCTGACCTGAGGATTGGGGGTTTTCTATGTGCCATGCACCCTGGTAATCCCTTCACCTGCGTGATCCCATGCAGTCTTTCCAATGAGATGACTTGTATCTCCTTTTTGCAGAAAACAGGTGCTTAGACTTTACACGACTCACCCACATTCGAGCGGCTTGTCAGAGGCAGAGCTGGGACTCGGATCTGAGGACTCCGATTCCAGAGCACCTGTGTCAAGTAGGCTCTGAGCCTGTTTGAAAATCTGTAGGTTGAGGGGCACCCATGTGGCTCAGTCAGTTAAGTGTCTGCCTTCAGCTCAGGTCATGATCCCAGGGTCCTGGGATTGAGACCAGCCTCAGGCTCTCTGCTCAGCGAGGAACTCGCTTCTCCCTCTCCCTCTGCCGCTTCCCCTGCTTGTGTTCTCTCACTCTCTCTCTCTCTAACAAATAAATAAATAAAAGCTTAAAAAAAAAAAAGAAAATCCGTAGATTGAGATAATCATACCGACCTCATGGTCAAGCGGATGAAATGAGATAGCGTATTTATCACAGTTCACCTCGTGGCTGAAGTAGAGTTCCCCGAAGAAATGGTAGCCTCTGCTACTTGAATTGATAATCACTAACATGTTAATAACATTTTAATTGAATACGCTGTCCCTTGGAATGGATTCCTGGCCTTTGGATTTGTTCAGGGACGGTCTAGGCGAGAAGATCACAGTCATTGATGGGAGTTTGGTAAAAGATATTTAACTATTAATCAGAAGAACTCTAAGGTCCCTCAGGCCCATAGTTCTACGATTCTAGGAATGAAGCACTCAGTAAGTAAAATAGTATAAGTAATGTTACCTTGGCTCCCCTCCAGCAGAAGCAGTCCTTCAGGGAGGAAGTTTGGTTCTAGAGCCCTCTTCTCTCCCCTTCTCCCACACAGGCTGCTCTGAGCACTCCAGCTGCCCTTTCCTGACCCAGGATTCACGCCTTCCCTGATCCAACCCGCAGGGAAGTTCTTCTTGACCCTGGGGTTTATCCCTCTGCTTCCGTTCCTCAGAGAGAAGAGCCCTCCTGGACAGAGGTAGCGTCTGGACCCTGAAGCCCACTTGATTTTAAAGTAATTGGTATAAAGATATTCATGAAGTAACTCCTGTCCAAATACTATGTTGGGTTTTTAACGGGCATCTTCAAACGTGAAGGACACCATTTGGGAGGGGGGACCTTTCTTCTACTTTAATCATACGTGGATATTTGCTCTATTTGGTGTATGTGAGGGGTCCATATATTTGGCAAAATTTACTGAGCACCTACAAGGTGTGAGGTACTGTGTTAAGTGTTAGGGATTCAATAGTGAGAAATAAAGATTGATCATGTCCCTCATGAAGCTTATAGTCTAAAGGGAAAGAAAATACTCAAATAATCATGGACTCTCAGGTGATATGAATCGTGGCGTTCACTTGAATAGGACTCTGCAGAGAAACTTCCAATGCATTAATCCTCACTCTTCCTTAGCAAATTTGTAAGTGGTGACACCAAATATTGTAATCTTATATGATGTTTAATTCTTTAGTGAAGAAAACAGCTCTTTTTGGTTCCCTGGTTAATGAGTTTATTTTCATTTTGACACGTGTTAATCTGCCAGGTGTGTGGTGGGGTTAAATGAGATAGCGGCATTATTAATAAGATCTCAATCTCCTTATAGGCTCCGGGGCTGTATTAGTAAGTTCTCAAAACTATCAATTCCATTCAATCTAGCTGACTATTCCACCCATCCCAGCTGAAATGAGTGCCCCAAATATTTTCACTTACTAGTTGCCTTCAGTTGGAACAACTTGAGTGACTGAGAACTTTCACATCAGTGGAGAAGAGTGGTCTGCAGACCAGCAGCCTCAGCAGTGTCTGGGATGTTATTTAAAATGCAAATTTTGAGGTCCCATCCCAGACCTACTAAATAGGGAACTCTTCTGTGTTTTAACAAACCCTGTAGTTGATTCTGATGCAAGTTCAAGGTAGACAACAGCTGACCTACAGTGCGAAGAAGACCGTTCCTTCTTGAAACAAATCCTCTTATTCTCTCCCTTCGTCCATTTCAACTACTTCAATCCTTTAACAAATCAATGGGTATCAGCATGGTTGTACCTTACAGAGGATGATAGAAGGTTCCCAAGTCATGAAGCCTGCTTCTCCATGATCACATTGAAGAGAGCTCTTCCTGGGATTCAGAACCAGCAGTCAACCCTTCGTTCTTCTCTGTTCTGCAGGTTGTCAGGAAGACGTTCATCATTCAGACCCATGTTTTCATCAGCGTCTCTGGTTCTGCAAAAGTGTGAGTGGTGGTTTCAATGCCATGTGCTTTGCTTTGGGGTGGGAGTGGGGAAGGAGAGGTGAGAGCACAATGGGAGTGCCTTTCTATTCAGCCGAATTTGTGTAAGTCGTCAAGCTTCTGAACACTCTTCGGCCATGTTTAAGCAAAAGTACCCATCTCATCACACAGACATACCTCAGCATTGTCTTGGTTACCATTGTACCCCAAGCTTCTAGCATGATGCCAGACACATAGCAGGTGCTCAATAAATACTTGTGAATAGATGGATTTCACTACACTCTTTGACTATTATGTTCAAGAAAAGACCAATAGCACATCAATAAGCTGCTAAAATTGTTCCTGAGAAGGAAAAGGGTTCATCAGTAGTTGCTGACCCCTTAGGACAAGTTAACCACTTTTAATAAATTCAGCAAATGTCTATCACCCAAATAAAATACCAACTCTGGAACAGAAATGTCAGCAGAGAATATCATTTGCCAAATGTTGATTTATATAGCTTACGTTACCTTCATTCCAATAAGGTGAAATGTTATCAAAGCTAAGCATTTAGCAAAGAATTATAGATTCTATTACCATAAAAACATGTTTCCTTAGGTCCTCTAAGAGCACAATAGTTTAACGGGTATAATCTATCATACTTTAGGAAGAGGAAACAAATGGTAGGAATAAATAGGAACTTTTCTAGCTGGAGAGTAAAAGAAAGCACCCACAACTCCACATACACACACCCACACACAAATGTGCCGAACATACATACGAGTCTTTTTTTTTTTTTTTAAGAGATAGTTCCCAGGATTGATCTTATGGAAAATCGAGAAATCATATTCATTCACGTGAAATCTCCAGCCATGATGCCACTAAGCCTTCTTAGCTAGTGAAATGCCAAGGTTTGGGGAGCCACTGCAGAAAGGCCCCATGTGGTGGGAGGGATTGGCCCATGAAGTCAGATGGGCTCCAGGGTAAAGAAATGTAAGGAAATGAAATTAGAGGAAACAATACAAGGGATGCTCTTGAGATGATGGGATCACCTCTTATCCAGGACGGGGCTGATCAGTATCGTCTCAAATACATTCTTGGGAGCACCTCATCTTTCTTGGGATGATCTACAGCAAAAGTCATCTGATGTATTAGATTTGGGAGACCCCGTCGGATAGCTACAATATACATGGGCTTAATAAAATCTGATGAGAAACCCTACAATAAAGTCTTATTCGCTCAGTGATTTTCAGATGTATTTGATCAACGAAAGCTTTGGCTTCTGTATCAACCTGTCAACATTCTGCAGAACAAGTAAGCCACCAAACACACTTTGGGAAACAAATTGTATCCTTGAGACATAGATCTAAGTTGATATCCTTGGTAAAGGATCACTCGTACCTGGAAAAGAGGGAGAATTGCAGATTCACCTGTCTGTATTCTGCATGTGCGGAGACCTGAGAGATTCAGAGCAGGGCCTGTATCCTCCCTGTGTTTGGAACTTCGGCATGGGTGTCACAGCGCTTAATACACAGTAAGTACTCAACGTAGCTGGATATGAGTTTGGTAAGTGTTGCTCATGAAACAGAGACCACAGCATTTTCCTTTGCTCAGGACACAGGTATGTCCCCGGAGCTCTGGCTTCTGCTTCTTGAAGTCCTAGTAAGATGGATTTATTTTAAAGAATGGTGATTAAAACAGCCAAAGGGAAGGAGGGCATTAATTACATCTTCCGGAGGGAGAGTAACACTTTGTTTCAGAAAGATGAAGATTGATAGGGAATAATGATTAATAAACTTGGAGAACACAGAGCACCTACTCTGTCGAGGCACGCGGAGGGATATCTGGATGAACAATGAACTTCCTCACCTCTCTGTCATGGGCACTGTCCAGCGCCCATAAGATTGTCAAGATGAACAGAGACCCATGCTCCAAATATTGTAATATAGTACCTGTATAAATTTGCCTGAAGCCAAAGATTTGATTTAATAAAAGAAATCATAACTGCCATAAAATTTAATACACACATTGACTTTATTTCTCTAATGAGTAGAGTGGGAAGAAAGGAGATTCACTACCAAAAGTTCATAGCAGATAGTGAGAAGGATTTGGGGAAAGAGATCTGATTTTTTTTTCTTTTTGCCGTCATATCTGAGAGAAATAACCTATTACCTTCTTTGCGTGGACCCACTGAAAAAAAGAATCTTATGATGAAACAAACAAACAAACAAACTTAAGCTCCACCCAATGTTTGTCTAACAATAGAAGCAATGGCCATGCCACACCCTCATTAAAACTTCCTATTACCCACCCAGGCAAGACCCTTGACTTAATTCCCGGATCCTCTCCTAGTACCACCCTGCCCTTTTGCAGCTTTTTTTGATTATTTTGCATCCGAGACCACTTAAGTTCATTCCATTTTTGTTACGTGGGATTTTTTCTTTTTTTTGCCTTGACTCATGGTGTATGCATTGCCCAGAAAGCCCATCTGATGAACCCCCTCTCAGGCTTCAGGACTTGTCTCAAGTGTCCCCTCTTCTGTGAAGCTGTAATATTTTGTAAGACTCACACCCTCCAACTAGAGGGTATTTTCTCTTCTCTATCCTACAATAGCTCTTTGCATATCCCTCCAGTCTTGGGTCATCTCAAGCACCGACCAATCCAAATGGTCACTAACTGTTGGTCTGGAATAGGGTCCTGGAGGCCCTCTGCTGGTCCATAAAGTCTGAGGCATGTGGAGGGCCTGATGTTGGCAAGGGCAGTAAGGATGAAGCTAGCGATCACTCAGGAGCTTAGAGAAGGAGGTATTTACAAAAGGGTTCAGAGCATTTCAATATTTTATCCACCTGTGTGATCATCCCCATGCCCACCAGCTCAATATCAGTCTCCATGGTTTCTTAGCACATAGATTTGGAATTATTTACATATCTGTCTTACCCATTAGATCAAGAATTCTTCCAGGACAGAGACCTTGAGTCTTGTTTATCTTTATGTCTCCAGAGCCTAGCATGGCGCCTGGCATGGAGCAGGCGTATTGATTTCTAGGAAGAACTTAAGGACTCTCCCTAATGAATCAAGATGAAAGCATTTTCAAGGAGGGGCAGGCCTGAACTTGATTGGTCATATGTAAATTCACCCATTGAACTGTTTTGAATTTTTATTTGTTTTGTTTTAAGTGGGCTTTTTTTTTTTTCTGTGGTGTTTTAGAAATGAGTAATTATGGTTGTACCTCACTGTTTCCTTTCTCCCTTCTTAGAATACTGTAGGCCAAACCCCTAGTCATGGCCTAACACTTCTTAGTGGTAAGACACAGGGATTGGCTTTGGCCATTGCAGGTAATGAAATAGACAGAGCAGGTCCCATAGTCTGCTTTGATCTAAAGCTATTTATTTATTTATTTATTTATTTATTTATTTATTTATTAAGATTACATTTATTTATTTGACAGAGAGAGAGAGACAGCCAGTGAGAGAGGGAACACAAGCAGGGGGAGCGGGAGAGGAAGAAGCAGGCTTCCATCAAAGGAACCTGATGCGGGGCTCGATCCCAGGACCCTGGGATCACGCCCTGAGCCGAAGGCAGACACTTAACGACTGAGCCACCCAGTCACCCCGATCTAAAGCTATTTAGAACTAACAAGATTAGGAAAAAGAAACAGTGGGCCCAGCTTACTAGAGTTTCAACTCTGGGGTTTGGGGTGAAAGCCAGAGCTAACCATAGTGTCACTTTACTTCGTATTTTGTCAGGCACTTTGTGATGAGGGATTTAGGGCAGTATTTGAAGATTCCCAAGCTCCCTGGACATAATAGAGCTTAACACTACCTAAATAATACCCAAATCTCACCCCAATTTCTCACACAGAATAGTATATATTGAAAGAATAAAGAAAGGAAGGAAAGGAGGAAGGACAAGAGGGGAAAAATAGGCAGGCAGGCAGACAGACAGACGGGCAGAAGAAGAAGAAAGCTGTCAGTCATCGGTGAGCTAATTTACAGAGTGAAATGGGTGTGTGTGCGTGTGTGTGTGTCTGTGTACTCATGTGTGCGCGTGCAGAGAGTGCTCTAGCAGCTACTAAGCTCGATCTGGTTTTGGAAAACAATGAAATCTTCGAGGGAAAAAAAAGAATCCCCCCCCCATCCCCACCAGGAGACAGAGCATTGGTATTCCTCTCAGAATCTAGAAGCTTTAATTCTGGTACTAGGTAGTGTTTCTTTCACAAATAATATTCTCAACATCATAACCCTTGGGTAGTGTTGAATAATCCAGAGATCTTGTTTTCAGGTTGGCGATGCACCCCCTTCCACACAGAGCTAAATGTGGGGCTATTGAATGGACATTGCCAAGCAAACTCAGCCCTCTGGAATCCGGCTAAGCTGCTTGCTTTGCAGGGTTGGCTATGGGGCATGGGGATGCCACACGTCCCTGGGGCTTCAAATGAGCAGGATTCATTTGCTGAACCATTGGTAATGGAACAAAGAGGGAAAGAATCCAGGCATCTGAGAGTGTGCACACGGGAAAGTTAGAGGCTGGACTTGGACTTAAGACTTTAAAATTTAGTCAGAAAAGTAGCCAGGCACACCCATAATTCAAGGTAGAAGACTTAAAGAGTCTTAATATAAATCCAAATAACACTGTAGGGGGAGGGAGAAGAGACATCTCAGATTTTTAGAGGATGGGGAAAAGGAGATTAAGAAAGGACTTCAAAGAGGTAGAAGCATTTTGACTTGGAAGATGCAAAGACTTAGCATGAACTTGGAAGAATAAAAGGACCCCGGTAAGTGACAACTGGTGAAAAGGGCATTCTAGGTGGAGGGAACAGCATGAGCTAATGCGTGAAGCTTGGAAAGTGGAAAATGTGTTTCAAAAATTCATAATGATGACTTTGCTTTGTGCAGAGAACACATGCTAAAGAGAGAGAATGGCTTTTCTTCCTTTCTTTCTTTCTTCCTTTTTATTTTTTTTTAGAAGAGTGACAAGATAAGAACTGTGCGTTGGACGGTCTGGAAGCCTACTCAACATATGGGTCTGGCAACCAAGGTGAGTGAGTCTACGGTAATTACTTGTAATGATGAGGAGATTAGAGATTTCTCAAGCTATACATCTACATATCTCTGTATCTGTCTGTCTACGGAAAGAACCTATTATAACACAGGGAGGTGGAATACTGAGAAAATTGGCAGGTCACTGTAGGGTAGCAAAGAGCGAAGCGATTTTAGAAGATTCGTGTTTAAATACCAGCTCTCTTTACCTTCTTAGGGTTTGGTGTCCTCGTTAATAAAATAAAGATTAAAAAAAACATTTCTCAGGGTTATTTTGAAAATGTTAGCGTGTGACCCCTGGAATATAATAGATAATTAATTAGCTTTTTGCTTCATGCTAAACATCAGCTGCTTAAAGCTTATACATCAAAGATATCAGCATCAGTGAGAATTACACAGAAATTATTCACCGTCCAATTCATTCCATCCATTCTTTGCAAACAAATCGGAGACAAAGTGAGTGTGAAGTTCAGTTCTTCAAGACTCAGGATCTCCATGAGAAGTCCACCAAAGCGTTCTTGGAAGCAAATAACATCATGGTGAGAAGAGGCCTGGAAAATCCCCTGGTTCTGCCTATTCCACCAAGACTGAGTAGACATGGTTTTAAAAAACATAACCCAAATTAAGGAGACATCCAAGAGCCCATGACTTCACAATTGACATGTCTGGGGCCCTTTTGGTATTATTCAAAATGTCTTTGGATGGCTCCATTTGATTCTCCTTTCAGGTTCAGACATGAGACCTTTTAGCTCTTAACCAACAAAGACCCAAATGAGTCTGTCCTTAATTAGTGTAATGAGGCTTTTGTCTCCTGCTTTATGACAAGTAAATGAATTTGCCCTTTTGGTGACAGGTCCTTCAAGGAATGACCTGAAGACTTGTGTAACAATGCCTCCAACGTACTAGGTCATTAAAGATAGTTGTGCAACTATGAAATTAGTTATTGATTAATATTGCAACAGGAAGATCATTACGTTATGAAAGAAAGGGAAGTAATATTAACACTCTTGGCCACAACTTACTGAGAGCTTTAAATGTGAAAAGTGTGAAATTATTGCTACTTGGCAAGAAAAATGAGTGTTCAAATACTCCCATGGATTTTTGAGGTCTCCATGGTCATCTCCAAGAATGCTCACCTGGAATCTCAGAAGGGTGTGTGTGTGCGTGTGCACACGTGTGCCACACACGCACACATATGTATGTACGTGCATGAGAGATACCTAGTTCCATTCCGTCCCACTTTGAACCAGGTCTTGACATTTATTTTAGTACCAAAGTATTTTAGAATCTGCATTTTTCCATTGTTCTCTGCGTCACCATAAAATAGTATATCTTTCCATGGTACATTGTGAAATGTTCTCTGGAGTAATGTTCTAATTTTCAGTTATAGGATTTGCTGTGACAAACAGGTTCTGCATAAATTTCCATGGGAGCCGTGAAGAGGGAGTCAGGAATGGCCTGTGAAATCAGGAAGGTTTTTCCCAACGTGGTAACACTTGAGCTGGGCTTGGACAGGTGAAAAAAATTGCCCTGGAAAGGGGACCAAAGGGCACTGAAGTAAAGGGAATAGCATCAGTCCATTCAACAGACAGTAGCAATAACGTGGAAGTACTCCAACAGAAGTCCAAGGGCACCAGGGCACCAGGGCACCCAACAAGGGATCTTAAGCCTTGGTGATGAGGGAAGTCCTTCCTATGTAGAAGTAAGTCAGGTAAGGGGCGTTGAGAGGGGGACACTGTAGGAGAGGCACCAGCACAGGGAGGTCCAGGGACGAGAGAGAATCTATCTTGTCTGGGAAAGTGAGATTCTGTCAGCAAGTCTAGAGCATTCCATACGGGGAAGCGAAGGATGCAGGACGAGCTGGGAGCAGCCTCAGAAAGACAGAGCATGAATGGTCTCACAAGCCATGGATTTTGTCTTAATGGCAAGGAAACGTCATCCAAGACTTTTAAGCAAGAGTGATAGGATTGGTTACAAGAGTAAGAAGAATACATCAGCAACTATAAGGATAATGGATTAGAGCAAACAGAGTAGGGCAAGGTTGACCATTCAAGAGATCTTCTGAGTCTTCCTATGAGGTGAGCGATGATGATCGGCCGTAGATGGTAGCGGTGGGATAGACACACGTGACATACGGAGGTAGAAGCCACGGAATTTGTGTGCCTACGAAACAGAAGAGCCTGCTGTGTATGGAGAATGTCAAACGGCTCATTATGGACTGAGCACAGGGTGCGTGAGTGTGTGTGAGAGACGATCTTGAAAAGGCAAGTTGGAATCAGACTGTAAAGGTCTTGAATGTTCTGGGGAGCTTGGCCTTATCATCAGGATTTACGAGTTACGCTCTCTAACTCCCCATGTCTTGGTAACCTAAACTGTTCTAAACATCTATTAGAGGATTCCAATTTCATTAGCATTTTAACACATTACCACATTTTCATCCTTGAGCGGCCAAGCATGGTTATGTCTTCATATTGGAGAGTAAGTCATAATCAGACAATCCAATCCTTTCCACTCCATAAGGTTATTTTCTCGACATTTCCCATCGTGTAATTGCCAGCTATCTGCTCAGTTCGTGTCGAGGTTTCACTCACCTGCACTGGCAATTTCCAGTCTGTATCACTGCCCTAGAGAGCGCTCAGTGTGGGATTACAGAGTGCTGGAGCTGGAGGTGATTCTCGAGAACGAGCTAGTTCAATCTCTTCATTGTATGGCTGGGGTTCAGAGAGTTGAAATGATTGGTTCAGGCAAATGGCAGCTATTTCAAGCCCAAGTAAGACTCACCTGAGTCATTCTTCTAGCCACAATTCCTGGGAAAGACAATACATGCCGGATCCTTTTTGGGACACCTCTACACTCCTTGTCTAATTATCTGGGGTCATGGAAAAAACTCTGGTTGAATATTCTTTGGGGAGTTTTCTACCATTTTACTTTGCTGTCTACCTTTCTGCTCAAAGTACTCGTTCTCCATTGTCTTGAGATGGGAGAATTTTAAATGAGCATTTGAGCCCTTCTGGGGAGAATGGGCTGGGCTTTTGAAGAATCACAATTGTCCTTAACATTTAGAAGGGCACTAAATGTGCCAGCCACTGAATTAAGGGCTTTCTGCTGTTATTAACACTTTTTTTTTTTTTTACAATAACCTTCTCTTGTAGGTCCTATTAATTACCCACTGTTATAAATACGGAAACTGGGGCGTTATCAACTGACCCTATGTCCAATTGTGACCAAGTGGTCGATGCCAGGACTTGAATCTAGACGGTTGGATAATAAAGCCTTAATCACGCTTAAGCACTCACTACACTATGGTGCTCTTTAAGTCTATACTGTAAGCATTCAAATTGAACAAAGTGTTAAAAACTGAAACATTGATTTCATCTCATCAAGCACTTGTATTCGCATTTGCCAATTTGTTGGTTTTTGAAACGTATTAGGATAGTATTTGTTGCTTCCACAATATTTCTAACTCTGGAATTGTTTACCTCGGTGAGCCTACAATAGTAAATGGAAGATCCCTTGAAGTTGGGGCTGGAGCGGCGGCGCCCATCTGGGCCATTTCTAAGCCCGGGAGGAAAAGGCCGAATGCAACGAAATAGGAAAATGCAGCTAGCCTGGGCTGTGACCTCGGGGGGAGCAGTCACCGTGATTCCTGGCGGCTTTCAGTCTGTGGGGACACTCCTTGGTGAGGCCCTGTTGAATTTCGTCTTTGTAGTTTCTGTGGGCTATCTCAGCATATTGCTTCTTTGTTCTAGAAAGGTTTGCCAACTCATCTGAGACATCCCCATTTCTGAACAGTGGAGTCACATGGGACCACACTGGCGTACCAGAAGCTCTCCTCAGTGGCTTTAGGGAAGGGACCAATTCTCAGAAAAGGGATTTGGGGCTGAGGCGTCCACAGTGTCTGTCCTACCTCACACAAGCCTGGAAATGGAAAAGAGTTGACATTTAGCTTACTGCCAAATGCTGCTGGAAACACAGACACGGATAATTTATCTACAAACAACATTAAAAAGATAGGCCTCCCTCTTCAGGCAATACTTCGAATATGGGGGAGATTGATAACAATATTCATCAATTATCCTTTATATTTGATGTTTTCTCAGACATTTTCCCTATCTCTCACAATAATCTTGTGAAATAAATAGGTAGTATTTTTATTTTATACACTAAGAAACCGAGGCTCGGGGAGGAAAAGTAACTACTTGAAGGACAGGGAAATATTGAAAATAAGAACCACTATCCTAATAAGCTTCAAACACCAAGACATTGGTAGACAACGCCGATGGTAATACAAATGTGTAATGACATCGGTGTTTCAGTGTTCACTGCTTTGTTCTGGGAATGAGTTGCACAGCAAATTTTGTCCATGCTTTATCTGTGAATATAATTATTCTTTCATATTATAATCTCAGCTTCGGATCTGTTTTTACCTAGGGAAATGCAGTTAACAGACTGGAAGTAGATGCTTTATGCAGTCACATTACTCATGGGCTGGCTGCGACTGCCAGAATTCCAAGCCTACCCGGTAACCCACTATGTCCTCCACTCATGCCCACCAACTAAGAACAACAATAGCTGACGTATATAGGATATTTACTATGTGTCGGGCACTCTTCCTGAGTCCTGTGACTTCAACTGAGCTATCCTCTCCCCCCAAAAACCGCCCTCCCAATTTCCTCCCCGGGGCCTTTATCTCCCAATCTCCTTTATATCCACCATTTTTTTTTTCTAGAACACTCCTTTCACCCTCTTGCCTTACCTGAAGTATGTCTGTCCCTTGAGGGCATCGTATCCTTCACAGCTTTATCGAGAAGGCAATTTTTCTCTCACGTGTCCCATACTTCCAGACGGGTAGTTGGGGAGTAACTGGATTCCTTCCATCCATTGCTGCTCCCTGCCTTTTGCAAAAGTTTACGTTCTTGGAAAGTCATTAACTGCTTCTTGCTTCCTCATTGTGACTATCTACCAGCACTCCTGTCCCTCTCCAGTCCAGCTCCTGGGTCACAGTCACTCTCTACGCCATTGTCCATCCTCATTCTTGGAACTGTCAAAATCCATATGACTGGCGCATTCCGCATTCAAATCTCTGTTTCTTGGTCTTATTTACCTCACAGGAGCTTTTGCTCCACTCTGCCCCAGGCACTTGGTCCCATGGCTGTAACTTAGATCCACATCACCTGAAACCACATCCTCCTCACCGTCTCTACTGCAGACACTCAATCATGAGTCTTGTCTTTCAGTCCACTGACCCCACCGCTGTAACGCCATCCATCTCAACTCCCACCTTTCCTTCCTTTCTTATTGAAGTTGAATTCTGTGGCCATCACTGTAATCATCATACCATAAAAGGTCTCCGTGCCTTGGCTCCTTGTGATATCTAGACAAAATGGACCGTAAATACCCGCTTGGTGCCTGTACACAAATCTATGGAAAGCCATGGTCTCAAACCTCATGTGTGCTCTAAGACCTGAGCCACAATCCTTCTATGATTCTCTAGTCAGCTTGCTCCCGTGGACATGGAGACAGGTATATTCCTACCTCCCAGTCTTTAGGATAGACTCACCTTCCAGGCCAGTCAGGCTTCCCCAACACTTCACAAACAAAGTAGAAAACACCCCCCAAATCTATCAACCCATCTACGCATGTCCTTGTCTTCTCTGGCCCCCTGCTGCACGAGAAGGGCTTCTCTTTCTTTCACGTTAGAAGCTAACCACCCCCACCCCCCATAAGCTCTCTGATTTTCTCTCTCCTTACTTCCTTGCTTCCTTCTACCCCTTTATCCACGAGGATCCTGGGTCACCTGCCTCTTCTCTAGGGTCCATTTACTCCCCATGAAAATGTGTGCCCCTATCCCCTCTGTCTGTTCACCTTCTCCTGGATTCCATGTCTCTCACTTATGCCTCACTTCTTGTCTTACACTCACATCCAAGGGCACAAAAAAGCTCTTTACTCGTGCCACGTCCACTTCCTCCCCTCCCAGCATTCCTCAAACCAGACCGTAGCAGTGTTTCCCCAGCAGTCCACGAAAGTACTCTTGTCAAGGTCACTAATAATCATCTCAATTTTGTCAAATGCCATCACTACTTTTCTGCCCAAGTTTCATTCAGTCTCTTAGCAGCCTTAATCAAGGTTATTCACCCCGTTCTCCTCAAACCACTCTTAATAATCCCTCTCCTCTCCCTAGCTGATTTTTCTTGGCCTTCTTTGTATATTTTTCTTCCTCCACCTGACATCTAAATGTTGAAGTGCCCCAGGCCCCGTGCTCCTTCGTTCTCCATATACTTTCCTTAGAGAAGTCTATCCATTTTCATTGCTTTAAATGTCATATATATGCTGATAACTTCTAAATGTGAATTTCCAACGCAAATTGCTCCTTGAACTCCAGATTTGTATATCTGCCTAGCTGACATATCTTTTTAAAATATCCATGACCTTAAAGAATCGTCTTTTTCCTCTGTCCATCCATCTCATTAAATGGTACCACCATCATCCAGTGCTTGAGTCTTTGCTCTCTCTCTAACATCAAAATTTTCTGTCACTTCTACTCATGGAAAGTATTTCAGATCCATAGACTTCTGCCTGTCTTTCCACCACATTATCCCAAGGCTCCATCCTGTCTTTCCTGGACTACCACGATGGCCATTCCTACTCTTACTGTCACCAAATCTCTTCCTCATAGAAGAGCCAGAGGAATGCTTTACTCGCATAAATAACGCAAAGTCAGTCCTCTGCTTTAAATGCTCCAGTGGCTTCCCTTCATACTTAAAACAAAGCTCAGCACCTTCCAAACCCACAAACTCAGCACTCCGGCCCCTACTGACTTACCCAACATTGTCTTTTGCCCTTCCTCTCCTGCTCCGAGACCACAAAGACAGGGTTGGACCCCAGAATAAGTACAGGGGATCCACTTGGCAAAGGGATTCCCCTCCATAAACGCTGTCCGTTGTCATCTCAGCACTTACAAGTTAAAGACTGAATGTTTGTTCACATCCTTACTGTCATCCTCTTTCACTGAATTGTAAGCTCCGTGGCTTCAGGATTCACCTCTGCTTTCATCACGAACACATACCAGCAAACGGATAGTTGATACTTTATAAATAACCATTGAATGCATGAATGTTGCTGGACAATAATTATCGGCTTCATATGTAGATAAATGACATGTTTCATGTGCAAAGAGTTAGCATTTACATTGTACTTTGGGTAACCCCAAAATACATTTCAAGTGAATTCGAAGTTCTATGCGACCTATACCCTTGTAAGCCATCTAATACAGTAAAAGCACAAACACTGTCACTTGGTTTAACATATGCGTCGCCGCTGTCATGTTGTGTCTGTAACACACTCATTAGTAGTTTATAGAGCATATTTCCCAAATTCTAGAAACTGGGCTAGATACAAAGTTGGAAAAAAAAAGAGTAACACATTCCTTGTCCCAGATATACTTGCGGGAGAAAAGTGAAGAAACACTAAAAGACAAACAAGTAAAGTGCAGAAAAAGCTCTGTGATTTGGACGTTTCATCAGGTTCCCTTTGATGAAATAGGAATTAGAACAAGTGGTCCCAGGTACTTTTAAATGCAAATATTATCATCATGTACTAAAAGCAGCACTTTGAAACCAGAAAACAGAAATACAAGTCATACTGTCTTGTCTCAAGGAATTCATATCCTGGAGAAATTAACTCTAGCATTCTTATTATATTAATCTGCACTCCAAATAGAGGATGTATTTCTGTTTTTATCCATAACATTGCTGCCAGATTAATAAGAATTTTCAAGATGTTAATGGATTGATTTCAGCATAATTGTAACTATATTAATTCAGTGCAATTACTTCTCAGTAAAATTTAAATGAAGCTAAATTGAAGAAATTAGAAATATTTGAAATCCCTAGTTGGAAGCCTGGAGGCATTGTAACCTTGTCTACTCTCATCTCAGAGAATTTGTAGTCAAGCTCTGGGAAGTGGCGAGGACCTTTCTCTTAAGTTGAAGAGTTTCAAACCCTATCAGCACTTTGGAATTTGGATTTAGCAAAATGATCGAGAAGGAATTAATAATAATAATGATGATGATACTACCCCTGAGCTGCCCATTGGGACAAATGTGCCCAGTCAATCATTCAACACATTTTTAGTGCTGTATGACAAACCGACGACCACAAGAAAATACCCAGGTGTGGTAGGGAGGTTAACATGGGAGCATAGCTGAAGCTGTAGTGAAATTACGAAAAAGCATTCAAACTGCAACATCTTTAAGGGACTCTTACTTAAAGGGATCAACATCATATGATTAAAAATGCCCCAGGCCCCGACTTAGAGGATCAGCTCTGCCATTCATTCACGGTTCACCTTTGGACAGGCCCCTTTGTGTCTTGCTTCCTTTCTGTAAGGATTCTTGCTCTTCTAACTTCGCCGTGCAATTGGGAAGATCAGATGGAGGTGGAAACCCTGTGGTCAACAATTAAAACTTTACAAATGTAACTAAAGGGGATGATTGGAAAAGCACCTCAGGATTATAATTAAATCAGTAGGACGAATGTGGTAACGGGACTTCTTAAGGACAATGTCCACTTTAGAAAGATTGGTTCAAAACTATCCCAGCAGTCTCTGCTCTTGTAAATATACTTGGTCCATTTCTTTTCGCTACTTAATAAAGAATGTTGACTCAATCAACTCTTTTGTTGCACATCTGCCGTGCCAGGCTCTGGGATAGGCTCCGTGAGGGCTGGTAAGATACAGGATATTGACATTTCATGTTCTATGTGAGCTCGGAATTAAATAGGAAAAGAAGGGGAGGTAGAGTACAATTTAAATATTTGCATCTTGGTAGACGCTCTTCATACTACATATCTCGCATAAGGGTCACGATAAATTAGGGAGATTTTTCTTTCCTTTTTATATATGCAAATGGGTCCACAGATGCTAAGTGAATGCTCAAGATTAGGGTTCTTGAAATTTAGATTAAAAAAATCAGTGATTTTTTTTAAGTCATGTACTTTCTACTACACTCAGTGTAGTTCTAACTTAAAAAAGAAGAGCTATAAACAAAAATATTTTAAAAATAGATATTAGCCGTCAACTTAGTGGTATAATCTGAGTCTCTTACACCCCCTCCCCGCTCTCGCCTGGCTGCTTTCCAGGTTTCTGTCCAAATATCCCATTTCCGGACAGACTTTTCTGCCCACCCTATCTAATGACAGATCTACTCCCACCTACTCATTGACGTGTTCTATTACATGACTGTGTTATTCATACCATAACGACCACGCTCCTCTCTCTCTCCAATTGTCATTTTTATTAACTAAGGAGGCAGTTTAGCACCACGGGAGTGCAAAATATGGATCAGTGCTGTCCAGTAGAGATATAATCCAAGTCACAGGCGATTCTGAATTTCCCAGGGCCCACATCTAAATAAATAAATAAATAAATAAAAATAAATAAATACAGGTGCAATTAATTTTAATAATCTATTTTATGTAACCGATTATATACAAAATGTTATCAACACATAATCAATAGACATACATCAGCAAGAAGATATTTTATACATTTTGGTAGTGCCTTGGAAAGTCTGTGTGATTCTGCACTTACAGCCCATCTCGGTTTGGGCTAGCCAAACGCTAAGTGCTCCACAGCCACATGTGGCCAGTGGTTTTCACATCGGGCAGCACAGCGCCCAATAGGGCTGTCCAGGTTCCGTGCCCGCTCTGACACTCCTTAGCTGTTTAACCTAGAAATTAAACTCCACTAGAAAGGGTCCTACCTGCTCTGTACATGTCTTTAACCCCAACACCTGGAACAGAGACTTACACGCAATAGAAAGGATCAGTTACAGCAAATGGTTGGGCTTCACACATTGGAAAAGGTCAGCTCGGAGCCTGTCTCTGAAGTGTGAGTGGATTTACACGTGCATAGAGAAATGTGAAAACAGAGCCAGATCTAGGACGCTCGAGGGGCATGGGCGAGATTAATGACAAATGGTCTGATGCTTATTTAGAGAACAGTATACAGACTCTTCAGTATACAGTATTCAGAACTCTGAATAGAATGTTTATAATTGATGCTGAGAATTCCACCGAGGGATCAGACGGACCTGAGTTTGAATTCCACTTCTATTTGGGTGATCCTGGTGGGCAGCCTATTCGATCTATCTGTGCCTGAGTTTCCTCATAGGCAAAGTGGAGGATGTTAATCCTTAATCCAGGATTAAATAAAATACTGGATGCAAATCATTAGGTCTCTGGTGTACATTTAGAAATGTTAACCAGTGTTGCTGATTGTTGATTGCCATTGTTGTTATTAATATTTCTATGCGGATGGGGAGGTCCTTTGAATCCTTGAACACCAAGCTATAAAATCTCAGTGCGAGCCTCAACAGTCAGGCTGCTATCAAAGCTTATCAGCTCCTATTGCCCCACCACCCCAATTAAACCTTTCAATAATTCCTCATCACCTCTCAGCTGAAGCCCAAACCCCTTACCCGTGCCGCAAAGACCCTCCACATCTGGGCCTCCCCGCCATCATTTTCCCCTAACTCTTCCCACATTACAGTCTAGCCATGCTGAATCATTTAGAGTCTCCCAAACAAGGGCGCCTGGGGGACTCAGTCGGTTAAGCGTCTGCCTTTGGCTCAGGTCATGATCCCAGAGTCCTGGGATCAAGTCCCACATTGGGCTCCCTGCTCAGTGGGGAGTCTGCTCCTCCCTCTCCCTCTGCACCCCCCTCAAATATACAAATAAAATCTTTTTAAAAAAAGAATCTTCCAAAGAGCTCGTTCTATTTCCTGCAGCTCCATCTTTGAACATACCATTCCTCTTGTCATTCACTTCTCTGCCTGGAAAACTCCTGCATGCACTCCAAAACCCATCCCAAATGTCCTATCCTGAGCAAAGGGGGGCCTATGGGGCCACATCTTCTATAGAGCATTTTTAAATGTAATTTCTTATTTACATGTCAGTGTCTTTCATGAGACTGCCATACGTTTGAAGGAACGAGCTGAGTTTTACTTGTATGTGCATCCCCCCTGTGCAGCATGTTTAGTAGATACTTGTTAAATGAATGAATGTTTACGCCATGGGCGATGGCAAACTCTTGAAGACTGTGGAGCTACCGAGGCTTTTGTTAATGTCTGGACTGCTACATTTCAATTCCTCTTTGCATAACTCTTAAACTGATTATCTGGGAAGCCCCTCCTCCCCGAAACAAGTGCTGTCAGTGTCTCCCACATGAGAAAAAGATTAAAACCTAACCCCGATTTCCTGGTTTTCATCTTCCTCAGCAACGCCTTAAGTGCTCCTGGCTTATAAGGTGGGATTTCCTAATTGTGTTTAAATCTCCTATCTACTGCTGGCCATAGATGTGCTAACAAATGAAAGTTTGGGGGGTGGGGAGGGGAAGTTTTGCTTCTTATAACAGGGAAATAGTTTGAGGCTATGTTTTAATTAAAATGAATATCTGCGCTATCTTAATGTTATTGCCAGTTAAGTGTAGCGGGGTGATTTAAGAGTTCTATAACACAATTATACTCTGGTAATGAAGCTCTACAGAATTATCCTCAGAATTTAGAATGCAGAAGGGAGCAGTACTTCTCATTTGTAACCATGTTACGGCCTTTATTGTTACAGTATTTTCTGTTTTCTTCAAAGATGAACTCAATCGTATTTAAGTCTCTGGCTACATTAGAGAGAGAGAGAGAGAGAGAGAGAGAAAACGGGCAATGGGCACTGTTTCAGTGGCTCTGAAGCCCATCTTAATGTTCCAGTGCGAGGACAAAATAGGGGGAAATTTCACCACAGTGTCACCTTCTTATTGTTTTCTCTCTAGCCCTCCGGACTGAGCTCCGCTTGGGCTGGTCTGTGCGGTTCCTGGGTGATTCTCACTTGGGCGTCGGGATGATCTGGACAGAGTTGGGAATGCAAGCCAAGGATGACTGCCTTCTAGGAAGAGGGAAAGCAGGCACAAGGGTCAGTTGTCCTTAGTTGTGAATTCCCCTAAGACACCTGCGGTGGGACGAGGGCTGCTCTGGCTCCCAGGGAGTATTAATAGTGGTTTAAAGTATAAATTCTGGGGACAAATCCAGAATCCATCATGCACTATCTGTGGGACCCAAGAAAAGTCATTGAACCTCTCCGGGTCTCAGGTGATGAATCTGTAACATGGGGCGATAGCCAAAACTACCTTATCAAATTTTGGGGAGAGTTAACATCGAAGAGAGGTTACACCTGGAACTTGGAACAGTGACTGGCATGTGGTGTGAGCTCAAAAAATAATAGCTAACTTAATTCCTATAAAAATACTCGCTCTCGAGCATCTAGTTTGGAGCACTGTTTCTCCCAAGGGGCGTCATCTGAGGGTTGGCAGAAACCAAATCGCACACATGTATCTTCTCTAAAACTCACACTTTGAAAAGCTTAAAAACAAATTTTGATTCAATTCAACCAATACTTAACACCTATTATGTGGAAGACCTTACATGGAGCATTTCAAGTAGTACAGGCGTGAAGCGTGTCTGTCTTTAAGGAGGCGTCTTCAAGGTTCTATCTTCAAAGATCTTACAGCACAGTGGGGGGAAGACAGGCGTGCAGACAAGGACGTTCTAAAGAAAAGGACGTGGTGAATAGGAATGCAAGGTAAGGAATCTTTTACTTCCATTAAGGAAGATTTTAATGATGGAGTGACCTTTGAACTGGATATCGGGGGCACAAGTAATGTTTTTGTAGGCAGAAAATATTGGGAAGGGATTCCAGGTTGAGAGATCATCTTGACCACGCTCAGATTTAGCGAAGTACAGGGAATGATTAGAGAATGGGAGAAGTCTATCACGATGACAGCACAGCATGATTATCTGGGATAATCATGGGATAAGCATGGTGTGTATTTTGGGGGAGGGGCTATAACAGGGCTGGTTTTCCAGGGGTCAAAGTCCAATCATTTTCATTCATGAAAGGCAGGTGAAGGAGTTTTAACAGACCTCTGTACGAAGCTGAGTGTTTCTGAGCACGGTCAGTCCATGGTCTGACATCTTCTATACTTGTTTCTGGGTTGACTTCTGCTCAAGGATACAGGATGCTATAATCCGTTAAGGCTATCTTCACATCAACGGACTCAACTTGCGGAGATGTGGCAACCTAACCTTCCCCTTGATCCCCAGGGAAAGAAAAAACAAAACAACTATTAACCTAAACCTCATTATTATTTTTAAATTTATTTTCTTTTTAAGTAGGCTCCATGCCCAGCATAGAGATCAAGACCTGAGCTGAGATCAAGCGTCAGATGCTCAACTGACTGACTGAGTCACCCAGGTGCTCCTACCTAAACTTTAAAGGGACGAAAATAGTTCCTTTTTCTTCTCCTCCAAAGCTCTGCTTCCTTCTTCTCATCCTCCATCATAGTAACAAATTCTTATTTGACATCTAGTGTATTCCGAACTCCATACTTTGCCATTTACATACTTGAGCTCATAGTAACTCTAGGTACTTCCTGGTACGATTACACCCATTTTTCAGATGAGGAAATTGATGTTTATAACAAATAAGTGCGTGGCCAACCATTAATTAAGCTAGTAAGCAGTAAGACTTGAGACAAGGTGTGCCACCAAACCCCTTAAGCACACACAATTCTACCCTACCATGACTAGGGTCAGGTCACTAATAGGTCATTAGCATCTTGAAGGTAGCATCCTATGACTTTGACTCGAGAGCCAAGAGATGTGAGTTACACAACCAATGATACCAACTCATTCGTGACATTCTCCAAGTCACCTGTCCTCCCCAGGTCCTCACTTTCTCCAACAGCAAAATGAGAAGACGGATCTAAAACATTTCGTGTTTATAGAGAACTTGCCTGTTTGTTCTTTCAAACCTGTTAACCTATTCGCTTTGATGTTCTTGTCTATCCACCACGAGGGCATTGCCCCATCGTGCACACCATAGAACTCTGGTTTGGAAAAGGGACTTTCTCAAGCCCCAGTAGCTAGGAAGTATCAGAGCCAAGACCTGAGCACGCATTTTCTGCCAACTAGCTCAGTGCTTTCCCTACCACTCCTATTGACGCCCTGCCCAGACTGGAGTTGTTGCTGCACTTAACCGGCTATCCCACGCAACAATCTTTTTAAAAAAACTCTGAATCTTAAATTACCTCTTAAATTATTTTCTAAACTTCGCTGACCCTTTTAAAGTCAGCATATAGCACCAGCCCTTCAAGTTATCTTTGCATAAGCAAAATAAAGGCATTCTAATGAGTTTGTGCGAAATGCTTTGCGCCCATATGTGTGCTCTGGGAGGAGCTTTAGAGCACACTACTTTCCGTGCTGCTGAATGGACGGCATTAATAGTAATGCCCCTGGATATTTACATCACAAATCTCCCTTGTGTCCACCCTCGAGCCAGATGCTATTAAGCCAAGATTCTCTACTGATTTACAGTGATGTCAGAGAGTATAATCAAGACATAGTCAAATCCTTAGCTCTAAAAAAAATCACCCAAAACACCCAGGGCAGTGGTGGGGTAAAGCAGCTCAGCCACAGAGCTATCATCCACAACACGTGTAAATTCCGTTTCTTGGACAGAGAAAGATAGTCGTTTGTCTGGAAAAATTTCCCTAGGCTCTGAAATGGACACACCGTAAATAATCGGAGCATTAACGAATTACAGCGAGAATCTACCCAGCTGCTCAGGATCCCATCCCTTGTTTTCAGCCTGAAAATCATTTTCTTCGTGGTGATTTGAAGAATTTAATCAGTGTCTATGTTGACCAATGGAGATGTATCGTGGTTTATCCTACTTGGTAGACATGCAACTTTCTCCTCTCCCTTGCAAGTGGTCCCCTCTGCCTGGCCATTATTATAGGACTTGACTACCTGTGGCCAAGGCTCCCTGGACAAGTTAGGAATACCACTGGGGACCAACTTAGAGGGTGGGTTGTGCCCCTCTAATTCTTTCTTCTAGAAATTTAGAATTGGGATACAGCCTGAGTCCATGAACCAAGGAATGGCAGGGTCTTGTCCACCGAAGGGCATGGACGGCCATTGTGCAGCAAGGTCATGATGAGTGTGACAGGAGAGGAAGAGCTGACCATGGAAGACAGGTGCAGGGAGAAGAGAATGAAGCAAACAGGCAGGAAGAAAAAGACACAGGAAACCATGTGGCCTTGAAGCAAAAAAAGAGAAGATAGGTGTCCTAGCTTCTGGCCCTGCTCCTTAGGAACAAGATGTATTTCTCATTCTTGGGTAAAGCAGTGGATCTCCCAAAGCTTTCCAACCCTTTTCATTATTTTACCTTTGCTATTGTGAGACGTTTGGCTTTTGCTTCTTAAAATCTTACAGATCTTTAGGGGCGCCTGGGTGGCTCAGATGGTTAAGCATCTGCCTTTGGCTCAAGTCATGATCTCAGGGTCCTGGGATCGAGCCCCGCATAGGGTTCCCAGCTCAGCGGGGAGCCTGCTTCTCCCTCTCCCTCTACCGTTTCCCTGTTCTCCCTGCTTGTGCTCTCTCGCTCTCTGTCAAACAAATAAAATAAAGTAAAATAAAATAAAATAAAATCTTACAGATCTTTAAAATGCAAGTTATTTCAGGTCAGAAAAACTGGACGCTATTAATATGCATGATATTTCATGATTTACAGAGAAATGGATGGCTGATCGCATACCAAGATTCAGTGCTTTATTTCTACACAATAATCATTGGGGACAACTGGCTGCAACCAATGTAATTTTGCTTTAGTTTTTATGCCTGTGTGGTGTTTTCTGTGCATAGTAATAGAGAAGTTCTTGTTAACAACGATGCCTAATATTTATTGAATATTTGCTATTTTGAGTAATTGGCCAAGTGTTTATATGAATTAGTTCACTTACTTCTCAAAATCACCCAACAGGGTAGGTATTATTATTGCTCTACTTCATGGATTAGCAAACTGAGACTTCGAGGGCTTAACTAAGGATTCACATTTGATCAAAGGTCAGGGCTTGGGGCAGTGAGGCGAAGATCCAGAATCAGTGTCGTTCATGCCTATTCCAAGTTCCTTGCAGATGTAGAATGGCTTGGTACCCCATGTTTGGAGAGAAAACATGAGATACAAGCGAGGTCTCCCCTCTGAAGTGACCGCCCCACACTATGTCTTGCAGGGATGCTTTATATTTAATAGTGGATACAAATTTCATAAAAGTCTTAGAGGGAATATAAATAAAGGGTTTCCCATAGACACAGGGAATTTGCAAGCCAGTTACTCTTCCAAATGATTTTCGACCACTTTCCAATACGCCTGTGTTGCACAGCAATGAAGGGTACGCATTTTTCTGTCAAGAGAGAGCTGTGTTTGAAGAGTGGAACAAGCATCCGTTCGTTATAGGACTTTGGGGGAGTTACTCTGTGCTCCCGTGGCTTCGTTTCTGAAGTGGGGGTAATTATACACCTGCTCCAAAGGTAAGAGGAAAGGAACAATACAAAGAAAACACTCGGTACGTTGTAATACTTAATAATGGCCATTCTTATTACTAGATACTTCTGAAATGGTATTTATTGGGATGATGGAAGTCCACAGAACGGTGCTGCTGCTAAGATATTTTCTCTGTTTATTGACTATTCACATATACCCTTATACTCCTTCTAATAAAGCCTCATTTTAATTGGAAAAAAAAAAACTAAATGCACCTGCAGCATATGTCCCCGACAAACCAGCTCAAGAAAACGTGGCCCCCATCCAAAACTCCACCTGAATCTTGAGAACAATCACCCTGGAAATCAGAAACAATCACCCTGTAAATCAGAGACCATAATCACCATTTTATAGGTGCGGACTCTGAGGCTCAGAGAGGTTAAATCAGTTCTCAACAGTTACAGAGCATGAAAGAGCCGAAAGGAAGGCTTGAATCAGCTGCTTCAGACCCGGTCCAGTCTTGCCAGCTTGCTGAGAGAAAACCATGGAAGACTCATGAGGTGTTACCATGGGATGTGTGTCCAGAGAGAGAGGGGAGTAGAGCCAAGGAGGCAGAGAGAGTGAGTGGGCAGGAAGGACAGGGAAGGCCTTGATTCCTGCCTGGAGAGATTCTGAGATATTGTCATCAAAGGAATAGTTATGGCACTTGAGGATGTGAGGAAAATGGTGAAACGCTAGGAAATGGGCAAAAAAAAAAATTACTGGGGGCCTTGTCTGGCTCACCTTTTGGGGTTATAGCTTCCTTTCGATGTCTTTGAGCTATTTTACCACTCTGAAATTTAAAGAAAACCCATAATAATGCAAGCGATTATTAATCCGTACAGATGCAAATTGTGTCCAGTGGAGATGAATTGGTGATATCGCCCTGTGGATATTCACCAGGTCTGCCTCTATTGGTCGTCTCTGTTGGCCTGCCTGGTTGCCTACGTGTGCTCCTTAAATACTCCATTGAATGGGTTGTAACATCTTACTGGTTCCCTCATGAATTCACGAGTTAAATAAAACATTTGGCATATGATCCTTTTATATTGATATGAGAGTCAGGTTTTATCTTTTGCTAAAATTGCTCATAAATAGGACAGAGCTGCCCACTGCATTATACAGGAGACCTAATCAGGTACGAGTAACTGTTTCAGAGGGAAATCAGAGCTTTCCTTTGCTTAGCAGGTGCAGCTGGACCAGAAACACCCCCATTCGTTAGATGGAAGGGAATGACAGATAAGAGGTCCCAGGCTCAAGGCAAAAAGGCTTCCCTATCTGCTTCCAGGGGCGGGTTACTGAGAAGCAAGCACGACAGCTGCTTTGGTGATAGCCGAGAAACCCGAGGAGGCAGCATGGGGGAGCAGACAGGCAACGGGACCAGGAGTCTGGTGAACTGGGGCTTCGGTCCAGCTCTGCCATTAGCCAGCTGTGTGACCTTGGGCAAGTCACTTCACCCTGTGCTTCCCCATCTGCAAAATGCGAGGCCAGAACGAAATTATCCCCAAGGTCCCTTCCAGCAGCAGTCACTGGCTATGGCCCTGTGATTCTGAAGACACTAGGTGGTTAGTCATGGCTCAGTGGTCCTGAGCAATTCTTAGCCTGGAAATGAGCAGGCTTGTGGTAGAAGCCAAGGACTCGATGATCTGTGGAATCTGGAATGAACTTCTCCCTTGTCCTCTTTCCTTCCATCAAATATAATGGTCCCTGGCTCGGGGAAGAGCGTTGCGTGGGAGACACTGAACCATCTATGTAAAAGGATTTAAACTTCAAAACCAGGCTTTTTACGAGAGAGATCTTTGAATCACCTCAGCTTGCTGTTGTAGGGAATAGATTTTAATTGTTTCTAAAAGTGGAATCGAAAGCCATAGTTGAGAGAAAACCAGTGCTTTTGAGAGGCTTCGCTACTCACTGTTTACTCTTAATGTGAAGTCCCTTGAAATCCCCCATTCGTAGTGTTCGCCTACAGCTTGGGTGACTTTGGTTGAAAAGAGGACAAAGGATTAACCAGCAGTTGGGGAGCTGGGTTTGATGACCTCTGATCTCCCTGATACCACACCTGTAGCCAAGTATTATGACTGCCAATCATTGCTCTTTGTAACCTTTCTTCACTTCAAGGGGCTGAGGGTTATACACGGTGTGCGCTGAGCAAGGTGGGAGGTTTTATCTGGAAAGTCACTTTGTCATTCTAAGCCTCATCACTGGACATTTAGAACGAGGGTCCTGGCTTCATACCATTAAGGCCCTCACCTTCTGAAGTAAGCCTCCTGCTTAGCACCTCCGGTGTGCCTATGGTCTGACAGGAGGGCAGAAAACAGAATTTGAAAACCAGACTCTTGACTTCAAGGAGTTTACACTTTAATTTGCCTGGAACCCTTCTGTCCATAGATTTCTGCCTAGGAGTGTAAAAGGCAGGGTTTTGTATCCCCTCAGACTCTATTTCCAAGTGTCTAGATTGCCTTGAAATTCTCCTCCCCCGATCCCAGGCAGATATTTTTTGAGCTCTGCAATTGATACATCTCTCCAAATGTTTCCTCCACATGACATTTGATTCTTCAAGGTTCAGAACTGCATTCTGTTCCCTTCTAGGAAGTTCAGTGGGGTGAAACATCGGACTTCTTGGAGTATAGGCAGTGATGGAAGAATTTGTAAAGTAACAACAAATCTCTGGTTTCCTCTCCATCAGAAGCGGAACCATGATTTCAGTGAGAGCATGACCTTATCATCCAGTTAAACCCAGAAGGCCCGGAGTCAGCCACAGCCACGTCACAGTCTCTGCTCCCCACTTCCTAGCTCGACGAACTTGGCCTCTCTTTACCTCCTCGGGGCCTCAGTTTTCTCATTCTAGAATCTTCTGTGAATTAGATGAGAAAATGCATAAAATCATGAGATGTATTAAATATGCATGAATTAGATGAGAAAAAGCATTTAGTACAATACCCAACCTGTAATGAGCATCAATAAATGGTGGCTATTCTGAGCGTTTTAACCAACAGCATCATGATTCATGGGTCACTGGAATGACTCTATTTCTCACTAACCATATTTTCAAACTATGCCGATCCTAAATGAACCACTTCTCTCTTGACCTCAGTGCCTTCATCTGTACAAATGGGGAGATAGATGGATGAGGTGTCCCCCAAGAGTATCTTTCAACAATAATGTCCTATCATCAAGGGGGCCAAGAGGTATAATCACTTTCATCTTGTCTGTCAACTCCAGCAGCTGAAAAGTGCTTTTCTGGAATGTTCTCTTAGAATAGTGTCGTGATTAAGAGCACAGATTCTGTAGCTAAATTGTCTCAATCTTTATGCAAGTTGTCTAGTTCACCACGTGGGACTTTAAGCGACTTATTCAGTCTTACTGTGCTTATGGTTTCTCATCTGCGAAATAAGGATCATAAGGACACTCACTTCATTAACTGTGGTGAGGACTAACCAAGTTAATCTATAAACAGCCCTGAGTTTCTCACTCAGAATGGGTGTGTGTAAGTATTTGTTGTTCTTGCGGCCACGAGGGGCCCGAGGCCGCCTCTGGATTCAGGAGAAAGGAGCGCTGTGGTGACCAGCCGTGTCCACCGAAGACCTGGAAGGGGGAATACCAACCTTCCTTTTCTGTAGTGACATACGGTCATATGGGACTGAAACAGGACAGCGCTACTGGTTAGGTCGTCGGGTACGGGATCAGCTCCAGAAGAGAGAAAAACAACACGGCCCCCTGCACAAAAGTCGTCTTTGTTGGAGGAGAAGGGATAGACTTTGGTGAAGGTCAGTCGAGCGCTGGAGGGGGAGGCGGAGGAGAGGGCAGAGAGAGCTTGCTCTCTCTTGGATCTGTAGACTTGAATTACATGTGGCGGGACAGGGCGTGCAAAGCAGGGATGCACCGAGAGAAGCCTTTTGGGACAGAGAACGTGGGACAAGTTGGGTATGTTCTCTTTGAAAATTTCCAGACAAATGTATATCGGAGCCCTGTCACGGGTCCTGTTTCTGCCAGAGGCTTTCCTTTGCAGAGGACTGAAAGGATTCAGCCTCTCAAGTCACAAATTATCAAATTGGGTCCAGGATAGGTTCTAAAACCCTAATCCTACGTCTGTGGTGACAGGAATGGAGGGCTTCGTTTTGCCCCATTTTCTGTCAGGGAAATGGAGATTCTTGCTCGTATCAGCCCCTTGCTGACGATGTTTGGGTGTACTTAAATACAGGAATTACCAAGTATTTGGTGAAACCTTGAATTTACAGCCAAGCTTCGTTAGTTTGGTGTTGTGCGTGGGTCAGGGTGGTTGGAACATGCAGAGAAGGGCATCCAGGTGGTGTGACACACTAGAATCATGGGATGCTTTTAAAGAAATACGACTTTAAGAAAATCTTTCTAAATTGAATTGTTTTAGTAAGAACAGCCAGAACGGAAAACTCACCACGGTTCTATGTGGTACTGATACTAGTTCCATTTTGCCCATGAGGGACCAAGGAATCAAGGCTCAGGAAGATGTTTCACTTGCTCAAGGTCTGTATTGCTCAAATACTGTTGCATGAAAATCCACCTCCAGAGCTCAGTGACTTGAACAAGCATTTGCTATTTCTCATGAGTCCTTGGACTAAATAAGTGGTTCTACGGATCTGAGCAAGGCTTGGCTCATCCTGGCTGAGCTCAGTCATGCATCTGCTGGGTCAGCTTGGGGCTGAGTGGTCAGGGATGGCACAACTCACACATCTGGCATTGCCTGGCTGGCAGCTGGGGTGACAATGTGACCGGGTCTCGACACTGCCCTTATGGCAGTGGCGGGATTCTCTGTGTGTGTGAGAGAGAGTGAGACAGAGAGAGAGAGAGAGACGAGGAGGAGAAGGAAGAGAATCTGCTTCAAGGTCTCTTGAAGCCCACACTTGGAACTGGTGGTGTCACCGCCACCTTCCATTGGTCATTCCAGTTATAAGAACAACCCAGATTCAAGGAGCATGGAAACAGACTCTTCCCATCTATGGGAGAGGCTACAGAGTCACATCGCAGAGGACATGGATAAAGGGAGGTCTGACGAATTGCAGCCAGTTTTTGCAATCAACCAGCTATAAGGTCTTGTAAAGAATTAATCTCAGACTAGGAGTCACTCCCAAGCCCATGCTCTTAACCCCTCTGCTGTATGGACTTCACATGTTTGTAATTAGTACTTGAGTTGCTGGCCAGCTTCTTCCCTTCTGGGAGGGCTGAAGCTCAGTCTCTCCTTTAAACAGTGGCACAGAGGGTTAACTGTCAGCTCCAGCTACTCCGGGATAAGCACCTGCCTCGCACTGATAGATTCTTCCTTAAGTCTTTATTTTTCCAAAGTAAGCAAAATAAATAAATAAATAAATAAATAAAACAAAAACAACTGACAAGAGTCCGTGTTGTCTGGTGGAGCTCTGTGTGGGAGGACATGTGACACAGTAAAGTAAGGTCCAGTCATCGGTGTGGGAAGAAGAGGCACATGCGTACTTTCATTGATCCCTGGATTGAGAAACCAATTATCAATCCATCTTTAACTTCACCCGGTGAGCCAGCCTGTCTTGAACTGAAGTATTTATGGGACACAAAAGAAACTGTTGCTGGAAAACGAGTTCGTTTTTACCCTTTCCGTGCAAGGAGCCCATTAGGAGGCACAGCGTGGGGGGCACAGGTGCCTCCGCTACGCGCCATGACGTTTCCCTGCCTCGGTTGGCAGGTGCTTTTTTTCTTGTCAATTTCACTTCCGTTCATCATGCTTAATTTTTATACGCATTCTTCGGGGTTCACAGAAGAGACATTAAGGTTCCCACATGGCAGTTGAGGAAATGGAGACATGGGGAATGAAGGGATATGCTTAATTCTGTACCATTAGAAATGCGCCGGATCAAATAAAGTTGTGATCTTAAACCCCAATTGGTGGTTTTCTTTCCTGCCCCACATTACTGGGTACAGAGAGGAGTGACCCGTTCTCATGTGCTCTTGGGCCCATCAAGGCAGCCAGGTGAGTATCCAGCCAGCTAAAAACCCTCCGAGAAAAGGTTTTAAGAAAAGGTTGCAAAATAGCGATCTCTGAGCCATATCTCCCCTGCAGTTATTGTATTTGTGCCGTACGATATTTTAAGTGAACACTTGAGACATATTTTAAAATTCTGAGGTTCCCTGTGAAAACTTGAATTTTGTATTCTCTTGAAAAATAAGATCCGGAAACACTGGCCTCCCATTTCTGTGCATACAGTCGAAACAATATACTAGATTGTCACCGCAGCTCCAAAGGGCGCAGCCGGAAGTTATAAAAGGAGCAACAATTTTGACTCGATATAAGCAAGCTGTTTCTATGGTTGTCCTCTTCCAGATTCCCATGTCTTCACCTGGTCAGGTTCACTCCTGTGGTGCCTGGCTGTCTCCCCATAGGCATTTGTCTTTACAGCCTCTTTGCAAGAGATGCTTAAAACACACACACACACACACACCACAACACACACCACAACACAATCCCATCCTGAAGTTCCTTTGTGTCACCTTGGAAATAGAGTACCTCATTCTGTAGTGGAAAACAACAACTTGGGGAACGTGGGTGGCTCAGTCATTTAAGCTTCTGCCTTTGGCTGAGGTCCTGATCCGGGAGTTCCGGGGTCAAACCCCGCATGGAGCGCCCAGCTCAGCACAGAGCCTGCTTCTCCTCGTGCTCTCTCTCTCATTCTCTCTTTTTCTCTCTCAAATAAATAAATAAATCTTAAAAAAAAAAAGAAAAGAAAAAGAATGCAACATCTCCTTCTATCTTAATATAAAGTGTATCAAGGAAAATTACATCTCATCTGTGAATAACAGGCTAGGCGCTTTTTCATTTTGATCCTAACCTGAAGAATCAGGAAAGTCTATTCTAAGAAATAACCCCTGAACGGGGCCTTGAGAGGTTTAAGGTAAGAACAGGCAGGGTAGGGACAGAAAGGCAACTGAGTTCCAGGTATCCAACATATGTGAAGCAAAACTTGCGGCAGACAATGGTGGGCAAGGCAGCCCAGGGCAGGGCTTTCCGTGGAGGGCGGGGGTAGCAAGAATGAAGGTCTGTGAGACAGAGTGCGGTCCAGGTCCTGGAGGCTCGGCATGCCATGTGTTACAGACAACGGGAAAAGACTTAAATGTAGTAAGTGGAAGATGAATTTAACCATAGGACGACACGGTAATATTTGCCTTTTAAACAGATTATCTGGTGGGCATAGAAAGGATGGATTTCATGGCAGGCGAAACTGGAAACAGGAGACCCTAGGAGAAGCTACGGCAGGAATCCAAGGAAGAGGTGGTGAGGGACTCATCTGAGACATCCCATAGGAAGTAAGGCCAGGAAATCGAGAGATATATTATTTTGACATTTACGGAACGCTGATTGTGTGTAGACGCTATGGGAGAAATGAGCTTGCTATGCAAGGCTTCCATCTGCATTCCAGTCTCCCCAGTGAGTGGTTCCCCAGTCTCCGAGGGGACGCGGCCATGTGATGGGGAGCTGACTCCCTCATGCCACAGTGGAGTCTCGTTTTAATTATTAGAAACAGCTTGCTTACATCGAGTCAAAATGGTTGCTCCTTTTATGACTTCCGGCTGCGCCCTTTGGAGCTGCGGTGACAAAGCGTAATCCCTGTTCTGCATGACAGCATTTCAGGTATTGGACGACGGGAATCATGTTTCTCAAAATCCTCTCCTTCCAGCTAAAAAAATTCCTTAGTTCTTTGTAGGAGTCAACGTCCTCCACCCACAAGCACAGCACACAGCTGTTCAAGCTCTACCCGTCGTGTAGGGTCCGGCTTCGAAGCTACCACAGTGCCTCCAGGTTGTGGCTCTGTGGACGGAATCGAGCTTCCGATGGGCTTCTGGAAACCGCACCGGGATCCTGATGCTCTTACCTGCGAGGATGAGTCCGAAGGTTCGGTTGGGGCGGGACTGCAGAGCAAGGAGGCTTTAAAGTCTTGTTCCGGGACCAGCAGCATTACCTGGGCGCTTATTAAAAATGCACATTCTCAGGCCCACCCCTGATCGGCTTCAGAACTTCCAGGGCGTGGGCCCAGGAATCAGTATTTTCAAGGTGATACTTCCATGGGTCAGCTTGAGATGCACTTCCATGGAAGTCTTCGACTAGCATCCAAGGAGCTTTAAAAAGCCCGGCACTCACCTTTAAACAAAATCCTTCCCCTTCTCTCGCAAGGGGGCTTGAGCAACCTTTCTAAAGACTGGGAACATGTCAGCATAATATGCGCATCTTTAAATACCGGGAGGTAGGGAGAGGGAAGCTCAACGAAGCTAATTAAGTTTTGCCATCCAGCGGTTGGGAGAAATATTTTAAAAAAAGAGAGAGAAAGAAAAAAAAGAAAACAAAACAACACAATATGCCTTTGGTCAATCCATTACAAAAAGGACTGAGCCGCTGACCTTTTCATTCTGCCTGTGCTGTGTGCGCCGCAACTCTGTAACCTTTTCCAGCTGGAATAGAAAGTTCAATTAAGTTTGTTGGCTCAGAAATCGGCCCGTGTCCCGGAGAGCAGATTAGGCACTTAGGGGCTGCAATTATCCATCTGCTGCTTCTGCAAAACCGGGAAGCATGCACACGTGCGGCACCTATCCCCGGGCACGGGCAGAAGCGGATATATGTGTATCTGTTTGCACGTGCACACGCAGAGCCCACAGACAGGCGCTGGCTGCAGCTGAGACATTCAATCGTTTCCAAATTTGGGTCCTTTATGCTTTGCTGGGGATGATTTTAAGTTAGACAAGAGCCTGAGAGTTGAGCCCCGCCCGGTTCTTGGTGACCGTGTTCGTCCTCCCGTCCTTTCTTCAGAGCTGGGTCTTCTGATGGGCATCTCGGTCCTCTCCCGGCTTTGAGGGCAGAGCGCGGGCTTGGTCATGGGTAGGGGCCTCAAAGGAAGCTTTCCCTATGCCGCTGACTAAACACAGCAAGTCTGCCCTGCTCGGGCGATGCCATATGTGTCGTCGCTGAGGATATCGGCTAAGCAGGTTGTGTCGGAATCTCAGCGCAGGGATTACCAGCTGAGGAAACTTGAATGTGTCCCTTTAACTTTCTGAGCTTCCTTTGCCCCATCTGTGAAGTGGGGAGAATGGTATTAATCTCATAAAGCGGTAGCGAAGTTTCAAGAAGACGGCACTCTCTGCTGTCTGGTACCTAGTTTATACTTAATAAACGGTAGTGGTGTTTGGATGTATCGAGTCACTCTGATGTTCAGTTGTGGGTCTTCAGTTGGTGCCTGGGTCTTGAAATTTCCCCTCTGACATCCATGTCCCATGTCTGGACACCAGGCCACCATCTCCCTGTGCCTTGAAAGCTTCCCTAGCGTAGTCCAGGACTGCACCCTCTCTTGGTCTTCCGTCTGAATCTAGAGTCTTCTCTGAATTTCATGTCTACTCTCCCATGTTCTAAATAAAGATTGTTCTTTGAAGACCAGGGAAGTGAGCTCTTCAAAGCATAAATTAGATCAAACCAGTCTCCCCACTCCCATCCCATCCTCCCAGCATGAAGCTCTCCAGTGACTTTGCATAGGATTTAAATAAAATCCAGACTCCTCACAGAGGCCTGTAAGGTCCAGTAGTATCTGGCTCTTGCCTGACCTCATTTACAGTGCCTTGACTTCTAGCTCACAATGCAAAGGATGCAACAGCCTTCTTTTCAGGCCCTTGAATATACCCAGATCTTCCTGCCTCAGGACCTTTGCATGGCTCTTTTGTCAGCTTAGTGTGCTCTTTTCCCAGGTCTTAGCATTGTTGGTTCCTTCTCACCATTCAGTGCCATCTCCTTGGAAGGCCTTCTTGAACTGCCCTTTCTAAATTAATCCTACTCTCTAGTCACTCTCTGTCCACCCAATCCCAAGCTTTATGTTCTCACAGTTTACTTATTTACTTGTTTCGTATGTATGATCTACTTGCTTGTCACTGGATTGTGGACTTCACGAAAGGAGGGGCTTGGTTTGTTGCCTTTGACACTCTATCTCCAGCACTAGAACAATCCCTGATGTATAAAAGGTGATCAATTAACTTTCATTGAATTAATAAGTTGCTGGGTCCAAGCCTGTGACCTGAAGCCCTTTTTAGATGACAGTTGCTTAGGTCTTGGTTTGTTCTTTGCTTCTGGATCCTTGGTTGCTTGGCTCTAAAATGCATTGGTAAAGGCACATTGCCGCTTCTTGTTCAACTTCCCCAATCCCTACTGCCTTACTCATTTATTTCCAAATACCTGTCATCATTGTGTCTGGACACCATGTTTTATGTGCTAGCGTTAATTTTACCTCTCTCCGTATAGGTGTCTGCATGTCAAGAACAAGGTCAACTCCAATGGCATGTCTGGAAAAACATTCTTAATGAAGTCTAAGATTCTTAAGGTGGTGAGACTTACTTCTTCTCTACTCCTGTAGGCTCACCTTGTACCATGTTGCCTGAGATACTGAATGTGTCTATGGACAATACCATGTCATACATACCATGTATGACAGTAGAAGTCTAAGAGGACAAGCCACCTCTGCAGCAATTGGCCCCCAACGGTTAGGACTTGATCAATCACTGCCAGCTTCCTTAATTTTTGCCCCAGCTTCCAAGTCAAGACCACCCAGAGAAAGCCAAATATGGTCCACAAATCAATTGCAGTGGATGCCCATCTCCAGCTTTGGATGCCAACAACCTCCAATCCGAGAATACCTGAAACCTTCCCATTATTCCACTCTCAACCCTTCCTGCTCTCCTGTTTTCCTTTGAGTCTCTGCCAAACACAAGCGATGCCGACTGTTTCCTTTGTGATATTGAGTTCTGAATAAACAGTGTCTGTTTCTTCTCATTTGGGTTGTCTCCGGTTATTTCCACATGCATGTTTATGGTTATCCACGGCTTCAAAACCCATCATCCCCAAACTTAATGGCTGAAAATGCACATGTTTTTGCTCATAGTTTTGGAGTTAGGAATTTAGGAAGGGCTCAGCTGGATGGGTTCTCTGTGGTCCACATGGCATCAGCTGGGCATCTGGGTCTGGAGGATACACTTTCAAACATGATTTCTTCGTGGTCATGAGTAGGACACATCTGGGACATCGGTGTGCTTTGGCCTCTGTTCCACTCCATAGTATCTCAGGCTTCAGGGACCCAACACATGATGTTCTCTGTGTGGCCATTCTTCTTGCATGGAAGCTGGCTTCCAAGAGGCAAAAGCGTAAGTTACACCCAAAATGGCCCCCTGTCATAGCCACCATATTTAATTGGTCAGACCATTCACAAGGCCACTCGGATTCAGTGTGTGCTGGAGGGACGAGGCACGTCATATTGGAGAATGGAGGAGTGGCAACATCATTTTCTAGAAGAGCTTGTGGGATGGGAGGTACAGTCATGGCCGTCTTTGGAAACACAATCCATGTTCTCCTTCCTTTCTGTTCTCCAGCCACGCTGGCCTTGTTTCTTTATCACACATACACGATGTTTCTTCTGCGCCCAAGGTTCAGGATCTCTGCAAACACGGTTACCTCTGTCTGAATGCCTTCCTCCTGATCCTTGTCTACAATTTGATATCCGCTACAAATTTGAGTTACAATATTACTTCCTGTCGTGTCCTCAGGGAAACATTGCTTGATACCTTCCTCAAAACCCACACTTGGAAACTAAATCGGATCTCCCCCATGTTCTGCCATTATAGCGTTTATCAGCGTTTGGAATTACATTCTTTCATTATTCTTGAATTAATCTCCATTCCTGCTCATTCCTCTTGCCATGGATATAAGCAAGGGGCAGGATCTGGGTGTGTCGGTCGCTATTTTAGCCCCAGTGCCAAGTACAATTCCTGACACACAGTAAGTGCTAAATACATTTTTGTTAAGTCAATCAATGCATTTATTTAAACTTTTCTGCCCTCGTGCATACCCCTAATAAAAGCCTAGTGTTTGAACTTGCTATTAGGGCCCTGAGCCTATTGGAAAATCAATTCACGTGGAATTTATCCTTGCTTAATGACATTAAATGTAAAGATCTTTTACCAGTTGTTGTTATTTTCATTAAGTCTCTAGTGAACACTGACAATGCATGACAAAAGTCCAGCCTATGAAGGTAAAAGCAACTAGGACTGGCTTCAGGCAGACATGGGTTTGAATTTCTACCCTTACAACGAATTGTGTGAAATTAGGTGATTTATTTAACATTTCTGACTCTCCCAATTTCACTATCTGTAAAGTAGGGATAATAACATACGCCTTACAGAATATTCTTAAAGATTACATTAGATTATAATCCCCAAACGGTGCAGTTTTTAACCCAAGAATCACCCCCATTGTTCAAAGTTTATTCAAAGAGTTGGAATTGTTAACATCACACCTTGTTCTTCTTCCTTAATACAATCTATTGCCCCTGGATAAGGTAACTTTTGCTTGATCCCTGGTATTCTAGCTTTAGTCTGATCTAACTATGCTTTTTATGGTAACTAGAAAATACTTTACTGTTGGTCTTTAAAAAAAAAATTCAAGACGACTTCTAATAAATCAGCATAATTGATTTATTGACTTTTCAGGAAGAAAACTGAAATTTGTCCTCTATGGCTATCCTACCTGTTAAATATATTCATTAACTTGGTTTTTGATCATCGGATGAAACAACAAAGATAAAAAAGCATGTATATATTGAAGGAGCTCCCTTCTTTGAGGAGAATAGAATATATTTGGGGGGGATAACCACTATGTAGGAAAACTGAACCGTTTATGCCCAGACCTAATCCTTTAAAGAACCTTCTAGCACCAGTGATTTGGTTGCATCAGACTCCACGGACAGAAGCTTTATTTACACACCAGGAAATTTATTTGTATGACCCGTGAGCATGCCTGCATTTTCAAGATGATGAAACTGGGGGTCAGAGAAAAACCACTGCTGCAGAGCGTAGCCAGAACGCGATCAGGGTTTGCATTTACAGGTGCTCTTTCCTCCTCTGAACCCTTTCACAGTTTGTGCCAGCCATGAAGAGATAGGCAAAGCAACAGAGAGCCAGCACAGCAGGGAAATTAATTTCAAGTTGCCTTAGTCATTGCTGTCAGACTCCAAAGCCCCGACATGGATTAGCAGCCTGTCTACTTCCTCCACCGAGAGGAACCACCAGTCATGCTTATGCGTGACCAGGGTGGCACCCCCAGAGCCTCTGCCAGTCCCGCCATCAGACAGGACGTGTCTGGGAAGAAGAATTTGCAGCCGACTGCTCCGCCATTCAGGTCCCCATCTGTGTCAATTGAGTAATTTATGGATGCACTTTTTCCTGCGCTGCAAAGGAGATGCACAGGACCTTTGGAAATAATTCAATCTCTTTCAAGGGAACACATTTGGGGAAATTATTGTTAATGCATCTGAGTAAGAGGTGCTCAACCCCGACAAATATTTCATGCAATTATAGCAAAGATGAGATGGTGACAACCAGTGACCATCAATCATTCTCCAGATCAATAATAACCATGGAACATGCAATCAAACTTAATCAACACCCCATGATTAAAGAACGGGGCCTCTCTTCCTTGCTCTCGGGGTCATAGCCCCTTGAAAGGATTGGCTCCGAGTCCTCAAGACAGCACAAGATACTGAAACAAACATACAAATATGGGCTGTAAAATCTAGCAGATCTGGGTCAGATTCTATAAATGCTTGCTCCTCAATCTTGGACAAAATTATATGATAGAAATTAACACTCACTACATTCTTTGTCTCTCTCTCTCTCTTTGGTGCCATACAGTGTGCTAAGCTCTTGCTCTGTATTATCCCATTTAACCTTACAACACGCTTGGGGGTTGTGCCACTATACCCTCTTTACAATGAGGAAACAGTCTCAGAGAGAGGGGTTAGCTTGCTCAAAGCCACTTACACAGCGAGTGACTTCAATCCAGTTCTGTCTGACCAAAGCTTCCGTGATTTCCAAAGTGGAGAACTTTTAAAACTTACCAATGCCCGGGCCCCACTCACTCATATACCTGAATCATAATCATAATCTTTGAGAGTAAGGACTAGGCATGCATTATTTTAAGTAAAAAACTTAATAAACTGTAGCAGACATACAGAAAAATGAACTCATGGAGTATTGCGTGGCGTATTTTCCCAAAGTAAACACACCGTGTGTGCAGAACAAGCCAGCCCCCCAGAAAGCCCCTTGTCACTACCAGCCCGTTCTGTCCAAGAATAACCAGCATCCTGACTTTAAATAGCAGACACTCCTTTTCCATCCTTTTGAACTTTGTGTAAATGGAGTCATATCGTTGACATACTTCAGTGTCTAGCTTCACATTACATTCCTGAGATTCAGCGATATGGGGAAGGATGGAAGTTGTTTGTCCAACCTTGTTGCCGTAGCGTATCCATTGTGTGAATATGCCACAGTTCATTCGGCCCATCTGCTCTTGATGGACATCTTTCCCATTCTTGAGGATTACAAATGCTGATGCTACTAACATTCTTGTAGCATTCCCTTGGTTAGCAAGAACGTATGATTTCTGTTGCATGTCTACCTAGGAGTGCAACTTTTGGGTCACTCTATATGCAAGTCCAGCTATAGCAGATCCAGAAATTCGTACTTTAAAATTCCCAGGTGATTCAGGGGCGCCTGGGTGGCACAGCGGTTAAGCGTCTGCCTTCGGCTCAGGGCGTGATCCCGGCGTTATGGGATCGAGCCCCACATCAGGCTCCTCTGCTGTGAGCCTGCTTCTTCCTCTCCCACTCCCCCTGCTTGTGTTCTCTCGCGCGCTGGCTGTCTCTATCTCTGTCGAATAAATAAATAAAATCTTTAAAAAAAAAATAAATAAAAAAAAATAATAAAATTCCCAGGTGATTCTGATACATATCGAGGGTCGAGAAACCCTGCAAAACACTATGTCCCCTCCTTTATTTAGAATGTAGCTGTTGCTGCTTTTTGGAATATAATTAAGTCATAATAAAGTTCTAGATAGAAGGTTTTGCCTTATTACTGAAGACAGCCTCTCTGCCTCCCTCCAGTCCTCCATTCCATTTCCCTGAACCAAGGCATTCTAACTTTTTAATGCCTTAAGCTTCAAAGGCTGGCTGGTCTTGGAAGAAAAAAGAACCAGAGCCTGCATGCCCACGTCTCTTTTTCTCAGAAACGGGAAGATTTTGCCATTGCAAAGAAGAGAATAATGGAATAGTATCATTTTTGGCACCAAATCTCTTAGTCGCTGAGGACCCATGAAAGGAACTGATGGTGTTACAACAGAGAATAAGCACACAAAATGCATAGTACATAGCGTGGCTCTCAATAAATGGCCCTGTTATTATGATTATGATTATTGCCATCATCAGTAGCAGCAAAGAAGTGAAAATATGCTAAGGCTGTGGGTTCTTCATGAAACAGATCTGGCCAGTCATTTCTGAATAGTCCCAACATGTACCATGGGCCAGACTGTATACAGGACAAGGAGTTCATGGCGGGGAGCAAGCCAGGCTGTCTTGAAGACACCCACTTGTCCAGTGGCAGAGGGCTGCTGTAGCTCTGAGCTCGTTCTGTCCACACGTGATCTATGCGGTAGAGGAGGGCACTTAAAAAGGTGGATATCTCCAAAGAAGCCAGTCCCCACTATTCCAAGATCATAGGAAAGCAGATTCCTCCTAAGGACAGGCCACAAGCTTTATTTCATGCTCAAGAAATCTGTACACAGAGACAGTCTCAGGAACTGTTACTTTAGGCAGGGGAGGTTAGTCTCGAATAAGAGAGAATAACTCAGTTTAACTCAGAAAGAAGAGGGTGGGAGCCCTTGTAGGTGAAAGGTTTCCAGGGCACCGATGCTTAGGGCAAACTGCACTGCTGGGCTTCAGGCAGGGGGAAGTGGGCAGCTCCAAGGATGGACAGGTCTCAATGGTCCGGTTTCTTTGCTCTGTCTGTGTGCTTTTAGCTCTGTCTTGTTTTCTCCCTCTGCCTCTCTCACATGGTCTCTTCTTTCTCTCCATCTCACAGGTTCTTTGTGTCTCTGTGCCTCTGTCCCTTTCTCCTCTCTTCCTTCCAGATCCTCTGCTTACTTACAGTTTCTGCTCCCCAGGATTTCAGCTCGTGCAGATCATTGACTTGCCACGGGCCTTAAATCTGTCACAACTCAGCCTCAGGGTCTCTGTGCTTTTGTGCCCCCTGCTCTATTAGTAGCTATATTTTGTGTCTCCTTATTCAAGCTCCCAAGGGCATCTGATTGTCTCAGTTGACCTCTCAGAGCTCAGCACTTGAATTACAATGGGTTTCTATTACAGAGAGTCAGGAGCCCAACTCCAATACAATCAGCCACGGCAGGGGAAGAGGACCACCTGATATCATGCTCTAACTACTCAGCTACGAAATGGGTAGTTGCCTTAAGACAATGTGTTGGGTGGAATGAGGCAATGAAACATGGTAAAAAACCTTTCGAGCTGTAGAGTCCTCATATCTGAAATTTGCATGGTGGGTGACCAGAGGCTCCTGGGGGCCAGAAATTTTGTTTGGGTCTTCTTTGAATACCCAGCAACTGGTTCATAATGTTCATTAATATTTTTGGAATGAACGAATTCACTTCTCTGTTCTCTATCATAAATGTGGCTTCCCTCCATGCCCCAAGGCTTGGGGTTTCTCTCTTTCACTTACTCATTCAACAAATATTTACTGAGCATCTACTGTGTGCCAGACACTGTTTTATACACTCAAGATTTAACAATGGATACAATTGGCAAAACCCCATCTTGGTGGAGCATAGCAATAAGTGCCAAGAGAAAGAATAAAGTAAAGTGGTAGGGTAGCGATAGGGAGGATATTTCTGCAAAGGGGCCAGGGAAGTCTAGTTTGAGGAAGTAACACTGAGTAGTTAATTGAATAAAATGAGGGATAAAACTTAAACAAATCTACGTTAAGTTTCCCTAGAGGAAATACTTCTTTTCACTCAGATGGAACAAGCAACAAGTATAAAAGCTGAGAGGTGGGGATAAGCTCTGCACTGTATAGGACAACAAGATGGTGTCCTACCAGCCTCTGAGATAGCTCCTAATCTCTGCCTCAGAGTGTGTGTGTGTGTGTGTGTGTTTCTCTGTAGTCTCCTCTCCTGTGGATTCGGAACTGGCCTATGTGACCAATAGAGCATCACAGAGGTGATGGTGTAACTTCCAGTGATAGGTCATAAAAGGCATTGGCAATCCTGCCCTGGCCTCTTGGCTCACCCACTCTGGGAATAGTCAGCCACCATGTCATGGGAACACACGAGAACCCTGCACAGAGACCCTGTGGAGAGGAGCTAAGGCCTCCTGCCAAAAGCAGCACCAACTTGCCAGCCACGTGAGTTGGCCACCTTGGAAGTGGATGCTCCAGCCCCGGTCAAACCTTCGGATGACACTGGCCTCAGAAGACATCTTGACCACAACCTCATGAACCCCTATACCAGAAAAGTCCAGCCAAGCTGCTTTCAAAATTCTGGCCCAGAAGAACTGTGAGATAGTAAATATTTACTGTTGTCTGAAGCCTTTAAGTTTTGGGACAATTAATTATGCAGCAAAAGATGATCAGTACATGTGACCAGTGAGTCTAGAACAGAGTGAGCTCTAGAGGGTTGCTCTAGATTAAGGATGGAGCTCAAGACTGTATTATATAAGACTTTGTAGTTTATAATAAGGAATTTGAATTTATCCTGAACTTGATGTTAAACCAGTGGAGGGTTTTGACCATGGGAGTGGCATTAAGTTTTAAAAAATCATCCAGGCAGCTAAGTGGAGACCTGAACCCAAGGGGCAAGTATAAAGGCAGGGGGACTTCTTAGGAGGCTACTGTGTTTGTCTAAGTAGAACATGATGATGCCAGGGACTCTTCAGACTCTATTTTGAAAGGTATGATCAGTGGGTTTTCTGATGAGATTGGAGTAAGGTGTGGGAAAGTGAAAAGTCAAGATGTATTCAAGCTTTTTGACATCAGCCACTGGGAAAAGAGGATGCCATTTATAGAGATGAGGATCAGTGTGGGTGGCATGGGGAACAGATCTGAAGGTGGAAGAGTGGACTATTTGGAGGTCAGTAAGAGGAAGAAAAGCCAGTTGTCAAGACTGAGAAGGAATGGCCAGGGAGGTAGGGGGCAAACCAGGAGAGTGGGCAGTCCTAGAAGGCATGGGAGGAAAATACTTAAGGAGCAGAGAATAAACAACTCAACCAAATTCTGCTCAGTAATATTGGTAAAGTGAGGTGTAAGCACTGACTGCTGAATTTGGCATGGCAGACATAGTTGCCAACCTTAGGATTGAGAAACACAGCCTGGCAGGTGTGCTTATGAATTCATCAGCCCCAGAATATATTTTGCTAGTCTTCCTCTTCCTTGTCCCATAATAAAACCAATGCAGCCAGTACCATTTGTCACGCACTTGTCAAATGTACACAGCAATCTTCATTTTGTGATTCTCCTCCGTGCACCGACCTATCAATGGTGCCCAACTTTTCACACCCGTGGAGACTGATACTAAGTTAGAATCCACTCTGCTTTGGAAGTTGAGAGTCTTAAGTATGTATTGGAAGGAAGAAGAGCTGCAGGTGAGGGGACCAGGTGGGACTGGGCAAAGTAGTGAGCCCTTGATTCGATTCTGTGGGACACACGAAGCCACTGAAAGATGTCCTGTGAGTATTTGACACGTCCACCTTGTACTTCGTCCAGTCAGCAAAACAGAGAGCAGAGGGGCTGAGAAGGGGATATTAACTAAATTTAAGAGGCTAAGCAGGATTTGAGTCGTGCAGTTATTACTCAGGGTGAAGAAAAGTTTTTGCTGAATTTTAGGGATCTATAAAAATCCAGGAAAGGGAATAGGGATGATGTTGTCAGAAGATTTACAAGATGAAGTGAAGAATCACAGATTCAAGAGACCCACTTCTTTCTGGACTGGGAAATTAGAAAGACCAGGCTGACTGTAAACTCTTTGCCTCAGTTTCCCCACCTGGAAGCAAGGCCTGCCCCAACACCTGATCTTTGATCACAGGCTTCTCTCAAAGGGAGGAGCGCCTGCTTGCCTCCTGCATTGGCAGATAGCCATTCGCTCCCAGAGAGAGCAGTTATTAATGCAGGTGAACAGAGCAAACCTGGAAGGAATTGCAGTGCGACACACACTCCCTGGCATCTCCACGGCCTTGGAGTCTCTCCTTCAGCACCTCAAAATCAGATCAGATCTGTAGGGGGCTGGCACTTAGAAGGCGCCCAACCAGTGCCATTTACCATTATCGGTATTGTCTTAGAGCGCACGGATCAGTGTATACAGTTGATCTCTCTACCAGGTTGGCAGCCTGCTGCCCGGGGAGTGCTCTTTTTCTCTTCGATTCCCCTTTGATTCCCAGTGCCTAATACAGTCTCTGTCACATACTAAGTGCACAGAATGATGCCAAATTTTACTCTTCGCTCAATGACTCTCTCTGTTCCTTTACAGTTTGGCACCACTCCCCAAAGCTCCCTGACCTTCATTAATTTCCAGCTTCCCAGGAAATGCTAAGGCACAACGGTCATGCTTTCATTCACGTGCTCTTCTCATGGCTATGCATTCGTTGGTGGGGCCAGATCTTGCAGCCAGGTGAACATGATAGAGGCCGAGCTTATAGTTTCATGTCAGAGTTCCTCCATCAGAGTCACTTGGGGAACTTGTGAAAAAATATAACTCCCAGGACCACATTTCCATCCTGTTGGTTGGTAAGTTTTCAGACTAGGGTTTAGAAACTGGCATTTTCCAACACATGCCATGGGATTCCGTGGATGGGACACGGGGAGTTCTGTGAGAAGATGTGGCATGTGTCTTATTCCTGACTCAACAACTTAGTTTGGAACCTCAGAAATGTCTGATGTATTTAACACTCAGTTTCTCCACCTGCAAAGAAGAAAAAAACCTCTCTCCTGCCTATCTCTAAGCACCATTGTCGGAACAATATAAAATAATCAATAGCAGTATGGGCTTGATATGTGTCACATTTCTCTACGCAAGCCACAGATTGTGGTCCTTAAGCGTTAGCCAGTGATGGAGACTTCCGTGTAGCTGGCATGTCATTACTAATTTAAAAATGCATTATCGGGACACCTGCCATGTACGAGTTAGGGTCTTCTATCTTCCATGGACTCTTGATAGGGGTTCACGAAATTGGCTGTAAAATTAGCGGCCGATGACATTTTAATGTACTGCCTCTCCGAGTACGTTGCATTCACCATCTTGAAGAAAATCATAAAATAATATAATTGATAATAATAATTGCATTCCCTTTATTGAAATTTTATAACGTACCAAATGCTTCGCTAAGCACTTTTCTTAGAGCTGAAAAGGACTTTTGGAACCGTCTACTAGAGTCTGCAAATCAACATGGAACAGATCATTTTTTTAACCTTAATAGTGTTTTAAAAGGCAGTGTCACTAAGCACAAGACACATTTAATAGGAATATAAAAATCCTAATCCCTGTTGTTTCGCAGAAGACTCGTGGCGCACACCACTGTCACCTTCCTGAGCCTCAGAGCTAAGTTCAATCCTCCCACTTCACAGATGAATCCCTGGAGGCTCAGAAAGTTTATATGGCTTACATGGAATCGTTTGGGTCTGTCTGAGCGCTCCAGCTCTTTTACGAAATTGCTTCTTCAGCTTAGCAGCCATCGAAATCTCCAGTTCAGTCAATTAACCTGGCACCTTGGCCTTCAACTCAGTTACGCGCCACAGGCTGAGCAAAGCCTCTTCCTCGTAGCCATGAGCTACCATGATCTCTAGCTCTCGCTGTCTCTCTGGAGGCTCCCTCAGACCCCCTATCTTTCACGTGTGCTCTCCCCTGCTCCCGTGGCACATCACAGGCACGGAAATGTCCCATCAGGCTCATGCTCCTGGCGCTTCCTCTCATGATCTCCTCCTCACCTCATTAGTCACTAGATACCCTTTGTCTGGAAGACGGGTTCCTGGCATGATGATTTAAGCAGCCGATTTAATTGGAAGATTAGGAAAGGCCTGGTGTCCAGCCATCATTTGAGAATAGATGGAGCAATAGTCCATTTTAAAGCCTATTCCCTGCTCTCAATTCTCGCATATTTTGCACAGTTCCCAAACTCTAGGAATTCCCACCAGTTTCTTCATTTGTTGACATCTGTGCCCAAAGACCACCTCTGCGGAGAGGATTTCCTGGCTGTCCCATCCAACATGGCCCTCCCTTGCCTCCTGCCACTCTTCCTCCAGATCGCCTGCATCTATGTTATTCGCAATATGGTGGTGGGTTGATGGTGGCCTCACATCTCACTCCAGTGGGCTTGTGGCACAGACTGAAAGGTGTCCCCTAGATCCCACGTGCTAGTCTTCACACCTGTGTGTAAGTCTCTCCTGTTAAGTATAGGCAGGACCTGTGACATGTTTTTAACCAATAGAATATGGCAGAGGTGATGAGATGCAATCACAGTTTATGTGATTTCGTGATTGTATCAAGATGGTAGACTCCATCTTGCCAGCACACTTGCTCTCTCCATTGCCAGCACTGAAGAAGCAAGCTGCCATGAAGTAGGTCAATGCCCTGTTGGAGAAGTCCATTTGGCAGGGGTCTATGGGCAGGATCGAGGACCTGAGCAAGAAACTGAAGTTCTTGGACTTACAGCCCTGGGGAGATGGATTCGGCAAACAACCTTAGTGAGCTTAGAAGTAGACCCTTTAGCAGTTGAGCCTCCAGATGAGAACCGAGCCTTGGCCAACGTCTTCTTCAGCCTTGTAGAAGATGCAGCTAACTCTTGCCCAGACGCTTGAACCACAGAAACTGTGAGCTAATAAACATGTATTCTTTTAAATTGTGGTTTGTGGCAATTTGTTAGAAAGCGTAGAAAGCTAATGTGGATATTTCCCCATTCCTTTACCTTGGCTCTGGCTGTGTAACTTGCTTTGGCCCATGGAGAATGGCAGCAATGTCCGTGTGCCAGTTCTAGGCGTGAGCAATAAGAGGTCCCATGTGTTTGTGCCCATTCTCTTAAATTTCTATCATCACCTTCAGAAACATGGGACGTGCCTAGCCCACTGCTTCCAGAAAGAGAATGAGAGCCCCAAGGAATATTCCCCAGGGAAGTCTAGCCGAGATTGGCCCTTTCCCAATTGACCTGCAGATGTGCAAGAACCATTGCATTTGGGTCAGTATGATTCCACGGGTAACTGGGAGAAACTGAGACTGGAGCTCAGCTCTTCCAATTCTTAGCGTGCTGAATTGTCAGGAGAAAGCAACTCAAACTAAACAGTAATATTTATATTTGTTTCATACTTTGGCATCTGGGGCTTATAGATAGACGCCATGGAGGGAGCTCTTTGGAACACTTGAAATTATAAATTAAAATTTACATTTTGTGCATTTGGTGGGAGAGAGAGCCTATAATGGCCTCTCACATTTAGAAAGAGATCCATCATTCCTCTCTCATTGAAGAACCACTGATACTAACAGAAATCGCTTTCTCCCCTGTTAAGGCCACGGGATGGTGTTGTTCACTTAAGAAATATGATTCTCGGGGTGCCTGGGTGGCACAGCGGTTAAGCGTCTGCCTTCGGCTCAGGGCGTGATCCCGGCGTTACGGGATCGAGCCCCACATCAGGCTCCTCCGCTATGAGCCTGCTTCTTCCTCTCCCACTCCCCCTGCTTGTGTTCCCTCTCTCGCTGGCTGTCTCTATCTCTGTCGAATAAATAAATAAAATCTTAAAAAAAAAAAAAAGAAATATGATTCTCCACCCCAGTTCATTTCTCTTAGTTATTTATCTTAAAATTTTATGGATTGGTTCTTGGTGGTTTTCAGAGAAGTTAGCATTTCTTTATACCCATGCATTTTCTTTATCAGTTAAAAAATATCAGTATTTCCCTAAGGAAAATGATTCTAATAAGGATGTTTTTAAAATCCCAACAACAGGACCTATTAAGAATGCTAATTCCTTTAAGTTCTTTCTGTTTTATGTCTCCAAAAGAAATTACTTCCATGTATGTGAGTGTGGTATACTGATGGGACACACTGTGTTTCCAACTGCCAGGAAGAAAATACCACAGAACCCTAGGGAGCATGGAGGTCAAATCCCCACTTTGTTCCCACTTCCTAACTGCACAGCCTTGCAAAGGTCACTCCGCTTCTGCAATTTGGTTGTCTTAGCCTCCAGGTTGGGACAATCATATCTATATTCACAGGGTTGCTGTGAGAATTACATGAACTAACATGTGGAAACTTGCTTGGCACATAGTAAGTGGTCAATAAATGTTGGAAATTCAAATTCATTATATTTCCTGTCATTTCTGCTCATTTGCATCTCTTCAAAGTGGGGAGAGACAATTCTTTGTCTCAAAGTGATCACTTGGGGAGAAGAAGTGGGCTGTTTATTGACTATTCAGCCAGGCTCCTCCTTTTGGGAGACAGGGGCTGTGTAAATACCAGTATTATTATATTATCCATCTGGCATTGTGGCTTCAGAGTATAATTAGCTATTGCGGAAAATACATTGAAGAAAGAAGGATCCAGGATGATTTAACAATAATAGTAGCAATTAGCATTTTTCTTGTTTTGTTAAGGACATAGAGTTTATGAGACACTCCAAGAATTTCCAAATATTAAAGAGACTTTAAAATCATCATTACACTTTTCTCTACTCCCATTGCTATACCCCTCATCTCAGCCATCAACCCATCTCTTGTCAAGAATATTCTGACAGCTCCTAACTGGCTCCCCTCCCTCTTAGTCTCATTCCCTTTGAATTCATTCCGTGCTCTGAAGCCAGAATGATATTTCTAAGATATAACTCAGACTCAGACTACGTTCTTTTCGAGGCCCCTTGATGGCCCTTCAGTGACTTTAGGAGAAAGGCCAGACTTTGTTAACAATGTATCCAGAGTTTTCTGGGTTGGCTCTTGCCTCATACCTCCCCACACATTTCTTTCCATTCTCTGGGGGTTGGGGTGTAGGGAATTAAATGCAGAGGATCACGAAGGACCTCCTGGGGGTGGAGGGAATATTTGCATCCTGATGGCAGCGGTGTTCATATGACTCGTTGTCAAACTCGTCCAACTATACAACTAAAAGAGTGTATTTGATTGGATGTAAATTGTATTTTAAAAAATCATGTGTAAGAAGAAAAAGAGACACATGGATTAAAACCCAAACAGGTTTATGAGCTTGCTCAAAATCTCTCAGGAAGTTATTTATGCAGATTCAACGTGTACTCAGCATCTTGTCCTAAATATAGTCATTGTTTATTGAGATGCTAAGGAGAAAAATAATTGTCCCGCCATATAAACAAAGCAAACTCATAGCCATTCTCTCTGAGAAGGAATGACAATGAAAACCCGCTAGGGAAGCCACTGCCCATCAGGGTCCCCATCCGCATCGGCAACAGTCTTGCACAGCCGTGTGATCTCAGGCAGGGCCAGGCCTTTGCAAGGAGAAGAGCATGTCGACCTAAGGACGTCTGTAGCCTTGGATTCCGTTCTTGAGAGAGTCACTCACATTCCACTGCTAATTTGTCTCGTTTCTCCAAAAGAGTCATTGGATAGTTCTGGGCCTCAGTTTCCCCCACTCTTGGGAAGTCTAAGTGCCTTGAGTTTGTCAGGGACAGACCCAATGTTTATTAAAAAATAAGTAAAGACAGTTGACATTTTAATGCCCTTATCATGTGCTGCCCACTGTGCTGACAACTTACGCGGGTGATGGGTGCTCATTTCATTTTTCAACAACCCCATTTTGTGGGTCAAATAGCTAACCCTTCGAGACAGGCTAGAGAGGCAAGCACACAGTAGATACCATCGGTGTCCTGCCCATTCCCCCCATGCTCTGACCACTTCAGCCGATGCTCCTGGCCTGACTTCTGACTGCCCGAGATTCTTCTCTGTTGAAACCACTTTCCCCACATATGCAGCAGGATGGAAATAACCCCACTGCACGAAGCCTAACAGAGGTCAGTGTGTAGACCTCCCAGCTCCTTTGGCCGTTGGAGGGGATAATTCTGAAGTCGATGCTGTAAACCAGCATCCAGGATTTCCACCGGGAGGGTACTCCCCTGGTGCCCAGCCTCGATGAGTTGCCTTCCTTTCTCCCACCTTACATCCCCCTTCTCCCACTGCTGTTGGCTTCACCACACAGACAAACTACTTGCCTGACAATCCTTACCTCTTGGTCCGTATCTGGAATGATCCACATGAAGAGCCACAATGGCACCTGGACCAATGCTGCAGTAACCATGAGAAGTTGTTCTCAGAGGAGGTTCCGAGACCACGTGTGGAATCTGAATGAATGAATGAATGGAGACATAAATAAATAAATAAAGTCCCAGAACATCAGAAGGAAGAGGGTTTGTAGAATCTTGTCATGCTGAGGAAAGGCTTTCTGGAAGTGGTGAGAATGTAGCTCAGCACTTCACCCTGAATGAGAGTTTGGGCATCTCCTTACCTGTATAAAGCAACACGTGGCTGGACTGTCGTGGCTGAGGGACGAAGACAACAATGACACCGGTCAGAGAGGGCCCAAGGTGAGCAGGTTGATTCTGCCCCGGTGGCTTAGTTTCCTTCCACGATACCGCCTCCCTGAAAGCCAGCTCTTTTGCTTCCAGGAAGTGGGAAGAAAGCAAATGAACTCTATGGCCGGCTCATGCGATGGCATCTGACAGGCAGCTCCAGATCCTGAAGTGTGTCTGAGCTCCTGGACCCCAAGTCAGGGCTGGGATGAGCAGCAGGATTTGGAAAAGGTAGTGGCCCGACTCTAGGGACAAGCTCCTCATGCTGATTCCAAGGAGATAAGCTGGAGGCGTGACCCATCACACGTGACTGTGTCTGTGATCTTTCACATGTGGGTAGTAACACCTACCATGGGGCTGTCCTGGGTAGTAAATGACACAATGTCCGTAAAGCTCATCAGAGTGTCTGACACATAACGAATTCCAATTACTGGGACCCCCAGTGAGCAAAATGTCTTAGTAGCAGAAGGCGGATCTTGTCTTCAGTTTCTAAGTAATGTTCAGCTTTGTTCCTAGAGGAGTGAGTGGCCTCCAATAGCAAAACCATAAAGTGGAGACCACGATGTCTCCCTTATGACCTGATGCACGTGGAGGACCAAACTGACACTCACTAAATCCCGTGAAATCTCAGTCTAAAGACATAGGAGGAGGTGCCAGTCTTGAAGAGCAATGGCCTGTACCTTCCCCTGAGTGATCCCCCCAAGGCTTATTCTACCCGTGGGCGTAACTCCAGGGGCAGGAAGATCTACCCTGAAACTGATGAGCTGGTACTTCATGGTTCCTCACTTGCACAGCCCTCGGAGTCCAAAATTCTGTATTCATACTTTGGCATTTTGTTGTTGTTGTTAAATAGAGCCCCCCTCCCTCATCTGAACACACCTCAGTCCCCATGACCAGGATTTGCTCCTTGCTGGGGGCAAGGGTTATGATGGGAACATTCTCTGGGCTCATAGGTGGAATCCAGGTGAAGCTGAAGGAGTGACTCCAACCGAACCATCCTTATAAGTTGGCTGTGCCTTCGCTCAGGTATCTCTTCCTTCATCCTTTCCCACCTCCCTGCCATCCTCCCGTAACAGAGTCACAGGATGTCCAAATGTAGGAAGCATCAAGCTTTACCACCTAATCTCTGAAAAAGGAAGGTGTTTATTTGCTCAGTGGCTGAATCAAGCTAGAACTTTGGTTTCCTGTCTTTGAGTTTAGAATCACTTCTTTTTTTTTTTTTTAATTTTTATTTATTTATTCGACAGAGATAGAGACAGCCAGCAAGAGAGGGAACACAAGCAGGGGGAGTGGGAGAGGAAGAAGCAGGCTCATAGCGGAGGAGCCTGATGTGGGGCTCGATCCCATAACGCAGGGAAAACGCCCTGAGCCGAAGGCAGACGCGTAACCGCTGCGCCACCCAGGCGCCCCAGAATCACTTCTTTATACTGTACCCTTCTTTCCTCTCTCCCTCCCTTCCCTTCCTTCCTTCCTTCCTTCCTTCCTTCCTTCCTTCCTTCCTTCCTTCCTTCTTTCCTTCCATTTACTGCCTAGAAATAAAGGAGTTTTATCTTTTCTCTAAAAGGAAGTGACTTCCTGAAAGTGGGCAACAAGGGACAAAGAATTGTCTAATTTTTTTGGCATCCTGCTCTGGGACTCGATTGTTTCCACTGGCCTTTTGTGCTCTTAGTTTATGAAAAGTCAATAGTTTAATACATAAAAAAAAAGTCCCCTGGCTATCTATTTAGAGCTGTATTGCCTTCATTGCAGGGCTCTAGTTCTGCCTGCCTGCCAAGAATTCCTAAGTCAGCTTGTTTGGTGCGGCATTGGCCCAGCTCTCCGGAGCTCACCCGCCTGATGCGGGATGATGATAGTGGTCACAGCCGTAACAGAACTCAGACACATGTGCAGGGCTGAGCACTTCTGAGAGATATTTCATGTATGATGACCCTCATCTAGATAGTTGACACCCAATAAATGCTTAACCGAATTGCTTCAAGTGAATAATTGCAGTACCCAAGTCGAGAGGATAGATAGCACCATTCTTGTAACAGTAAGAGAAGCAGCTATGTAGCGGGCGTCTGCTGTATTTCCCACTGTCGATACTAATGTTATCCCCTCTCTAGCATACTCCCTTAAGAAAATAATTATTATCCCCATGTTGTAGATGAAAAAATTAAAGCTAAGGGAGTTTATGTGACCTGCCAAGGCCACTGGGGGGAAGCACAACTGGATAATAATATCCCCTTCCTCTTGCTAAAGCCTATAGCTTCTCTGCTTGACCTTAGGGCCTCTGGGCATATGGGAAAATACAACCCAGAAAGACTTAGTGATGAGCTCTTAAACACCCACATCTTGGACTTAACCTTGCCCCTGTTCTTTCCTCAACCCCAACCAACTGAAGCCCAGAATAAGCAAGGTGGACCCTTGAATGGAGTATAATTGATCTTTAGGCTCTACAGTGACCCATGATCCATGCTTGGACTCAAGGTGAGGTGGACCAACTGGGTTCTTTCCTTAGAATGTTGGACTTGAGGGACTCAGGGAGTGAACTAGCTGGTAGTGACTTCCCATTCTGGAAATGGGCACTGTGGCTGGAGCAGCCCTCATGGGTTATGCTCAAGATAAGGCAACAGAGGAAGCTTGGGGAATGGAAGAGGAGAGAGAGAACAGAAAGGAGAGAGTTAGGTTGTTGTGCATGTGTGGAGGAGGAAGAGAGAGACAGGTAGCCTCTTCCTGCTCCCTCCGCAGCTCGGTGGTTTGGAGTTAGTGTCCCGCCACTGAACCGGGGGGGGGGGGCAACAAATACAGCCTGCAGGCCAAATCTGGCCAGCTCCTTATTTCTGTCCGTAATTTTATTGGAACATAGCCACACCCTTTCTTTGGTGTATTATCTGCGGCTGCTTTTGGGCTACAATGGCAGAGCTGAATGGTTGCAATAACAGCCAGATGGCCCACAAAGCCTGAAATATGTACGATCTGGACATTTGCAGAGAGAGTTTGCTGATCTTCACTCTAAGCCTGAGGGATTCCTGGTGCAGGAGGACTTGTGTTCATAACTAAGGTCATCTGAAGGATTTTTAGGTTTCAGAGACTTTTAGTTTGGGAAAACTTGTGAAATCCTGTCATACTCCACATTAAATATATTAACCTTATATTAAGATAGAGCCACAGTGGACATAATTGATACAATGTTACTTTTTAGAGAAATTTAATTAAGCAATTGATTTTGACTACACACATTGCATTTGTAGGTATTTTGAAGGACAAGTCCTCTCCCCAGCCCCCATACCAAGGAGATTTCAGACCTTGGCCAATCTCAGGGGCCTGAGGCCTTGCCTATGGGCTCCGTGGATACCCTGGCCAGGCTCAAAGCAACTGCAATATCACTTCTTCCTTTATCCTATTGTGTTTTTTTTTTTAATCTTTTTTTTTTTTTTAAGATTTTATTTATGTATTCGACAGAGATAGAGACAGCCAGCGAGAGAGGGAACACAAGCAGGGGGAGTGGGAGAGGAAGAAGCAGGCTCATAGCGGAGGAGCCTGGTGTGGGGCTCGATCCCACAATGCTGGGATCACACCCTGAGCCGAAGGCAGACGCTTAACCGCTGTGCCACCCAGGCGCCCCTATCCTATTGTTTTTAACAGCTCAACTGAGATATAATTCATATGCCATAAAATTAACCTATATTAATTGTGCAATTCAATGATTCCTAGTAAATTTACAGAGTTGGGCACCCAGCGCTGGAATCACACCCTCTCTTTTCAGACAGCTGTCATTGCTATCTTGAGTTTCACTTTTCCATCCAGATTGCTTGTCCCCTTCCAAGCTCTGTTCCCTGAGGGTGGGCCGGCCATACCCCATCCGCAGCTCACCCTCGTATTTGCTGGACTGTGAGGTTTATGCTTTCTCTGTGTGATCTCTCGGCATTCTCACGGGCCTTGCATGTGACAGCCCCGGTCATTTCCAGTTCCCAGATCACTGTCCAGCTGACAAGTGTTAGGCACATTTCTAGGCAATGTGAAAGGGTCATCAACACGGCCACCTCTTTCGAATTTTGGGGAAAGATCAGAGATGGGTATAAATCATGAGCAATTGAAAGGAACAATCTAGACTCTTTAGGAGTATGGCATTGTGATTATCTCTGGGTTAGAACCCAGGCTCTGACTCCCGTTTGCTGTGCAATGTGAGCTAGCTATTTTAGTCCCTCAGCTATAGAGAAGGACAGTCTGAGATGCGTGGTTAAGGGGAGGAGTGGACCCATTAATCCACGTAAGACACTTGCAATGGTGTTCAGAGCATAGTCAATCGCGATAAATTTGGAAACAACTCTTAAGAGATGGATAGACTTCCTCTTAGCATGCGACTATAAAGTGAGTTGAGGAAATATTTGATGGTCTTCTCGAGGTGGGGCCTGGGTGTTCAGAGGCGGCGGGAAGGCTTCAAGGAGAGGCGGCATGAGGATGGAGAAGATAGCGTGTCGCCCCTCCCTGGTTGGAGGAGAGTGGATCTTGAACAAAGTTTCGAGAAGAACAATGAAAAGTCTGTGTCAACAAGGAGAAAAAAACAGAGACAGCATACGTGGCTGTAGGGGCTGTGCTAGAACGATTCCCCAGGCTCTGGGATTACAGGATTTATCTCTGCTGGGAGATTGAGTGGGTCAAGGAAATTGTACTCAAAAAGTAAAGACAAATCCCCAGGTGTCATCCAAACTGAGGAAGAAACACAAGACAGAAGTACGGGTGCCATTTAAGGGAAATGTTTGTAGATGGCCCTGTTTGTCGGAGGAGGGAGAAGCCAGTCCAGCTGAGGGGGTCTAGGGAGGCTCTGTGGAAAAGTAGGCTTTGCAGCTTGGCCTTGGGTCATATGTTGTCATACGTAGAGACGAGGAGCAAAGGCATCTCAGAAGATGAAACAGTGGGTGTAAAAGAGGTAACTGGGGTCTCACAGAGGCAATATTAAAAGAGCAAATTTATTTTAGGTTGGATAATAATACAAATAACCGTAACTGCGATGTATTGTGTTACATGCCATGAATGTTGTGTTATCTCATTGATCACGACAGCAATACCGTAAGGGAGATACCATTTTCACTATTTTGTACATGAGGAAATTGAGGTTCGGAGAGATTCAGCAACGTGCTCAAGGTCATGTGGCTGGGATTCCAAAACCTTTCAGATTTGTGCCTCAAACCCCAAACGTGGGCTCCCTGTCACTGCATGAAGCGCTGAGGTGGGAGTTCCGTTTGGACAGGCGGGCGAGGACTGGGCCGAGGACCACTCCGAACTCCAGGTGGAAGAGTTTGCTCAAGGCAAACCCTGTCCTGACAGCTTGGTGAGGAGAACTCAGTGATCTGTGAGCCTGGGGCACATTGACACACTTCTCTGGGGGTGTTGTTTCTTCACCCACAAAAGGGGGTTCGGAAGAACCACCTTCCAGATTTCATATGAGGACTAAAGGAGGTAATTCATGTGGAATTCTCTCACAGTTCGGTGCGTGGAAAGTACTTCAGAAAGGACAGCTGACATCATCACATATGTTTCTGAGAGCCGCCACACAACGGACTGCAGATGGGATGGCTTAAAACAACAGAAATGGATGCTCTCATAGCTCTGGAGGCACAAGTCCAAACCCAAGGTGATAGCATGACCATGTACGCTTCACATTTCCTAGGGAAGACTCCTTCCTTGCTTCTCCCCAGCGTCTGGGGGTTACTGACAGGCCGTGGTGTTCTTCGGCTCATGGCTGCATCACCGCAATCTTTGATGACCCCTTCTGTGTCTCTGTTTTCACGTGACATTCTCTTCTCTGTGTTCATGTCCAATTTTTCCTCTTCTTATAAGGATACCAGTGACTGGGTTTGGTCTCACCTTAATCCACCCTGACCTCACCTTCACCTGACTACATCCACAAAGACCCTATTTCCAAACAAGATCTGATTCTGAGATTCTGGGTGGGCGTAAACTTTGGCATTTGGACCCTGTACGATAATCTTTGTCATCACTACGTAAGAAGCCCAAAGTGCAACAGCTGCAAATAGCAACAGCTGTAGCAACGATGAGGATGATGAGTAAGATAATGTGTCTGTTTAGTGTCGTGGCCAGTGTGTAATAGGACTAGCTCATTCTCTTCTTCCCCAAAGCACCTAGCACTCGGGGGGACACACAGCAAGGTGCTCCGTAAATACCGGTTGAACAAACAGCACCTCTCAGTTTCTTAGGAAAAACCCTACCATTTGTCTCCAAGCAATTGACATCAGAAGTGGCATGGAGCAGCCGGCGGGGCTGTCACCTGCGAGCAGGACGTGTGAGCAGGTGACGGGCTAGCTCCCCCCTACAGGCGCTCATGGCCGCTCCTAATGAGACAGGGTGAGAAATGAGCTCCGTCTAGGGGGCTGCAGTTTAATCCTTTCTGAGCCCACAGGGTTCCGGCATGATGACACCAGCTGTTTTCAGATTCCTTTCTGGAGAAAGCACAAGCTGTCTGGTTTGACAGTGCCCGAGGTACCCTCAGGACCCGCTCTGGCCCTCAGCACGGTTGCAACAGCACGGGCAGAGACGGGAATGAGGGGGCCGGCACGCCAAGCCAGATGCAGCAGCAGGAGCCTGGTGGCCGAGGGCTAGTGCTTTTCTACCTGTGACCCTCGGTCTTCTCCTCTGGGAAGTGGGCGTGAAATACCCAGCACCCTGGGCTGCCTTGAGGATGAATGAGATAACAGGTCTGAAGAGAACTTTATCACCTGGGGAGAAATGTAAATACGTTCTCTGTCTAGCCTTTCCACCCCGACAGAGCTAAGCTTTTCCTCCCTGGCCACTCCCCACATCGATGCCGATTTCTTATTCTCTCTTCATCAAATCACATGCTTAGAAAGCATTTGAAGGGTACCTGGGTGGCTCAGTGGTTGAGTGTCTGATTCTTGATTTCGGCTCAGGTCATGAGCGTGGGGTCCTGGGATAGAGCCCTGTGTTGGGCTCCACACTGAGTAGGGAATCTGCTTGGGATTCTCTCTCTCCCTTTCCCTTCCCGCCACCTTCTCAAATAAATAAATAAATCTTCTGGGGCGGGGGGGGGGGGAGAAAAGCATTCAAAACTGATTTGAACTCTGACATTCCTGAGTGATGACAGCTTCAAGTGCTCCTTTCCTAGGGGTTTCTTCCCAAAGGGGACCAAAATGATAAGCAGGATGAATTTATTTGTTAGTTCTTTCATCCACTTATTCATTCATTTATATGCGTATTTATTTGTTCTTAGAGCCATCATCTATTTAACTATCGTTTATTACGCCCTTGCCCTGTGAGTCCTTTCCTGGGTGTGGAGGTGAACCCAGCGAGGACTCTATTTTTCACGGCACTCACCAGCTCAGGAGGCAAGGACGTGAACACAAATAACCAAGGCAGAGTCGTATTTTGTGACTTGGGGTAAGTCTTTTCCTCTCTCCAGACCTCAGTTTCCCATCTATAAAATGAGACAATTGGCCCAATTGTTCCCAATTCCCTCTCCTAGCAATCTAAGAAACACGTATTGGGAAGAACAGGGCACTGGGAGTCAGGAAGTTCCCATCATAGTCCTACCTCTGCCAGCAACTTAGAAAGATTCTAAGTCCTTTCCCCTCTGCGGGCCTCAGTTTCCCGGGGTGCACCCGCCGGGGCAGGGTGAAATAATCCCCAGGATCCTTGCAGCTTAGAGCCCTTTACTTCCTGAGATCACTCAGCTCCTTGTCTGGGGGCCAGTGACACACACAGTAGCAGCTGAGCAAAGATTCCGAGGAAGACACCAAAGGGATGGACAGAACGGAGCTCCTAGAAGCGTCTATCAGCTGTCAGCAGGTGTTTGCCTGGGATGCTCAGCGTCCTGCCGGGGCTGGTGATCTCTGTCTTCTGCTCGCACAGGCTGAACACGGCAATGTCAGAGGCAGAGAACAGACGGCTCCTCTTCCTCACTGAGGCCATCCTGCCCCCACATCCTTGTATCCTACCCCAGGCAGGGCGCAAGCCCTGCTGGTATTAAGGATTTACGGGAGGAGCCGGACGAGGGGCAGCAGCCCTCAGCCGCTTAGTTGGGGAGCACCCTCCCACCTCCAACTCGAGATCTGAAGGATGACAACAGCTAGACCAAGGGGGACAGGGGTGGGAGGAGTGGGAAAGAGAGAGATAGCAGGGCACTCTAGGAATCAAGAGAAGTCCAGTGTGGCTGGAGCACTGCGTGTTGAGATCTTGAAAGGGTCTCAGGAAACAGATGACCAGAGCTCCAAGCTCAGAGAGCACTGCGCTCAGAGCAACCTGAGTCTCTCTTTTGAGTCTCCCCAAGCCCCCGTTTGCTCCCATAGAAAATGAAGAATGCTCTAAATGCTAAGCCCTTATTTTAGTTCTCTGGTTTGATGGAAGGCTCTCTATGATATTCTCAAGATCTCTGCATATATGTGACCTTCCTCCATTCTGCAGCCTTCAGGCACTGAAGACTGAATCTTGATCTCAATCAGACTCCCCTCTGGGTGAACAAAAGAAAAGCTGATTGGATGTGTACATCTGGGGAGGGGGTTCTTTTTTCTTTGCTCTTCTTGCTTGTGACGTCCATTTTTCCCAAGTACACTTCAAAGAGATGTGATGAGTGGAACCACCGAGAGGAAGAGGCTGAATGGATGGCCAGGGAGATTAGATTAGAAAAAGGACAATCCATGTTACTTTTAAGGTTAATGTGAGCAGACAAAAGAGAGTTCCTCTGGAAAATCAGGTTAACAGTAAGGAGATGGAAGAGGAATGCATGTTAATGGGGACAGGTGGGGAGTTGTAAAGGACATTTAAAGAAGAGGAAGCAGAGGACAGAAGCTGGACAGATTAGATAGGGGCCCTCGAGGTCCTACAGGCTCCCTGGAATGGGAGCTACTCCCGAAAGGGGTTCATCTGCATGTTGGGGTCTTTCCAGAAGCCACTTTCAGGGGAAACAGAAGGAGCTATGTCTTTGACCCATTCCTAGATCGGGCTGTATCATTGCTCACGCGGACTTCAGACCACTAAGTTACCTCCTCTCTCTGCTGGGTTCCCGGGTGTCCATCATTACCGTGCAAACAAGGTTGCTTTCCTGTCTAGCCTCTAGCTGCTTCATCGTCCTGTCTTCATTCCATGCCACCTGGCTCTGGTCGCCGAACTCACCTGCCCTTTTACTGAGATTTTACATCCTTCCAAGCTCCTGAAGCTCTACCAGTCCCATCTCTCTACTTGGGAGAGATATGTTGAAGATACGCGGAAGTCCTAACTCCCACTACTTGTAAATGTGACTTTATTTAGAAATAGGGTCTTTGCAGATGTAATTGAGTTAAGATGAGGTCATACCAGATTAGAGTGGGTCTTTGATCCACTTGGCCAGTGTCCTCATAAAGAGAGAGGAGCCCCATTCCCCGGGAAGAAGGCCACGTGACAATGGAGGCAGAGATCGCTTGGTGTGATGTAACTACAAGGTGAGGGACACCAAAAATTGTGTTAACCACCAGGAACTGGAAGAGTCAAGGAAAGATTGTTTTCTTATAGCCTTTGGAGGGAGCATGGCCCTGCCGATACCTTGATTTCAGACTTCAAGCCCTGAGAATTAGGATAGAATAAGCTTCTGTTGTCTTAAGGCCCCTGGTTTGTCATAGTTCATATCAGCAGCCCTAGGAAACAAATAGAGTTGCTTCTCTGTTTTTGTTCTGTTCCGTTTTGTTTTGTAGTGAGCAGCTGTCATGCTTGCCTGTCTCTAATCATCCTGGGGATGAGGGCATCTGATTTCCTTTTTGGAAAGTGACCCTTTCCCATCCTGTGTGCCTTTCTTCCAGCCCGGAGGGTGGCCCCATGACCTGCCGGGCCAATCAGACACACTCCCTGGAAAATCTGAATCTTACACAGAGTGGTACTAGCTGGATCAGTGCTTGGAGCTCACTTCTCTCTGTGGCATTGTTCTGAATGTCCTCTCCGTTTGTCCCCTCTCCCTAGATCCCCGGAGCAGCCCCCGCTCCTTTTCAAGACCAGGGATCACCCCCTAGCTTTTCAGTGATATTTATTTATTTATTTATTTATTTACGTGTTTTTCGTTTTCTTCTTGAGCTAGAATTGATTTCTGATGTTAGCAATCTAAGAACTTAACATGGTGCAGGCTCTTCTCCTGACCACACTCAGGAGCCCACGCCTCCACTCCCGTGCTCACATGGTGAGCCCATATGAGTTTGTAGAGGACTTCCTCACCTCTTTCCCCAAGAGAAAGAACTGGGTTTCTGTCTGTGTCAGTAGTGCTGGGGAATGTAGAAGACATTCCATTATGAGAGTTGAATGGCCAAAGGAAAAGAGCCTACCTAGGGTCCCCTGTAGAGTTGTGCATGCTTTCGTGCTAAGAAATGATAAGTTGATATATTTACTGCTATCTTCCATCACAGCTCCGTAGGATGTCTCTCACGACACTCTGAGACCAGTACTCCTATACTCCAAAGCCAAGACTAGGGTGAAGGAAGCAAGTCTCTGGGGTGGCAGTGGGGGGCAAAATTTAAGGAAGTGCTCACTCTCATGACCAGGGCCATGTAAGTGCCATCCTTGAAAGTAACCACTTCATTCAATTTTGCCCAAATATGCACTTTCCTTGATTAAACTACACAATATCCGAATGCTTCATTATCAAATCTGCAGTGTGCCTTGGCCAAAAAAGAACCTACCCACATTATTCGGTTTCTTTAAAGAAAGAACAGATATGTAATAAGATGTGGTCAGTGCAGTGGGAAAAAATTCTAGGCTAAGAGGCAGGAGAAATGGGTCTTACTTTTGAGCTTCTCTGTAAGAGTTGTGGGATTTCAGTGATGTCAATCTTCTGGGAGTCAACCCCATCATCTTTAAAATGGGGATAATAATAAGACTTACTATTATTACTATATTGTTTTGTGAAAATTACGTAATACATTTAAAGTATTTAAATGATGCCTAGCTCAGAGTAGGCATGGTATAAACATTAGCTATTCCTGTCATCATTGGATGGGCAGAAAGGTTCTGAATTTATCTCTTTTCAGTGCTCAGAAAGAGAGGGTAGTAATGTTCATGCACATAATTGTTAGGATCACTGGGCATCTCCAAATTAAAAAAAAAAAGTGAGAAAGCCAAAAGCATGGATCATTATCTCTTTGGCAAAAAGGCTGATTAATCTGTGATGTAAGAGTTTGGGTTTAGATATCAGAGAATTTTTAACTCTGACACATATTTGCCACCTTACCTTGGGCAAATCAGGCTAAGTTTCTAAGACTCCATGCAGTTATCTTTAAACTAGAGGTACCAATAATCCCTACCTTGTAGGGTTTTGTGGGATTTAAATGGGATTAGAGGGGCAAGCACTTTGCATAGATTCTGACAGACAGGTAGTGATCAGTGAAACATAGCTGGTATCATCGTTGGCGAAGTTTCTGTTGAAGCAGGGGCTACAATGGCAGTCGCCTGTGACTTTGCAAGGTGATTTATGGGAACCAGCGGTTCTCTTCAGCAGGCAAGAGAAGGATATCAATCGGTGAAAGTAAGCTGTAAGTGAAAATTGAAACTGTCAGATGGTGTGGACTCCCTGCTCCGTCTCTGGCAATTTTTCCTCTCTTCTTTTAATTAAAAGTTTTTTCTTCTGATGTCGAAGTGGAATAAATCACTACTGACCTTGGCATGCTCAGTGCCTACCTGGGGCTGAAGCCTGGGAGTCTTCTTCCTGGGGAATCCAGTGCGGGGAGCTGCTCCCGGAAGTCACCCAGCAGGTCTCCCAGCACCGTGGGCACAATGGCTTTGGATCCTGACCTGTTTAAAACCCAACTCTAGGACTTCTAGATGTTGGATTTTGGCAAGTTATTCTGAAATACACTTTCCTTTTTTGATGAAATGGAGGTGATAACGCCTACTTCGAAAGATTTTTTTTGAGCATTACATCAGAAAAAGTATTTCTAAAATGATACCTATACATAGAAACTCCCTTCCTCACTCTGGACACTGATGTCTTGTTATCCGGAAGTGCTTAACTTTCTCAGGCTTATCAACCAACATTCTCCACTTAAGGAAACGGTGTGGCCCCGTGGTGACGAGCGCAGGTGCTGGAGTCACACCACTTGGATTTGAGACTCGGTTCGAACATCTACTCTATGACATTGACCAGGTGAGTTAACCTCTCTGTTCAGGGTATGGCGTCAAACTCGATCTCAAAACTTAGTGGTTTGTAATGACTATTATATTTTGATCACCATTTAGTGGCTCAAGAATTCAGGACTCTGCTGGACAGCTGATCTTGGATCCATGAGAAGGCAGCAGATGGAGGATTCCCGTCCACGGTGGCTTCTTCTCTCACATGCCTGGTGCTGCTTAGCCACTCAGCCTGCACCTGCCTCCCATGACATCCAGGCTCCAGGACCTCTAGCCAGGGCTTGGGCTTCTTATGGCGTGATGACTTCATGGCGGTTGGACCTTTTACACAGTTTCTTAGGATTTTAGAGAGAGGGCACTCGAGGCAAAGCTTCTCATGACCCAGCCTCAGAAGTTCTAGGCACCATTTCTGCTGCCCTCTCCTGGTTCAGCAAACTATTAAGACAGCCTCAATTCAAGGAGAGGAGAATCCAACTCCATTTCTCAATCGAAGAAGCAACAAAGAAGGTATAGCCACCTTGAATTTGTCACACCCCCCAAGCCTCCACTTTCTACCTTGTGGGACTTGAGGGGAACTTAATGAGGGACGAGACCGACAGCATTTAGCACAGTAGCTGACATCTAATAATCATTCAATAAAAAGCGACCTGTTATGAATGGGTTGCCTCTTCTCCAGCCATCCCTTCTTCCTCATGGCTGCTACCTCCCTCCCCACCACTTATTCCCTGTGCACACACACAAATCAGAGTTTGTCCCATGTTGAAATGAATGGATGGCTTTAGGGGGAGAAATGAGACAGTCCTGCGTATGTGATTATGGTTCATGCTATGATTCAGACCTGGACAACGGTGGTAGTGCAGGAACTGGGAAAAGGGAATGAGTTTAGGGGTATTGGGAAATTACATTAAGAGCTTAGTGATTGATTGATTGATTGATTATTTGGTGGAATGGGTGTATAAGGAAAAGAAAAGATGAGACAGGACACTGTCCAGGCAGTTGACCGTCGTAACTGACTGGGCGGTTGTGTGTTTCACCAACATGGGAAACACAACATTTAGGTTCTGTTGGCTACTGTTTCTTTTTCTTTTACCCTTGTCTCCCCATATCTGGGCAGCAGGCAGACATCCTAGGAATTTAAACATTGCGCTTTCCGTAACACAGAACCCTTGAAGCTGGTTGATCAGAGGAATGACATGAAACAAGTTGTTCCTTAGGCAGATTTTGTGGTTTATAGCGATGCAAGACAGAAGACTTTATCTTGTATCAGTTTTGGTCTGTTCATATTTAAGACTCTTCATGGCGTGAATATGGCCTCGTCTTTTGCACAGAGAGAGTGCAATTTTCTGGTAGAAAGTTTCAACTGTAAAAGAGAGTGAGAAAAACAACGCTTTCCAACTTAATGGGAACATAGACTGCCCTGATTCCTAGGGAGAGGGTATCTGTCAATCTGCTTATTATCATTCAGAGGTCCCATCCCTTTATAGCTCCATCAGCCTAAGGTGACATCCCAAATGAAGTCTGTCTATCACATTGTCTTGTATCCTCCCTCCAGCGTGGTCCTTCTTTATGATCTTTGGCTAAACTCATTGCTCATAGCTCCATGCACACAGCTCTGGGCTTCTCCAAATGCCCTCTGGCCAGGGAGGGCTCTTCTGTGATATTTGATCTGCCAGCTGGTGTCAAACAGGCTTAGTTTTTCCACAGAGTAAATGCACTGCAGAGAAACCGTATAAAAAACACATACCATGATGACATGAATTCAGATATAACATGATAGGCAATTTCCCCCTTCTCCAGAGTAGTCTTACTCCAGTTTTTTCTTAAATTTTGTAACAATGTGATTCCACATTTTATGCAACTGAAGAGTTGGACCCTGTTTGGAGCATTATAATGGAGCAAAAATAAAAAACTGCAATGAAACTGTTAACAACTACAGTAACAACAACAGCCAAATTTTGAGTATGTTTTTCACATGCCAGGCATTGTGCTAAATGCTTTATATATGCTTATCTCATTTAATCACCATTAGAATCCTTTGTGATGGACGATTTTTGTGTGCATATTGCACATAAGATTTAGAGAGGTCAAGTAATTTGCCCAAGTGGCTAATATGTAGCCAAGCCGAACTTCAGACCCAGGTCTTTCTGCTTTGGTTCCCCTGGTGAATGAGGATATTCACATGATGCTAGATATTCACATTCTATGCCCCTGGAAGGTTTCCGGTTGCACTGGGTTTGACCTGAGCTTTGTCTTGATGAAGGACTTGCAGTCTAGACTAGTTTACTTTACTGAGTGCTGTACAGGGCCCTGACATCCTGCTGGATGGAAAATGATAGAAACACATTAGGCAATCAAAATGTAAACGTTTTCACTTAAAGAGCAAATTGTGGAACACGTAGGGGACTCGAGATCCATCACATTGGAATTCAGCAGCAAGGGTAAAAGATCCAGGTATGGTAATAGGTTCAGACCAAGGGAATGTCTGTAGAGTGGTGATTTAATTAAATATAGGGGGCTAGGTTTCATACCCCCACTGCTACTGACACCGGCAAGTGGCCAGGGCTCTGGAGGACAGGTGACAATCAGTGCCATTTGCTGGAGCTCCAGGGGAGATTTGCAGAGACTTCTTGTCAGAACTCTTTTTTTGGCTAATAACTTAGAGCCCATTCATGCATTTATTATGCCATCGACACCAGGCAGGAAATGTGAAGAGTGACGAGGACTAGGCGTGTGAGCGCCAGGCAATGGGACAACCTGAGAACACACGCTCCTTACAGAAAGGCAACCTCCACTTAACTCTAGCCCATGGTGGTATATGGCTATTTCATCTTTCAACATGTTCTAGAAGAAACCACAAGCCCAAAATGAAGTCATTTGCCTCCGTGACAGCAAACCAAGGCCTAATTACAATGTTAAACCTGTCCCAGAAATGTGACCTTTCAACAGCCAATCGGAAATTTCCAGATCAGCACTGGTGAGGTCATGTGAGAGATGAAAACCTTGTCATTCCCTCTCCCCCAAAAGAAAATTCCCTGGCCAGAAAGAATCCCTATCCTTTTTTTTTTTTTCTTTCTTTTGCTAATAACTTCCTTGAGGCACCCACCTGTCTCTAAAAACCTTCCATTTTTTACAACTCCTCAGAGCATCTGTCTACTTGCTGTATGTGATGCTGCTTGGTTCGTGAATTGCTTAATAAAGCCAATTAGATCTTCACATTTACTCAAGTGAATTTTGTTTTTTTAACATCCGTAAGCTGGGCATCAGAATGCCTATGTGAAACATGCAGACTTATAAATACTGAACAAAATGAAGAAAAAAGTCCTTCTGGCCCACATCTGTTGGGCAAATAAATCCCATGTTTCTGGCTGGAAATACAAATTTTTTTCAAATGGCACTGGTTCTAGGAAATCTCTGTGCTAGCTTGCTAGGACTGCCATAACAAAGGCATCAGAGAAGATCATTGATGCTGGAGGGCGTGGTCAGGAGGAGAAATAGGGTTTAGTAGGTGGGAAGGGGAGCTGGGGAATAGAGCATATTCTGGCCCTAAGCAAAGCCCCAGGGAGGAGTTTTCAGGATTGCTAAGAAGTTGGGGAGACCCTCCAGGCAGAGACAAGGCACAGGTCAAGCCATGGCAGGGTCAGAGGGCAGAGTGCTTGAGAAGCAGTGACTGGCAGTGATGGGGGCATGTCAGGAGGAAGGGTAAGAAACGAGACTAGAAAATCAGGTGGGGCCATCAGATGAAGGACCTTGAATCCCAGGGTAAGGACTTTGAATCAGGGAAGTGGCCCTGGGATGGGGAAAAATTTACCCTTGTGAGGCTGTCTCAGGTGGAATAAGTAAGAGGCAACATTTGGTCCACAGAGTCAGGTGGACTGGTGTGCAAGGTAGAGGACTTCTTTTTCTTCTCTTACAATTGAAAGTAATTTCTGTTTTAAGCCACTTTCTACTGTATGTGATCGTTTATTACCAGGGATGCGGGTAAATTCTCCCCTTCTGTGGAGTTGGGTCTCAGTCCTGGGGGGCGTCCACAGGGCACAGTCATGCTGGATGCATGGACTCTGTCAAGATCCATCCTTACTCCTATTCTGGCCCCGGCAGCTTATCAGGAAGCTGCTGAATCCTTCCATCTTCTCCACCACAGATCTCTCCATGTGGACCATCTCTTCAGACCACCCAGGACACACTGTCTTGTCTTTGGGCAAGCCTAGGAATGTCTCTCAGCCCTGTCTGCCAGACCCTGGGCTCCTGTAAGCTTCAGATGCCCTAGACCTACGTTGGGTTTTTCTTAATTTCTCGGTCATTCTGGGGCAGACGGAGCCGAAGGCACCTTCTTCACACATGTCAATAATGTCTAACATGCTTAATTTGCTTCCTTTTTTATCTTTCCTCTTCAGTTTGAATCATCATTCTTGAGCTCGACATTAGCAGTGAGGGGGGATTCTTTGTTTAAATCTAACTCGGAGACTCTTAATATGGAGCCTAATAGAATTCTAAAGGTCCATGAACTTAGATGGGGGGAAATGTATCTTCATTTTTACAAACTTCTAACAGAAATGTATCATTTCCTTCCCTTACAAATCTAAGCAACAAATCACATTGGTTTTAACAGTATCTGTGGTTTTGTAAACTACAGAAATGATAGATATTTTCATAATCACATTATAGTCATTATAGACATCCTGAAATATTATTGATATATATATATATTACATATATGTATACATATATCTATGACTCCTTCCAAATTATAGTAGTCATTACAATATCTTGTTAATATGTCAACAAAGAAATACATATATTACTATACTACAAAATCTTAAACTGTTTTAATGAGCGTATTTCTGTATAATTGGCTTCCTCTGTATTTGTAACTATTGCATTTTTTAAGGAAGACTTATTAAAAAAAAAAAACCTTTGGGGTGTCTGGGTGGCTCAGTCTGTTAAGCATCCCACTCTTGATTTCAGCTCAGGTCATGATCTTGGGGTCCTGAGATGGAGCCCTGCATCGGGCAGTCTGCTTCTCTCCCTCTCCCTCTGCCCCTTGCTGAGCACACACATACCTTCCCTCTCTCTCTCTCAAAAAGTAAGTAAATAAATCTTAAAAACAACAATAACAACAACAACAATAACAAAAAACCAGGGCGCCTGGGTGGCACAGCGGTTAAGCGTCTGCCTTCGGCTCAGGGCGTGATCCCGGCGATCTGGGATCGAGCCCCACATCAGGCTCCTCTGCTATGAGCCTGCTTCTTCCTCTCCCACTCCCCCTGCTTGTGTTCCCTCTCTCGCTGGCTGTCTCTATCTCTGTCAGATAAAGAAATAAAATCTAAAAAAAAAAAAAAAATAACAAAACCCCACAACTTTGAAATGGTGAAAAATAAGCACTAGTCTTCCGTAGAATGTGAGATAATCTCTGGTTACCTGATTCTACAGTAGTCTTCACTTTTCATTGCCTTTGAGCTACTTTATGACTCTGAAAATTGAACAGAACAGACCAGTGGAAATAACTCTTGTCTGGGGAGGTGACATGTGTCCTGTAGAGGTAGCGAAGTTCCCTCTCTGACCTTTCCCAAGCACCCCAGCCACAAGAGAGCTTTGCACGTATTAATACATTCATGTCAGCATCTCCAAATGCCTATACATGTCTCTGCTTTTTGGATTCGCCCTTTAAACTGGTTGGTAACACCTTCCTGATTTCTTGAATCATTAGTGAGTTAAATAAATCCTTGAAAAACCCATTCATTTTGTAGTTGTGAAAGAGTTCTGATTTTATGTTGTGAAATTATTTGCACTACGGCTTACGCATGTAGACAACTATTCTGTGACGTCTATAGACGTCCCATGTTACTGCAAAGGCTAAGAAACCCAGCGCGTCATCCCCCATCCTTGGATACCTTCTGGCCCTAGACTTTTGATACTCAAAGCCTCTTTTATTCTTCTGCAGTCCTCTCCCTTTGCCCAAGCAATGCCAGCCGGGGGGTTCTAGCTGCCATTTGAAAGAGGGGACGGTCAGGTGAGCCAGAAAGAGCAGGGCGGGGAGGAAGGAAAGAGAAAAACCACCAAAGACTTCACAATCATCTGACAGCCTGAAATAAGGAGTGATCATTTTCATCTGACAGAAAAGGAAGGGTCTAGAGTGATGCTAAGGGCTTTGTCTAAAGTCACTCCAGAATCCCAGTGGTCATTTTCCACAGACGATATTCTACAGAGAGGGGCGTTACAGGGGGTGGGAGGGTGTCACTGTCCACTTTGCCCTGAAGGCAGAACCCCGGAGGGGCGGGGGAGAGGCAGGACATCTTCAGGCACACGGCTCTTTCAGCTGAGCAGCCATTTGGCTCCTCACTGTAGCTGTCGTTTTTCTCAGTAGGGCCGCGGCGGGGAAGTGTCAAGCTGGTTCCCCATTGTACACATCAATGGAGCTGTGTCATTGCTGGTGTATCTTTTTTTTTTTTTTTTTTTTAATCACAAGTCTGGGCCTTCTGGAAATAGACAAAACATGAGCCTCTGCTTGCCTGCTTTCCTCTGTGCGTGTCATCGGTGTAATCAGGGAACAGGTGGGTACAGGCGATTAATAGGGAGGGAGGGGATGGGAGGAGAGGGGATCTACTCAAGGGGGTGGGGGAGTTCATTTGACCCTGAAGCTCATAGGCACTGTCTTCCTCCAGCAAGGCTGCCACCGCAGTTATCGGTGGAAACAGCCTTTCTCCAGGCTCTCAGTCTCATTTCCAGTCTGGGCATGCTTGAGAAGCCATTACCATATTTATAGAGCTACCTGGCCCCACAGCACATGCATGAGAGGGTTAGAAAGACCTATCTATTTTTCCAGCTGTGCTGCTATCCTCGGCGGCAAGGCCAGGGGCGGGGGAGAAGGGTGGGCCGGGTCCCAGCATTAGGACGGATGAGAATTAGCCTGCGGAGGCTGGCCAGAGAGGAAGGCCCCCCTGGCCTCCTGCTTGTCTCTTCCAACGGGTCGGGCTGAGCCAGGGTAGCGAGGGTTGGATCTCTCAAGGCTGAGAAAAGGAGCATGGTGGACCGCTGGTGAGGGACAGGACTGCCCAGGAGCGAGTGTCAATGTTTGCTCGCCTTCACCCTCAACCCAGTTCCCTTATTGAAATGCAAAGCTGCCGACAGATGGTGGCGGGGCTCTGGAAGCAGTGCCCGAAAGTGGACAGAGCATGAATTTAAGAGACAAAGAGATCTTATTAGTTGGATAACCTTGGGCAGATTATCTCATGTCTCTGACCCTCATTTTAGTCATTTGCCCAAAGAGGATGATAATGAATTGTTGGGACGATTTAATTACAGACATAGTTGGATGTGTCTTAATCAGCGCTCCTCTTCCTTGATCAGGCCGTCCTGCCCCGCGCTTAAGTTTTGGCTCACATCGCTGCCTACGATGCTTGTTACAGGGTCAGAGATGTCCGTGTGCATGCTTCCACCCCTCACTACCCCATCCCCCAGCACACGTGTGCTCCTGTGTGCGCGCTCTCTCTCTCTCATACGCACACGCATGCACGCGTGCACATGCGTGCTCACGCACACGTGTGATTTTGTTCTAATCTTCAACTGTGCCACATCTACCTTGTTCTTCATACAAGTTCGTGGGCCTTGCAACCAGGAAAATGGCTCTGAATCTCAGGATTATAGTCCCAGATAAGAGTCCTGAGACATTTCGGATTGTTTGTGTCTCCTGGCACCCCATGTTCCCATGACCATCGGGTTACAGTAGCAAGCTTGCAATGAGAGCAAGTGACAGCCTGCTTTACCCCCTGCTCAGTCCAGCTAGACGTCAACTACACCGGCAGAAATTGGAGAATATATTTCACTTCCTGCTCTGACCAGCCAATGAGCAAGAGAGATCAAGCATCTCGAAGCAAACCTTTGGTTCCATGAGAACTCTAAAACTAAGCCACAAAAGATACTACGGAGTCTCCACACTGAAAACATCTGTGTGGTGCCATTCACAACCGCTTTTTCCTCTTTTCCTTTAATTAGGACCCCTGATTCCCAAGGGGGAGGGAGAATTTGGGTATCGTCCGAGAAAACAAATATATGTGGGTAGAAGGGCATTACAGCTGCGTATGCATATCATCGGGGTGGATGGAAGTGGGTTCACGGCATTTAGAGAGGCCCTCTAAGCACAGGTCTCTGGACAGAGACGCCAAGGCAAAAGCAAGAGAAGGCCAGATAGAAGTGGGGGAGAAGTGAGGCATTCTCAGAAAGTACTGCTCATAGTATGAAGCCCCCCCCCCCAAAAAAAAAGAGTGCTGTAGAATTGCAAAGCTAGAAAATCTGTCCTGACCCACTTACTCCTCCCCAAAGTTAGGGAAAACTAATCTCACATCAGAATAAGCAACAGAAAAGGATCAAGTGTGAGTCCCATACAAAGTTATTAGTGAAGAGAAAGAGGACCGGAGAGGACTATAATATCTCGATTGGCAATTTATTGGCAATGAAAGTGCACCATAAAAACATACCCCAGACAGATGAAAACTGTGGACTCAAATTTCAAAATATATTAAAAGAAATTAAGGTAATAATGGGGAAATGAAAGAAAACATAAATCTGTAACAGAAACACTTAGTAATAAAGTTACAGAACTCCAAAAGAAGGAGAAAAACAACGCTACTAATTTCAGAAACAAACATAAACTGGAAAGAACATAAGAGTGAATGAATACAGCAGAAAGTAGCCCAAACAATAAAGGTTTTTAACCTTTTTTTAGCAAAATTTTAAACACCAAAACAAATGAAGAAAGAGATTTAAAAAAAAAAAAAGATTTGAGAAAAAGTGACAGAAATAGAAAACCGCAAAGAGCAACAAATATGTGTATAATATGTAAGAGTTCACAATAGAAGAAAACCAAACAATGGAACAGAAATCATAAAAACCACCCAACCAAACAATAGCTCTTTTCTGGGTGGAATCTTGGAGGCTACAGAAGAGAAGACAAAGAAGTTTCCTGCTGTGCCAGAGACCCTTAAGAAAAAGCAAAGGAGGGGCACCTGGGTGGCTCAGTCGTTAAGCGTCTGCCTTTGGCTCAGGGTGTGATCCCAGGGTGCTGGGATCGAGCCCCACATCAGGCTTCTCCATGGGAAGCCAGCTTCTTCCTCTCCCACTCCCCCTTCCTGTGTTCCCTCTCTCGCTGGCTGTCTCTCTCTCTGTCAAATAAATAAATAAAATCTTTAAAAGAAAAAAAAAAGCAAAGGAATTTTGCAGAGTTGAAGATCAAACGTCTGAGAAAGAAGTCTGCCCAAAAGATGCTTGGAAAGGAAGGAGGAAGCTTATCTATGAAAAAGCTAAGCATTACCACAAGGAATATGGGAAGAGGCTCAGAATAGAGATTTGAAAGGGTAGGATGGCAAGAAAAGCTGGCAACTTCTGTGCACCTGCAGAACCCAAATTGGCACCTGTCATCAGGATCAGAGGTATCAATGGTGTGAGCCCAAAGGTTGGAAAAAGTGTTGCAGCTTCTTCGCCTTTGCCAGATCGTCAGAGGCACGTTTGCTAAACTCAACAAGGCTAGGATTGACATGGTAAGGCTTGTGGCACCATAGGGGGGACTTAAAGTCGGGAAATGAATTGATCTACAAGAGTGGGTTATGACAAAATCAACAAGAAGTGGATGGCTCTGATAGATAACACATTGACTCTTTGATCTCTTGGTAAACATGGCATCGTCTGCATGGAGGATCTGATTCATGGGATCTACCGTGGGAAAAGGCTTTGAGAAGCGAGCAACTTTTTATAGTCCTTCAAATGATCTTCTCCATGAAGGGGAAGGAAGAAAAAGACCACCTATTTTGTAGAAGATGGAGATGCTGGCAGCAGGGAAGACCAGATCGATAGACTTCCAGAAGGATGAACTAAGGTAACTACCATGATTATTTGTGTAATCTGGTCAGTTAATAAACAACTATTTTCAAACTGAAAAACAAAAACCAAATAACAACAACAACGACGACAAAGCCAGTTTAAAGCAAATTTGCCTTTAAAAAAGATCTGAAAGCACATTCTGGAAAGGTGCACCATATACTCAAGAAAAATGACCCAGAATGACCAATATCGAAACATTCTAAAAAATGCTTTGAGCTCCCAGGCAAAAGGACTAAGTCACTTACACAGGAAAGAAAATTTGATGGCTATCAGATTTCTTGACAGCAACACTTTATATCAGGAGACAATGGAATGACATATTTAAGATACTCAAGGAAAGAAAATATGAGCCATATATTATTAATCCAGCTGAACTTACTTTCAAGTATAAAGACTGCAGACAAACTGCTATCAATAAGCAAGAACTCAGGAAATATTGTTCCCAGGAGTCTTTCCTGAGTAAACTACCAAAGAATGAAATTGACTGGAGAGACATTGACATAAGGCCTGGTGGCGAGCATTAAATATATAGCTACCTGTAGAACAAAGTATAAATGATGCTTATAAGAGAGAAGGAATCGGCCATAGCAACTATACGCTCTGAAATTGTAGGAACACGACACCAACTTTTTAAAAGAGGGGAAGCATACAACAAGTAGATTAAGCTCATGATCGCTTTACAGTCATTACCTAGGAAGAAAAAGATACTGGGATAGAAGTATCAAATCAATTCCTGGGATAGAAGGTAATGAAGACAAGATTACTAGCAAATTTCAATATTATTCAGAGTAGTAGACCAATGGTCAACTGCCATAAATATAAAAGTATCAACATAAAGGAGGCAGTCTGAACACACTTACAAACTTTCTTAAGTACTCCATCCTCCCCCTTAAAAAATGTAAAAATAGGGGTGCCTGGGTGGCTCAGTCGTTAAGCGTCTGCCTTCAGCTCAGGGCGTGATCCCGGTGTTCTGGGATCGAGCCCCGCATCAGGCTCCTCCGCTGGGAGCCTGCTTCTTCCTCTCCCACTCCCCCTGCTTGTGTTCCCTCTCTCGCTGGCTCTCTCTATCTCTGTCAAATAAATAAATAAATAAAATCTTTAAAAAAATGTAAAAATATAGAAGTAAATAAAATAGACCAAATTATGAAAGACTATTTGTTTAAAAGATAGTATATTTATAAATACAACATAGAGCATGACAAAGCAAAGGGCAAATATAACAATCTTATCCATAAGTATCATGGGCTTAATTCACCTCTTTTAAAATTTAAAAATTAAGATTCTTAGCAAAACAAATTCTATACTGTGCTGTAAGAGATGAAACTATGAGATAGAAACAGGTTAAAAATAAAATAAAAGGACGGGAGCAGGGGCGCCTGGGTGGCACAGCGGTTGAGCGTCTGCCTTCGGCTCAGGGCGTGATCCCGGCGTTCTGGGATCAAGTCCCACATCAGGCTCCTCCGCTGTGAGCCTGCTTCTTCCTCTCCCACTCCCCCTGCTTGTGTTCCCTCTCTCGCTGGCTGTCTCTATCTCTGTCAAATAAATAAATAAAATCTTTAAAAAAAAAAAAAAAAGGATGGGAGCATATATACTAGGCAAATGGAAACAAAAATAAATCAGAGGAGATTTTCATCACCCCAAAAAGAAACGCATACCCATTAGCAGGTAACCTTCACTTCCCTCAAATCCCCCAGTCCTAGGCAACTAATCTACTTTCTCTCTCTATAGTTTTTCCCATCCTATATATTTCATCTCAGTGAAATCTTACAACATGTGCTCTTTTATGATCATCTTCTTTCACTTAGTATAGTGTTTTCAAGATTCGTCCATGCTATAGCATGCATCATCTCCAGTCCTTTTGACTGCCAAATAATATTCCATTGAATGAATAATTCACTGCATTGAGGGTTGCACAATTCTGTGAATATACTAAAAAACGTTCTACAGTTTAAATGGGTAAGTTTTTGGTATATGAATTATATCTCAATTAAGCTATTACAAAAAAAAACTAAGTAAAATAAATCAAAGTTCACAGTCTGCATATCAGAAAAGATAGAATTTCAATAGAGCGACCAACTTGTTCAGTTTGCCTGGGATTTTCCTGGTTTCAGCACTGAAATTCTCATATTCTGGGAAATACATGGGCAACCCGGGATGTTAGTCACTGTAAATGTAGACCAATGCTATTTAAAAGAGACACAGAAAGGTATTTATACTGTTATAAACTGTAAAGCACAATAAAGATAGAGCTGTTCATAATACCTATGCATCCAAAAACCACAGCAAAAACATAAAGTAAAAACTCTAGAAACAAGAAAGAATATAAATTCATAGCAGTATCTAGCATACCTAACACAATCCAAAATTTATGAAGTAGGCAAAGTTTGATACAATTTAGAATGCCTAACCAACACAGTGAATAAAATGGATATCTGAATCTTAGTAATTCAGAACACAAATTATTTTCAAGGGTGTATAGAATATTTGCGCAATTGTCTATACTTTAGGACACACACACATATGCCCCTCAGCAAGTTCCAAAGAGTGGAAATTAAAGATTTTATGATGATATTCAAGAAAAGTAGAAATGATAGAAAAATTTTAGACGTTTTCTCCATCAAGAAATTTTTTAAATGTTTAAACACCTTGGAGAAAGTAAAATAAAATTATAAAATTATTTGACAATGATAGTAGTAAGGAAAATACAGCATGCAAAATCTGTAGGATAAAACGAAAGCATTTGTCAGAGGAAAAAAATCAGAGCATGAAATACCAATGTCGAATAAATTAAAAAGATAAAAATAAATGAATAAACTACCCAACTCAATAAAGTTAGAAAAACTAGAACAAAGTAAACCAAAAGACAGTAGAGGGAGGAATTAATAAAGATGAGAGCAGGGGATTAATGAAGTGGAAAACTTAATTTAATAAGTCCAAAAGTTAGTACTTTAAAAAATATCAATAAAGCTACTTGCAAACCTAATGGAGACATTGGTGGAAGAAAACATTCATACATAAAATTAGAAATAACAAGGGGGAAATAACTATTAAAAGAAAAAATAATCTCAAGGGACTACTTTGTATGGTTTGCATGGAATATACCGGAAAATTAGACGAAATTCATCTTTTTAAAGAAAATACAACTTACCAAAATTCAGAAATTTACAAACAAACTGTCTTCGGAAATTAGTGAAAGTCGTTACAAAATTCCTCATACAAAATCACTAGGACAGGTACTTTCATATTTGAATTCTCTCAAATCTTTAAAATCGGATTATGTCAATACGCCTTAAATTATTGCAAAGTATGGAAACATAAGGTACTCTTCCAAATTCATTTTATAAGATGAGCACGTTTGTCCCATCTTCCTTAGCAGAGTTCGCACCAAAAAATAAGAGCACAAATCTACATGACTTATGAATAGCAAAGCAAAAAAATTAACACCAGCATATTAAAAAGACATACATTACACCAAGTGGGTTTTATTTCAAGAACAGAGTGTGGTTCAATATTAAGAAACCTATTAATATTATCCATCATATTAATAGAACTAAGAAGAAAAAATCATATGACACGTTTATAGATGGATGAGCCATTTAACGGAATGCAACACCTTACACATGTTGAATGCATTCGGTGAAATAGGAAATATCAGAGGATTTTTCCTTAGTCCGTGCCAACATTTCCATTCGTTATCCAAATTAATCCTAATGACAATCTTACAAGGTAGGTAATATTCCCATTTGCTTATAAGAAAACTGTGGCTTTGAGAGAGAAAATAAATTATCCAAGGACACATATCATTAATATGTGGAAAAGCTGGCATTTGAATTCAGGATCATCTAACTCCAAATCCCGTTAGCATCTATACCTCCGTTATTCTTCTTTCCACGGGCTCGTCAAAGTTGTCCTTCATCACCATAGATCTCAGCTTCTACTTCTTGTTCCCTTCCTTCCTTCCTTCCTTCCTTCCTTCCTTCCTTCCTTCCCTTCCCTTCCCTTCCCTTCCCTTCCCTTCCCTCTCCTTCCCTCCCCTTCCCTCCCCTTCCCTCTCCTTCCCTCCCCTTCCCTCCCCTTCCCTCCCCTTCCCTCCCCTTCCCTTCACTTCCCTCCCCTCCCCTCCCCTCCCCTCCCCTTCCCTCTCCTACCCTTCCCTTCCCTCCCCTCTCTCCCTCCCTTCCTTCCTTTCTTTCCCACAGCATTGCCTCTTTTACTCTAGCAATTCCTTTGTACTCCTCAAGTGGACTGCATCCGGTGCTCTGTTCATTTCATTTCATGACCCAGGGACAGTTATTTCTGCTTGAGTCTCCTATTTCCTACCATGCTATGAGCTCTCTGAGAGAAAGCCTCCCACCCCACACATCCCTCCTGCAGAACATCCTGTGTGTTGAGCTCAGAGGAGTGTCTGTGCATGGTCTGCTGATCATTTTTCGATCAAGTGCTGGAATGTGAAGGTTGACTCCATGAATTCAAAATTAGTACTGACATTTACCATCTGCATAGCAATATGATCATTGTCCCCATATGTATTGATTATACTTCGGTAACCCCAGATACCCCCTTGAAGAGTCCCTGCCTCTCGCCATCGAAGAGAATCCTGTGGCTGGGGTAAGGCTGAAGTCCTTTCCAGATTTCTACTGACTCAAGGTGGGAGTAAGTGAGGTGGGGCACAGAGAAGGTGTTTATCTTTGTCGGTGCCCCTCCACCTCTTAGATGCTCCGTGAATTTTGCTTCCATCACACACTACTTCATTCCTACTAGAAAATGTAACCCCTTCTTCGGCATTAGCAACCACCAGAACCATCACGATGAAAGTGACATCCTACTAGCTGAGAGGATATTGTGCTTGACAGGGGAACTGTGGGCAGCCAAGGCTGGAAGGAGCCACATCAGCCAGTACACACTTCCCAGCTTTCTGCTCATGTTCTAGACTCCTTTTTACTCCCTCCTTCTTTCTACCTTTCCTCCTCCATTCCTTCCTGTTGTCCTGAGAGCCCCAAACTCAGCCCCCTGTATGATGAAGAACAGTGCATCACTTTTCTTATGTCTTCATGCCTTCCTTGTAATGCTGACACATCAAAATTTACACTCGTTTGCTCCAAAAAGATCATTCTCTCTTTAGTGCCTTCCATTAAGTTATAAACATACCCCCACATTGTTATACCTAGGAGATGCAAGGCCCCACATGGGCACAGAGGCAAATAGGACAAGGTCCAGGGAACATACAGTCAGATAAAAGCTGTTGGTGGGGAGGGGGCGCCTGGGTGGCTCAGACGGTTAAGCATCTGCCTTCAGCTCAGGTCATGATCCCAGGGTCCTGGGATCGAGTCCCGCATCAGGCTCTTTGCTCAGTGGGGAGCCTGCTTTCCCCTCTACCTAGTGCTCCCCCTGTTCGTGCCCTCTCTCTTTGTATCTCTCTGTCTCAAATAAATAAAATCTTTAAAAAAAAAGTTGTTGGTAGGGGGTATGCTATAGAAAACAGTTCGGTGGTTTTCCCAAAAGCTAAATGCCATATATGACCTAGCAATTCCATATTTCCACACAGAAACTTACTTACACATGAATGTTTATAGAAACATTACCATGATAGCCAAAAGGTGGAAATGGCTCAAATTCTCAAATTCTCATCAGCAGTTGAATGGATAAACAAAATCTGGTATACCTACACAGTGGAATATTACTCTGCTATTGAAGAAGAACCAAGTACTGATCCATGCTACAATGTGGATGAATCTTGAAAAAATTAAGCTGAGTGAAAGAAGTCAGACATAAAAGGTTACCTATTACATGGTTTCTTTTGTATGAAAGAATGGCACCATAATGGGACCAATCCATAGACAGGAAGCAGATGGGAAGTGGCCAGGTAATGGAGGGGAAGAAGAGGAAGGCATGATCACTTGATGTGATCAATAAAGGAAGGAGAGAGGGAGGGAGGAAGAAAGGGAGGAAGGAGGAAAGGGGGGTGATGTGTTGTTTTTATGGGATAATGAAAACTTTTTTTTAAAAGATTTTATTTATCTATTTGACAGAGAGAGAGACACAGCCAGCGAGAGAGGGAACACAAGCAAGGGGACTGGGAGAGGAAGAAGCAGGCTCCCAGCGGAGCAGGGAGCCTGATGCAGGGCTCAATCCCAGAACCCTGGGATCATGGTTGAGTTGACGGCAGATGCTTAATGACTGAGCCACCCAGGCGCCCCTGATGAAACCTTTTAAATCTGGAGAGATCTGCTAGTTGCACAACATCGTGAATTTTCTAAATACCTCTTTATTGCACACTTTGAAATGGTCAATTGTATGATATGTGAATTTTACCTCAATAAAAATAAATACACAACGCAAAAAAAAAAAAAAAAAAAGCCAGTGGTCAATGATACATGTGGCATTACTTGGGGATCAGTGGGGGAAAACAATCAAACCTTCGTCATATCGTGCTGGATGTCCTTGAAAGGTGAACCTGGGATGAACCTGGGATGTCCTTGAAAGGTGGAAGCCAGATTAGGACTCATCTCCGTGGCCGATACTGAGGAAGAGTCCATTAGTAAAACCCAATTTAATCCTCAGAAAATGAAGTGTTTCCCCATTGGCCTCGAGGAGGTCACAGGTTCATTGGAGGATCCTGCCCAATATCTTCTATGTCAGCACATTTACTTCCCTTTAATGGCCATCAGTCCAAGGAAGGCCTGTCTCCTCTTCGGAAAGTGAGCTCCTGGGGGAGAGAAACTGACAGCTCAGGTGCCCGCAAAGAATGAGAAAGGCCCATGGTTCCAATGTCATCATCCAGGAGCCATGTTCAAATGTCTTTTGTTAAAAAATTACAGCAGCATAGAAGAAAAAGTGAGCTCATTCGAGGGGTTGCAGAGGACGAAGGAGACCTACAGTTGGAGCTGCTGGAAGGTGGATTTTGGCTTGGGGTCCCTAGGGCCCCCCCCCAAGAACTTGTCAGCGCCCCCCCTGCTGCTGTATGTGACACAGTGAGTTCTCCACCCAGGAGAAGTTGCAGAGACAATGGGTTATCAGCTTTCGAATCCGTGTGAAGGGAAGTTTCATACGGATAGAAAGTACACCTGGAAAGAACATTTGAACCTGGTCATTATCTTTTCTGTGGAGCAAGTGGCCAAAAGACAGAGATGCCAATACGCCCTCCATCCATTTCTTTTCTCCTCTCAAATAAGCTCATTGTAACTTTCACATAGAGTTCCCTGAGCCCTTCTTAGTGCATTTCATAAATGCCTGTATTTCTAGAAATTGCTGCTGACTCCAGGCATTTCTCTCCTATGTGTTAAAATGTGTGTATTATCCTATGTCAGACCATCTTAAAATCTTTAAAGGTAGCAATATATGACAAAGAATGATCTCACAGGTTAAATGACAAATAATAACATTTGTCTTCCCAGGTGCTGTGTGTGAGCAACAATCTTCAATGCCTTCATCCCCAAAGACAGAAGCACAGAATCTGAGAAATCAAACAGCTCAAAGCTCTCAGTGAATATTTAGGGCAAAAATGCTAAATGAATAAATTATAGGGACTAGATATTAGAAATCAGAATGCCTGAATTTCAACTCCAGATCCACCTGCCCCTCCGAAACTGTGTGCTCCTATGGAAAGCTCAGGTCCTACCAGAGAAAGAGAAAAGGACAGGAAGAGCAGCAGGAAAGATGCACGTTGGGGATCAGAACTTCACTCAGTGTAGACGGAGATACGGGAGTATCGTGGAGACTGGCTGGAAATTAGTCTTGAGAAGTAGGTTGGGGTCAGACTGTGAAAAATATTGAATATCTTATGAAGGAGCTTGACCTTGGTCTGCTATAAAATGCATTTTCACTTACGGTTTTCTAGCAAAGGACTAGCGTGATCAAAGCAGCATTTGACAAAAGGAAAGAAAGAGGACACTTACAAAGTGGAGGACAGGCTTTTTTCTTTTCTTTTCTCTTTCTTTTTTTTTTTTTTTTTGCTGAGATTCTACTTTATTTTTTTTTTATTTAATAATATTTTTTATTATATTATGTTAGTCACCATACAGTACATCCCTAGTTTTTGATGTAAAGTTCCATGATTCATTAGTTGCGTATAACACCCAGTGCACCATGCAATACGTGCCCTCCTTATTACCCATCACCGGTCTATCCCAATCCCCACCCCCTCCCCTTTGAAGCCCTCAGTTTGTTTCCCAGAGCCAATAGTCTCTCATGGTTCATTCCCCCTTCTGTTTACCGCCCCTTTCTTCTTCCCTTTCTTCTCCTACCGATCTTCCTACTTCTTATGTTCTATAAATGAGTGAAACCATATGATAATTGTCTTTCTCTGCTTGACTTACTTCGCTTAGCATTATCTCCTCCAGTCCCGTCCACGTTGCAGCAAATGTTGAGAAATCGTTCTTTTTGATTGCTGCGAAATTCAAATCAAAACCACCTTGAGATACCACCTTACACCAGTTAGAATGGGAGGGGGGGTGGGGGAATGGGATAGGCTGGTGATGGGTAGTGAGGAGGGCACGTATTGCATGGTGCACTGGGTGTTCTATGCAACTAATGAATCATCGAACTTTACATCAGAAACCAGGGATGTACTGTATGGTGACTAACATAATATAATAAAAAACATTAAAAATAAATAAATACACAAAACAGCAAAAAAAAAAAAAGAATGGCAAAAATTGATAAGGCAGAAAACAACAAATGTTGGAGAAGATGTGGAGAAAGGGGATCCCTCTTACACTGTTGGTGGGAATGCAAGTTGGTATGGCCACTCTGGAAAACAGTGTGGAGGTCCCTTAAAAAGTTAAAAATTGAGCTACCCTATGATCCAGCCATTGCACTACTGGGTATTTACCCCAAAGATACAGACGTAATGAAGAGAAAGGCCATATACACCCCAATGTTCATAGCAGCATTGTCCACAATAGGTAAATCGTGGAAGGAACGGAGATGCCCTTCAACAGATGACTGGATTAAGAAGCTGTGGTCCATGCATACAATGGAATATTACTCAGGACAGGCTTTTTTTGACAAAGACTGGGACCCAAGAGATCATTTAGAGGCTCCAGTCCAGGTGAGGACACAACGTAGGATGGAGACAGTGTGGGAGACAGTGACCACATGTCTGGGAGTGGGAGTCCACCGAACAGGGAGTGGTGGCCTGGGGGAGAAAAGAGCCAGAAGGTAGTTAAATGCCACTTTGGATGATCAATCTAGATTTTCAGGAACTTTGTAAGGAGGAAATGGAGTATTAAGAACACAAAGCAGGCATCAGACTCATCCTTATTGGACTCCTGGATCTGTCATTTAATAAATCTGTGAAATTAGCTATGTCTCCACTCAGCATCTCAGTTTATTCATTTGTAAAATGGGAATGACAGCAATAGTCACTTCCTGGGATTACTGTAAGGATTCAATGAGGAAATTCATAAAGTAATGTAGTGAAGTAATCAACACATCGGAAAATGGCCAAAAAACATTAAATATAATTGTTAATTACATATTAGGTAATAGGTGGAGGATGTGAAGTAAAATGGGTTTAAAGGTGGTATTTTCCAGAAGTCGAATATGCTTAAGCAAAATCAGGGATTTTTTTTTGTTGCTCCTGTGAGATGATAAAACCAAGGATCTGAACGTCACAATGCATTTCCATCTTTGCTTCTGCATTCTCTTTGTTTGCCCTCTTGGAAGACTTTGTCCCCATCATGAGAAGCAGAATTGGAAGTGTTTATAACCAGGCATCTCAGCTTTGTCAACAAAGACAGACTGGCTTCCCTGGAGCACCATTTAAGATTTTCCAGGAAAAAAAAAAATCTGATTGGCCTCATTTGGCCAATCACTCTGGGGAAAATCAGCTGTAGCCAGGAGGTGGATAGTAGGATCAAACCCTCATTATTACTACATGGGAGGAGTGGGGAAGAAGCATTGCAAAAATGGAGTCTAGCTGGAGACCTATTGATTTTGCGGAGCTGGCTTTGTAAGTTTGTATAAGGTCCTTCCTCATGCCATGGTGGGCACAGTTTCTTTGTCTATGCTTTCTTTGCTGGGCATAGGAACTGGGCAAGGTGAGTGCTCCCTCCCCGACCCCTCCAACTTCCCTTCTCTCGGTGCTCCCATGATAGACTCTGTTGACCAGATAACATCCCAGAAACTTGAGCATTGAGGGACTGTGGGATTGGGTCAAGCTGTCTTTGCCTGGGCCAGTCACCCTTCCATCACTTGAGATTCTGGGCAGAGCTGGGAATGAACACATTTCAAAAGCTATCAATATTTTATGAATTTCCATCCACTTACTTTAATGGGGAACTGTAAAAGCATTTAACCATATTACACCCCATCTCTCAGGCTCCGCATTATTCCAACAGAGCTGTTTTATTACAGTCAACCACCAGGGCAGTCAGGATGGCTTCATCCCCCTCTCCCCCACCCTCAATTTGTTCATTGGCACGTATGTAAGTCTGTTTGTCTGTCTACCCACCTATCTCCAATCTATGTACATTTATCAAATAAAATCAACCAATAGCAAAGGGAACGTCACTTTGGTGCACACGTGCACATACACCCATGTGTTTGCACACATTTATATGCACACACTAGGTGCTGAGAAGGCTTTCATCTCCTGGCCTTGCTTGACTGGACTTGGGCTTGAAAAGGACGTTTGGTTTTATGGACTCCCCTGGGTTCTCTTCCGGAGCATTTACTCCTTTGTCTTCTGGGGAAAAAATCTCAGGGAAGCATCTTACCTGAAGTTTAAATATCTGAGATTCATGGTTAAGCATCTGGGCATCGGAGTCAGATGGACATTGCTTTCACAGCTCAACTCCACCACTTACCTTTATGATCTTGGGCCGATCACCTGACCTCAGAGCGCCCTCTCTATAAAAGGGGCATTTCAGAAGGCATCTTTCAAGGCACCGAGGATCAGGTGAGGAAGCGTGTGAACGCATAGTGAAGTACTTACGTGGCAAGGCAATGAGGGCAAAAAGGGGCTTTCTGAAGCTGAAAGGCTCAGAAGGTTTTTTCTTTTCACTTCCTAGACCTTCTAGGCTCTAACATGTATTTGTTCCTGGAGATCGTTTCTGTCTGCACCATCTGCCTGAGCGCTGCTTGCCTCCCATCCCTGTTTAGGTACCCTCCCTGGCCCCCCCCTTCACAAAACCCAGCCTCACACCCCAGCTGGGTCAGGACTTCACTCCATTTCATCTATTCTGAGAAGCCTTCCTCAGTGCCCCCGGACTGGATTAGGAACCTTTCTCTGAGCTTCCCATCAGCACCCACTCTCTTTCCATAATGCAGTATTTAGCTCACTCTCTTATAATTGTCTTCCCCCTCTGGATGACAAGCTCCTTGTGGTCAAAGTTCAAGCATTATTTCCTAGCACAACAAACGAAGCCCTTGGGAACTGAGCTCTGCCAACCTCGTCTCTCAGAGAGCTTCTAACCAAACCCTCTTCTCTGTCCATTGAGTCCAGCCACCATTTTGTTCAGCAATCTCTCTGTGCCAGACAGATTCTAACCATGGTATGTGCAGTAACTAATTCAATCCCACATCAGCCTTATAAGGGAGAGACTACAATGATTCCCATTGTACAAATGAGGATGTTGAGGTTAGGAGATGATAGGAAATTTATACAAGGTCCCCAGCTTGTAAGGAGAAGAGCCAAGGTTTGCACTCAGGGGGTCTCATTCCAGACACTGCACCCACCCCATGATGCACTCCTTATTTACATACGAGTAGTTCTATCTATTGCTCCAACGAAACTGACCTCCTAACGCCCATGCCATGTTCAGTGTCAGCTCATGGCCTTTGCACATGCTACCCCTTCCCTTGCGATGCCCATCTGCCTCCCGGCTTATCCTTCACTTGTCCCTCAGGGGCCAGAGCACCTTCCTCAATGCCCTGTCTGTGTCTGCACCCCACACGGCACTTACATGTGTTAGTCTGTCTACTTACCATTTTGCCCATCGGACCTGAGGCTTCTTGGGGTAGGGGCTGTGCCTTTTTCATGTTCCTGGCACCTAATGCAGTTCCTAGCCCCTAATGAAAAATTAGTATCTGTTGGTTGAAGAAATTTTTTTGACATATCTGGAAGCTGAAAGGTTTTCTCAATATTATCTTCTGTTTTCACCCTGGCTTCCTCATGAATTGTATATGTAAATCTCTATCTTTGATAACACGGTGATCTGCACGCATAACTAACTAAGATGCCAGCCAAAATGAAATAACTGCTAGAGAAGGGTACAGGTAATGCGTGTCTGTCTGAATTAGATAGGGACCACCAAGTGAGTCCAAGGTCTCTAAAGCTAGCTAGCATCTACAGAGGGTTGGTGTCTCACTGCTAGTCTTTCCATGACTCTTTGAGAAGGAAATGATGTTCACGAGGAAAATGAAGAAATGGGAAGACAAAGTACAGATTTTATACCTAAACTTCTGGGCCCATGTAGCTCTATTCAAATGCTTTGATAAGCATCTTTGATAAGAGGTCCTGGTATACAAAGTTTATGGTAAGAAGCTCACACATTTCCTATAGCACTGAATCTAAATGGTAGGGTTTGCAGAACAGTCTTTGAGTCTACTTACTTGAAAAGGCTCTTGGACAAGGAAGGCTGCCTACTAATTCATCCAGAAGAATGGGAATCCATAGCAAAGAGTAAGCAGGAGCTCAGGTTTACTCCAGTTTTCAGCAACTTTTCTGAAGGCTGTGTGTGGTCTGGTCCATTCCCACTGGCTAAAGTACTGGACATGAGGCAGAAAAGTTCTTCTGCTACTTAAAACATCTGACTTAAAATGTCTGGGAGTGAAGAGTGTTAGAGCAATGGGTGTGAGACAAAGTTCACACAAAGATGGACAGTGTTAAGTATCAAGTGTTATTGCTAAAATAATCAAAGTAAGGCTTTAAGCAGTAGAGTCAGAAGACACAGAGACTTGAAACAAAATGGTGGCAGATGAGTAATGAAAAGAGGAAGATTCTAGATGTTTACTACAACAGAGGTAGAACTTGCTTTGTCAAATTTCTGGCCAATGGATCAGGGTCATTGACAAGCACAGAGCTGGCAAGTCTTCACCAAGAGAATCACGATCTTCTGAGTTAATGGTTGAGGAGGACGTTGGCTAGAGCTATTCTGCTTCTCATTGGTTCTTGTTCTCATCTATTTCAGTGAGTCTGGGGGTGGTGTCTGGGTGGTATCACCATGCTTCCTTCCCTTCCCCAGGTCCCTAAGCTCCTCTATCCTTAGCACAAGAGTGAAGATCATTTCTGACATAGAAATGAAATCAGCTGCCAAGCCCCATCATGTGCCTGTGTTCCTCCCCTCCCCACTTCCAGCAAAACCTTTCTCCTGAGCAGACAGAAAACATTTCAGCCTCGTGACAGCCCCCTGTCACTCTGATGCTGCGTGTCTCGCTTCTGACATGATAACGGAGTGCGTGAGACAGACAGTGTTTGTGTGATGCTGGAAGGCTTTGTGGTGGAATCCCAAGGCTGGGATGAGGGAGGCAGGCCAGGGCTGGGACATCTGGGAACCCAGGTTTTTTTCCCTTCTGTACATCTCCTGCCCAGCTGGTTGAGGCAGCAGCAACAAGCCTTCTCGGTCATGCAGAATCCCAGCCCATTGTTCAAGGAGCCTTAAACTACAAAATTCCACCTGGATCTGATGGTTTCAATAAAAACTAGCTCAACTCATTGAACACACATTCACTGAGATCCTGTTTTGTGCCACGCAAAGATGTTTGATGCCAGGGATTACAAAGATGAAGAAGATGGAGGAGGAGGAGAAGAAGGAGGAGGGGGGGAAGAAGAAGAAGAAAATTATAATGGTGGTTCCTATTGAGGACATGTTACATGTGATGTTCTGTGATTATTGCTATAGATGAATCTACTAATCATCTCAGTAACACCGTGAGTAAGGTATTAATAGCCCCGTATTACAGATGAAGAAACCCAAGCTCAGAGAAGGCAAGTCACTTGCTAAGCTCACACCAGTACTGAGTAATGGATCTAGAACTCTGATTTAAGCGTCTTTGTTTCCAAAGCTTCTCATGTTCACCTTTGTGTTCTATTTTCTCCAATGAGTCCTGCGTAGGAAGCTACAAAGTTATAGGCTACAAAATTATATGTATATGTGTATATATATAATTATATAAAACAATATATGTATATATAATTGTATGTATTTATATTAAGCAATATATGTATATATAATTATATATATTTATATAAAGCAATGTACATATACTAAATATATATACATATAATGTGTGTATACACACATACACACACACACACACACACACATATATATATACTAAAGCAAAGTCTTATTGTAACCCAAAGAAGGAAGCATGCCATATGGCATTCGTAGGTTTTAGAGTAAGACAGAACTGCATTTGAACACTTTCTTCATTTCCTGGTAGCCATGTGACACTATTAACCTCTCTGGACCTCGGGGTCCTCATCTAGAACCTGAAACACTGGCATCTCTATGTGGAATTATGCGGAGGGTTGAATAAGGGAATGTATGTACAGTCTACAGCGTTAACAAGTATTGAATCTTACTTTGTACAAAGCCTTCGAATGCAATCCCATTTGATCTCAATAACAACCTTGAACAAGATACTACTGTGCTACTATTATTATTCCCTTTTTATAAGTGGTAAAAAGAGGCTTAAGTAATTTGTCTAATCAATAAATAGCAACACGAGACTAGAATTCAGTAAATCTGACCTCAAAAACTACTTGTAGGTGAACAATTTGGGCCCCAATGGTAGACAGGGTGCCTAGGTTCTGTCCGATCATCCCCAACAACGGCAGGATGTATCCTTTCACTGCCCTAGGTTGCCTTCTTTGACAGGAGGGTCTATCGGGGGACCTATGTCATCCTGTTGATCCTGTAAGAACATTTTGTTATGCAGAGGACATTGCCTGGAAATTGCCCCGATATTCTCTTATGGATGATTGACATACGTCAATTGCATGCATATACTGTATATTGAAAGAAAACAGAGCTTATTTTGCCTTTTTTTTTTTTTTTTTTTTTTGGTATCCATGGATGTTTCCATAGCTCATGCCTCGGAATAGAGCAGGTTCAATTACCAAAGATGTTTTTCTAAAAGAGGCAGATTAATACCAATTAACAGGTCGAGATAGGAGTTGAGACCTTAGCCTGTTCACAGAATGAGTTGTGATTTCATGTCATCTGACGCATGCATAATTACACACACCAGGAAGCACCCACCAATGTGTGCATCACAATAAATGTGTGCTTAATTACAAGTCACCGTGCATATATGCTTAATTACACGTCCTGCTACCTGCAAGATTAATTACATGTCGTGTAACATGCACACAATCAGAAGAGGTGACATTTGATGACATTAAAAGAGCTGGGAGAACATAAAGGAACAATTTTTAAACAGTTGCATAATGTGTGTGCTTTTTTTCTCTCCACAGAAGGCACCAGACATTAATTTCTACTCAATCAATCAAGAAGCACTTATTGAACAAGCCCTGTCAATTTTACTTTGATAGTGCCTCCCGCATGTAGACCTCCCTTTCCATTTTCATGATTCCTAATGTCATCACCTCTCACCTGACAGCCCAAGGTGATGGCAAGGACACCGCACCCAAATCTCTCTCCCAAACTCTCAGCCAACACCCTGCTCCAAGCCACCAGCATCTCTTACCTGCAATGCTGCAGAGATTCCCTAACGGGTGCCCTGCTTTCTCCTGGGTCTTAAACTCTCCACCACCAACCAGGGACTCAAAACTCCATTCTGGTCCTCTCAGTTCCTACGTGAAAACCCCACAATGATTTTGCCTCTATCCAGAACAAAGCGGGGCATTGTGAGCTTGACCTGCAAAGCCCTGTTTGCCCTGGCCCTTCAATGTCTTGTTACCTTGACCTCTCTCCCTAACGTCCAGGCACACTGTTTTCTCTCCATCCTCCCAGCAGACCACTCTCCCTCCTCCCTCAAGATCATTCACACATCCTGGTTCTTCTGCCCCCCAAAAGTGCTCCTCCCTTTCCATGTACCTAACCCTCAGATTCCAGCTCAAATATACCTTTCCCAGCAATGCTTTCACTAATGCCCCAGACCAGGTTAGGTCCCACTATTAAACTGTACTTTTCCTTCATAAGAAATGATCGCTGGGGGGCCCTGGGTGGCTCAGTCGATTAAGCATCTGCCTTCGGCTCAGGTCACGATCCCAGCGTCCTGGGATCGAGCCCCATGTTGTTCTCCCTGCTCAGCGGGGAGTCTGTTTCTCCCTCTGCCTCTCCCCCCCGCTTATGCTCCCTCTCTTGCTCACTCTCTCTCTCTCTCAAATAAATAAATAAAATCTTAAAAAAAAAAAAAAAGAAATGATCACAATAATCATCATGGGTCATCTGTGCAATATTCCCATTAATGCCCGCCTCGGTCACTGAAAAATCCACGAGGACTGTGATTGGGTCTACTTTATCTTCCATTATGTTCTCCTAGTATAGTGCCTGGCACACGGTAACCTTCTAGTAAACTTAACAGATGTCATAAATAAAAATACGGGATGCTCAGCTAAATTTGAATTTCAGAAAAATAACAATTTTTTTAGTATGTCCCATGCAATATTTGGAACATACTTCTGATAAAATTAGTTTGTGCTTACCTGAAATTCAAATCTAACTGGACGTAGTATGTTGTATCTGGCAACCCTACTTCTGAATATGTGATGATTGAATGAATAAATCAATCAGGGGCGCCTGGGTGGCTCAGTCGGTTAAGTGTCTGCCTTCGGCTCAGGTCATGATCTCAGGGTCCTGGGATGGAGCCCCGCATTGGGCTCCCTGCTCAGCAGGGAGCCTGCTTCTCCTTCTCCCTCTGCCTGCCACTCCCCCAGCTTGTGCTCTCTTTTTCTCTCTCTTTCTCTGTCAAATAAATAAATAAAAATCTTTAAAAAAATCAATCGGTAATTAGATGAAGATTCAGAAGACCCTGGTTCTAATTCAACTCTGGTTTCTGATTTATCCTCACAGGCCACTTCAATTTTCTTCCCATATATAATGAGAGTTCATGATATATAACTCTGACTCCTACAGTATTGGCACAAAATAGTGAGAAACTAGGGTAAAAGCCAAATAATGATCCCTCCCTGCCACAGCCCTCTCTAGGACACTGCTTTGTTTCTAAAGTGATCTGACTGTTTGAGTCATTCCATTCTCCTCCTCCAAATTCTAGCTCTCCCTCATGACCCCCACCCCCAGATTTAAAATACCCCATTTTTGTATACTATTCTATGTCTTTTTGTCATCTGAAACTGTCACTTTTTTTTTTTAAAAGAGAGAAAGAGTGCGCACACAAGCTTGGGGGAGGGGCAGAGAGAGAGGGAAAGAGAGATCTCAAGCAGATTCCATGCTGAGCACAGAACCCAATGCAGGGCTCGATCTCATGATTCTGAGATCATGACCTGAGCAGAAACCAAGAGTCAGACGCTTCACTTACTGAGCCATCCAGGCACCCCTGAAGCGCTCACATTTTTAATCTAACAGGCAGGGCTGGGACTAATATTTAACATTAAGGCTTAAGAAAATAAAGATCAATGCAAAAAAATCCATGATGAACAAAATATCGAAAGTTTAAATAAAACCAGAATCAGTAGGACTGATTTTTTTTCTTTTGCCGCAGGCTCCAATACGGCTTGGCACAGCACTTTTTATTGAAACTTTTGAGTTTTTGCTCATCGTGGATTTATTTGCATTCGTTTCAATTTTTTAAGAAAATATTTTGCATTAAATATTTTAAAAATATATATTGGAAAGTATACTGAATGTCGAACTGCTCCTGATTGTTAAGTATTTTGTACCTCTCTCCAGAGGCTGCGGACCTCGTGTCCTTCACTCTTGTTCCGACTTTTGTAAGCAGAGACAACCTTCAAAAGGAAACTTAGAGTGGGCAGGGCAACAGGGGCAGGGATAAAAGGGTCGGAAGTGCCATGCTGAATTTATCCTGCGGGCCAAGAAGAATGGAACCGTTGAGCAAGAGACCAATTCTGCTTTGAGTTTCAGAGCAGTATTCTGGCTGCTGGTCTGGTCTAGAGAAGAGGTTGGAGGGACTATCACTAAGGCTTGGAGACCACGGAGGAAGGCAATGCCGTAAGCCAGGTGCAAGATCAGGGGCACGGAGAAAGTTGTGAGGATAGATGGAATCAGCAGCCAGCGCAATGACAACAGACTAACTAGATTTGCTTGGAAGGAGCACCGTGTCATCTCCTTTACCTTTACTTCTTGGCTATTCTCTACTGTCTAGTCTCTGTTCGGCTTAGCGCATCTTGTTGGAAGAGAGCAGGCAGGGAGGGAGCGCAGAGGGCGGGCTTGTTAGCTTCAGTGAGTAGGATTCTGACTACATGGATGCTCCCTGATTTATTTGCAGACCTTCTGGGCATTTTCCCAGCCCCTACATAAATTAGCTCCCCAGAGATCCATACATTGAATAGCATACTCATTGTTCCCCGCATATATGTTCCCAGACGTGGGCCAACAAATTCACTTTCTGAAACGGTCTGGAAAGGGACTGTGTTATTGACACTCTCCCCCATGGTATTTGAATTTCAAAAAGCAACATGTTCAGGAATCCATCATTTCAATTAAAGCTCATCTAGGTCTCCTATGGAAAAGAAATATTAATATGGCAGAGTCCCCAGCCCAGGAGGAATCAAGTTTAACTTTTAGCCTGAAACCACCATGAACGTGCTATGTGGCCTTGAATCTACTGCATGGCTTTTCTGTGCTTCATCCTTACCTTTGGGAGGAAGCTTCCAGTAGACAGACGAGCCTGAATTGTGGGCTTTAAATCTTGATGTTGCTACTCACTGGTTGTGTGCCCTCGGTCGAGTCTTTTTGCCTTTCTGAAATACACCTGCCTTCTCTTCCTGTCGAAGAGGGAGAGCCATGCCCTTCCTTGTAGGGTTGTGATGAGGATGAAAGGTGTTAATGCCTGACAAGTGTTTAAAACTTCCCAGGATTCAATAAATGATAGCCATCCCCTCTCTGCAATGGTTAATGGAGACCAGTAATAGAAAAGAATGTGCCAAAAAAGAACGGAATGCCATTTTTTCAGCTGGCAAAAACTCAATACCATTACATGCCAAGATTTGCTGATACAATGAATAATTTTGGAGTAATTTCACAATTGTGTATACAGAATGCCAAAATTCAATATGAGGGTGGGTTTTGATGAGACGGAATCATTCTGGCTAATTGTAGTGCTGTATAGGGAAATGCCGCTTGTGTTTTGTGTCTCGGTAATACTTTTCAACTGTGTACTTAAAAAATAATAATTTCCCATCAATGATCTCTTGACAATTTCCAGGATGAGAAAAAGGAGACAATCCAGCCTGTTGTGTGTTATGATCCTAAATTTCGATCGCAAAAACAGTCATAGATTTTAAGTCTTTGTGATTTTTTTTTTTTTTGGATATTTGACTTAGTTATTCCTTTAATCTGTTTTAAAGTTGAGTCTCAGGTCAAGAGGAGTGTAGTCTCACCCCATAGTGCCAAACAACATGTAAAGTTTAAGGATTCCCCCCCCCCCCATCTGTATAATGGAAGCCATGCCTGCCTCCTAGGTGTGGTATAAAACGAAATGAGAGAATGGATGAAAAGAGCTCAGCTTAGTGTCTGATACAGAGCAAGGATTCAATGACTGGTGGTGTGACTATCATCATTAGAATGGTGATGACTAGATAAAATATTTTCTTTATTCCTTTAAATATTTTCTGATTTTCTACTGAAACATTTCTCCCCACTATGTAAGTTAGCCTCAGTTTTAACCCTTTGGCCCTGTAATGTGACTTCCACTTCCTTAGTATTTTGCATTATGCCAAAGAGTAATTGCTTTCATTTTTATTTATAGATAAAACAAATGGATACGATCATTTTTTATCCTATGAGAAATGCACTTTTCCATAGCAAAATGAGGTGTGTGAGACACCCACAACCCAGATTCTTGTAAAAAGTTTATCAATTTATCCAAAGTCACCAAGCAAGATCTTTGATTCTGAACACTTCTCACTCTGCTTCCAATTTTTTTGAACTTAACGTTATCTCTGTGGATTTTCTTCCAGAATATTTAAATTTGAATTTGACTTTATATCCTTTGGAATATGGTTGAGATCCTCCTTTTCTTTTCCCTCCCCTTTGTTCTGCCATTAGTTGGTGTGTTCTCCATGAATGCAAATTCATTTTTACATCAGCAAAAGCAAAATTGAATAAGGAAGGCCATCTGATATGTAGTAAATCAAACAAAACCACAATGAATTTCAAAGCCAAGTATAAATTTAAGACACAGCGTGATGTGTAGGAAAGAACAATGAGCTCAAATCGGGGGATTTGGGGTCTACTTTAGACTCTGCCACTGACTCACTGCATGACCTTGGGGAAGTCATTTTGCTTCTGCGGGTTTTTGGTTTTATTTTGGTAAAGTGAAGTGAAATGCTAGATAATCATCAATTAATCATTGATTTCAATTAAACATGTTGTAATTCCCATTAATGAATCTAAAAAATTAAGCTTTGAACCCCAATCAAGTGTTAGAAAGTAATTTGAGTTTTACCAAGATTAAGTCATATATCGAAGTAACCTAATTTTCTCCTATCATGGGTGTATTAGATTGAAGAGTCCTAAGTCTCACATGTCTTGATCTGACATGTTGACATCAGGGAATTTCATCGTTTCTCCTTATGTGTTTCCGGACAAATTAGAAAAATGTGGACCAGATCAGTGGCAAATAAACCTGAGAGATGACTGGAATCTTCAGGAGAGTTATATCAGCATGCACATTTCTTTTTTTTTTTTTTTTTTTAAAGATTTTATTTATTTATTTGACAGAGATAGAGACAGCCAGTGAGAGAGGGAACACAGGCAGGGGGAGTGGGAGAGGAAGAAGCAGGCTCCTAGCGGAGGAGCCTGATGTGGGGCTCGATCCCATAACGCTGGGATCACGCCTTGAGCCGAAGGCAGATGCTTAACCGCTGTGCCACCCAGGCGCCCCCAGCATGCACATTTCTGAGTCTCATTCTTAGAAGCTCTGATTGAGATGGTCCTGGGTCAGATCCGGTGATCAGAACGATCTCCCGTTGATTGTGAAGACCACCTTGGCTTGGAAACCACTGGAGGAGATTATAATCAGGTGGACTAGATAGTTGCATTACCAGCGTGGGTAAGTTACAGGTTTCTATCTGTGACTTGATGCTCGTCAACTTGTGTACGCATGATTTGGAGAAGATACAGAAGGGATATTGACCGGGTGTATAAAGGTTGTAGATATGCTGGATGAGAAAATGAAGTCTCAAACTTAATTGATAGGTAGAATAATGAGTAGAAACAAGCAAAATAAAATTTAAGGGATGCACAAACTCCCGTAATTCATTTACAAGTTTTGAAATTAAATGTGTGGTATCAGATGGGGTGTATCTGACCTGTGAGCAGCTCAGGTGGAACAGGCATTGAGGTAGGAGGGGACTAGAGTCAATGCTTCTTTCTGAGAATAAGATTATTTTCATGCGCAAACACTTCGTATACGGTAATTCTATTTTTAATTATTTGAGGAACCTCTACACTGTTTTCCTTGGTGGTTGCACCATTTTGCATTTCCACCAACAGTGTGTGAGTTCCCTTTTCTCTACATCCTTGCAAACACTTGTTATCTGTTACTTTTTTGATAATAGCATCCTGACAGGTGTGAGGTGATATCTCATTGTAATTTTGATTTGCGTTTTCTTGATCATCACCTACCACATGATACAATAGTCCCGCTTCTGAGTATTTATCCAACATAATTGAAATCGGGATCTTGAAGCGGTATTAACACTCCTGTGTTCATTGCCGTCTATTCACAGTGGCCGAGGTATGGAAACAATCTACCTGTCCACCCACAGATGAATGCATAAAGAAGGTACACACACAGTGGAATAGTATTCTGTAATATTAAAAAGAAGGAAATTCTACGAGATGCAACGATATGAATGAACCTTGAGGACATGAGGCTGAGTGAAAGAAGCTAAGTCCTATTCACAGTGGCCAAGGTGTGGAAACAATCTGCAAGTCCACCAACAGATGAATGGATAAAGAAAGTATACATACAATGGAATAATATTCTGCAATATTAAAAAGAAGGGAATTTTACACTATGCAACACTATGAATGAACCTTGAGGACATGAAGCTAAGTGAAATAAGCCAGTCACAGGCTGACACATACCACATGATTCCACTTACTTGAGGCAGCTTAAATAGTCAAATTCATTGAACCAAAGAGTGCATTGGTGGTCATTCGGGACTGGTGGGAGGGGAAAATGGGGAGTTGCTAATTAGCAGGCATAAAATTTTAGTTAAGCAAGATGAATTAGTTCCAGAGACCTACTGTACAACATTGTACCTGTAATCAAAAATACTAAATTGTACACTTAAAAACTGGTTAAGAGGGGGGGCGCCTGGGTGGCATAGCGGTTAAGCATCTGCCTTCGGCTCAGGGCGTGATCCCGGCGTTATGAGATCGAGCCCCACATCAGGCTTCTCCACTATGAGCCTGCTTCTTCCTCTCCCACTCCCCTGCCTGTGTTCCCTCTCTCACTGGCTGTCTCTATCTCTGTCAAATAAATAAATAAAATCTTAAAAAAACAAACAAACTGGTTAAGAGGGTAGCTTATGTTAAGTATTCTAACACCAATAAAATAAAGAAAAACACTTGAATAAAGTGTAAAACATTATAAATATCATAAAATGAGAACAACCGATTTCAGAGGCAGAATCAAATGGTTGTTAAATGTTACAGAGTCCTAGATACACGTCCTGACTTTAACTAGAGACAGTCATGTGGTCTTGGGGAAATTATGTAACTATTGTATGGCTTGGCTCTTTCATCTATAATATGGGAATAATACCTTCCTAACCGGGATTGCATTAAGGATTAACACACTTGGCATATTGTCTGGCACGTGACACTTGGCAAACAGTATCGATTATTTCAGGTATCGTTATATAGTGCCCAGAATGAAGGAGGAACAGAGTTGTACTTTGTTAATTGTCAGGTGTCACCCGAAGAATCGTAGCCAGTTTGGGATACCATCCTTCAGAAGATCTGTAGGCCAAAAAGAATGTGTTCAAAGGCAGGAGGTGACACATGACCAAGATGGGGAGTGCCTGTTAAGTACAATCAAATGCATTTGAAGGTGTGGAGAGACTTTTCTCTTGAGAAGTAAAGCCAGAAGACAACATCAATCTAACCAAAGGGCAAGTACAAGAGAACTGCTCTCCTTTTTGGCTCCAGCAGGCAAGCTTCATTTGGGTTGGACCCAAGGGTTGGAACACTTTCTATGGTTAGAAGATCATGGGTTTCCTGGAGCAGGAGGCAGCCCCTTACCCATCATTGTGTTCAAACCCCATGGTCAGGGTCTTTGTGGAGGGGACTCCTTCCTAGGGTCAGAGTTCCCTTACTTGGACTAAGGGCTCTAAACCCCTCTCAAAAGTTAGCATTCCAAGGTGGAAGTGATGGAGGTCTTCCCGGTGGCTTCCTGAGGGCCCTAATGTGCCGGGTACACCCAGAAATGGGTGGGGTTGCCGATGACTCACAGCTTGAAAGATGGAAAGTGATCTGTGCTCCCATCTAGTTTAATGCATCTGTCTTTTTTCTCGGGGCATCAGCCAAGGGCTTGCCTATTGGGCTCATCTGTCTTTCTTGAGCTACAGAGTTGGGGGGGGTGCTTTTGGCTAATGAACCTCTTCAGAAAAACATACTTCTTCAAATTAGATTCTAATTGCGTTGGGAGCAGAATTGCTGTAACCTGTTAATATTTCAGGAAGTTGCATCCACCTGAGTGATTTGAGAGCCAACAGCCTTGGGGAGTGCTGGACCGATGGGCTTCTGGACGGCCCCCCACCTCGCTAGCCTTCCCCCTGCTTTCCACCTTCAACCTCCCTGCAAGGATCTGTCTGAGTCTGGGCCTTAGGAAGCTTTGTGTCCAAAACGGGACACTGATGGAATGCTAATATCAGGAGATCTTGCAGTCAAGCGGGATTAGGGTTAGGAAGCCACGGTACTTGCATTCTCAAGACTGGTGTAGCCCCAGGAAATGTGTGCAGTCCCACCTACATTTAATCAATTAATCCACTTGGCAATATCCCTATGAAGTGGCCTCAAACTCCTCCTTAAATATCCCCCAAATTGGGCAACTCAGCACCGTCAGATATCCCATTCTCTTTTGGTACAGCTCTGAGAGCTGGAAAGGTCTTACTGAGATCAAATCAGTACGAAACGCTTCGTTCCTTTGGGGAATAATACTAACGAGGATGGTCATAACAGTCTACATGTCCTGAACATTTATTACCAATTAAGCAGCCTAATAAATACATTTTGTGTTTGAATCCTGATTATCATGCTATCAGATACATGTCATGCGTCCTATTTTATGGATTAAGAAACTAAGTCCAGGGAGGTTCGTGTGATCTGCTCAAGGATCAGTGATGAGTTTCATATGATTGAAAAGCTCATCCTCTGAACCTCTTCTTTATACTCTAAATGCAGGTCTGTGGGTCCTCTCCTGAGTGGGGCCTCCTTAAACCCCGCCCATCCCCAAAAGAGACTAGATCTTAGATCTGCCCTTCATCTCAAACTTGTCATCAGGTTGGCTCCAGCCAGTATGGTTCTCACCGCCCCAGAGCAGAGGTTTTTCAAACTTGTAGGACTCTATGATCCCATGTTTGCCCTATTTTTTTTTTTTTTTAATGCCCTGGACTTCTGTAAAAGATATCAATTGGAGAAAAGTGCCACGGTTCATAAAAGTTTAAAAACTATTTCTGTAGACCAGGATATAGATATATAATCTAAATATCAATGGGATAATTTAGGCCAAGCACATATTATAATACCAGCCCACCCCCAAATCCAACTCTGAAAGCATTCATGAACAACGCTCATCTAATAAAGGAGGGGCTTACATGTCCCTCAGGCAGCAAAGCTTCCTAAGTATCTTCTTTACCTATCCTGATTCTTTCTCCAGTATTGCAATCCTTGTGGCACTGCTGGTCTCTCCCTCTGTTTCCCTCTTTATCTCTTTCGCTTTCCTTGAAACACAAATACACACTCTCAACTCTCACACACCCGGCTGCCTTCTCCCTATGCCTGCATTGACACCTTTGTTTCTCCTCCACCCCCCACTCCACCTTGACTCTCACCCTCGGGAGTTTGACATCTGTATGAGTCATGCCTTTTCATGCTCTCTATTCTTGATGCTTTGATGTTGGGGGGCTTGCTGACTCTGAAAGGACTGCCCTCAATTCTTATAGACAGGGAAGGACGCAGGCTGGTGTGTCTGTCCTATGCCAGCCACCCGATCCAGAGCCCATACCCCAACCGCCAACTTTATGGGGCTCTTACACCCTGAGCCACTGCTCTTCTGCCCTAATAATCCCAGGGCCAGGGGCCAGAGAACTAGGGACAACCCCCAGATCTCAGGGCTCATTGCAATTATTTAAATTAGACTACCCTAAGGTTGGCTGCCCTGCCTCACTCATTCCTTCCGTGGAAACCTCAATAGAAGCTCTTGTCCATGTTTTCCCACCCCCATTTGCCTTCAAACTGACCCTGATGCTTCCCCAGGGACAACCCTCAAAGCACGGGATTTGCGTGTGCAACAGTCCTTTCACTGGCAATCATCTCCTGATCAGTGAGCCCATCGTACGGAAATAATCATAAAACCCGTGTTTTAGAGAAACTCTCTTTTCTCAGAGCTCAGCCTCTCGCTCTCGGCTTCTGCAATCTGCTTTTTCAACAGTGATTAACCCAATGAAACCAAATCTGCTTCCCAAGATTCTTCCTTCCAGAAGAAAGGTATATACATGTGGATTCTGAAGAAACACTTTTCCCCCAACTAAAGACACAAACACATACGGATACACACGAGGATGCATCTGCCCCTGTCCCTTACTGACTGCCCCGGCTCCCAGCTCTGCCCTACCCTGAGCCCCTCACGGCCCTCCCGTAGCTGCTGTCTTCTTGGGCGTCACCCTCTTCCTTTCTCCTTAAATACAGCCTTACACGTGTCCCTCTTGGCCTGAGCTGCTTCAGTCGTTCTGAGAAATGATCCCAAGGCCACTTCTTCCGCTGCGCGTCCTTCACCTTCATTCCTCATATGACCTTTACCACAGCGACCTTTGTCACTGGGTTACAATTTCCTGGTAGCTGTCTGCTTCCGTAGCAGGTTGGGTGGTCCGCGAGGCCAGGGCCCGCAGAGCACCCGGCTTACGGTGAGCTCACAACAAATATTTCCTAGTTGAATGAATGAATGAATGAATGGGTTTGACTTGTGCTCTCTGTCCTTTGCCCTTCCCTTTCCTCCTGGCCATCACCCATCAGGCACATGCACGCACACACACACACACACACACACGCACGCACACATTTCTTTACCTTAAAATGATGCCTCTGTTTACCTTTGGGCAAATACACACTGAACAGCTCCACGGAAACCATGCAATTTCTTTCTTTTTTTTTTAATAATAATTTTTATTATGTTATATTAGTCACCATACAGTACATCCCAAGTTTTTGATGTAATGTTCCATGATTCATTACTTGCGTATAACACCCAGTGCACCATGCAATATGTGCCCTCCTTAATACCCATTCAATTTCTTATATATGATTTATAGGCAGTGTGTCATGAACTGAGTGGTAAAGGGAGGATTTAATTTTTTTTTTTTTAATACGTGAGAAAGATCTGAAAACATGGATTTGGGTTCAGGGAAAGGGACGTGAAAGAGGCAGAAAAAAAGATCGGGAATGAGTGAGTGGAAGGAAGGAAGGGAGAAAGGAGAGAGAGAAAGAAGGGAGGCAAGAGGAAGAGAAAAATCAGTAGACAGACTGTTCCTGCTGGGAGGGGTCTCTTGTCTGGTATGCTCTGGGAAAGTGGGGTGTGGGACCCCGTTGCCCCAAACCTTAACTTATTTCCCTGTTAACACTATCTCTGCATCGTCAAGTTCTTCTTGGACCACCGTCAACATGTAGGGATGTTACACTCTGGCTTGTATTTGGATGCAAATTGCTAGAAACACCCCAAGAGCAGGAAGGTGCTGATCTGACACTGTGGGGAGCCATTCAGATGGGAATTGTTCTGTGGGCTGTGCCCCCACCCCATGCCTTTTCTCCAGACTCGAGGACAGGTGCAGGTCTGGTGCCCCTTGTGGCCTTCTACTTCTTTCTCTCTGTCTAAAGAAACATGACAGATAGGTACAAGCTCTGGACCTATCTAAGCTCCATGAAGCAGATGGCATTGGAACAATAGGTAAGCTTTCGGTGTGCCAAATTGGGGGTGGTGGAGCTGTTCGTTCCAGGCCCTTCTCCCCACGCCTGCGGCTCATGGCTACCTCCATAAAGATGTTGTTGGCTCCAGGGAGAGGGGATAAGGACATCTGGGTCTCTAGCCTGTCTGCCTACTCGAACAGAGATGTCGCTGCTGTCTCTTTCCGACCTTGTTTATCTCTTCCTTCCCCTGGTCCCTGCTCCATTCCGTTGTAATTTCAGCCACGGGGGAGGAAAAAAAAAAGTCAGATATGGAGATATCACTGGAGCAAATGGCATTTACCGTTAATGTGGCGGCAAATGGCCTCCTCCCTGACTTGTCATGTTTTAACTCTGTTAAGGAAGGAGGTGACAGTGCACTTCTCTTCTCCAGGCCCAAAGGCCAGGGAAGACGTTTCATCTGGGTCATTAACTCTAAGGCATGATTTTACCAGCCGCACCTCTCTGCGGAGCGTGTGCACGGGGGACAAATGGTGACATAGCAGCATTTGCCAGCAGAGCCCGGTGCTGAGCGTTAGGACCTCGGTTCCCATCTACGTCCTCGGCTCACGAGCTGTGTGTCCCCAGATTCCCAATCCCGCCTTAGTGTTCTCACCTGCGAAAGGAAGGTGGCCGCCTGTGCCTGGCCTGCTTCGAACAGCGATGGCAAGGCTGTCCTGAATAAGTGTGAAAGTCACTGGAGGCTAACGCTGGTTAAGTATCCATTATGATGGTGGCTACTTTGTGTTGGGCTGCCGGCTGATTGCCCATTCTGCAGATTTTTTGTTCTTCCTTTCCAATACCAACCTCCGACATCCTTCCATCTCCAGTTCTCCCTGGATCAAATCCTCCACTCAGAAAAATTTCTAATACCAGCCAATTCCATGTTAATATCATTGCATCCCTTTGTCCCTGGGTTCTCCAGCCCCAGACCACTCTTCGCTATGCCAGCAGAATTATCTCTCAGATACACACGCCTGATCCTGCTCACACCCCCACCGTCGTTCCCGCCGGCGCGAGTTTGCTTACCTAACACAGTCGGACGGAAGTTGGCCATCTGGACTCTGCATTCCAGGCACTGTTAGAGGTGCTGAAACTAGAGCATCGGTGAGACAAAGGAGGTCTCCCCTTCAAGAGGGAGAGACAAAATAAACAGGAAGATGAACAGAGAAGATCATTTTAGTTTAAGTTACAGGAGAGTAGTAAAACCAGGGGTAAGGCAGGAGGGATGGGAGTATGAGCAACACTGGATATCTGAGCTCCACCCAAGTAAGGAAGGATGCGGCTGCGCGCAGTGTGGGGATGGGAAGGTTAACAGGACAAGAAGCTAGCAATTACAGAGGCCTGGCAGCGTGATGGGCTTAGCAGTGCTGCAGAAATGGGGCTGGTGTGGTAAGCAAGGGGCAGGGGGCAGGAGGCCCTGGGACTAAGGAAGGCAGGACCCTGTAGACTATAAGAAGATTCTCAGCTGTATCCTGGGTGCAAAGGGAAGCCTTTGCAGGGTGTAAAGCAGGGGAATGACATGATCAGATTCCCCTTTTACAAAAATCATTCTGGCTGCACTGTGGAAAATGGAATTTTTGTGGTTGAAATTCCAGTAGTGACATTCGGAGCCCCTCACTTGTCCGGTCCGCCTTCCACTTTCAGCCACACCTTCTAGATCTGCCACTGGTCCGGGGCTCTTGGCACGCTCCACTGTCTATGGTTCCTAAATACCACATCCTTTTGCACTTTTAATTCAGCTGTTGCTGTGCTTTCTTCTGATAAAGCCCTCACTGCTGTTCTAGGTGGCCTCGTACCTCTGGCCATCCATGCCGTGTGCGAGAATGTGGAACCAGAACCAGGTTTCTCAAGGGCCTGGAACAGTACCGGGGGTTAATCAAGCAGTGGATATTCAGTGCTCATCCACCCTGTGCCTGGCGCTGTGCTGGGTTCCTAGGATGCAGGGAGAATGACCCAGACATAGTCCCTGCCCATATGGAGCTCATCATCTGAAGAGGGAGGGAGAGTATCCGGGAAATATGGAACAGGTAAGAAAGCCTATATTGCGAAAGATAACCTAGTGCTGGCAGAACTCTTCTTGGAAGCAAAGAATCATAGACTGATGGCCTCCTGGAATCTTTAGCTTATAGAATCAAATCAGACCAGGAAAAAAAAAAAATTCAGGAATTAGAAATGCATATTTATCAAGTCTCTGGAGGATGGGGTGGCTGTATAAGCTTAGAAGTGATAGAAGATACCACAAAGGAAAAGACATAAAGCAAACTGGGAAAATACCCACAGCAAATATGACAAAGGATTACTATCTTTATTATGTAAAGAGCGCATGCAAATCAATTAAATTCACTAAGACCCCAGCAGATAAGTGAGCAGAGGGCACAAAGAGACAATTCTCAAAAGAGGGAAATAACATACAACTGGTGAACAAACACAAGAAAAACATGTTCATTCTCTCTAATAATCAAAGAAACACTTATTAAAACCATGCGATAACATTTTTCGCCTATTGAATTAACAAAGTTTAAATGCAAACGAGAAGCAGCCGGCCAGCCAGTGCTTTCGAGAATGGGATGATGGAGACTCTCAGGCATTGCTGGGAGACGTGTAAACCAGGGCAACTGCTTTTGGAAAACAATTTGGCAATGTGCACGAAGAGTCTTAAAATATGATTTTATTTTAGTAATTTAATTTCTGGGCTTTTTTTTTTCCTAAAGAAAGATTCCAAAAATAGAGAAAGGATCTATGCGTGAAGATTCCCCCCCCCAGCATTATTTATAGTAGCCAAAGGGTGGGGGGAGAAGAACGAAACAGAAAATTAGAGAGGTACAGATAGCCATATAAGGAAACATTCTGTGACCATTTAAAAAGATGTTTATGAAATGCTCAAGTTAAGTGAAAAAGGAGGACAGAAAAGGAACTCTGCATTCAGTATGGTTGTGCTTATAGGGAGAGTATCTTAGGCACACTGACTTAAAATTTCCACATTGTTAGATAGAGCGGAGCTGCCCTGCGGACGTTGGTCTGGGTCCAGAGATGTGGACTTAGCCACCCAGCTCATATCTCCTCGATGGTTAGAGACTTGGCAAAAAAAAAAAAAAAAAAAGCCAGGGAGCAATCCCAGGCTTCCTTGGGGGGAGCCTGACTTGGTTCCCCAATTTCTGAGTGAGCAAGTGAGCACCTGCATGCTTTTAAGAAACCAGGCTAGCGTTCATTTCACAAATGCAAAAACTAAGATCCAGAATGGTTTCGTATCTTGCTCGAGGTTGCACAGATTTGTGGTAGAGCTGGTCCTAGAATTTAGGCCTTCTTTTTTTTTTTATGTTTTTTTAATTATGTTATGTTAGTCACCATACAGTACATCCCTGGTTTCTGATGCAAAGTTCGATGATTCATTAGTTGCGTATAACACCCAGTGCACCATGCAACACGTGCCCTCCTTACTACCCATCACCAGCCTATCCCATTCCCCCACCCCTCCCCTCTGAAGCCCTCAGTTTGTTTCTCAGAGTCCATAGTCTCTCATGCTTCATTCCCCCTCTGATTACCCCCCTTTCTTTATCCCTTTCTTCCCCTACCGATCTTCCTAGTTCTTATGTTCCATAGGTGAGAGAAATCATATGATAATTGTCTTTCTCTGCTTGACTTATTTCACTTAGCATTATCTCCTCCAGTGCCATCCATTTTGCAGAAAATGTTGAGAACTCGTTCTTTCTGATAACTGAGTAATATTCCATTGTCTTCTGAATGCAAACCAATACAGCCTTCTACCCCATCGTGCATCTGGATTAGTGGATCAGATTTGCATTTATTTGGGTGTGTTCGTGTTCATCCATATGCATGTTTGTGGATACGCAGGCCTTTATGTATATTCAGAGGACAAGTAATCAACCATTGTGGTCTGCCTGGAATGTGCTGGTTTTTCACTCAAAGCCAGGCAGCAACTGTTGGTCACCCTAAATGTTTGTGGGCTTCACCCTATTTGGTAAGCACAGGCTTTGTGGTATGTTGGTATGTCTTGGCTGTTTTTTTTTTTTTTGCTGCAGACTGGCTTCCCGTTCTGCTCTGGCCACTGGGCTTCACAGCATCCCGAGCCCGCGGCCAGACAATTCCTGTAACTTGGCCTGGAGTCAGGAGGAGGGGCTCTTGGGAAGCCGCGGGTCTGGTTCCCACGGGCCGGTGTTCCTTTACAGGCAGCCACCACGGCACCATCCAGCCTGCTTCTCGGACGCCAATAAATGTTCCTCTCCTCTGATCCCCCTGATTCGCTCAGGAGTAGATCTGTTTGCTTTCATCACTCAGACATGCACTTGCCTCTTGCCTCGTGCAGCTTAATTAGCTTTAATGGGGGTGGAGACTGTCCTTGGACGGCTTCCCGCAGCTGCCCTCTGCTGGCCAGTAGCCGCATAGGCGGCCGGCACTGGGGACCCAGAAGCTGTGGTTTCTTTCTTTCTTTTTTTTTTTTTTAATGTTTTTTTTATTATATTATGTTAGTCACCATACAGTACATCCCCGGTTTCCGATGTAAAGTTCGATGATTCATTAGTTGCGTATAACACCCAGTGCACCATGCAATACGTGCCCTCCTTACTACCCATCACCAGCTGTGGTTTCTGCCTCCGAGACTGTGAGGTCCAGAGGCCGGTGTTTCCCAGAACGATCTTGACCTGGAGTGGCAGTTATAACAAAAGACCTTTCTGCCAGTCCCGGCACACTGCAAGAATTAACATGTACAGAAATGCCTTCCTTGTGTCCACTGGGAAGATGGGTCATTAAAATTAGCCTGGGGGTTGAAAGCACCATTCTAACTTTATGACCTAGAGCAAGTCTCTGCTTCTCTGGGCCTCGACTTTCTCATCTGTAAAATGGGCACACAACAGTATCCATCATTGGGTTCTTGAGCACCTTAAATGACAGTGCCTGCCACATAAGGCATCTTGAAAAATGGTGACTGTTATTATTGATAAAGATACTATTACGATTACAATTGGAGCACGCAGTGGGACTGCTTAGTCTTCCCAGCAGTGATGGGGGAAGGCTGTATGGCTGGAATGCTCCTGAGCTGGGTCTCGATGCACTGCTAGGATTTGACAATTTTTTTACCATTATTATTATTATTATTATCATTATTACAATGTGCCAAGTGTTGTCCAAGAGGTGAGAAGGGTACAGAAACGAATAATTCACTGGACCCAAGTCAGAGTAACCACACTACATTCGAAATCAAATGGAGAATTCTTATATTCAATCGTGGCATGTTTTAAAAATAATGGTCATAATAACACAATGGCACGTTTGTCTAGCGCTTTTCAAGTTGCAGAGTCCTTTTACAGGCCCCTCAGAGAGATAATGGATGTGAGCACTTCGGAAAATAGACAGCTTTCTGCAAAATTAGGGTGATTTGTATCGAGGGGCGAAGTTTGTCTATATCCTTCATTGACTAAACAAATCGTTTGTTTCCTCCTGTTAGATTGATAAAGACGATCACAGAACCGTAGGATCGTGGACCCTCGGAGCAAGGCGAGACTTTATCTGTCCCTCTTTCCATCCTTTGCTGTCCACAGAATGCCAGTCAGGCAGGAATCCATACTCTGTTTGATTGCGTCTGGGGATGGAGTGCTCACTTCCACTCTACGTAGAGGTCCATCCGTCATCGGATAAGCAGATACATTGAGTGTTCAGCCTCTCCTTCCCGCTTACTGCCTGAATCTAGACAACCAATTATGTTCATTTTGCCCCCAAATATCTCTCAGCATCTTCATCATTACTGTCTCTGCACACATACCACTTCCGTTGCAATGATCGTAATTCTGTATTTGGACAGTCAACTTAAACTCGCCCCCTTCACTCCCAGCCCGTTCTGCATGTTGCTTTGTCACATGCAAGCCTGACGCTGCGTGCCCCGGCCTGGAGTGGTGCAGCCCGCTGAGTGAGGCCTGCGATGCCCTCTGCAGAACCTCTAGCCTTCTCCCGGAGCAGGGGCTGGCACGCGACAGCCTACGGGCCAATTGCAGCCTGTGTGTGCTGTGAACAAAGGATGTTTTTGACATTTTCACATGTAAAATGAGAAATAGACTGGTAGCCTTTTGGTGGCTTAAAGAGTTGAGGACATTGTCTCTTGGGCTTCAAAGCCCTAAAATATCTACCATCCGACCCTTCGCTGAAAAAGTTTGGGGATGCCTACGCGGTGGGTGTCCGCTCCTGACACCCCCACACTCTTGGCTTGCCGGCCACCTGGAATAACTCACCGGACTCGAAGCACAACTTGCTTGATATACCTCTGTGTCTGACCACACTTCATCATTACTTTCCCTGCCTTTCCCTGCCTTTCCCTCTGGTGCACTCTTAGTAACCTTTTTAATGTTGATGCTAAGGCTGATAGCTAATGAGTGCTGGACGCGGATTATGTGCCGTGCACTGTTTAAAGCAATTTATGTGTATTAACTCACTTAAGCCACTCAGTCTGTGAGGGAATCACTATTATTCCCATTTTACAGAGGAGGAAACCGACATGCCAGAGATCAGTTCACTTGCCGAAGTTACAGAGCCCTGGAGTGGCCAGTTGATTAAAGATGCCAGTCTGATGTCCTCGGGGCACACCCGCTCAGGATTCTTGTAGGTGACCTGCTGTTCCCTTTGCTCGGGGAGCTGAGTACCCACCTGGATGATAACACCACCCCTAGAAGATCACCACTCTTTGTGCCAGTGGCCTCCTGCCAACCCAAATGGAGACCTTCTGGGGGCCAGGGGTGACATATGTTGCACTTTTTCTTTCCTCCCAAGTACATATTCCAAGACCCAGCTCACTATTGGTGCCGAGAGCAATGCTCAAGTGAACCGGATTGCAGGGCCCCCTGTGTTAGGCGTTCACGGACAGTGGGGGCCCTGGAGAGCTCCAGCTCCAGGAGAAGTGCCGTTGACTCGAGAGGCAAGGAGCGAGTGAGGACCCTGGAATCTGAAACTCTTCCTCTGAGGCTTGATTGACAATGGGATGGGGATGGGACAGGTTCTTCCAGGCTTGGATTCCCTTGAAGAAGACTGGAAGTGTAAGCTAGGAAGGGCGAGGATATCAGGCTCTAGAAAGGTGGCAAAAAGAAAAACATCTCCAGGTAAAGGTGTTATACATTTCCTATATAATAAATAGCACTAAAGAGTTTGAAATGCTGTTTGATGGCAGAGAAAAGGCATCCTTTAGGCTCTGAGGTCCATGAGTGGGGGCTGATGAAGTTAGAGGGATGTGGATATGAAGGCTCGCTTAGAAATTCTTTGTCTCTGGCTTATTACCGTGGGGTCTAGAAAGTCATCCTTTCTTCCCATCTTGGGGTTTCAGGATGAGAGTGTAGTAGGTTTTTCAGTCCATGTTGGAGAGCTGCAACTGCTTAAGGGATGGGGAAGGCTTAATGACCACCTAGTTCGACCCAATGGAGAGAAATCTTAGGTGAGAAGAAAGCAATTGACTAGAAGGACGGTGACATCTTGCAAGTGGGATCACAGGGACTTCACGCCACCAGATTTGCAGCCTTCCTTTCGTTTCTGGGTATCACTTCCATTCTCTTCTACAGGCTTCCTCCATGAGGCACAGAACGTGTTTCCCTGTGGTTCTCACCATTCATGATCCATGACTGCCTCCCCAGAGAGACTCTGTCTCTTCCTTTAGCTCTGGTGTGCAAATCCAGGGGAAACCGGTTGGCCTGGTTTCTATGGAGGAGTTATCTCTGGGCCGTTTGCTGTGGCCGGGGACCAGGTCCAAGCAACACAGGCATGGCCTCCAGGGTCCCACCACCTTGGATTGAGAAGATACCCCAAGTGGGGATGGTGGTATTGTGTGCTGCATGGCTGCTTCGGTTTATATCCACCTCAAAAGGTGAGAAACAGGGATCCCCACAAGGCTCTTAGGTAGTCTCCACCAGAAATCTCATTTTTTTCAAAGAAGCTGGGGTTAAAGAACACAGTTTTGAATCTTGGGTCTTCCTTTTCGGAAGAAAAGCATGGAAGGCCTCCTACGTGCTGTTTTATATTTAATCTTCAAGGCAAGCATATGAAAAGATAGTATTTACTCCTATCTTACACATGAGGAAACAAAAGCCCAGGTATATCAGTAATCTACCTGAGGTTGCTTGGCTAGTAGAGACCTACCAGGAGGGCCATCTGGGTCCTTTGATATCCCAAGCCCTGTCCCTTTCTTTATACAACTTCATTCTTGCCACTAACTAGAAAGTTGCTCTACACTTTGGCGCATTGGTTTCTTCTTCTATGGGGAGTGATCTTTTCTAATGCAAAAATTCATCTTCTCTATGTAATTGTCACACCCTTTCCTGCTTTTCCCAGCCTCCACAGACCTACGCGTCTCTAACTCTGTGATATCTGACACATCCCATTATTACAGATGAAAGACACTCCTGACCTGTGAATTTCTGGGCAGTAAAGTAATGGGATAGTTTCTAACTTCAGCTAAACCAGATCAGGCTGTAAGCTTGGCTTCTAGGCTAACTACCCGTGTGAACTTCAGTGAGATTCTTCTCTTCTGAACATTGGTTTGCTTACTCCATAGACCCAGGGAATGTGTGCTTGGGCTACTCAAGGACTCTCTCTAAAGCCAGTTCGTGCAAGTGGATTTTTTTAGCTTTAGGAACTTCCCTTGTCCACATCTCTCCAAGGTCCTTGGTTTTCTCATCTGTAAAATGTTGGAAGTTGAACAAAACACGTTGCCTCTTTCCAGCTCTCAAATTCTGAGCCTCTCGCTTCTCTGCACATGAAAATGCATGCCCAGCCCCACCCCTCCCTTTACCCCTCCAGAGGCTCCTGGGCCTGCACAGCCACCTGCCCTACCTCTCTCTCCGCATCAGCCCAGAGACTCCCCCCCCCCCCCCCCCAGCGCTCCCAGAGATAACTCCAGCAGCAGGCTCTCTCCGCCTGGCTCCTAAGGTGGCCACACACTGGGCTAAATAAGCAGCTTAGCAGCTCGGGAAAGGATGACGTTTAGAGTATCACATCTTTTTTTTAGCTTTGCTTTAAAGGGAAGCTGGTTTGGGAATGTGTTGGGAAGATGTCCCTCTAATTTGGTGCTTGGGGCTCTCTGAACCGGGGGGTGCAGGAAGAGGAGTTCTTCTGTATCTCCTTGGGTGCATCCTAAGGGCCGAACCATCAGTGCTGTTTTTCTCCCTTCCCAGGCCCCTTGGAATTTTTTGGCCCCACCTAGAACTCGCCATGCCCCTGGCAGCAAGTCTCTGAAGCACTGGACGTGACGTTAAGAAGTCCGATGGGTTGTGTGACCTTGGGGGAGTCATCTCACCTCTCAGAGGTTCAGACTCGCCCTCTGTGAAGTATTAGCATAATAACGACACTTACTGAGACACTCCATAGCCACAAACAGAGCTTGTGTCTCTGAATGCCTGCGATGACCTAAGCACCGTCTATGAAGATCTCCACGCATCATCACACGTAACCCTCGTAATAGCCCCTGGACTGAAATGCTATCGTTATCACTACTCTGCGGATGAGGTGAGTAAAGCTCAAAGAAGTGAAATAACTTGCTGGTCTAGAAAATGACCTCACCTAGAATTCAAACCCAGTTTTCTGTGACTCCTGCATTCTTAGTCTTCAGCCACATAGCTGGGCGTAGATGGCGTTCCCATGACCTGTTGCTACAAACTTAGCAAGATGAGACAAGCACCATTATACCACGCTTCTGGATTTCATGGGCAAAGGAGTTGGGCAGGGCACAGTGTGGATGCCTTGTTTCTGCTCCCCAGTGTCTGAAGCCTCAGCTGGGAAGATCCAAGAAGTCTAGAGGGTGGTCTAGCCCCTGGGCTGGGGTGACTCACAGATGGGTCTCATGCTGAAACTGCTCACTGGAACACCCACATTTAACTCTCCATGTAGACTAGGCGCCCTCACGGCAGGGTAGCTTGCAGGTGTTTGCACTGCTGACTTGTTGGTGCAGGGGCTCCAAGAATGAATGTTCTAGTGAGACAGTAGAAGCTAGGTGGTCTTTTATGATCCAGTCTTAGAAATCACATGGCAGGACTTCTTCCTGCAATCTGGTCAAAGTGGTCATAAACCTATTCAGATTCAAGGGGAAGGACATAGAGATCCACCTCTTAATGGATGGAGTTTTAAAGATTTTTGCGGCCATGTTCTAAAACCACCGGTGATGGGATTAGCTGTGATCTATTCTGGGGCATCCAGCTAGATTGATAAAGACTGAAGAATCTGATAGGATCGGGGCCAAAGGCCATAGTCCGCTGGCTCTATGATCAGCCTAAAAATGAGCTTTCTAAGAGTCCAAAGAATAGCGGACAAAACGGTGGAGAAAGCTCCTTTTGATCTGAGTCAGCACTGTTATTTGAGGCGACCTAATCTAGGGTATCCTGTAACTTCACCGAGGCTTCCAGCAGAAGAGATGGGTGAGACTGATCAGGGAGCAGATTATGACCATTTAATTTTGTTTCCTGATGATGGATCTTGGTGGAGGGCCTGGGTTTGGGAATCAGTCAGACATGGGTTCAAACCCAAGCTTGACCGTTTCCCAACTCCGTGAACCCAAACAAATGACTTGACCTTTCTAAGTTTCCGTTCACTTTTATGCAAACAGGATAATACAAGCTACCTGTACGGGGACTCTTCTGAGAAATCAACAAGAAAGCGCCGACATGGCCCCTGGAGCATAGCATGCATTTATAAGTGTTACTTATAATTATTCATGATTCAATTCCTCATTAAACACATGGTTATTGAGCCCTTGCTATGCGGCAACCACTGTTCTACGTGTGTATTCTTTTTGTCATTGTTGCCATCATTAGCAGCAGATGTGGTCTGCCTGCTTGGAGAAGCTCCTCAGATGGAAGTTGAGAGCTCAGGGGAAGGGTTGAGCCACCAGGGAAGTAGACGAAGCAGGCTGGGGTTCAAGGAACCCAGACCAACAGCCAGTTGTGCCGACTGGGTAACCCACAGGGAGAGGGAAAGCCCCGAACTCCATGTGGGCACATGGGTCCTGCAAGTCTCCTTGACTTATCCTTTCTGGGGTGGATGTACCTTATCAGGCTAGACTTGGGTAAGGGGTTCGCGGGTCCCCGCAGCGCTAGTTGTCAGTGCCTGAGATGTAGGAGTGGGGGAGGGGAGAAGCAGGGGCCACACCCTCCTCCCTGGAGTTGTGAGCCTCCGATGAGACAACAGGCAAGAAGGTGCTTTGTAAACAGGGAAGGTATGACAACATTAGGAATCACGCGGGAGATGCGCCTCGGAAGCCAGCCACGCTGTCTGCATTTTTCTCCATTTCTTAATGGGATGCATAAGGAAAAGCACACTCTTAAGTCAGACTCTGCATCTTATTAACTAGGATCCTTTTGACAAATTCTTCTCTCTGAACCTCGGCCTTCCCACCTGTTAAATGTGCATAATGACAACAATAACCATCTTAATTGTGAGTATTAAATGAAACCTCCAGGTGAAGATTTGGACGTGGAGTAAGCCTGTGTTTTTCAAGGTGTCCGGGGACTCCTGCATTAGACTCCCCGATGCACCTGTTTAAAATATAGACCCTAGGGGCGCCTGCGTGGCTAGTTGGTTAAGCATCTGCCTTCGGCTCAGGTCAGGATGCCAGGGTTCTGGGATCGAGCCCCATGTCGGGCTCCCTGCTCAGAGGGGAGCCTGCTTCTCCCTTTCCCTCTGCTTGTGCTCTCTCTCTCTGTGAAATTAAAATAAATAAATAAATAAATAAATAAATAAATAAATAAATAAAATCTTTAAAATAAATAAAATAAAATACAGAACCTACATCTACTCCTACAAGAGCTTCTTCACCCTTATTTTGCTCCATATTTCCCTATAGCCTGGATCATCTGATACACAGCATACTTCTTCATTTTTTATTGTTCGTTCCCCCCATTTTCTTTTCTACGAACACAGTCAGAGTCGAGACTTTTTGCTGCTAGAATAGTGCTTGATAAGTAGGAATAAAAGAACACAGGAATGAATGAGTGAGAATCTCTGGAAGGGAGTTCTCCAATCAGCCTTTTCTTAAGTCATCCCAGGGGATTCTTACACACACTCAGGTTGGAGGACCACCAAATAAAGGGCTTAATCAACATTGGTGGTTTTCCCCTTCCTTTCTCCTTAAGCATCTTAAATTTGTTTCACTTGCTCAAAGAACCAAATTACCAAGGTGAGATAAGAAAGTGAGTAACCCGAGGATGGATTGGATTACCTGGCAGCCCCCATGCTCTGCTGTAGAGCTATCCAGGCCTTGAAGGGAGCAGGCTCTGTTTTGGTATATTCTGATGGCAGAAGGGTATGCAGCACTTAGGCACTGACCCCTCATGACTGGGTGCCTGGGGTGCAGAATCCTAGGAGACCTGGAGAAAGCAGTCTGCCTACTGACCCCACCTTCTGCTCAATTTGACCCAGGGCCTTGCTTACTTGATGCCCGTGACATTAGACTGGGAGGGTGGCCTAACGTAGGACCAAATAGGGCTTGGCCTCTGCTCTAGCAGGATGGACCACGGTTCAGAACTGGACCCTGCTTCCTGAACTGATCTGGCTCTGGTTTGGGAGACAACCCAGGATGGCTGGCTGACCAGCATCCAAAAGCCATGGAAATAGGTAGAGGGTTGAGGTCCTACCAAAGACTGGAGGAGACAGGGAAGGGAACTGGCGTACAAGGCATACCTGCAACCCTATCGTTCATATATCACCTCTCCGTCTCTGAAGGTTTTGAAGGTCTGGCGGTTACTGGCTGTGTGACTTTGGGTCATTGACTTCCCTCCCCGAGCCTTGATTGTGTCATCCATAAACTGGGAGTAGTAATAACATCTCGTAGGGGTCTTCATGTGGATTTAATGAAGATCAAAGAACTCCATTGGGCATACAGTATGCCCTACATGTTTTCCTTCTGTCTTTTTTAACTCCATAAATCCCAATTCATGTAAAGGAAAACAAAGGAGAACGTCAGGTGGAGGAGGGTGCCTGCTGCTGGGCACGTAACATGCAGCTCTGGGGCCAAGAGCCAAGGGGAGGGATGTGCACGCCGGGGGAATTTTGGAACCACTTGACTTAAGAAGCTCAGGCTAATCAATCCCTCTCAGCTCATCACGGGACTTGCAATCAGGGCCGCCCCTGCTCACCTGCTGCTCTGTCCTTGGGGAAGCTGCCGGAGCCAATCATGGAGCATTGTTCTCCCAGCTCAGCTCCTTAGAAGAGCACTCTGGGCTGGCTAGGAGACAGCAGGAGGACTCATGGAATCCCAGGTATGGGGTTTAGGTCTGGATGGTCCAGTGCAATACCTTCAATTCTCTCACGAGCATAAGGAGGTGATGTGACTTAGCCAAGGTCACAGAGAAAGCCTTTCTGGAAGGGAGGAGATTTTTATATTTACTGGTGTTTCCATTCAGTCATTCAAAAGGGTTTATTCATTGCCTATTATGAGCGCAGGGCACCCCAGGTCACACAAGGCCATGCTGCATTCCTTATTCGACCTCCTTTCCACTGCTTCGTGCTTTTTTCTCTTAAGACCAAAGGCATTCTGGTGGTAACTTTACTCAGACCTGGATGAGGGCCACGGAGGTGTTCCTGCCTGCCCCTTCATCCCCTCCAGCTCAGTCCTAGATTCTCAAGCCCTAGAAATTGCTCAGGACACCAGGAAATGGTGGGTCCAGTTGGAGTCAGTGGAATTTACTTTATTTGAATTGACTTGAACTGAACGAAATAGAATTACAAAACTAAATGGAAATAATTGAATTGAAATATCGCAAATTGGATTGAATCGGAATTAATTGAAATGAAATAAATTGAGAATGTATTGAATCATGGTACTAGAAAAGATATGGGCATCACCTCCCCGACCCTGCTCCTTGTATAGTGAGAGAATTAAAGCCCAGCAAAGGGGAGTGTGGGGCAGGGTGTGATGGAGGGTCAATGACTTTGAGAAGGTCAAGAAAAAGTGGCAGAGCCAGGCTTTCAAGCCAAGTCATCTGACTCCCTGGTCAACATCTATCTCACTCTCCCATATTTCCAGAATGAGTAGAATCTGAGGCTGGATTTCTGAGAGGCAAGCCAGAAGTCAGTAGAAACCAGCAAGTGAAAAGGACTTTGGGAAAAATGATGTGCCCAATTTTAATAACCTCTCTACCTTCTAATGAATAACCAAGCTTATTGGCCAGATAGGAACAGATAGTTCCTGTCTAGGGTGTGGTGAACACACGGGGAAAGAGAAGCTTAAAGCCTCTGAGCCTAGTGGCAGAAGGAATGGAAGCCAATTTCTTTGGCCGTGATTCTTTATGAAATTGAATTTACTTCGAGGAATAGAGATGTGATACTTGTAGCTGACTACCTTCCTTGAATTCCCAATCACAAGATCACTGTGCCTGAAAGTCTGCCATTAGTGCCGTTCCTTGGATAATGTTTAAAAAGAATTCTATTGAAATGCACATGTGCTAGCTGGAGGAGATAGTATATTTAATATCCACATATTAGTGTAATAACCTTATTGTATCAACTATCTGACACCAGAATGAAGGCTTGTATGGATGGTGGAAAGAAGTATCATTTGCAATAGGGAAGTTGGTTAAGATCGGTGGCCAATGCTATTTTAAAAAATTGATATAAATTGCTCTACCCAAGAATTTAAATCCAAAAATCTCTATAATGAGGAGGCATTATTCTTATAATGAAAGCATTATATAATAATAGTCTGGACGCCTAAAGAAAAGACAAATGGTAGCCCACTGACCTCTTACGCCCTTCTCTCCCCACAAATAATCATAACTGCTAATCAGTGTTCAACGTAAGAATTAAGTTTCACAAGTAGTCTTCACACCAACGAGGGGAGGCATGTCAGGCACTCTTGGCCTCATTTTACAGAGGAGAAACTGACCCCTGAGATTTTCAGTAATGCACCTTCCGTCTCGCGGTAAATCAGAGGCAGAAGGAGGACCAGAGCCTCCATCTTGGCTCCTCAAATCCAGAAGTCTCTCAGGCATATTATATATACACTGTGCCACTGCAATCGATTTCCCATCGTCGTTCCTTGGTTGCATGGGATGGGGGGGCAGAAGTCATGGGGTGGGCACCTCCAAAAGCCAAGGGTGGCTACAGTCCATTTCACAAACTTGAGCGGCCGGGGGGCAGCCTCTGGAGTGTGTAATCACCCTAATGAGCTGTGGCGCTTGTCAAGGTATGTGGTCAGGACGCTTGTTGCTGTGATCTGGACATAATCGGGGCTGCCACAGAACAGCAAACTGGCCGACAGGCTCTCAGCAAACCACAGGCTGGGCAAAATGACACACCGAGGGATGTCGCCAGCTACCCTGGCTCCAGGGTTCTTTAATGTTTATGATCACAGTTGTCTCTTGCCAAGAAGCACTCAAACCAGAAGTAAGGGTCCTGTAGGAATAGATGGGGGAGGGGGTGCTGGTAATAGATTTTGGCAGCAGGGTGGGTCCTGACTCCATCCCCAAAGGTTTTAGATGAAAGTGAATTGGACTCAGGAAGATTCCCAAAGGGGAATTGCAGTCACTTCAGTTAGACAACACGCATCTCCGATCTCCATCCATAATAGGGATTCTCTCAGGACGTGGCCGCACGCTGAGCTCCGTGGACAACACAGGGGAGGAGCTCCAGGCCAGCCACTGAGTGGCTTCCATCACTGTGGCTTTGTTCCAGGGTCCATTTTTACTCCAGTTCCAGTAACTGAATTGTTTTATGTTTCCTATTGATCATGTCTCTGTACTTGTTTCTGCCGTAAGCACCATTCAGTCCACGACTACTTCATGGGTACTGTTTGTATGATAGGCACTGTCCTAAATCCTGGGAATATAGAGGTAAAAATGGTGGGCAGTGTCTGCATGGCGATGATATTCCGCGGGGAGACAAATAAACAACAAAAACAAAACAAATGTAAACTGTAATATCAGGTGTGGTGAGTCTTATGGAGAAAAATAAATGAAGCAAAAGCATCAAAGATATTAATCTAGTTGGCTGGGGTAGGAGGGTGAGGTGGCCAGGGAGGGCTTCCCTGAGGATGTAGCATTTGAACAGTCTTATTTGGCGGGAAAAGGAGTCCTGTGGCTGTCTGGAAGAAAGTGTTCCAGGTGCCGGGGGTCAAGGGCAAAGACTCTGAGATGGGGACAAATGGGGAATGTCAAGGAGCCATTAGTAGGCCAGCAAGCCTTCAGTGAAATGAGGACAGAGGGCAGCTGTAGGAAATGAAGTCAGATAGGGAGCTGGACCCAGTTCCTTACTGTTAGGTTGGCTGGACAGAGCCTTGAAGGCCAAGGTAAGCTTGCTGGAATTCACAGTCTGGTCTATGTTCTGCCAGATTCCTCCGATGTTAGTGACATCTACCTGGGGTCCAAGATGGCTCCCTCCATGCTCTTGCCTGATGGTCCCTAAGTCAGCTGATTCCAAATGTCAATTTCTTTCTCTAGGCTTCTCCATACAAGCCAAGAGCAGCAGTTACTAAAGCTGAAAGACACAGAGAGGGTTCACAAGTCCCCATGTTTACATTTTTTTTTCTTTCCCCTTGGGATTGAGCCCAATTTCATTACAGCTGAAGGCCAGTCCCTGCTGCTTGCTTGTCTTTGCCCCAGTGGATCCACGATACTGTTGCTTGCTCTGATGATCTCCAGAAGGACTCGGGAAGCTGGCTTTGCTAGAGAAAAACAGGAGTACTTCGTGATGGAGATTGTAATTGGAAAGAAGTTTGAATAATTGATGTGTTTTCTTCATTATCGTTGGTGGGCAAAACTGGCCCCAGTCAACGCTTCAGGCTCTTGCCTTGCCACACCCCACAGCCCTAGTTCAAGCCCGTGAGTGTTTGCACACACTGCACACTCCTCCCTCTGCCAGGAATGTGTATCCCCCACTCCTCTTCACTTAAACATCTACTCACAGGACAGATTTTTTTTCTGAGAAGTCTCTTGACAATCCCGGGTTGCTATGCAGTCTTCTGGTGGGTTCCTTTGGCATCTTGTCTTCCCCTGCCCCCTTTTATATGATGCTCTAATTAGCTAGTCCTAAACGTATCCTCCCCTAGAGAAGACCCACCTCAGGGCTGCGATGAGGGGTGTAACTCGATGGTTAAAAGCTTCACGAGAGTCACGCTGCTTGAGTTCAATTTCTGTTGCCGCCGCTTGCTAGTTCCGTAGATTGGGGCTAAGTTATTTATTTCCTCCGTGCCTCTGTGTACTCCTCTCTAAAACTGGGAGGGTAATAATGCTTTCTTATTAGGCTACCTGGTTATGATAATCAATGCCAACTGATCTCCTTGTGTCTCCTTTTACCCCTCACATAGCAACCACAGTGAGTGCTTTAAAAATGTGCTCTTTCCACAGATTTTTCACCTGCTTATAACCTGTTTCTCGTTATTCGGGTCTCAGGTCCCATAACTGTTCAGAATGGCTTTCCGTGGCCATTGCATTTGAAGTAGGCTCTCCCCCCATCCAAGCTACCCTGTCCCATTACCCTTCAGACTCATGAGCAGTGCTATCTACCGAACATTTTCAGTTCTACTGCCTTCTGTGGACTGGACAGGATAACACCCGGTGTTCCTTGATGTTAGGTGGGACCCTGTGCCTAGTTGTCAGCAAAAAGAACATTAATTACTCTGAGCTTTTCAAGATTTTTTATTTATGTGTTTTTAGAGAGAGAGAAAGAGAGCACACAAGCACATGGGCAGCAGGGAGGGGCAGAGGAAGAGGGAGAGACGGAATCCCAAGCACGCTCACCTGATTCAGGGCTCGATCGTATGATCCTAAGATCACGACCTGAGCTGAAATCAAGAGTCAGACGCTTAACTGACTGAACCACCCAGGCGCCCCTTCTGAGTTTTCTATTGCCAATGCAAAACCTTCCAGAGATCTCACTTCCCTCTGGTATGGTAACAGGCAGTACCCAAGATGAGTCCCTATATGATGATGGCGAGAAAAGATTCCTTTGTCCTCCAGACCCAGGATGTAGCATAAACAGCAATAAATCTCAGACTCTCCATTTTTAGCTAAGGAATGGCTTCGCAGAATAAAGACTACACTTTCCAGGTCCCCTGACAGGTGGTATCACCATGTGACAAGCTCTGGCCAATGTGATGTGAGCAGAAGCACGGTTGGCCCCTTCTGAGCCTGGCTCTTAGACAGAAAGCCATGCCCTCTCCTTCCTACTGGCTAGAAGATGGAAATGCTGACTTCAATTCTAATAAGCCAACAGGGGAGATACTGTTGAGACAGCAGAATCAGAAGTAAGAAAGGGCCAGTTTTCCTGACAGTGTGGAATTATCACACCAGCGCTGGATTCCTTATGTGTGGGCTGTTATATGATTAAAAATATACTTTTTATCTTGTATAAGCTAATGTTATTTGGGGTTGCCGTTCTAATGATCAGGTCTGTTTATTCACCAACATCCTACTTCAAGTCATCTTGCTCATTTATTCGACTGACTGGTGTCTATTCCCACTGCCCCCACACACATGCACACACCTGTACGTTCTCGTAGAACAGGAATTCTTGGGGCGCCTGGGTGGCACAGCGGTTGGGTGTCTGCCTTCGGCTCAGGGTGTGATCCTGGCGTTATGGGATCGAGCCCCACATCAGGCTCTTCCGCTATGAGCCTGCTCCTCCCTCCCCCACTCCCCCTGCTTGTGTTCCCTGTCTCACTGGCTGTCTCTGTGTTAAATAAAGAAATAAAATCTTTAAAAAAAAAAAAAGAACAGGAATTCTTTCTTTCTTCTTCGTGGCTGCGTCCACAGAACTTAGCACGCCGCCTGTCATAGTCTAAGTGTCTAAGAATATCTGTTGAATAATGAAGTGTAAATGACATACAGTAATCACTGAATAAATCATTATTGATTGTTATTAGATATTACTCTTCTTTACATTTCAGAACAGGCTTTTCTTCTCTCTGTCGGAAAGCTTTGATCACGTGACAGTTCCTGAGGCCTCTGATGTTTCTCCTGCTTGCAAGAGCATTTCTCTTCTTTCTTATTTACCAAATCCCTTCAAGAACGAGCTCTGGGCTCATGTCAGAGACTTACAGGACGTGATGGCTCTAAGGGACCTCAGCAGCCACATGGCATGACTCTCTCATTTTACAAGCCCGTGAACAAGCTCAGAGAGGGGGGATTAACTTGTATTTTAGTCAGTTTGGGCTGTTGTAACAGAAGACCGTAGATCGGGTGGCTTAACCACAACAGAAATTTATGTCTCACTGTTCTGAGGCGGGAAGTCCAAGACCAACGTGTCAGCAGATTCGCTTTCTGGTGAGATCCCACGTCCTGATGACAACTGTTGACGTCTTGTATCCTCCATGACGAGAGAGGGCAAGAGAGCTCCCCAGCATCTCTTTTCTAAGGGCACAAATCTCACTGACGAGGGCTCCACCCTCAGGGCCTAAGTGTCCCCCAAAGGGCCCACCTCCCAGTACTACCGCCCCTGGACTAAGGATGGCAACATATGAATTTGGAGGGGGACACAAACATCCAGCCCATAGCAATTTGCTACAAGTCACATAGTGAATCGGTGAGAGAAGGGCCCAGAATCTAGGATTCTTGCCCTTCTTTTAGTGAGCTTATTATCACAAGAATTTCCAACTCCTCTTGGGTGAGTTATTCTTTGATTGGACTTCAAAGATACAGGTGGACTCTATCTCTTAACATCTCCTCCACTGGGGCTTTATAGTCGCCGTGCAAAAGTGTCCCCACCTTTGTACTTCACGACTTGCCCACATGTGGAACCCAAAAGGGCTAAAGCCAGAAGGTCCCTCAAAGGTGAGTTAGGTAGCCTCCTTGTTCTCCACGTGAGGACCCTGAGGTCCAGAAAGATGAAGAAACTTCTCTGACTACACTTGGTCCATTTAGAGACAGTGGGAGGAACTTCTGGCATTCTCGATGGAAATGTTGCTCAAAGTGGGAGTGTGACGTTTGGGGAGATGAGTCCACGGCCCAGGAGGTTTTACACTGAGGCTTGACAGGTGGATAACAGGGACATGGGTGAGAGACTTGGTGATCACGTGAGTGTCCATAAGAACGAATCGTGTGAGTTTCAGTAAAATCGGCTGCTGGCCCTGAGAATAAATACAATTCAGCACAATAAATACGGCATGCCCTAGGATCTAATACAGTAAAGTCAATGAGGTGGTCTGCATCTCCTTTCTTCATCAGTGTTAGCCTCCTCAAGTCCAGGAGAAGTGAAAGAAAAACTAGAACAATAATGCCTGTCACAACGCAGGCGTCTGGTAAAAGTCCTTGAAATCAGTTCATCTGACCCATTGAGTTTTTTGCAGCTTCCCCTCTTCTTCTGATCCCCTATAGGCATCTTACATGGCCCAGCACTTCCCAGAAGATTTGATCAATAAGCTCCTCCATTTAAAACAAACAAAAAAAATGCTTGTTTGATCAAATACTCACGATGTGAGTTAACATAGTCATGGTTCTGGGATGCCCCATGATTAAAAAAAAAAAAAAATTCCTGAAAAGGAGAAAAACGTGTGGAACTTCTCAACTCCATATTTCTCTACAATATTTGATCACAGAATCCTTTTAAAATTGATTTTGCAAACCATGAATATGTCAGAGAACACTCTGGAAAAACCAATGTAGCCCAAACCCCTCCATTGGTGTGTGGGGGGGAAAAAAATAGAAGCTCAGAGGAGAGAAATTGGCAGAAGTCAGGACACAAACCCGGGGCCTCTAAGCCAGAGTCCACTGTGTGCGGTGTCTCCCCGTGAGTGAGATGGCCCATTCCTAAAGCAGTTCTGAACGGTCCATGTTTCATTTAACAGCTCATCTGTCAATGGATCGTGTCACAGAAATAGGCGACCAAGACACTGTGTTGTGAAATGAATGGATTTACAAACCGGGGGATCAGCCCTGTGCCCTGCTCATTAGGAGCAATCTGCATGTGGGACATCAGTGGGACAGGCCCAGCGAGGGATTTGTTTAGCTCGTTTAGAGTAATGGAGACAAGGGATTAATCACTTCGACACCAAGTCGCCGTGCCTCTGTGGCCCCAAGAGCACGGCCACCCAGCTGAGCCCGCTGATGCTATCTTGTTTCCAATCTCCATACCAGGCTGTGCTCTCCCTTGTAGTCCAAGCCTCTGGGGTCTGGCCTGGGACTTCCTTCCACAGAGCATGGACCAACCACCAGGCCTGGAGGAGCAACTCGGAAGTTGGTCATGGACTCTCTGTTCTCTAAAGGCTCCCTTCTCAAATTTTCATACATATTGGAGTTGGTATCACAAGTGGTTTTCATATATAGGGAACCCTACCTGTAACTGCTCCCACCCTTTCCTTGACTTCTTCCCTCCCATGCAGTAGGAACCCTCTTCCCACCAATGACCACTCCCCCGCCTGCGCCCTGCACCCCAATGCTCTCCACCATCTCTGTTTGTCTTCCGGCCTCTGTTCTCCATCTCTCACCAACATTTCCCTCTCTATGGTTCTTCTCGGAAGTTTACAAATACACTCTATTATTTTCCTTTTGCATGTATGCATAAACAGAGAGGTTAATTAAGTTGCCCAAGGTTACACAGCAAATGAAACAATAAACACATGTCCCTTCAGCTACTGAAAAGTTCTCTACTCTTCTCCAAATCCAGAGTTCTCAAAAATATTGTCTGGCATGCAGTCTCAATTCTTCCCCATGTTATTTCATTTTCAGCTCACTCCAGATTTCTGCCTTATCACTACTGCCTAAATTCAGTCACCTTCATGTTGCCAAATCTGAGGTGTGTTCTGAAGTCTTCACTTCACTTGACCTCTCAACCATCTGAAAAACATTGCCACTCCCCTTGGAATCCTCTTCTGATTCTCCTCCCACTTGGCTGTACTCATTCTCCGTTTCCCCTGCCAGCCCCTCCCTTCCTACCTAAGATGTTGAGCTCCCCAGAGCTTGATCCCAAGTCTCCTCTCCTCCTGGATTCCCTGCTTTGCTCTATTGTGTTCTGCGTTTCTCACTGTTCACTTCCTCCCTGGGCAGCACAGACCCTTCCCATGATCAAGTTTCATCTCCCTGCAATGGCTCCCACCTTTATGCCCCCGGTCCAAACTCTCTTTTGAGACGTAAGCTCATGACCACGCTTGCCCTGACACTTCCTGACACCTGTCCCCAACTGCAATCTTCACCTCTTGCCAGCCTTCTGCTTCTTTTCCTCTTGTGTTTCTCATCTCCCTTAATCACCTAATTTCTTTTCTTTTTAAAGATGATTTATTTATTTATTTATTTGAGAGCGAGAGAGAGCATGAGTGGGAAGGGCAGAGGAAGGGAGAGAGAATTCCAAGCAGACTCCGTGCTGTTCATGACCCTGAGATCACAACCCGAGACAAATCCAAGAGTCTGACACTCAACCGACGGTGCTACCCAGGCACCCCAATCACCTAATTTCTTATGTCAGAAACTTGGGGGGCACTTGGACACCTGGCATTCCCTCTTCCCTCTGCTAGCACAGATCGTCAATCACAAAATCTTACTGAGTCTACGTCCAAAACGCAGCGCAGATCTACTGGCTCGTCACCATTCTCACTGCGTCCCCCCGGGTCAGAGACAGCCACCAGGTCACTTGATGCCCTTCTGATGGGCTCTCAACATTGGAGGCAGCATGCTTGGTTTCATTTTTTAAATCATGATCATTTTGCTCAACCACTTAAAACCTCCAGTGGCTTCTCTTTAATCCTAGAATGCCGGTCACAATCCTTCTCCTCATCTACAAAGACCTGGCATGATCTGACCCCTCATCCTACCTCTCTGCATACTCCTTAGCTGCAGGGTCCACTCACTCTGGCATTTCGTCTGCTGCTTTAATGCTACTTGCTCTTTCCTATCCCGGGGCATCTACACCTGCCGGTCCCTTCCCTTTAAAAAACATTCATTTCTTACCATCACCCTTGAGAGAAATATTTCCTGACCCACTGAATCAGGTCAGTCCTCCTCTCTACCACCAGCACGAAAACTCATGACCTCCTATATTTTTCTTTCATTGCATTAATTGATAATTTCCTTACACAATCATTTGTACAGTTTACAGGCTTCACATCTGCTTCCTTGATTGGAACATAGCATCCATGAGGGCGGGCACCAAGGCTTGTGTGCTTTATGATTCCAATACCAGCACTGCAGTTGTCGCATAATCCTTGTGCAAAAAAATGCATGCAGAATAAATACAAATAAATGGCATGAAACTGTTGTTGAGAATGAAGGGCATCAGATGTAGACTATTTCAATCCAAGATACTTTATCTCACTGGCTGTCTGTGGCCTTGTCTGGGAAATGAAGGAAAAAAAAAAAGAAAAAGCCCGCCTTGTCTATTTCATGAGTGTCGTAATGACAGACCGAGCCGCGGAGGGCTTGGTGGATCTCGGTAAATACACAACAAACTGTTTGTTATTGCTCTTTGCTTCAGACTGGCTCAGGAAGGAGGAGCGTGGGCTGCTTTTGTGATAGGAAAAGACAAGCTTAGATTTCCAGAATGGCCTTGAGAAAGTCTCCCTCTCTGGATCTCCGTACTTCCAGGTATAAAAGGAAGCGATTGGGCCAGACGTGCTTGCAAGGTCCATTCCTTCCATGTTATTCCATGACCAGCTCATGCACGCCAAGGTACAGAGATGGCTTAATGCAATGCTTTGGGAGATAATTTGTGCTGTCACGGACGATCACTAAGAAGGGGTAAAGCTCATCTCCAGACCACGGCCACATTCAGAGGACAACTCAGGTGCCGTGGTGCTAAGTGGCCAGTTCTCATGAACGAGCCCTGGACGTGGTTTCAGGGGCCAGGATTTCAACTCCAGATCTGCTGCTTGTCAGGTATAGTACCCAGAGCTGCTCTCTTAGACTCTTGGAGTCTCAGCTTCCTCACCGGCAGCACACAGGCCTCATAAAAGCGACCTCACTGAGCCAAAGCGGGGAGAAAACAAGATCGTGGTCAGGAGAGCCCGTCGTCGATTCGAAAATGCTGCGCACCATTTTCAGCAGGCAGACACCTGACATCTCCTGGAAAGTGGGAGTGGGTCCTATGCTCCTTCCACACAGAAGCCTGCTATGGAGCTTCGGAAACAAAGGGTGACGTGGCAGCCTTAGTGCTTTAAAGCAGCAAATTGTTCCCAGTCCTTAGCCTGCAGCGCGGAGTGCCATTTTTTATCCCGAGATGGCAAATGGGGCCTGGAGTCACTCGATACCGCAGGCTATTGTCTCACAAATGATTTATTAGCCAAGGCTGCTGCGTGCTCAGAAGTTTGCACACTGCCCAGGGCCCCCTCTCCAGAAGGGAAGCTTGCCTCCCCTGGGAATGATTCTCTGGAGATGAATATGAAAACTCTGTTTGTCCTCTGACACTCTCCCAGAAGCTCTGTTTTTGGCTATGTCCTAAGAACATTCGAGGATGCACCCATGTGGAGGGGTTAGTGGGGGACGGGACCTCCTGGTAAGAGGTATGTCTTCAACTGTGTCTGCTAAAATATAACTCCGTGTGTGCGTGTGCGTGTGTGTGTGTGCGTGTGCGTGCGTGTGTGCGTGTGTGTGAAAAGGACATGAAATACAAATAGTTTAAAATCCAAACTCTGCCATTTACTGTCTTTAACAACTTGGGAAGTTTGTTTACTTGTTTGAGCCACTATTTCCTCTCTTATGAAAGGATATATTAATGCCCCTCTGATGGGATCACGTGAGACTCAAAAGATGAAATGCAGGTCAAGCCTTTAGCTCTATGTGTGACACATTCTAGGGGCTTCCTGGGTGTCAGTGATTTTTCTTCCTTTAAGAAAGGGCAAGAGGTCGCCCCGGGCCATGCAATCTGAAAGGTGGTGTCTACAGCACCTATTCCTCACTTTTGTGGCTGTATCAGTCATCTACTGCTGCGTAACAAGCAACCACAAATCTCAAGGCCACGCAATGAGCCTTTATTTATCCGCCAGTCCTGCTGATCTTAGCTGGACCCAAGCAGGAGGCTCTAGGCTACAAATTGGCAAGGTCTACCCCATGGGCTCTTTGTCCCCCTTGGATCAACAGGCAACCCAGGTATATTCTTATAGAGATGGCAGTGCTGCAAGACAGCAAACAGGGACACGAGATGGCTTTGGAAGCCTAGGTTAAGCACGGACACCCTGTCATTTCCCCCCGTTTTCCATTGTCCAAAGCCAGTCACATGGTTCAGCTCAAATTTAAGAGGTGTTAAAATGCACTTGGTATTTTAGGAAGGAAGGAAGTAAAAATCACTTGGCGAAGGTTATGAATACAGGACGGGGTAAAGAACTGGGGCCACTAATAAAATCGAGCACAGCTGCTATGCATCCAGGTACTCTTCATTTTTCATGTATGGGGGAGGGGAACACACCATAAAAGGTGAAAGGAGAGTCCTGCCTCCCCTCTTTCTAAGCAGTAGGAAGAAAAATATTTTCTCCCCCTGCTTCCAGTAGTGAAAGCTGGAGTGAAACAGACCAATCATATATTCCAGCCCAGGATATTGATGCTTTTTAAAAAAAAAAAAATTCTATTTATTTTTACTTTCTAAAATCACTTCGGATTCATCTTTTTATTAAGTAACGTATGCACGTCATGCAAAATTCAAAGGATCTAAACAGACTGTTGCAGGAAAGGACGTCTCCTGTCTCCCATTTCCCAAGCACACAGTTCTTTTACTTGACGAAAGTCTTGTAACCAAGATGGTTTGCAGCCTTCCAGGGAAATCTCTTTAGATACATACATCAGCATACCCATCCCTTTTTTGCTTAACATAAGGGATACACACACCATTCTGTACCTTGATTTTTCACTTGACAATGTATCTTGTAGATCTCCCTACAGTCGGAGCAACCACTTTCTGTTAAACCACCACCCGTATTCCTTTAAAAAGGGGGACTGTGAGTCTTGAAGGAGGAATACAAAGATTCGGGGTTAGTGAGAAATCACTTGTGAGGCTTCAGTGTGGTTGGGAGCTCAGCAATAGGACATAAGTAGAAAAGGAGGAACAGGATGCCTGGAATAGACCATTCCAGGGCCAAGACCTTGGATGTGCTCTGTCTCTTTCCATTCCCTCCTGAGTCTGGCCCGACAGCCTTCCCAACAGCACTCTGCACCACCCATCTCCCCCGAGCATGGTTCTTGTCTGCTGAAGTTTACAACGAAGTTGGTTTCTTTCATCTGCAATCAAGAGCCCTAACCAATAAAGAATGCCACCAGGAGTAGGCTTTCCGCAGGAGACCTGGGATGGATGGGACCAGTGTAGGGCTGAAGACAGAAACAATCTGAGGATATTGAGTGATGGGAATCTCAGAGTAAGAGGCAATGACTGGGGAGGCCCCACCACAGTGTCCGAGCATTCATGCACCAAACATTTCCTGAGCTCTTAACATGGGCCAGGCATGATTCTAGCTGTTGAGGACCTAGTGAAAGGGAAACAGACAAGGTCTCTGGCCTCATGGAACTCATATTCCAGTGCAGCTGAGACAATAAAAAAGCAGACAAATATATGGCGTAATGTCAGGTAGTGCTAAGTCTTAGGGAAAGGGAACAGAGGATGACAGGGGTACCATTTCCAGTCCACGGATTTTGAAACCTATCTCCCTTATTATTTCTCTCTAAAAATTTGCTGTAATGTTTGACTTCTCCACTAGAGCTGAATATTTCCTGTAAAGATGCTGCGGGTTGCAACGTTCCCTGCCCAGGTGGGAGCCTTCGTTCACAAAGACCACTCACTCAGACTCCACTGGGGAACAAAGGAACTTGAGGGAGACGAGACAAAATGAGTGAGAGTCAAGCTTCCCACCAAAAGCCTCAGCGATTCCATGTAGCTTACAGAATCACTCACACCGTTTGGCACTTGGGGTGCCCCATACCCAGAACCTAATTTGTCTTCTCAGGGGCTCCTTCTCATTTCTCCCACTTAGAATATTTTCCAGCAAATGGTCATTCCCTTCCCCGTCCCCCTGGGGTGGGGTATAATTTCCTGCTCCACCTTGGGATGGGCTGTGTGCCTTGCGGTGGCCAGTACAGGGCAAGGGCAGAGGCAATGCGATCGAAGGTTCTAAATGTTCACGTGCCAGTGGTTCGCTCTCTTGAGCTTCCGTGAACCTCCATGAGAGGAACAGGCCTGTTCAGCCGCCTCTCCAGGGAGGATGTAGGCACCTGTGGATGAGAGAGGCACCAAATACTGCCTGGAGTATAAGTGGAAAAAAACATAAAAGCTTGTTGCTCTAAGCCGCCAAGTTTGGGGGCTGGTTATGTAGCGTATTTGCCGCAATGGGTAATACTTCAATAATGAGCTAAATACTTCACTGTGTATCTCCATAGGACTTCTATGTGGGATTTTTGCCTGTAGGGTCCCATCCATCTGAGCTAGCCTCTCTCTCTAGCCATCATATCTCCATGTCTAAAGCATCATTGCTAAGAAGATATCTTGGAGACAAGAAAGCATGGGCTTGAGCTCCTGTTTGGCCACCTCTTAGCTTTGGGGAATCATTGAGTTTTCTGTGCTTCAATTTTCTCCAGTGTAAAATGAGATTAATAATGTTTGCCTTTATAGGCTCTTGCCAGGATTCAGTATATCACATATGTGAAGTGTGGCACTTACTATGTGCTCGGTAAATGTTTCGATTTTTATTACATGTTTTCTTAGATAACGTTGCAATCACGCTTTGAGACAGGGGGAATTATTACCACCATTTTACATGGGAAGAAAGGGAGGCTCGGACAGGTTAATTTACTTGTCCCACAGTTAGGAAGTGGCAAGATGAGGATATACGCCAGGCTGCTGGGCCCACAAACTGTACCTTCGCGGCGTATTACACGGCGTGCATGATCGCGGCGATTTCTTTCAGTTTCTCTGCAACGCGGTTCCTTGGTCAGAAATATAAGTGCCAAAGGTGTAAGTAAGGGTTCGGGTGTGTTCTTCGAGCCCAGCCTTTTCCGAAGTGTGAGATGGTGCCATGGCGATGGTGCAAGAGACAATTTAGATGGGACGGGACCCCAAAGACATCAGATATCCAATCACGTTGTAAGAAAGTCATTTCCTTTCCAATTACCTTTAAATGTCAAAGAAAAAGAAAATCTTAGTCGGGTGCTAACATCTTTAACACTTCTAGCACTTGCTAACCTCCCCACTTCCGTCCTTTTTTATAACAAAGTAAGAGCGCGCCCCAGGCGGAGAGCTTCTGATAGGAAACAGCATCCTGTTAGAATTTCACTAACCGGGCTGCGTCTCTGTGAGCGGTATTATTACGGTTGTAATGTTCCTGTTGTCTTCTATTTAAACATGTGCTTTTGGCTGTCCCTTTACTATGGGAATTCAGAGTCCCCCTGGAACGTGCATTTCTTTAACTAAAAAGAGTTAATTTAAGAAAAACAAGTTACGTAAAGAAAGAACATAAACGGTCTCTGAACAGTGAAAGTCATGAAGGCAGTGGTTGAAACGACAGTAGTTTAGGAAGGACTGTCTCATGAAGGTTTGGCATTTTACTTTCGCCCATGTGCCTGGCAGCCTACCTCTTGACGCACCCCCACTCCGGACCCAGTATTTCAGTCCCCATGGAAGTCCAGTAACTCAGAAGGATCCCCTGACAGCGAAACTGGGGACAGTGGTAAACATTTGAAACACAAACACCACACCTGTTTGTTTGAGATAATGTAGCCCACGAAAAAATAGCCCAGACTGGACAGCAGGCGCCCTGGTTCCCTTCTGGTTAGCTGTGGGACCGCAAACCACCTGCTCTAACAAGCTGAGCCCTAACAGCCTCATTTATAAAAACAGGCATTTTAACTAGATGATCTCCAAGGCCTCTGCCGTTGCAAAGTGTGTGAATATTTTCAATATTATTTTTATTAAAAGAAGCACTTTACCATTGAGAATTTCAAATGTTTTTATAATAAAGCCCCAGAATCAAGGGCAACAATATATTTGCAATAGAAAGTTCATTAGCATATTTTGATAGTTTTTGATCATTTGTGCATGTATTAAAATGAAACATTTGGTAAAAATTAAACATTATATGCAAATGAGGGCAACAAGCCTACTTTTGGAATAATAATTCATTATCTCCCTTATAATATATGTGAGTGGCTTCGTTTTATTTTCCAGTACACCGTAGCCATTAAGTCAGCATGTTGGAAGTTGACCAAGAAAGTATAACAGAGGATCCAATCTTTCATTTACATAAATCCCAGAATTACACCTGTCGAAATTGTGCGCTATTAATAGGTGACAAGACTGTCACTCGATGTTCATTTATAATGTTGTCACTGGAACCTGATAAACATTTAGGACATATTTCAGGAATTGTTGTTAATTTTTTTAACTTTTTAATTTTTTTGCCAGGAAGAAGGAAGCATGTTTGTGCTACAGCAAAAAGGTTTTACACTGGAAAGTTAATGCTAGCAGAGGGGTTGCCTTTTTCCCTTGTGGATTTTCCCTTCTTTAGCTTTTTCAAAACAAGAATCACATAATTTTAATATTAAGCTGGAAGGAAATAGCAGAATCTTCTGCTTCAGTGCCTTCATGCTATCAGTAAAGAAATTTTGACCCAACTTGCTCCTGGTTTGCAGTTACTGGCAGTGTTGGAACTAGACCCCAAAGTTTTTGACTTCCAGTTCAATGTGTTTATGTATTTCTGCATGCATTGATATGTAAGATATAAATACAGAGACTATAAATATATATGCAAACATGGCAGCCATTATGCAGATTATTCTCCAAGGTCAGTTCTAGAGAATCATGGAGTTAGTCAAGTTTCTCATCAATATCATAGTTTTATTTCCTCTTTCTGGACCAGCCACCCAACCAACTGACAGTCTTTTCTCCACACTGCCACCACGGACTGCCCAAGCCACTTCTTGGGGACATGAACTCATGCTGCATCATGGCCCTCTTAGCTTGAAATTTTATTCCAGGTAGATTTGTTTCTTGCAGTGAATTGTACATTCCTTGAGGAGTCAGACTCATCTTTCCCCAGATTTCCATGTTTTGTGGCACCTGTTCCAGGACCAGAATGGAGAATGACCAAAACGCAAAGAACCTTAAACATTAAGTGGCCCAACCTACTTCTTTGACCGAAATTAGTATTTTGTCTAGGATTGCACAGCAAGTTGAAGAGGGGATCCTAATAAAATATATGTAGACCTCAGATGTCAGTAATGTACAACAACAAATTGGCACTGGATATGGATGTGTTGCACATTTGTGACTTTAAGGTCACTAAAAAGTATGCAAACATTATGTCATAAAATAAACCTTATGATCAGATTAACAGATTATACATATATATTACTGTGACCATGTGTATATTGCTATGTTGACAAGGAGGCTAGTAAATCCATAGCCCCGGTTCCCAAGCAGCATGAATAAAGAGTCCCTGGGACATAGTCACAGAGGCTAAGTCTCTAGATGTCTCGAGTGTGAACTCCAGGAGTAGTGAAGAACCTCTGGACCTGAGACCGTGTGAAGACAGGCAAACAACACCCATCACCTTTCCTAATTTGCCCAACCCACAGAGGGAAGCACAATGCCCTTCAAAGGTGTGCAGTGGGATCGTGATGGGCACCAACAGGCTTTAAGCCCTGGAATTAGAACCACTTGGATCTGATTCCTTGCTCCTCTTTACTAGCTGTCCATCTTTGGACGAATCGATTGGTTTTTATGAGCTTTCTCTATTTTGTAAAATGGATCTAATGATATGTACTTGTTAGGACTGTTGTTAATATTAAATTAAAGGTGAAAACTTAGTATTTTAGACAAGTAACTTTCATACAGTAAGTGATCAATAAGAGTAGCTATTAGTGGCAGTGGTGGCATAGATTATGGAAGCAGCTCAAGTGTCCATGGATAGGGGACGGATAAAGAAGAAGTGGAATATTACGATGGAATATTACTCGGCCACAAAAAAGAATGGAATCTTGCCATTTGTAACAACATAGGTGGATCTAGAGAGTACAATGCTGAGAGAAATAAGTCAGTCAGAGAAAGACAAATGCCATATGATCTCATTCATACGTGGACTTCAAGAAATAAAACAAGGGAACAAAGAAAGAAGAGGGGAAAAATCAGACTCTTAACCAGAGAGTACAAGCTGATGGTTACCAGAGGGGAGGTGGGGGGGGGGGGTTGGGTGAAATAGGTGAAGGGGATTAAGAGTAATTTACCATGATGAGCTTTGAGAAATATAGAGAAGTGTTGAATCACTATCTTATCCACCTGAAACTAATACTGGAATTTTTAAATAATAAAAAATAAAGTTGAAAAAATAACAAAAGTAGCATTCATAACTGCAGAATTTGACCAATATACTAGAAAAGCAAGACCCTTATTGAATCTCGTAGCGCTAATTACGAGCTGCCTTACACTATAACCACATTAACAGTCTTACCCTTTCTGTACTTGAAGTTCCTTGAGGGGAAATGCATCCTAATCACATCACAGATATGAAAACTGAGACTCAGAGAGATCAGTGTTCCAGACTCCAACTATCATTCCCAAGAAATCCTGAAATTTGAATAGTATCAATTGATATGGAAAATTTTTGCATATTTTTAAGACAAAAAGTGCACTATTCCTTTGTTCATTGTGACCAGGTTCTTCCTATTTAGTGTGATAGTCTAGGCGCCTCCTATGCGAGCCCAAACTACCCTTCCAGTCTCCTCTCGATCCATGCCTCAACATGGAGAATTTATTTCAGACCTTCCTGTCTTCTCACCATTTCCTGAAAATGCTCTAATGATTCGTTCTTCCCTGCTGTCTTCTTCACCCTCTTTTCTGCCTGGATAAATACAAGTTAATATTCAAGAACCAGCTGCAAAGTATTCTCCATACACATCAGGAAGATGGGAATGGTAACAGTGGTCACCATGCACTGAGCCCTTATCCATGCCAGACACCTTGTTCTTGGAAGTCTCACCATGTTCTGTGATACCATCATGACAGCTGTCTTGTTGATTGTGCATCTTGAAAATGTCCATCTACCTGTCATTCTCCCACTCGACCTAACATGAGGGCAGATCACTTACCTGTGCAGCCCTGGCACAGATTCCATTGTAGGTCCTCAATCACTATCTGTTGAGTCCATGAATGGTAAGGTTAGGGTTATAATTACTAAATGTTGAATGAGAATACTGTGGAGAAGACTCAAATATCAGATTGGAGATTGGGCGAATGACTCTAAATTACCTTCCAACTGTAAGAGTCACGATCTAGCTACCCCCATGTTCAAATAAATCCCCTCACATTGGGAATTAAGAATAGAAATAAGAGGTAGAGACACTGTGATCTCATGCATATTTGAGCTCTCAGATCTCCCTATCCAAAAAGGCCCAGACGTGGATTCATATGCAGTCGCACATCTGGAGCTATCCCTTCCCCACTGCCTTGGCAGAATCCCTGTGGCTTTGCAGCAGACCGTGCATGAGGGTATCTATAAATAATCACCCAAATGTAATGCCACCCAGCCTGCGGGGTTAAATATAGACATTGGATTAGCTCCAGGGAGGAGGGGACAAGTGATTCCCAACTCAAAGAAATTGTTATGAATTCCATTTGCTGCATGAATATGTACATTGGATGTTTCCTTCCATAAGGACACCAAAATAGCAATTAACTCAAGGCTAATGTTCTAGCTGCTACTGTCTCCCCTGCTTAATCTCTCCCCATCTGGACCCCAACACAGATGCTGATGTGTCTAAATGTGTATGTCAAATGACAGCTCACTCCACACCTGTTCTAAGTATACCTGCCCTGCCCCCTGCTCACCGCTTCTGCTTTCCATTGGTGGGAGAAGGTGTTGCATGGGTGACAACACGCCATCTTTCCCTTTTATATCTTGGATCTCCATAGGAGAGTGGAAAGGACTGACCTTTGACTTCAGTCAGAACTGGGTTGAGTCTTCACTTCCCGATTTACTGGCTATGTGGTCTTGGGGAAGTTAGTTAACCTCTCTGGGTCTCATCAATTTCTCTATTTATCAAATGGAGATCATCTTGTTTACCTGATAGTGTTTTGGGAAGATTTCACAAGCCTCTCTATGTAAACTGCCTGGCCCACCAGCAGACTCCAAGTGAAGTAACTCCTCTCCTTCTCACCTCATAATCTCATTTTATAGACCTCTGGAGATGAAATGGTCATTAGTGATTATCTGGTCCACTGCTTGCATTTGCAAGGAAATTGCAGGTTAGAGAGGTAAATAATGGGTTTCAGAGGTGTCAGATGGAGTTAAAGATGGGACTAGGACCAGGATTCATGTGTATTGCCTTCAGAGCTAGGGTTTCTCCCCACATCATTCATTCCCTCATTTATTCATTCATCCTTCATGCATGCAGGTTTTCCTGTTTGTTGAGCACCTATCAAGCAGCAGGGACTGAAAATATGGAAGTGGACCAACAAATCCAACCCTCGCCACCACCAAAGGCACTCCCGAGCTGGCACAGAAACAAGCTAATAATATTAGCTAGTATTTTTGAGCTCTCTTCCTACTCCACTAAGTGCTGGGAATTGTTCTAAGGACTTTACATGCTTGACTCCTTTAACCCCCCCAACCATGTGAGTTATAGATTCCTATGAGAAAAACTGAGGCACAGGGGGCTGAATGATTTGCACAAGATTACATGGCTAATAAGTGGTTGTTACAGGATTCGACCCCAGGCAGTGTTATTCCCAAGTGCATACTGTTAACCACTAAATTTTCCCATCTCTTGATGCAGAAATAAGACCAGTGATTTTAACACAACAGTCCAGGGAAGCACAGGGACTGTAGGAATTCAACACTCGGCCACTCCTGCCATCCAGCAGGTGTCAGGGAAGGGGCTGATTTGGGGAGTGATGTTGTCCATCCAATATTGTTCATGCGCTGTGACGTCGTGAACTCCAGAGGTGGCAATCTGAGAGATTACATGGCATCAGGGATAAGACTCCGAGTGAATCACAGAAACACAAAATAGAGGAGACCAACCTCATGCAGGTTTAGTAGAACTTCACGATTTGCAAGTCACTTCCACACCTGTTGGCTTGAGCGGCATGGTACCTACTGCCTCAGTCATGAGGGCAGGGCACGGATACTAATTCCAAGGCTACAAGTAAAGATAGCCAGACTCAGATGGTAGCTTTGGTCAAAGATGCTAAGCAAGATTATAGAAGAACTGGTTATACCATAAGATAGGGGTCTTGTAGTTATTTAGGGCCTTCTCTGGCCTTGACCTTGCTCCCTCTCCCCTTTTTTTGTTATCTGGCTTAAAAATGAAGACAACCCCAGTAAAAAAGAGAAAGGGATAATTAGTGTGCCCATCAGCCTGTTTCCCCAAACATCCGACGCCGTTGCCATCAGGGTTCAGTGTGGCTCGATCTCAGACGGATCGCAATGAAATCCTCCAACAAGAACCCACAGGGTAGGTATTCTACATTGTTGGCTAAAGAGAGAGGCATGTTTTTGCCAGAAGAGCAAGGCTAGAGGGAACGATAGACTTGTCTTTTTGCCCTGCGAGAAAGATTTACCAACCCTACAGTGAACAAAAGTAGGACCAGATAAGCCCATCATTTTTTTTTTTTTTAAAGAAACTGTGCTTTGGGATCAAACAAAGGTTCTGCTCTATATGACAAGAAAGTGATAACATTTATCTGTTGGAAGCTTTTTTAAAGACACTTCTAACACTCTGATGGGCCAACACATAACCTCTGTGGCCTTTGGCCGCATATCATTTTGAGGACACTTTCTGATTGGACGAGTCCGCAGTGAAATGTATCCCTGAGTAGACTGCACCGTTATATGAGTGCTGGACAATGTGAACAGGCTTCCACCGCATTACCATCCAAGGTTCTCAACGTCCCTTTGAAAAATGTGATGTAAAACCAAGGGCCTTCTCCACAAATGTACATAGGCACACGCATGCAAATTTTTAATATATTTTCCAGCAGTCCACAGACGCCCTGAGGCCTAAACATAGACACTTCGGTGATCCAGATACAAAAGTGTAAAAATCTCAGTTTTCAAATTTCTTAGTTACATTTAAGAGGTATCGGATTTGCATATTGCCATGAATAGGGACTGTGTTTTATTCATTATTATGTCTTCAGTGACCAGGAACATAATAGGTATTCCAAATCATTTGGTTGAATTAAACGGACTTATAATAGAGTTAAATGCTCTATCAGTTAGCTATTACTGTGTAACAAACGATCCCAAAAGACAGTGGCTTAAAACAATAGCCATTTATTTAACTCATGATTCTGCATGTTAGCAGTTTGGACGGGGCTCAGCTGGGCAGTTCCTTTGGTCTCAGCTAGGTTCCTTCATGTGTTTTCGGGGGTCTTTTGTTCTGTTTTGTTTTGGTTTTGGTTTTTTTTATTATATTCAGTTAGCCAGCATATAGTACATCATTAGTTTTTGATGCAGTGTTCAACGATTCATTAGTTACATGTAACACCCAGTACTCATCACAACACGTGCCCTCCTTAATACCCTCATATGTTTTTGGTCAGTTTCAAGTCAGATACAAATTATTTTTGCTGATATCAATTGAGCATTATGAGATATCCCGGGCCTCAACTGGGACAACTGGGTTGACTCATCTGTATCATCTTTAATCCATGTCACACAGCGAGTTCACATGATAGAGACAGGGATAACATACCTTCAGGCTCAGGGTGACGTGGCTAGTTTCAGATGCCAAGGACACTCTCTGTCTCCCCCAGCTCTGTTTTGTACTATAAGAAACACAATGCTAGTTGATCCCTACTGAGTCTCTCATGTCTCATAATGTCTTCTTTTTGCCCTTAGCTGGAAAAGAGCGGACTCATTAATTCACAGAAATATGTTAGTGACTCATTGTAATGCACCTTGTTTTCAGTGGCAACATCACCTATGGGTGGCATGGAGGCAAGCACTCCAGAGGAGGTTGGTGATGGCACGGCCTCTGGGACAAAAAGGAAGCTATGAATAGCAGAGGGACAAGGGGAAAGGGTGGCAGATCGGTGCCCACCCAGCTGACCAACTGTAGACTTTCATGCTGTATCTCCAGTTCTGTGTGTGGGCAACGTTTCACCTTTCCACCATCACCACCAGATTTCCTAGAGGAAGCCACTGGGGAAGAAAGCAGCCTGGATTTCCTGAAAGCCAGGAGGGTGAAGTTGGGAAGCACTGAGATTTGAGGTAATACTATTAATGGGACGCACATGTGTACCAAAGAGAGAGACCACACAGGGAGCCTTCTCACTGATCAGAACAGGAACTCCCTCCCTGAGCTCCCACGGCCTTGGTCCCTGCACCTCATCTATAATTATGATGGCCTGTGTAACTGGCCTGTTTCCCACAGAGCGTAAGTTCTATGAGAACAAAGACTTCATCTGTACCACTCCCGAGCCTGGTGTATGGAAGGGGTCAGGGTGTAATTGTTGATCCAATTTACTTACGACCCTCTTTTATGGATACCGTAAGAATTTGGGGAGAGAACGAAGTGTCAGGTCTAGGATGTGAAAGACCCAGATGCAGTTTTTAGACTGGTTTCCCCATCATTCCACCATCTTTAAAGATTCACCCCATCTCTAAAAGTCTCTGAGTCTCCTGATTCAACTTTCAGGGCCAGAGGCTTTCAGGAAAGGTCAGGTTGCTTATGAGGGGTCTATCAAAATGCAAGCAATTTTGATGTAGGTGGAAAACAATGATAATAATCATAATAATCATTATCAAAGAGATGTGTTGTTCTTTTCAGCTCTTATTAACCTGGATTTTGTTTAAGAGGTTTCCAATTAGCTTCTTGTATCTGCACAGTTAACCTTTTCTGAGCTTTTCTCTTCAGGCCCTCTCTCCCCAAGCCCTCAGCCCTCATTTCTGCCCATGGGGCCTCACAGGAATAGCTGGAATCCAGCCTCCTGAACAGCTCCTGAGCATGGGATAATTGCAATATAATTAATGAATTAAAGAGAATGAAATGTTTAAAGTGCTTTCAATATTCCCTTTCCTATAATTATCTACAGGAAACATGTTCATTAACAATCTTGTGCTGACAGCCCCCAGGCTCTGGATAAGCCAGCTCTCAGCTTCCAATAAGAAAATGAATTGATGACCTCTCTATCTCAGGCCTTCACCTTTGATGGGGAGAGGAGAGGGCAAAGCAGGATCATCATTTGGAAAACTGGTAACCAGATCAGACTCCCTCCTCACCCTCATTCTCGGGGCACCTTGACTAGTCTCATATGCTAAAGATATTCTCTCTGCCTGTCTCCCCAGATCTGCTTAATGCTGTCCCTCAAGGAAACACAATACTAGTTGGTCCCTATTAAGTCTCTCATGTCTCACGTTGTCTTCCTTTTGCCCTCAGCTAGAAAAGAGCTGAATCATTCATTCACAGAAATATATGAATGACTCAGATCCTCCACCGCTGTGCCTTGCAGCCAGTGGGAAGGCCATCCATGTTGGGAAACCAGAAGGGACTCAGAGCCACTGGGTATACCTGTCATAAACACCTGGGGCTTAATTTTATTTGACCATTGGGAGGAAATATTTATATTAAATGAAATATTGGTATTGCATAAAATAGAATTCAAAATGCATGTGGATTGAAAAAACTAAAGCATTATACCAAAATAAAATCATGCTTAGGTGGGAACTGCTTCATGTGGGGTCCCCAGGTGCTCCAGAGATACCTGGTCACTGATCCCATCACTGGGAACATTTATTGTTAAGTCTGGTCTAATGAGATACCCCTACTATGATTACTTTGTGCCAACCCAGAGCACCTAATCTTATACTGTGGAATTTCCATGATTACGACAGACTATGAGAGGGACATTTTGGGTAGGGTCCCATCCCAGAACCTATAGGTTTATTCAGTTTTAGACATGTGAGTTTCGAACACGCACAAGGCAATAAGGCAAGTCCAGTGTAGAATACATTGATGAATGATGTAGGGCTGTGTATTCAAAGATTTTATAGACGTGTGGGAAGATAAGATTTCTATCTATAAATAACTATAATAAAGACAGGGCTAGGGACTGGGAGAGAAGGGCAATAAAAGAGCTCTGGAAGTAGAGAAGAGGCATAATCATCTCTAGTCCCAGGGACTGAGGACAGGTCATGGAGAAGGAAGATTTTTCAGCTACAACTTGAAGGACAGGTAAGGTTTGGATGGGCAAAGATGCAAGAGGATGTCGTCAACATGTCAGGAAACAATCCTTCTCAGAGATGCAGAGACCGAGTCCAGGGTAAGGGGGTCTAGCCAGAAAGGGGCAGTTGAGGCTAAATGTACCGTGGGGGCGTGGCTGAAGGAAGCAAGGCTGGAACTGCAGCTGGGGAAGAGTCTATGAAGTCTGCCTGGCACACGCAAGAGGTTAAATCAATAGCAGGCTTTTAGCTTATAAGCAAAAGGAATCTCTGTGTTGCCGAAAGACAGCAATGTGGTCAGGAAGGGCATGGTCCAGGTGTGTAGGAGGAGAATGGAAGGAGGAACTCAGGTTAAGAAATTGTGAAAGAGGTGGTGCAGGCAGCAAAGAATGAGGGTTCAAATCCCTCCACTGTCATCGCATGTGCCAGAGGACACCAGGCTGCCATCATACCGTGGAACAAATGAAAATAAATGGAAATCGAAGACTAGAACAGCTGAGGTAGTGCAAAGGAACCACAGGTCACACTGAAAAGATCTGAGAGCCATGAGCATTAAAAAAAAAAAAAATCTGTTGGGGCACCTGGGTGGCTCAGTTCGTTAAGCAACCAACTCTCGATTTCTACTCAGGTTATGATCTCAGGGTCATGAGATCAAGCTCCATGTTGTTGGGCTCTGGAGAGACTCAGGAAGGAGTCTCCTTGAGGATTCTCTCTCTCTCTCTGCCCCTCCCCCTACTCGCACTATAAATAAATAAATAAATAAATAAATAAATAAATAAATAAAATCTTTAAAAAATAATCTGTTAATCGAATCAAACCATCTATGTATATATATTTGAGACAGGGGAAGTTGGTAACCAATAAAATATTTATTGGGGTCCTCGTTGGCGTACTACCAAATTCTGATTCGGGTGCGGGCTGTCAGAGGCAGGCTTGTGGGAGGTCCTGCCGATAAGCTGGGCGGGGAACAGATTGGGGCAGCTGGCAATGTAACAAAATGAGTTGGGATGAGCGGACAGCTTTAGAGTTCGTTGATGTCAAGGAGGGTGCCTTTGTCAGGATCCCCGAAGCAGGTGCTGCACAGAGCTCAAGACAGGCAGAGATGGTGAGCCGGACACAGAGACAGAGGCAGTTCCTTCCAGACCTCAGACTACCGAGGCTTGTGCCGCTCTGCCAGTCTGCAGTCAGCCGGAGGCTTTTCCATCCTCTGAGCTCGGGCCAAATTGTGCCATAAGTTTTGTTGTTCCTCAAAGGGACCCATCACTTTTATATATTCACTTTATTTGAACCGAGCACCATCATCATGTCCTCAGGACAACGTGGTCTCTGAATTAAAATGGAAGGTCAAGACTTCTGATCTCGCAAGAATGACAGAATATGGCTTCTGGAGTCAGGCCAATTGGGTTGGCTTTTTTTTTTCTTGTCTTTTCTTTCCTTATGCCTTTTACTGGGTAAGCAATGTTAAGCAAGTTTCTTAAAATCGCTGAGGTTCGGTATTCTTCCCCATGAGCTGATATTATGATCGTATTTGCCTCCCAGGGTCATTGTGTGGATTAAGTTAGGTCATGTTTGCAAGTCACTAAGCAGAGAATGCGGTATTCACTAGACACCCAGCAAAGGTTCTTTACCTATCTGGTCACTGTCTCACAGTTAACAGCTTCTTAGAAGTTTCTCTGGATTTTTTGTTTGTTTGTTTTGTTTTTTTAAAGGACCGAACCCACTCTCTGCTCTTGGGAAATGAGGTGTATAGAATTACTAGGATTATTTGGTCGCAAGTAACAGAAACCCCAGTGACTCAAGCTAAAAGGAGAATGTGGGGTTTTATACAGCATGCTTTGAGGATGGCTAGAGAAGCTTGAGTTTCAGGAATCTCTGTTTTGCATGTTTCATCTCTGTTTTTCTCGTCGGCATAATCATCAGAAGATCCAAGATGGCCTCCGGGGGATTTAGGCTCACATTCCACAGGTGAACAACCCCTGAAGAGGTGTGCATTGGTTCGACATGGTTCTCTTGCTCACCCTATTAACCCTGGATCGCTGGATGGTTGGAATAAACTAATTAGTCAGGCCTGGTTTGTGTTCCCGTCTGTGGAGCCAAAGGCTGAAATTAGCCTCTGAACCCCATGGACTTAGAATCAGGGAGGGGTGGCTTTTTAGTGTAGTGATTCCCAAAGTATGGCCCCTGGACCAGTAACATCAGCACCCCCTGAAAAATACCTAGAAATACAACTCCCATAATACAATCATACTGTATAATACATTATTATATTAATACTACTATCATAATTTTATAATACAACTATTTATACAGATCTATAACACCAGAAACTCTGAAAAAAGTATTCAGGAATCTGTCTTTTAACAGCCCTCCATGGGACGCTGATATATGCTCCAATTCGAAAATCACCATTCTAAAAGAACAGATGTAAACAATTTCTGGAAAAAGACAGAAGGATGTTGAACAAGCAGAAACAACAGATGTCTGGTATAGCCTGCACCCTCATAAATCCTCACGCCCATTTTACAGAAGAGGAATCTGAGGGTCCAGGACATAAGGGGACTCTACCGAGGCTTCCTGTCTTATGAGCCCAGAGCCAGGTCTGGCTCTCAGATACCCTGGTTCCTAATCCAGCACTCCTACCAAAACACTGTCAAAGAAAATGCAGGAAGAAACTCGTTGCTGCAAGGGGTTGCACCTGATTATGTGGACTGTTCATTTTTTTAAGAAGCTTTTTTCACCGAAGTAACCACTGCTTCATGGTGGATTGCCCAAATGCGTTTTTTCAAGACATGAGCTTCTCTACAGCCCTAGAGGGAATACCCGCCCCGGAGAAGTGATGGGTATGTCAAGTAGCCGTTTTCTATTCCATATCTGCTCACATTCCAGAAGCTTCCCCATGCCCACGGGTTCTGCATGGCCAGATGACATGATTATCTGCAGATGTTACTGACTCCAGGGCCAAGTTATTCATATTTTACATTTGAAAATCATCTCCCAGCTAAGGCCAAATGAAATGACCTTTGCAGAATGAACTAGACTGGAGTCAACAAGAATTTATTGAGCAGGGAGTCTGTGGCCGGGACCGTCCATCATGGCTGAGCTTGTGAGGGAGGAAGAAAGCACAGGCCCTTCCCCGAAGGAGATCTCAATTCAGTTCGGCAGATGACATGAGCGCAACTGAAACAATTAGAGAACGTCTTCCAGTTGCGCTGCTGTGAGCCCAGCGCATGAACCTTCTTTCTGTGTTTGAGGAGTCTTTCACATTATAAATCTTGATGAGAGACTGTCTGTGTCTCACTATGGAAGCTGAAAAAGCCAGATATAAACTTTCCCGGCTAGTTAGGGAACGAGAGCATGGCAGCCGGTCAGAGGTGCCTGGCTGGGGCTAGTGGTAGAGCCGGTGGGGGAGAAAGACTGGGGAAAGGTTCATCCTAGTGACAGCAGCGACACCTGCCTATTTTCAGAGCACTGGTGACAAAGGTGCCAGAAGCCCTGTGCTGGAGGGGTGGTGTTGCAGGCTTTGGATCCCGATGTTAAAACTATGAGCTCTCAGGATCCCTCCCAGATTGCTTATGAGTCACGATGTTTGTGATGAGCTTTGATTGTGTAGACTACTTTTGTTTCCTAGTGAAGCTCTGAACTTCTCCTTATCCTTCCATAATTTGCTATTGGGTTTCAATGTCATGAGAGTCACTTTCTGTTGCTTGCCCCTATGTGTCCTGGCTGATGAAAACTGCCTCCTTTCTGTTCCTCAACACGTCATGTTCTCTCCCGCCATGGGCTTGTGCTGGCTGTTCCATCAGCCCAGGCCACATTTCTCCCCTTCTCTCCCCTTCTTTTTACCTAGTTAACAACTATTCACCCTCTAATCCTTTCGGCCCTAGCTTGAGCACCATTTCTTCATGGCAGCCCTCCCTGAGCACTGGGACACCTGTCTTCTTATCTGCACTCCCCACCCTGCCATCTGCCTTTGAAACGCTATCCAAGTGTGTGAACGCATGGCACTCGTTGCTGACTCCCCAAACTAGATTTGAGCTACATGAGGGTAAAGACTGTGTCTTTTGCTCACTGCCCGTATCACCACTGCCTGGCATGGTCTTAGGCACATAGAAGCTGTCGCATCTGGGATGGCTGAGTGGGATGTGTGAATGAAGGCTAGGGTGATGTAGGGTACACGCCATAAATACTGTCGTCCTTCCGCAAGGGGCTGCGGAAACTAGAGTAGCCAGGGAAAGCTTCCTGAAGTAGAGGGTGCTTGAGATGAATTTTGAAGAACTTGTAGAATTTGAATTTGGGGGATTTGGACGGGGTAGCACATCCCAGATTGAGAGACCAGCATGGAGGCCAGAGTAGGGAAGGGATTTGTCATTGTGTGCTCAGAGAACAAGCAGGTGACTTAGCTGCTGGAACAGGGGTCTGTGCAGGACAGGACGAATAGGCTCAATTACATTGGTGGGAGAAGGGAGATTTGATAGATTTTTATTAAAGGAGTCTAATCCTGGCTCTGCTATTTTTAAGCTATTCGGTTCTAGGCAGATGCCTTATCTCATCTGAATCTCAACTTCTCGGTTTGTAAAACAGAAATAACATCAAGTCCGTGATTTCCTTGGAGTGAAGTATATGGTAAAGTGATTTCTAAGGTTCCTTCCGAAAATCAAACATGGCCGTCTCCTGCTAGGAACCTTCCCTACTGACAAAGCCGGAGATCCATAGCCAAGGTTTCAGACTCTTAATCATGCGACCCTCACCTGCTTCTCCAGCCTGGCTTCCTGCTGCCCCATCCCCACACTTTACTCACATTCCCCAAGCTCTTTATCACCTCCGTGTCTTTGTGCGTGCTCTTCCCTCTGACTGCAACGCCTTTCCCTTTCTGGTCCATCTGGCGAGCTCCCAGTCATTATCCATTTAAACCCAGCTTATGTCACCTCCTCCAAGAAGCCTCTGTTGAATCAGAGTTCATCATCTGGTTCCCTTTCACAGCTTACATAGATGTCAATGATTATCTTTTTCACAAACTTTTTATAACCCAGCACTATTTTTGTGCCTGGAGTGGAATAGGCACCCACCAACTGGGTATTAAATCAAATCTCATGTGCAACCTACTGAAAAGTAGATGGAGCCATCTACTAAACACTTGCTGCGCATCTATGTTCCAGGTGAAACATTAGGCAGCTTGTTGGTGGTTGTAGCGGAACCATGCAGACTGGGGGACTCTTGCTAAGGGGAGGGACTCGGGAGCACCCGTTCCAACCCCTAAGACAACAAAGCCCAGAGAAGTTAGGAGCTTGTTTAAGAGCACAAAGTAATTTACAGCAGTGCGAAAGAAGAACCCATTTCTTGTGACCCTTAGCTTGAGACTATGTCCATATCGCCACCTGCTTTTATGCTTATCATGGATATAATTAGCCTGTCTCTTGGCCACACTAGTTAACTCTTATTTTTATAGTCCAAGCTAACATTGTGGAGGATTAATATCCTTTCTTCCTACCCTTATTAGTATAAGTCATAGCCTATGTTCTCCCCTGTTTTTAAGATGAGTATACAAAGAGTGACTTCCTAATATTTGAAGAGTTGCTAAATTATAAATTCAGAGAATTTCCATTTCCACCCACCTCCTTTCCTGCTGTAGCAATTCTGCAGCCATTTGGTGGTGATTTGTAAATCTTTGAACCTGTAACAGGAGAACGGATAATTCTAAGAGTGTGTCTAGAAGAAATAGTTTGCATCGTTTGGAACAATGAACCATTCTGTAATTGAAGAGAAGACCTGAGACAGCATGAATGAGATCATGTCTGTAAAACGGTCTGAGCCCCTCGGAGGCAGTCACTCCATAAATACATGGTATTGTTGTTCTAGCATTTGTAACACCACATAATATGAGCATTACTCATTATGAGAGGAAAATGGTCTATATGGGGTTTCATAAATAAAAGCGTCTGCTTGCTCACCCCTCCCTCATTGGTCCCAGCTCTGTTGTGGCCTCCAGGCCAGTATTTGACCCTGTTTTCCATCTTGCCACTTAAAACAGGCATGGAATGTTGGAAAGAACTCAGCAAAATGGGCCATACATTCAGTAATTCGCCCAATGTTTATTGAGAGCCTACTAAGTGCCAGCCGTATGCCAGGACCTTGGTAGCTTGCTGGCAGCTCTGCCCTGGAAGTCTTATCCCCAGTCATCTGGGCCCAAGAAGCTCTGGCTTCAAGTGCTTATTTCCAGCCCACTGAAACTCTTCCCTGTTGTGCCATGAGGCCTCAGAAATCACTTTCATGCCAACGCTTTATGGGTCAAGTTGTAGGATTCTCAGGGATAGGAGCCAATTTCATTTTGTGCCCCCATAAAATGTCTTGTTGGTGACAAACTGAATGCCCTATAGGGGCAAAGGAGGACAAATCATTCAGTCGCTCATTCAACCAGTATTCACCAGATGCCTGTAATGTGTTGAGAAGGCAGTAAGGATACAGGGAAGAATGAGAAACGTAAGTTCTCTACCCTCATGAAAACTGATAATAAGGATGTCAACAAGTAAGGTTGTCATATAATGACGGGTGGTGTAAATTTTGTGAATAAAAGTAGAAAGAAAGAAAGAAAGAAAGAAAGAAAGAAAGAAAGAAAGAAAGAAAGAAAGAGAAAAAGAAACCAGGGTAAAAGGATTAAAAAATAACTGGGGGCCATTTTAGATAAATGGGTGACACCTGGATAAGATCCAAGTGAAGGAAGGAATCAAGCCATGTGGGTAAGTGGGGCGTAATTATTGCAGGCAGAGAGGAAAGCAGGTGCAAAGGTCCTGAGATGTAGACATGCCTGCGGTGTTCCAGGGCCAGGAGTAGAGCAGAGTAGAAGGTGGAGTAGCAGGAAAGGAGGTGAGAAGGGCGAGCAGGGGAGCTAATGGAGGACATCTGGCCATGATATGGGAGCCTGGGCTACTGCGTCCGTCTATGCTACTGCAGCACTTCCCGCGGCTCTCCCTGATGCCAGGGTCTCACCCTTCCAATCACCCCTGTGCATCTGACGTTAAAGTCTCCACCCAGTCTTGGGTCAGATCATGCCACATCCATCCTCAAGGCTTCTCAGTGGCTCCCTGATATTTAAAAAACTAAGTTCAAATTACTCTTTCTGGTATTAACACATCTGTTTAGTAGATGCTTCAACGTTTTCCAGTCCTACTCCTGTTTAGATCCATCTGCCTTCCCTACTCTCTGACTGCTTTGGAACACATGCCTTCCTGGAAAATGCCCAGCTCTTTCTTATCATCGATCACTCCATTCCCTTGACCTTCTCCCTCTTCTTCATTGCTCATTCTTCAGGACTTGGCTCAAATGCCACGCTGTCTTCCAACCCACAGTTGGAATGACGCTCTTCCCTGTGCGTTCCAACACGGGTGTTCCATTTGTGCCTTGTTCAAGTCTGCCTCAGTGAACAGAACTTGTGTATGTGTCAGGTCCCAACAAGAGCGTCAGGCTCTTGAGAACAGGGATTTTGTTCTTAGTTACTTCCGAGTTCTCAGCACTTTACATGATGCCTGGCATTTTGACTGACACTTGGGAAAGGTTTGCTGAGTGACTAATAATCTTCACTGTAAGCAAACAACCACAGGAGCTAACATTTGTTAAGGACCCACCATGTACTTAGTCTTAGGGTAGGAGCCTCATGCAGATTATCTCACTTAATCTTCACCACAGTCCAGTAGTTGGGGCTTTCACCGATGCAAGTTACAGAGGAGAGGACAGAAATGCAGAAAGTGAAGGATCTTAGCCAAGTTCAGTTTGACACCAAAACCTGTGCTCTGAACCATCATATTGGCCAAAAGCTCTATGATAATTAAATTCAATTTCCGTGGAGGTCAGAACCAATTCACAGAAGGATGGAGAGATTCTAGCTGACCATGAAGAGGGACTTCTTGGAAAGGCAGTTTCCTCAGTTCTGGAATGAGTTGCCAAGGACCACAATGGATAAAGGTAAGGCTGCCATGGCCCTAGCAGGAGCTGGCTAGGATGGGTCACTCCCAGGTGATCCTTGGTAGATCCTCTTCTTCCTGAATTTTCCCTAATAGCCTATGTCTTACCCACAGGCCCAGGCCTATATTCAAAAGTCCTTGATCTTAATCTTGGATCTGAGTGTGATTTAGCTTGGAAACGTACAGTTGCTCAATCTTTCAATTGGTGGCAAAATGCCTCTTACCATGCACCTTCAGAGAGCTTTCGTTACTAGCCATCCTTCCTCCCTCCTTCTAATAACATGTACTAATAGTCACTTCACTACCAGAACACTTCATGTCCACCATACATAGACCAGTGACATATAGTCCCTATCATCATCAAGAAGTGATAAGACCTATATTCAGAACACCATGATTCTCATTGATGTATGATAAATACCAATTAGGACCTTGTACATAGAAAATACTAAATAAGTGTTTATGGATGATTGACTGAGCTCGCAAAATCATTCGAGAAACATTCATCAGGAATTGCATGCTGTAAAAATTACGGAAAGATGGACCAGTTCTGTGTGGTGTGACCAGAGAAGGCTTCACTGACAAGGTGACATTTGAGAAGGCTCTGTGAATTTCAGGCTCCATGAGAACAAGGACTTTAATTAATTTGCTACTGTATCCCTGGACTTGGGACAGTGCTTGGCATGTATGGGCACTCTCGATGTATTTGTTCAATGAATGAATGAATAGAATTGCAATGGCCAGGTGACAAAAGCATGTGATGAGTAGCTGCTGAACCAGCTTTCTCCTAACACAACTGCTCATGGGAAAGCCCGCTCAGCTCCAGGACCCCCAGTGCAGCCCTTCACCTTGGTGATGTTTAGCATCCCCTCTTGTCAATTTTGTCTCTGCACCAAAGTCTCCCCGGGGATGGCTTCCAAGTTTAATGGTCTATATCTAGAGTCTTCTTTGAAGCCTGGGGAAGGAAGGGAGGACTCATGATCTGACCAAATCTCCCAGCCCAGAACCCACCAGTACTGGCCCAGCACACTAAGGGAACCAATCTCTAAAACATGTCAACCTCTCTCCTGTGGCTTTTGACCACCTCCACTGTTGAGGGTGCCCAAGGCCCTGATCAGAGTGAACGAATGCTACAACTCGCCTCTATCATGACCCACTGGGTGGCCTTGCATGAGTTACTGCTCCCCATTGGACCTCAGCTTCCTCAGCAGGAAACTATTGAGGTTGGCCTGGATGATCCCCAGGGCCTCCTCCCCGTACCGTTGTGTGCTACAGTCATCACCATGACTAATGCGTTCTTGGGCTGGAACGTATCTGCTTAGCAAGGGCATGCAGGATGGAGTGGGCTTCTCTTGTGCTCCTATCAGAGCAGAGCACAGCCTTCAGCATGGCTTCAGCATGGAAGCCTGCCCACACCAGGCATGATGGTCCAGCCCCAGGGGATGAGGGCTTATGAATTTCATGGCAGTGCCTGGAACCTGAAGCCTGGGCCTGATCCAGGTTCTAGGTGGGAGGATGTTGTCACTCAGAAGTCGGTTCACTCAGTAAACGGAAAATTCCACTCCACCAGAGAGTGGATGCCATGAGGATCCAGAGCAAGGTTTTGTTTCTAAAAATCTTAAACAAGACCTCGCTAAAGGAGAGCCTCCAAAACCCTACAGGTACAGGACTGAAAAATGTTTTACTGTGTGGCATTAGAAAAATTACTTACCTTCCCTGCTTCTTTCTTCCATCTCTCTCGGGAGAGGTGCTAGGGGGTTACAAAGGATTTGAGTTCCTCCTGTACACACTGGGGTAAGCTTTCTGGTCACCAATCTTCACATATTTTAGACTCCTAGCTGTGTCCACGAAACTGCCCTGAGACGACGGATAATCATTATTATCTCTCCAAAGCCCTGTTTCCCTTCTAAGGCTGTTTAAAGAATGAATGAATGCTTGAGAAATGAAATATGAAAAAGGCAGTAGACTAACATAGAGGAAATAGAAATATCATGTGATGTTTTTATTGGACCGATACTTTCTCTGCTTTTTCTAAGATGTGTAACCTCGGGTGAGTTCATTGACCTTTGTGAGTTCAATTTTCCAATTGGACAAATGGGAATAACATACAAGATTATCACAGGGGTTAAAGGAGATGTCGCATGGGAAGTGTCAGGCACATGGTAGGCAGGCGGCAAATACTGTTTCCTGTCTCCATTTCTCTCTGTACAAACACATTAAATCACAGACGCGTCAGTAAGATGCACTGTGCGACGTGAAGTGTTTCTGTTTCTGAGATGCTGAGCGCACTCTGGGCTTACTGGCAGTGTAAGGTAATTAAGAAAAGGGGTAATTATTCTAGCCCATGGAAGCTCATGAGGCCTGACAGGACTGTAGGAGCAGAAAAAGTAGTATCTCAAGCCTCGCTCTAAGAAGAAAATGTACTTTCCATGATTTTTTTTTTAATGTTTAGCTTGCATTCCTGTCCTGACATCAGCCCCAGTCACTTCCCCAACCTCCCTAGGCCCAACGCCATTGGTGGCATATCAGGATCAGGCAGAAAGGTAAAGTTGTTGATGTTTCCTTCTGGGGGGTTCCAGCAGGTACTCATGGCTTCTTCTTGCGGATCTCGACATTTTGTACATTCAGCCCTGGCAAGGAGCATGCCCAGATGGAGAAAGGTGCCCTTGCATTGCTGATACATCCCTGATACCATGTGTGTCTTTCCCAACAACCAGCAACCAGGCATCAAGATAAAGAAGACTCCAGTCACTTAAATCCCAAGAGATGATCGATAGTCGCAGGCACTAGGGCTTACTCTCTTGCTAAACGATGAGCACGGATTCTCTTTTCTGATTGAGACATCAGGCTCCTCAGTAGGTCACTCTGTTATCCCCATTTTATAGATGAGGACTTAAGCCTCAAGACCTCAGGTCATTTACCCAAGCTCAAACCCTAGTAAATGACACAGCACAGGTCTGAACGTAGGCTGGCTGGCTGGCTGCCTTTGACCTCCACCCTGTCTTACCTCTCAAACACACAAGTCTGTGTCCTGACGGTAGCCACGAGCCCAACATCTAGTGCTCAGCTTGGGTGGACTTCATTCCATTTGGGCGCCCTCATTCTGAGCTTGTCTGACATGGAGTTTGACCATTTGACCCAATCAGTCCCTTCTTTGATGAGGGCTTTGGATAAAATTTCCGTGGAAAAAGGCCACTGGGATCTGCACCATGCAAGCAGTGGGGGGAAGAAGAGCATTTTATCACTGATCTTATCTAGAGTTGTCTAATAAAAAGTTAAATTTTAGGTTTAGATCTTATTGTTTTATATTTATTGTTTATTGATTGTATCACTGTTTTTAAATTCCCTGCAGACAATAGACCCCCTTGTTGCCAAACTCCAGGGTGGACCACGTCCACTATCCCACCGTAGGGACACCACTAGCAGAGAATAAAGACTGTAAGAATTGCTTCCCCAATGCCCCCAGCACCCCACATCCCCACATTACCCAGAGACCTTTGCATTCATGTGGTTTATATATTGGGGTTTGGACAAAGCTCTGGCTAGGAAACAAGTTCCACAACTAAAAAAGAACTTGAAACCTTCCACCAAGGTGTTCTTTCTAGAGTTCAGTCTGGTCTCCACATTTTTTGGTCCTAAAACTGCTCTCCTCTGGGAGGAGTGATTCAAAGCCCTTATTTACATCAATGCAAAAGTTCCCCTGAAGGCATTTTGGAACCAACTGTGGACATTTCACACTTTGTGACAGTTATTCCTGATGTGGGTCCCAACGACAGTGCGTTCCTTTTTTTAAAACAAAGAAAAAACCTTTTTACTGTGTGTTCACTATTTGTCAGGCACTGTGATAGGCACTGGCATGTCAAGAAGGAAAGAGGAACAACATGATTCTTTGTCTCATGGGGTTTGGGAAAGAGAGAGAGACAGCCATGAACAATCTCAAACGAATATATAATTACACATTGAGGTAAGTGCTGAGAGGAAAGAGATCCTCATTTAGGTTGGAGAGGGGTGAGAGGCTTTCTGCTAAAGTAATATTTCTTCAGAGACCTGGAGGAAGTTTAACGATGGATGGTAGAAGAGCAGAGACAAAGGCATTCCTGGGACCAGCCCATGCCACAGCCATGAGGAGGAAAACGAGCTAGGGCCCCATAGGAAAGAAGGGCCATGGGAATGCAGGAGGCGGTGGGGCAGGCCAGGGCGCTGTTAGGAGGCCAGGGAGGCAGGCGAAGGCCATATCTACCCCGACTCAAGAGGCCATGACAAGTATTATGAAAGTCCCTAAAAAATTTTAAGCAAGAAAATGCCATGACCCAATTTTTATTTTAGAAAGACCCCTCTGGCTGTGCCATGAAGAACTGAGTCACTAAAACTTGCTGAATAATCCTAAAATATCTTTATCACAAAAATAGTGGCTTCCTTGAATCTCAGCGAGAAAGTTGTGAATTCAAGCTTTGGGGTTTGTCTGCGTCCTTCTGTGCACAGGTCTGGGGGTCTAGAGCTTAGCAGATCATAGACATCGCTCATGTGGAGTCCCATGCTGCTGGGCCATGTGTCTCCCCCCTTCCCTTCCTCCACTGGGTGAATCATAGCTTTTGTCCAAAGTGGGTGGATCCTCCTGCCGGCTCCCACCCTCCCTGTCCCCAGGAGAGGAGACAGCTCTGCCAAGTCCCCCTCCAGAGTCAGGGACACCACCTGTCATGTTGCGTCCTCCTCCTACTCGGACATCTGACAGCCTCCGTGACTCGTGAGCTGAGGAACGACGTATCATCAGAGCTAAAGGGACCTTAGAAACCATCCAGTCAGCCACCCAACTTACAGACTCAGGGGGACAGGGGAGTGTGCCCCTAAGGGCCACACTTAGCTGGGGGCTGTGTCAAGACCAAGGCAAGCTGCAAGGGAGCTACGTGAGAAGTACTTCTGGACCAGCCTCGTGCTGGAACTTGAACAGAGACATTGTGGGCATCAAAGAGTGCTCTGGAATGGGAATCCAGTGACAGAGCTGACCTGCTGTGTGACCTTGGGCAAGCTTCCTACTTCTCTGAGCTGCACTGCTGTCCCCTGCACCCTCAAAGGACCTGGGCTGCCGACACCCGAGGTTTGCCTGAGCTCTCACTTGCAAGAACGCAGCCCAGGGGCAGGAACCCAGAACGGGCCAGTCCCAGTGGCAGAGGATGCTTGACGGGGGCTCTGCAGCAGCTCTCCTCCCAGCCAGCCTGAAGAAGCTACCGGAACTGCCGCCATCACAGGCTACCCCGCCCCCCACAACACCATCAGCTCGGGACCCTACCCAGCTCTCCCTTTCTGGACAAAAGTCCTTTCAGCCCTGGCCATTCTCCACTCCCTCTCTCCCACGGGAACACACCCCCGCAGGTGTTCACCTTCTACCCGGCCCATCAGTGTGTGACCCCACCTCGTGATGACGGTGATAGCGGTGACTGAGCCAGCCATTCCCAGGGCATCTCTCATCCCAGCCTCCCCACCATACTGCAATTAAACAACAAGAAAAATATGCATTGCATACGGGAAGATGGAAGCAAAGAGAGGTACAAAGTGTTGCCAAAATCACTCAGATACATAGTGATGCCAGCGCTTCGACCTCATGTCCCAGCCAAGGCTGTCCGTCATTCGCTCTGCTGATAAAGCGGTCACCTGCAAATCCCGCCCCGCCCCCCAGACATGAGGAGTCTGCCATAAACCCCAAGAATGACCTCTCGGAGAACATCCAGCGTGCTGCAGGATTACCGAGGGGAACTTTCTGGGTGGAAGGGAGGCTTCTGCCGTGCCAGCAGGCAGCTGCCCGCTCGGCCTGTGCTCTGAGCCTGGCCTTGATGTTGCCTCTGGTGAAAGACATCCTGGCCCCTAATCAAGGAGGCCTCACTTGCTGGCCGTCTCTCTCTCCCCCTCTCCTTTTTTTCTGTGCCACTCAGTAATGTAAATTCGTGTTTTGAAGAAGTCCGTGGCTTTCATGTGCAGCTCTAAGGGAATCATGCAGATGGCACCCCGGGCCCCCCGCCTCTGCATTTACCCATGCGCAGAAGCGCACGTGCCCCCGTACCCACTGGCGTGCACACGGGGGCCCTGGAGAACCAGCTAACGCGAAAAAGAGCCAATGATAGAAGCACGGTGCATAATGCTGAGTTTATATGACTGTGTATATAAGACGAGGGACCTAGTTTTGTGGGTTCATGAACAGTGCCTATGGGGCTGGTCATGGAATATATGCAAGCTTCCCTCCTTCCAGAATGGCCTCTCTCTGCTCTGAGGGTAAGTTTTAGGACTCCGGGGAGGGAACGTGTCCGTTTGCTGCAGTGGGTGTAGTATCTTCTGCAAGGTGGTCCTTTGGCCGCAGGTGTTGACCCTGACCTCCTCTTTCCAAGGCACAGCTGCCCACCCCGAGGTGCCCGCCGAGCATAGACACGGCCCGCCCTTGGTTCCCAGCTCAGGCTGCGGCCATCCCCTCCCCCGGCAGAAGAGGCTCAGGCTCTTTCACTCCTGTGAACCTTCTTCCTAAAAAAAAAAAAAGACCACTTCCCTCCTTCCGATGGTCTTCTGGGGCGATGCAAATGATCCCCCTCGAAGGCTCAAGTCGTAAATGTCGGCTCCCTTCCTGGGGTCACGGCCCATGCAGAATGAGTAGCTGTTTCTGTAACTTGTCTTTTTTCACAAATCTGTTTAAGAATCAGAGAAGAATCTGGAAGAATCGAGTGGAAGGTGAAGGGGGGGTGCTTTCTATTTTTGGTGTATGGATAGAGAGATATTAATAAGGGGCCATTGTAGGAACGAAATGAAGTAAGATCATTCAAACAAACATTAAGTGCCATGCTTGGCACATAATTAGCGTGAGGCCGAATGTGTGTGTGTGTGTGTGTGTGTGTGTGTGTGTGTGTGTGTTCACGTGTATGTGTGTGTTCACGCGCCCCCTCCAAGGCCCCTCTGGGCCTGCGAAATGGAACAGAAGGGGGACAGCCCTCTCCTTTTCTCTGAGACAAGTGATTTTCGGAAGAAGCACTTCTCACCACTCTTCAGCCCGAGCTGAGATTATAATTAATTGCTCTTCCTCACTCAACCCAGATTTCTTTCTCTCCTGCTCCAAACACTGGCAACCTGTGCACTTCATTTTTTGTTTGGCCTGAGGGGCCATTTCCATCGGCTGAGATGCCAAGTGCCCCTTTGCCGTGGCAGAGCTCATTAAATGCAGGGCCTGTCCTGGGCAGGTGCTTACGGAGGCCCGAGCGCTCAGTGCTTCCAGAGTGGCCTGGCACCAGCCCAGTGCAGGCAACGGAGGGGAGGGGAGCTGAGGTTTGCTGACTTTGGTCGCGATTATTCGCACGGGGCTTTAGGGCTAGACCTCCAGTGGGATTTAGTCAAGATGTGGCCTGTGTTTTCCAAAAGTTGACCCCAGATCTAATAAGTGCTTGTGTATATGGTGGGAGGCAAAGCATGTGGATTTTAGATCAAGAGCTACCCACATAGGTTTGGCTCTGATCCATACTGGTTGCGAGACCTCAGGTTAAGATTTCCTACCTGCCCTAATAAGAACGGGTGTTTTGCCTTTGCTTTCCCAAGCACTATGGGAGTACCCATAACATAGAACTTTCTGTACTAACTGTGATTACCTATTTACTCACCTGTGTCTCCCTTAGACTCTGAGGTCTTTGAGGGCAGAGGCCACGTCTTGTTCACCAATGTAATCCTTGTACTTAGCGAGGTACCTTCACTGTCGGTGCTCTAAGCAATGGTTGGTGAGCGAATGGATGCGCTAATGATAGATGGATAGATGGATGAACGGGTGGACGGATGGATGGTTTTTTCTAAAGTCGATACTCCCTCATCTGTCAAATGGCAGAAATACCATCTACTTCATAAAGATTTTATGGAGATTAAATGAAATGAGATTCACTAAACCCTTGTCACAATCCCTGGTATCTAGAAGATACTGAACAAAAACCGCCTCCTTCCCGGTTTCCATCCACATTTGCCCTCAGGGTAACACGCTAACTCTCCTAGATCTTATTCAACAGCAATTACTCATTTGTGAGCTTCCAACATTCTAGTAATTTACAAATGGCCAGGGTCAACTTTTAAATGGCAAACCAGGCCATTTCATGTCTCCACTAAAACCCAATGGATGGTGCCCCAAAATCAGTGAGCAAAACAGGATTTCTATCAATCAATGATCAAAATTCTCAGTGTAGCCCACAGAGCTCTGCCCAAGTTCACTGTCACCTATGTCTCCAGCCCTGGATGGTGCTGCTCTGTCCCCCAGCCACACGGGCCTTATTTTACACACTAGGCTTAGGATACACTGGACTACTTTGTCCTCGGGACCCCCCCATTTCTTGCCTCTCCTGCCTGCAATGACTCCCACCTCCCAGACTACATCGGGACCCCTTTTTTTATAAATGCTCATAATTCCATGAATTTTTTCTTCATGAAACATAGCTTAAAATACATAAATATAAAATATATCTGTGTGATCGCATGATGAATGTCAGCCTCCAACGTGGCTTGGTCTGCTTTGCTCTGTCCCTGCCATCTAACACATTATCTGACACATTACAAGGCATCAATGAATATTTATTGAAGAGTGAAAACCCTAATCTTTCCCCAAACCTTGCTCTCACTCTCCTCCCCGGCCATATACACTTACCAGCAAAGGCGTGGGTGTCTTCCTCTGCCATCCTACATTTCGGGATGATCTGTTGTGTTTTTGCTCTCCAGTCCGGTGTGTTTCCTGGCAAGCTGTAACAGAAGCCTGTTCGAACAGAAGCTCAGCGTTCTTAAGTCTTGGGAAACTTTCGTATTCAGATCCAGCCTCCTGCCAACACCCCTGCCATTCGCTCCCACCTACCTCCCTGTGCTCATTTTACCTGCTTTCTCCCTTCAGGTCACGGCAAGTACATCTCAGGAGTCTTTGGAAGTGGAAATAGGCAGCCAAAGTGGGCATTATGGAGATGCCTTATCTTCGATCAAGTCATACGGAGAGAGGTCTTGTCCCTACAGGGAACTTTCTGGTCATGAGATTTTTTTCACATTTATTTATTTATGTATTTATTTATTTATTTTTGACTTATAAAGACTGCTTGGGGCCTGGGCACTTGAAAAGAGATAGTTATTTATGGCATGTCACTTTAAATCAAAGAAGAAAACCTCCCCTGGGTTTGGAGGCATAGTCCCTTAATGGTACAGAGGGAAGTGTGTTTACAGACAGGCAGACTGGAGAGCCGGTCTAAGTCTCACCTCCTTTCAGTGACTGTTTCTTTGTCATTATGTGGGAAGAGTTGTGTCTATCATATCAACAGTGTTGATATTAAATGTGACAATGCATGTCAAGGGCACACCCTTTCTCCCATGATTCGGATTTGGTGAATTCCTTGAGAAATTTCGAGATGACAGAGCTGGACAGATTGGGTGAGGACCATCCAAAACGACGTCCTCACGAGTTTGGTTGGACCTCCCGCCATCTGCTGGAGCAAAAGCTTACATTAGAGAGTCTGTCTTGCAAACCACGTCACTTGAATTAGACCAAAGTGAGATCAAATTCCAAAGTAGAATTATATATTATTTCCCTGAGAAAATTATATAGGGAGTTACTTAAGGTACACATGCACATAGAGAGATCATTCTTCAAATTATGCACCCGTGTGTCTCCCACGTGCATTGAGACTTGACATCTATTCACTCGCACTGTCTCTCTGCGTTGACATTTTCTCTCCATTCCTGTAGCCATTCCCCCAACCCAGGCTTTGACCAATTATTATATTCGGGCATCTAACCAGATGCTATAGGTCTTCAAACCTCTGGCTGGGTTTCGGCACCAGTCTCCCAGCCAGCCTCCCACCCCATGCCAGTTTCCCTTTCATGAGCTGTAAGAACCACCTTCCAAAAATCCTCTTCTCATATTGTCACTGCCCTGTACTTTACAGCCTATCAATACTTAATGTCGGCTCTGACTATAGTCCAAACCTCATGGAGTTGAAGGCCTTCCCAAATGTGGCTCTCTCTGCCCCTGCAACCCATCCAAACATCTCCCGATGCTTCCTACCCACCAGTCAAGTCCAAATCATCTTTCTCATCCCCAGTCATGTTGAGGCTTGCTCTGCACCTTGGCTTATGTTCTGACTTTTCCCGAAATACATTCTCTTGTTTTTTGCCGTTGATTGAACTGTGTTTATGGATTCACATCAGACCCCCTCCTTTCCTAAATCTTATCACTACCTTCTCTACGATCCCCTTCCCATTCTTCAAGATCAGTGCGAATCCTGCCTCATCCAGGAGGGTTTTGTTAATCTCCCCAGCACACACTGACCTCGCTTCTTTGAACTCCAAATACATTTATCATTAGTCAACGTTCTTTTTCTCAAATGATTCATGTACTGCTTTGTTTTGGTTGTTGTTGTTCTGTGCTTTCAAAATGAAGATGACTGCTGAGTTTAGCCCTGATATGCCAACTTTCTAGGCTGTTACTGGCTGGATCTCATCAGTTTAGGGAGAAGTTTTAAAACCGACTGGTGAGGAGGGAGCTACATACTCTCCCTATGCCCCTGACCATCTGCTCAGTGCTTTCCTAGTCCTGCCCAAAACCTTAATGGCAGGTTTTTTTTTTTTTGCTAGTGGGCAGGGTTATTAGATAGAAAATTCTATGCCATGTACGGCACTGTGTTTTGCCTTTCCTTGTGGATGGTCAGTAAGATGCTTACCATTGTAGGCGGCTGATTCAGGGGTGACTTTCTGAGTAGATCCAGTTACATCTCTCTTCTTGCTCCACCTCCCTCCTGCCCACAACAGGATGAGTAGTCAGAATTTCTGACTCGCACAAGAAGGTGACTTGAGGCAGCTTTTCAGGGTCTCATTCTAACCATTAACCCCACCCCTCATTATCTGATAGAGTTACCTTTTCTATAGAGATCACAGAAATTGATGTCAGAAGAGCAGATAGAGGTCATCTTTCCCAACCTTCTCACTGGTCGGGTGATAAAATAATGACTCAGAGGAAGTATGGTATTTCTGGAGGTCCCAGAGCAAAACACAGACAGGATCTGAATCTAGCTCTCTTCTTTTTTTGTCCAGCTCTCTTTCAAGGATGCCATGTTCTGGGGCACAGGATGGGGAGATCTTTGTTTGACTCCCATACCTGAATCTCACCAGGCAGACACTCTCTGATGCAAAAGAGAACATACTAAATGTATAAATGCCACTTTATTTCCACATCACTTGTGTCATTCGTGAAAAGAAAGATCTCATGTTTCTGGGAAGGTAATACACACTTGATGGTATGGCTCAGGTACATTGTATGCCAACGGAAATCCTCCTCTGTCCCTAGAGCCTGGCTATGGATCCCAGCTCCTCAAAGTGCCCAAGGACGGGTTGGGAGTGGGATCGTGCACAGCATGAGCTGGAGGGCCACAAAATGTCGCCTTAAAGGAATTAAGGAAGGAATCTGGAGATAACGCTTGCCATTAGCTGCCCCAACTCCAACAGCACCAGGCTTAAAACTTGCTAGGTCCAAAATGAAATGCTGGATTTAAAAAAGAAAAAAACAGGGGCGCCTGGGTGGCACAGCGGTTAAGCGTCTGCCTTCAGCTCAGGGCGTGATCCCGGCGTTATGGGATCGAGCCCCACATCAGGCTCCTCCACTATGAGCCTGCTTCTTCCTCTCCCACTCCCCCTGCTTGTGTTCCCTCTCTCGCTGGCTGTCTCTATCTCTGCCGAATAAATAAATAAAATCTTAAGGAAAAAAATAATAAAAAAAAATAAAAAAGAAAAAACCAAAATTAAATGGCCAAAAGCCACTTGCTATTATAACTCGGACTTGGACTCACAAATGATTTAATTCCATCTAAAGCTCAGCTTACATGTTGCCACTTTTACAACACCTTTCTCAACCCTGATTATCAAGACAGATAGTCACACCACTCCCCACGTTATCATAGAATGTATTAATATTTCACTGTTGGCTTGTGTGTCATGTGATTTAACTATTTGTGTATTTGTCTGTCTTTCTCAATAGATTGAGAGACTTTCTGAGACCTATTTCTGTATCTTACAGTCAGGATGGCAAGTAGGCGGTCTCTGCCTTTACCTCACTCCTTGTTCTATGCAGACATTGATAATCAATCACAGCATTCCTTACCATGGTGCTTGAAAAGGCTTCAGAACCCTTCATAACAAAGCCCTTTAAGCTGCTTCTATTGATTAATCAGAGTTTTGATGCAGAAGAAACTTATTTGTTATGTCTATTTATTACAAATAGCATAGCGGCTCACACAGCGTTGGTGTTTGGTTAGTATTTGTTGAGTTGAAATAGCTCTCAACAGGCAAAAACAAAAAAAGGGGTGGTTAGGAGATTGGTGGATAAGATAAGGGTGAAATGAGCTAGGACCGGGGGTGGGGGCACAATCATTAGGACCTGGGGTCTGGGTTAAAGGGAGGAGAGTGGTCCAGGACACACTTTCCTGTTGGTATAGCAACCTCGGGATATAGGATCATTGCACTGAGCTGTGCATGGTAGAATCGGGTCCGAGGCGGAGTGACATTCAGGTCATTCGGGGACAATCAGGCTGTTCTGGCAGGACCACAGCTTTGCTCATGGTGGCAAAGACAAGAGACCCTCTAGAAGCATTTGTTAAAGGCCTTCAAATGAAATCTGAATGCTCTGCATCTGGCACAGATTAAATGAATGAATAATCCAAAGTGGCTCCAGGGTCCTTCTCTCCAAACCTCATACAGTCTCTTTATCATGTTGTCTTTTTATCTCCAAACCTAATGTTTTGTTCTTTTCTTATCCTGGGTTAACCAATCCCTTCAATTTTCTTTCCTGGTGGTTTACTTAGCTAATTAAGAAGGTTCCCACTGGGCATAAACTTGAGTTCACAATAAATCAGGCACCATTGGCCATTGATGTAGGGGCTGCCCTTGGTCAGCTGTTCACTATACAAGTGGAAATTTGATGGGAAGAACAGTCAATCACTACTTCCCTTGGTGGCTTGGTGTGGACAGATTAGTCTGAGCTAGATAGAGATAGAGGCATTCTTAGCTTCCATGCTGGACTTCTTCAGTGTAGGGAAGGTACCGTGAGAGAGTCTGAGAGCCACTAGAACAGGGCATAAAGTTAGGAGATCAGTGCGAGGGACTGAGTAGAGAGTAAAAGAGATCCTGGTGCAAGGGGAAGTTAGGGTACCCAGTAGGAAACCCTGTTGAGTTTCAAGGATATTCTTGAATCTGTAATTTGATCTCTTATATCAATTCTGAAAAATTTCTGGCAATAATCTCTTCTAATATTTCTTCTTTTCTAATTCTCTGCTTCTGGGACTCTAATTGCATGGTTTGTTATTGTCTTACATGTTTCTTTTTTTTTTTTTTTCCATTGTTTTTCCTCTGTGTGCTTCAGGTTGTAGAATTTCTATTGATTTATTTTTGAATTCACTGTTCCTTTATTCAGCTGTGTCAGGTCTGCTGGTAGGCCGACCCAATTAATTCTCTCTTTTAGATATTATACTCTTCAGTTTTAGTGTTTACTTGGAATGGTTTTAGAGATTCTCTTTCTCCATTAAATTTCTCATTTTTTATCTATCTTTTCATCCTAAATTACATTACTACATAGTTATCATTTTTAAATCATTACCTGTTAATTACAAAATCTGGGTCATCCATGGATCTGCTTTTATTGACTATTTTTTCCCTCATTTTTATGGATAGCAGTATTCTGTTCCTTTGTGAATCTTGAAAGTTTAATGCATTCCAGATATTGTCATTGAAACAACCATAGAGAGTGGAGTAAATGTTATTTTATCCCAAAGAGACCACAGCCAACTCAAAGAAAGCTAGAATAGGGGCTGATGACTTCAATTAAATTCAGTTATGAGTTGGGATTGGTCACATTTGGGTTTAAGCTTTCTTTAGTTTCAGTTCATCTCTGATTCAAATGTCTAAGGTCAAGATATATTCTGTGTGTATTACTGGCCCCTCTCTCTAGCAGGACTTTGAGCTCTGAGGACTGGTGAAGAGAGATTGTTATCATTCCAGCCTAGCCCTCAAGCTTCTGCAATACCACCATGCATTTAGCAAAAGTCCCATGGGGAAGAATCAGTAGAAAGAGAGAATTAATGGTGTGTTTTGGAAGGTGGGGTCCTACAGATATCAATTCATCATCCCAGGTCATAGGACTACAAAAAGCTTTGTTGGCTTATTATCAGCCCATATAAGATCCTGGGCCTATGGAAGGCATAACCTTCTACCTTCTCTGGCCTAAGCATGGCAGATGCTGGCAGGGAGGAAAGCAGCCACTCTTTTCTGCTCATCTAGAAGGACTCAGCTCTCTGAAATTTAATTCTTTGTGTCCATTGTCCTCTGAGATCTTAAAAAATATGCCGTACTTCCTGGTAGTTTTGGTTGTGAGAGCAATAGTCTATCCTGAAATTCCACATCCCAAACAGAAGCAGAATTCTCTCTGGTTATCATTATGGTCACATTCTAGGACCTCCTCATGGAGGAGACTGGGTTGCTTATATTTATCTTTCCCTTGTGAGGTTTGGCTGCAGTTGATATTTTTGGTAGGATCTGAGTTGATCTCAGTGTATTAGTTATTGCTGATAACAACTATCAAATTCTTGGTAGCATGCAATAAACATTTATTTTCTTCTTCATAAACCTTTGAGTTGGCTGTGGTTCCACTGGACTTGTCTGGGCTTGGCTTTGGGCTAAGGGTTGGGTTCAGGTATGAGCCACATGCTCCATTAATCTTTTGGCTACCTGCAGAAGGCTCTTCTTAGGATGGCTCAAAGAAAATCAATAGGACCATAATACATAAACAAGTTTAAAGTCTCAGTTCATGTCACATTTGCTTATATTGCATTAGCCAAACCAAGTCACCACGCCAGTTAACATCAATGGGACAGGGAAATAGATCCCACGAACAGAGGAGAGCACTGCAAAGGCAAACCACATGGATATAATCCTTTTATAGGGGAATAAAGAATCTGAAACCATAATCCAATCTATCCTGAATTGTGTCAGGGTAGGAAAATCAAGGCACAGCTGCATTAACAAGAGCCTGAAGAAAGCTTTAAGCCTCTCATGTCCATAAAAGGAATCCTTGACATTTTTTGCATTAACCTTTAATATTGAGAACCCATATGACAACTCTCACCCAAGAGAGAGGAGAAGAATAGATTCGAGGCAGACAAAGCCAAGATGCTGACCTTGCTCCAGTTGGAAACGTTCCCCTCACCTGTTCTTCCTGATTCAAATGCTAATGGACAAGTGAGTCTATTAAGGAAAAAGAAAACCAAGTGCCTCATGAAACAAACAACAGAACCACAGTCGCCCAAAAACCTCACAGCATTGCTGCAGTTGGTAGCATAAGTCTCCTATCTGTGCCTTAGAATTTGCCCTAGCGTAGTAGTCTGCAAACTTCAGCAAGCAGCATCATTACCTGGAAGGCTCATTAATCACAGGCCTGGACCCCAACCCCAGAGTTACTAATTTAGCTGGTCTTGGGTGGGACCCAATGATTTTCATTTCAAACAAGATTTCAGGTAATGCTGATGCTGCTGGTCTGGGACTACAGTCTGAGGACTCCTCTCGAAGATCATAAATCCTCCAAAGCAGAGACATTTCATGCATTCTTCTGAGGACTGTGGGAAGGCTCTCCTTCACCCCTGAGCTGCCTCGACGTTCTGCCAGTGCTCCTGAAGGCTGAGGGTTCTCCTAAGGCAAAATGTCTGAAGCTGCAGCCCGCGGAGCTAGGTAGCCCTCTGTTAGAATAGTTGGGTTCTAATCCATTTGTGCTATTGACCTATTTTGTAACAAGTCATTTTTACCTCTCTGGGTCTCAGGTTCCTCCCATGCTAAAGAAAATCCAAGCTTTGGATCACTTGGTTGACTTAGTTGGCTTTTAAGAAATCCTTTATTTAAAAATTAAATAATTTTATGGTATTATTATCAGTAGCTCTATGACCTAGGGTGATTTACTTAAACTCTACAAGCCTCAGTTTTTCATCTGTAAAACAGATAAAACAATTGTATCTACCCCAGAGGACCATTGTGTGTGAGGATTCAACGAGATAATGCATGTGCAAAACCTGGGACAGTGCCTGGCACTAGTCGATGGTGAAAAATTGTGTCATTATTGTTTATTATTGCTATTACTAAGCATACAGAATTTCACACAGTGCTTTGGAATTTGAGGAGAGGGAGAGAGACCACTTCCAGAAGGAATATAAGGGGAAATTTCAAGAAGAAAAGGGCATTTGAGCTGGGTCATAAATATCAATTAAGATTGGGGTTCGTGGATTTTTCGGTGGCGAAGGAAAGGCAGGTTAGACTGGGAAGCAACATGAATGTGGGCATAAAGTAGGGAAAATACAGGTTGCGACTAGTAATCAGGAAGAAGCTAAGTGTGGTGTTGCATTTGTAAAGTAATGTAGCAAAAACTAATAAGAGCCTGGAACGAAAGCAAGATAAGGGAGACCATGGTTTACAAGGCAAAAGACTTTGGACTTGATTTAGGAGACAATGAGGAAAAATAACATTTAGAGAAGAAAGTGATCATTGGATTCGGTTTTAATCTGAGCCCCACCACTGCAGATATTTTTGATCTCAGGTGGCCACTTCGACATCTGAGATTCAATCTCCTTATTGTAAAATAGAGAATATACGTCCACACACATCACGGCGCTGTCGTGAGGGTCAAAGACTATATACATGAATTTAGCTTTTGTGGTGCTCTGCACATGTGGACCCTGAATTAATGCTCTAAAAAAAAACATTTCGAAGCAATTTAGATTTACAGAAGAGTTGCGAAGTTAGTACACCGACTTCCCGCATATTTGTCACCCTGCTTCCTCCCCTCTTGTTAACATCTGATATTCGGATGGTATATTTATCAAAATGGAAAAATTAACATGAGTTAGTAATATGAGTGCTATTTACTAAACCATAGACCATTTGGATTCTGCCAGTTTTTCCGCAAATGTCCTTCTTCCTGTTCCGGGATCTGAGGTGGAAGAGCAGGATGTTTTCATCCGTCACATCTCCGTCATGTCCTCCCATCTGATGGTTCCCTGGTCTTTCCTTGCCTTTCATGGCCCAGACGTATTTGAAGAGCGCTGTTGGGGTATTTTGAGAATGTCTCTGAATTTGAGTTTGTCTGACTCTTATTTATGTTTAGACTCCAGTTAATTATTTGGAGGAAGACTATCAAAAAGGGGATTGTATCATATCAGGATATATGCAAAGTTGGCCACATAATTTTCTGGGAACAGTATAAAATGAAGGGGAAGTCCCTTTTTTAAAAAAGGGAGAAAAAAGGTTAAAGGTCCTAACATATAAAGCTTTTCTTTTCCCTCCACAATTTCTCTCAACTTGTTACACTATTGTTGTTTTTTTTAAGATTTAATGTATTTCTCAGAGAGAGAGCACATGCAGGAGGAATGGCAGACAGAGAGGGAGAGACAGACTCCCCACTGAGCAGGGAGCCCAGTGCGGGGCTTGATCCCAGAACCCTGGGATCATGACCTGAGCCGAGGGCAGATGCTTAACTGACTGAGCCACCCAGGTGTGTCCCTACACAATTTTTCATTTTTTTTAAATTTGCTACTTCGTATAATTCTAAAGAAAGAAAAAATATTTTAAATTATAGGCATAAATTTTATTATCTCTATATTGTGCAATGGCCATTTTAAGTACAAATATAAGGGGAGCATTTGATTCATATGCAGAGGCATCATAATTACACAATTTGTGTTTTGAAGCTTGCACACGCACGTGTTTTATTCTTATGCCATTCGTCGCCTTCTTCTCTGTTCCAAGCAAGTCCCGGTCTGAACAGGAAGTGTAGCTTCTAAGAGCAATCAGTGCCCCTGCCTCCTCAGTCACAGATGGAGTACACTTACCCTGTACTTGCTTTGAGCCTCGCTGGACTTTCATGCATCATGGGTCCCCTGGAACCCTGTGCTCCCGGGTCATCCGGATGCTAGATGGGAGGAATGGTGGCCACGCATGCCGCACGCATCTCTTCTGCTCACACATCTGCTCCACTTCCCATAGCATTTAACTGACAACACACAAGTTCAGAAACAAAATTATTAAGAATTTCAATATGCCAAGAGCGGAACAGTAGATCAGGTTCAGGACCCTTCTGAGCATGTGTGCTCACCATTTGTACAATTGCGAAGCCAGCCCTGGCTACGTGATCTTAATGTCACTGTTGCTCTTAACCTTAATCGTTCGATTAAGGGGGTGTCTGCTAGGTTTCTCCATTGCCAAGTTAGCCTTATTCCCTTGCCATACTCCATTCGTCAGAAGCAGATCACTAAGTCCAGGCCATATTTAGGGAGAGCGGAATGAGGCTGTATTTCCTGGACAGAGGAGTGTCAAAAATTATGTAGACGTGTCAACACCACCATAGTCATTAATAAACATTTTGGAGTAGCTAATGCTTTTTGAATCTCGTAACCCAAGGGCCAATTTTGAAATCTCATAACCTGCCTCTTGCCTCCAGTTCTGCCATATGATGAGTCCAGCAGAAACACTATAAAAGAGCTGGGCAAATCTCCCATCACTGCGAATGCTCATCTCCCACTAGCAAGAGACCCTAGGCCTTGGGACGGACCCGGATGATAGGTAAAGTGACCCTCCACCCAGGAGCTGCACTGACCTGCTTTCCTTGGAAAATCTCTCCCTTCAGAGGCTGTGGGCAGCATGGGGCAAGGTGGAGTCCTAGGCACCGCGTGCCCTCCAAGTAGATGACCGGGAGTAAGCAATTATCCGCCCCTGGCGCAGGGAGCTCAGGCCCCCTCCTCACTCTTGGTGTGCACAGCATCTCTGCCCGCCCGCAGTTCCCCACTTCTGGCAGACGCTGTCTGCACAAGGCGCTGAGTGCAGGCGAATTATTTCCACTACTTCCTGCTAATTTCAGCACTGCATTCATCCAGGGCTCTCAAAACTCTTCATCAACAGGAATATGCTAACCTGAGACTGGGTCACAGAGGGACAGCCCAGAGATCTGGGGGGATTGGTGACAGCTGCTGCCCTCTCTCTGAAGAGGATTGATGTGGATATCATCATGCTTGTTGACAGGAGGAGGGAGGAGCCGGACTTTTAAGGTCTCTTCCAATCTGGGAAGGCTATGAATACCCCTACCAGCTGAGAGTGATTCTCCGTGCTTTATTCATCACGAAAATGACGCAGATCCAGTAAAGCAGCTCTCTCGAAGGTAGGTGGTCACTAAACTAGGCTTCCAGACACTTAGCACTCGGAGAACACTTGCTGAGGAAAGTCCTTGAGTTGTTTTCTTTTTTTTTTTTTTTTTAAGGTCATTTTAGGAATAAATGGGGAAAAAACATCGTGCATTTGGTAATGCATAGGAATAGACTAAAGGGTTTTAAGTTCAAAAGCAGTGAGCTGTGGTTGTCTGGAAAAGCTATTGCAATACTAGGTTGTATTAATAGAAGCAACATGTTTTAGAGGAGAGAAATAATTCCTCTCTCCTCAGGGTTAATCAGAGCTTACCCGAGCCACACTGTTCCATTCTTGTTGTATCTAGGAGGGGAGGTATTTTCGGAGATTTTCGGAGAAAGGTACCCCAGTGATTGAAGGGTCTCAGAAGCATGCAATTGGAAAGGCCCCCGAAAGGCTGAGGCTCGTGAAGCCTGAGAAATTAAGGATTCACAGACTTAATGACTGTTATCATCACATAGGATGGAATTCAATGTGGGTGAAGTTTCGAGAAGTTAAGAACAAGTTCTTGTGAAGTAGTGACAGGGATTTCTGTCTTAGCACATAAGGAAGATCTTTCTGACAACAAGAGCTGAGCGGTGAGGGGAGTGGATGTGGCCCCATGCTCATCAGAGGTGGCCTGAGATGATAGTGTCTATTAGTGATGTTGAAAAAGGATGTAAACAGCAGGTGGCCCAGCCCTAACTGGAAAAACTCAACATTGTAGAGAGAGAGGCTTCATCCATATTCATCTCTAGATGTAAGACAATTTCAATCAAGATCTTACTAAGACTGTTTCATTTTACAGATTTTCACGTATGTAGCAAAGTTGAAATAACTTTAGAGTGAACACCTGTATACCCACCACCTAGATTTTATCACTGACAAATTTTATGATAGCCTTATTGAGACATGATTCATATATCATACAATTCATATATTAAAAGTACACAGTGCAGTGCTTTTTCTTGTGGGACCAGCACCACAAATGATTTCCAAATGTTTTTACCATTCTTTCCCAGAAAACATCATACCCATCACCAATTGCTCCCCTTCCCACCCCTACCTCCCATGTCCTTTCCATCATCCCCAAGCCCTGGAAAACCAATAATCGACTCTCTGTCTTTATAAATTTTATTCTGGACATTTCATATAAACAGAATCATATCATTAGCTTCTCTGGCTTAGTCTAATGTCTTCAAGGTTTATCCGTGTTGTAACATGCATCAGTACCTCATTGCTTTTTATTACCAAAAGATATTCCATTGTATGGATATGCCACATTTTATTTACTCATTCATCAGCTGATGGCCATATGGATTGTTTCCACTTTTTGGCTCTTATGAATAATGCTGCTCTGAACCTTTGTATACAAGTTTTTGTGTGGACATATGTTTGCATTTCTCTTGGGTATATCTCTAGGAGTGGAATGGCTGGGTCATATGGTAACTCTATGTTTAACCTTTTGAAGAACTGCCAAGCTATTTCAAAGTACCATTAACATTTTATTATACTTGTTTTATTGCGTTTCTTTCCTTCCATTAATCGAGTCTTACTTTTCTTTGCATTTCAAAGGAAACTGCCAGCATCAGTCACTCTGAAAACTTGAGCATTCATATCATTAACAAGACTCAATACTTACTTATATTTTTCCTTCTATTGTAAAATTTATGTACAAGGCAATGCACAAATTTTGACACTTGACAAATGCACTTACCTATAATCCAAGCCCTTCTCAAGAGAGAAAACATCCCAATTTCTTCCAGAAAGTTTCCCCATACCCATAACCAATCACTAAACTCACCACTTCCCCAGATGCAACCACTGTTCTGATTCTTTTCCACTATAGATTACAGTTGCCTGTCCTAGAGTTTCATATAAAGTAACTCATACAGACTGCACTTTTTAAAGTAAGACTCCTTTCACTAAGCCTCATGTTTTAAGCTCTCACTAATGCATTCCTTTTAATGCCTGCATAGTATTCCACCCCGTGGAGATACATTGTTTTGTTTTTCCATTGACCACTTGATGGACATTTGGTTGCGATCCAGTTTGGGCTATTAAAAATAATGCCACTGTGAATGTTCCTCTGCAAGTCTTCGTGTGGGCACAGTCTTTTATTTCTGAGCATTGCACTTGCTGGATCAGAGGGTACATATGCATTTATCTTTATCAGAATCCGTCAGAACTTTTCCCCACAGCAATTGTACCATTTTATTCTCCCACCAAGAATGGAGTCTGGTTGCTCCACATCACTGTCAACATCTAATGTTCCCAGTATAGATAATTATAGCCATTTGGGTAGCTGTGTGGCTATAGCTCATTGTGGTTTTAGTTTACATCTCCATGATGTCTCATGACACTGAGCACTTTATCATTGGCTCTCATTGGCCATTTGTATATTGCTTGTGTAAAAGGGTATGTAAATATTTTGACTACTTGTTTTTGAGTCATTTGCCTTTTAATTATTGAATTATAGGGATTACTTATATAACCCCAAATAGCAGTCTTTTCTTATATTTATGAATATTTTCTCTTAGTCTCTGGCTTGTCTATTCATTTTCCAAATGGTGCCTTTTGCAGAGAAGAATTTTTATTTTTTTTATAATAATATTTTTTATTATATTACACAGTACAGTACACTGCAGAGAAGAATTTCTAAATTTTGAGATCTTATTTATCACAGTTTTCCTCTTATGGTTACACTTTCTATGACCTGTTTAAGAAACTTTTGCTTATTCCCGATCATAAAAATAATGTCTTATATTTACTTTTAAAAAGTTTTATGGGTTTAGCTTTTATGTTTTGACCTATGATCCATGTCAAGTAAATTTTGATTAAGGGTTGAAGTTCAATTGGTATTTTTCATGTGAATATCCAATTACTGTAGCACTACTTAGGGAAAAGACTCCTTTTAACGTTGTGTTTGCTCTGGTGCCTTTGTTGAAAAACAGATGACCATATAAGTGTGGACTATTTATGGACTCTCTATTACATTAATCTATTTGTCGGTTCCAATGCCAGTACCATAGGGTTTGATAGTTTAAGTCTTCTATATTTTTTCTCAGCAATATGGTTTTGTTTTTTTGTTTTTGTTTTTAGTTTTCAGGGTAGAGGTCTTACACATGTATTGGTAAATTTTTTCCTATGTATTTTACATTTTGATGCTATTATAAGAAAAATTGTTTTTGAATTTTAAATTATAATTACATAGTTGTGTGCATTTTGGTCTTTTTAAGATAAAACCTTGGATTCTGTAACTGTACTAAATTCACTTAATCCCTTTAATAGTAGCTTTTTAAACTCCTTATGTTTTCTTTATAAACAAATATGTCATTTCAAATAGACAGTTTGGTTTCTTCCTTTCTGATTTTTGGTTTTTTTATGTCTTTTCATATTATTGCAAGTGGTTAGGGTTTCCAGCACTAAAAGTAGTGGGAGTGGGAATTCTTACCTTGTTTCTGATCTTACTGTTCAATATGACACCATTAAAGATGATGCTATCTGTAAGTTTTACAAATTCCCTTTATTAGATGGAAGAATTCTCCTTTCCTTCTTCATTAGCTAAGAAACTTTATCATAAATTGGTGCTGGATTTTGTGAAAATGCTTTTTCTGCACCTATTGAGATAATTATAGGGCTTTTCCTTTTATTCTGTTAATACAGTGAATTGTATGCATTGATTTTTTTTTGATGGAGGTGAAACTCACATATCATAAAATTAATCATTTTAGGGTGAACAATTCAGTGAATGTAAAACCAACCTTGCATTCCTGTTATAAGCCCCTCATGCTCATGATAAATTGCCCTTTTTAGACATTGATTTGATTTACTAATACTTTGTGAAGGATTTTTGTGTCCAGGCTCATGAAGAAAATCAGTCTACAATTTTCTTTTCTTATATTGTCTTTATTAGTTTTGGTTTAAGCTTTATACTGATCTCATACAATGCATTAGGATATGTTCCCTTCTCCTCTGTGATTTGAAAGACTTTGTGTCAAATTGGGATTAATTCCTCCCTAAATATTTGATAGAATTCACCAAAGAAACACTTCTGAGCCAAGAGTTTCTTTGTGATAAGTTTTTACAGAAAGGATTTAATCTTGATAATAGGTGATTCGTATTTCTGTTTACAACTCATATTCTGTTCACAATTAAGGAAATTACATTTGAAGCACTATTGAGTTAAATTATTTTTCATTAAGTTGAGCAGGCTTTCATGCTGCATCCGTATCTGCTGGGCCAATGATACCTGCAAAAACTGTATCAATTGACTTTGTCTTAATCTTTACAGAAAATATTGATATATTTTCTGTGGTCATTGGCAGCTCCTTGTACGTGGTGGTAGGCGGGAGGTAGCCCATGTCTCATTAAGAAGAAACCCAAAAGAGATCATCACTGCTCCCTGCAGTGAGGGTGGCTATATTAATTTTCTATTGCCAGTGTAACAAATTGCCCCAAACTTAATGGCTTAAACAACACAAATTTGTCATCTTACAGTTCTGTAGGTTAGAAGTCTGACATGGATCTCAGTGGGCTAAAACCAAGACATTGGCAGGGATGTATTTGTTCCTGACAGCCCTAGGGGAGAATCCATATCCTTGCCAGTTCCTTGTCTAGTGGCCCGCTCCCCCATCTTCGAAGCCAGCAACATTGAATCCCGCTGACCACCCTTCAGTGTACATAGCTTCTCTGATCATAGCTGGGAAAGCTTCTCTGCTTTTAAGGATTGATTTTATTAGATTGGGCCCACCTAGATGATGGAAGATACTCTTCCCATCTCAAGTCCTCAACCATAATCACATCCACAATCTCCCTTTCGTCATAGGGGCTAACATATTTCCAGGTCCTAAGGATTAAGACACGGACATCTTTAGGGAACCATAATTCTGCCTGCCACAAGGAAGCTTCTTGCTGGCTCAGTAGGACCTTACTCTGTTTGGATGGTATCATGTGTAGAAATGCTTCTTTGTGCGGGCTTTAAGGCTGACAAGTCTCGCCCCTCCAGTGAGGAGAACACTGCACATCCCTTGTTGCTTTGTCTAGCCATCTTCATGTGATTAAGCTTGTATTCTTGGGGAACCAGAGTGGCTTAGTCAGTTAAGCATCTGATCCCCAAAGTCCTGGGATCGAGCCCCAAGTCAGCTTCCCTGCTCATGCTCTCTCTCTCAAATAAATAATTAAAATCTTTTAAAAATATACCTAAGTGTGTATTCTTTAACATTCAAGAAACTCCTATCCCTTGCCTGTGCCTATTGATGTTTGCTCCTCGTATAATCCCTGTGACAACTATGTAAGCATTCAACTAGGAAAGAATAAAAAAATAAAAATAAAAATAAATTAAAAAAGAAACCTTTAAAGTTAATGGTATTCTGTGTTGGTAAAAATTTGCAGAAATCCATTTCCATACAATGTTGTTGAGTTTAAATGTTGTATCTGGCTTTACTTGGAGGGAAATATGACTTTAACCTATCCGGATTTCAGAAATGTGAATATTCTTCAACTCAGCTATTTCTTAGGTGTCTGTACTACAGAAAACATTCTCACATTGCACAAAGGCAGGTTCAAAGATGTTCTCTTCACCATTCGATTTGTTAAGGCATATGCAGAAGAATTACTGTGATCATTAAATTAGCAGATGTTAAATATATTCTGGTAGATTCACACTTGGGAACAGGACAGATTTTAAAAGGCTGAAGTAGATCAACATAGAGCGCAATGAAAAGACCAAGATATAGCAAAGTGAAAGAGCAAACTACAATGTGAGCGTATATGATGGTGTGCGTGTGTACATAGTCATGAAAAGACTTGGAAAGATAACAGGCAACATTTCAACAATGATTTGCATTGTAAGGAGAATTGAATATGGAACTTGGTATAAGGGTTTTGAAGGCAGGCTTTCATTTTTACTTATAATTTGTAAGTATTTTTAAGTATTATCATAAAATGTATTTTTAAATGAAAGACTTTTTAATGACTGAATAAAAGAGAAAAAAAAATCGGTCTTTATTTCCAAGATTTGAGGACTCTGTGGTTTCCATATTTTCTTTTTTAGTTTCAAAGGTAGAATTTAGTGATTCATCAGTTGCATAAAACACCCAGTGCTCATGACATCACGTGCCCTCCTTAATGTCCATCATCCAGTTACCCCATCCCCCCACCCCTCCCCTTCAGCAACCCTCAGTTTGTTTCCTAGAGCTCAGAGTCTCTTAGCGTTTGCCTCCCTCTCAGTCTTCGTCTTATTTTATTTTTTCTTCCCTCCTCCTGTGTTCATCTGTTTTGCTTCTTATATTCTACATATGAGTGAATTCACAGGGTATTTGTCTTTCTCTCACTGACTTATTTCACTTGGCATAATACCCTCTAGTTCCATTCACGTCATTGCAAACCCTCTAGTTCCATTCACGTCATTGCAAACCCTCTAGTTCCATTCATGTCATTGCAAGATTTCATTCTTTTTGATGGTCATGTAATACTTTCTCCCAAAATTATAGAACTATTAAAAGATCTAATCCAGCTGATCTTGCTCCAGGGGTAAGCATTATTACCCCCCATTTTCCAGACAAAACATTATGAATTGCCTTTCACAATAACCTGCAGCTCCTTGGGTGCAGAGTTAGAACTGGAAGAGACACAGACGTAGTGAAGAGAAGGGCCATATGCACCCCAATGTTCATAGCAGCATTGTCCACAATAGCTAAATTGTGGAAGGAGCCGAGATGCCCTTCAACAGATGACTGGATTAAGAAGACGTGGTCCATATATACAATGGAATATTACTCAGCCATCAAAAAGAATGATTTCTCAACATTTGCTGCAACATGGACGGGGCTGGAGGAGATAATGCTAAGTGAAATAAGTCAAGCAGAGAAAGACAACTATCATATGGTTTCACTCATCTATGGAACATAAGAAGTAGGAAGATCGGTAGGAGAAGAAAGGGAAGAAGAAAGGGGGGGGATAAACAGAAGGGGGAATGAACCATGAAAGACTATAGACTCTGGGAAACAAACTGAGGGCTTCAGAGGGGAGGGCGGTGGGGGAATGGGATAGGCTGGTGATGGGTATTAAGGAGGGCACGTATTGCATGGTGCACTGGGTGTTATACACAAGTAATGAATCATGGAACTTTACATCAGAAACCAGGGATGTACTGTATGGTGACTAACATAATATAATAAAAAATATTATTATTAAAAAAAAAAAGAAGAACTGGAAGAGAGACAGCTCGGTTTATTCCTAGTCATATCTAGGTATGTCAAAACCTGTAAGTAGCAAAAGCAGATTTCTAGACACTTTTCTGAACCACTGTATTTTAAATGCGGTCTTGATTCTTCAGCAACTTCCACAAACTATGAGTGTGCTTCCCTGCCTCTTGAGTTTGGAGGTAGCCATGGGATTTGCATGGACCAATGAGATGTTAGTAGACGTGATGCGATCCAGGGTTGAAACATGCTTGCTTGGGGCACCTGGGTGGCTCAGTTGGTTAAGCATTGGACTCTTGATATTGGCTCAGGTCATGAGCTCAGGGTCATGAGCTTGAGCCCTGAGTCGAGCTCTGTGCTCGAAGCAATGATTGGCCCCATGTGATTCCCACTCTACGTATCATGGATGAACCCTTCATATCGCTTTTTTCTGTGATGGCTTCTCATGAAGCCGGAGAGCACAATCCTGGCAGCAGGGCAGGGTCATTGACAGGCATGGAACATTTAGAGGAAGGCCAGCCTAGGCAGAATGCAGGAAAGCAGGTCTCTAGGCGCAGCAGGAGGCCTGTCAGTCCTTGGGGAATGAACAAGATAAATGGAGAACACATACCTTTCAGTTTCATCCCTGTGTTACACTATTGCATGTGATTGCTTTGATCGGATAAACCCTGTGAGGCAGGTGGGCATGGGAAGGTGAAACGCAGCAGGATGGAACACGCAGGCAGAGGCTGGGATGGGAGCTGGAGATCTCCCCAAGAATGTGGAAGCGCAAGAGAAGAAGCGCGAGAGGGGATGATCCAGGGCACCAGGAAAGACACGCTGTGTTGTGGTGCCAGCAATGAGACAGCCACTGTCCAGTCTGTGCAATGGGCCTTACCAAGGGCTGCCTGTGAACATGGCTGGGGGGGGGGGGGAGGTGTCCATGGCAATTTCCCGAGAGCCAGAAAAAGGAACAGGGAAGGATTAGCAGGTGGAAGTGGCCCAGGGCTAAAATTCTCGATGCCAGAATTGGAGGGAAGCAGAAGGAGTTTGCACTGATGCATCTATGAGAGGAAATGGAATCCCAGTGCAGGGCAGAGAGCATGCTCTTGGAGGGTGTGGGATCGCAGCTGTTTTGGTTACCACACTAGCACGGTGCGCTCAAAACCCACCTGTGAATGAATGTGTATCACAGGCTTTTGTATAAAACAGCTTCCAATGCAAAATTCCAGCCCTATCACTAATAGGTTCTAAAACCCTGGATGTGCAATCTGTCTGGGTCTCAGTCCCTTTATCTGGAATATAGGCATAACCCTATCATTTAAAGCATCAGGAGACGGTGAAAAAGTAAATGGTAGAGGACACACACAGCATCTGGCTCCTAATGAGTAAGGTTCCAGAAGTGTGTTATTTTCCTGCCTTCCTGGTTAGAATCCCAAGTTAGGGAACTGTAGATAATCAAAGGACACAGTTATCAAAGCTGATGTATCAAGCAAGGGCTTGGGGACGTGAAAAGCACCAAGGCAGGGGTGAAGGAAGACCTGAGCTGCCTTTGGGGCTCCTGAGGGTTGATTAAGGACTCGTGTGAATTCCCCATCCCCTCAGCCCCAGGCCAGGCTGGCCCCAGAGACTGCAGCAGGTTTGGGAGCAAGCAGGTCTGTGCGGGTTCCAGGCTCCAGAGCTGTCTGCCTCTGCGAGCCAGGGCCTGAGGGGAAGCAATGGCAGCCTGAGTGCACCGTGACGCAGCGGGGCTCAGAGCAGAGAGCAGCTGAGAGACTGCTGGGTGATTTACAGCCTTTAAATGGCTCTCCCCTTCTGCAAAACTCTTAATTTAATAGACAAACATCTTGGGATAAGGGCTCACTAGAGACGGAGCTGATGGGATAAATGCTGGAAGATTAAAGACCTACAGAGGGGCAGATAGAACTCTGTTATAACAGTGGGAAAGAACTTTCCAGCAGGTAGCCTCCCCATCCCTTCCCCCACAAGGCAAACAGGAGATAAGCCACCAACAAGGGAGGTGGGATAGCCAATGTCGAGAAACAGACTTGGAGTCATTGGGCTTGAAAGGGTCCTTAGTTGCTATCTCACCCAGCATGTCCTCAACTGAGCATTCTCAGGTGAGGAACTGAGCCCCAAAGAGGTCAGAAGTCTCACAAAGGTGAGTTGTTAGTAAAGCTAGGACTAGCAGTTCAGTGTTTATGCTTCTGTTCTATCCTTTGCAAACATTAAACTCTTCATTCTGTCCTGCACATGGCTGTACCCTCAGGAAGTAGCAGAGGGCTGGACACAGAGTAGACCCCCCATAAGTATTTGAGGAAGAAATGGACTATCAATGGGGCTTTCAGGAACATCCCCTGGAAATGTATCACTTTCCCCTTGGCAAGGTGCCTAAAGTAAGTGTCTGGGAGTTGACTGTTTTGGTCCCCATCTCTTTGGTCTTTGCCTTTTAGTCGGAATACCCCCACTAGCAACCAGCCCATTCCTTGTCTCAGTAAGATCTCTTCCAGTCCTGGGTACTTTCCTGTAACACACATATCAGCCCCTGACCTGAACACTGAAGGAGGAGAGCCAAAGGAGAGGGGGCTGGCTCAGGGAAGCAGTGAGATGGAAGGTCATAGGGAGATCCCTTAAGCTGACTATGAGAAGAATGGGTGTAGAATTGGAGGGTGATCCAATGCCATGAACTTGCTGTTGTCAACTTAATTTTCCAATCTAAAATTGGTAAGGATATAGACCACAGAGAAAATAATATCAGAATTTGCAGGTGTGATAGAACAAACAAGATTAGGGGAACTGGAGCACAGCACTTGTCATCAGGAAAATACAAATCAAAACCAGAATGAGATACCACCTTTCACCAGTTAGAATGGCAAAAATTGACAAGGCGAGAAACAACAAATGTTGGTGAGGATGTGGAGAAAGGGGGACCCTCTCACACTGTTGGTGGGAATGCAAGCTGGTACAGCCTCTCTGGAAAACAGTATGGAAGTTCCTCAAGAAGCTAAAAATGGACCTACCCTATGACCCAGCAACTGCACTACTGCATATTTACCCCAAAGATACAGACGTAGTGAAATGAAGGGGCACCTGCACCCCAATGTTCATAGCAGCAATGTCCACAATAGCCAAACTGTGGAAGGAGCCAAGATGTCCTTCAACAGATGAATGGATAAAGAAGATGTGGTTCATATATACAATGGAATATTACTCAGCCATCAGAAAGGATGAATACCTACCATTTACACTGATATGGGTGGAACTGGAGGGGATTATGCTAGTGAAATAAGTCAATCAGAGAAAGACAACTATCATATGTTTCACTCATATGTGGAATATAAGGAATAGCACAGAGGATCATAGGGGAAGGGAGGGAAAATTGAATGGGAAGCAATCAGAGAGGGAGAAAAACCATGAGAGGCTCTTGACTCCAGGAAACAAACTGAGAGTTGTGTAAGGGGAGGTGGGTGGGGGGATGGGGTAACTGGGTGATGGGCATTAGGAAGGGCATGTGACATGCTGAGCATTGGGTATTATACACAACTAATGGATCATTGAACACTACACCAAAAACTAATGATGTCCTGTATGTTGGCTACTGAATTTAAATTTAAAAAAAAGATTAGTGGAACTGGAGCCATTAAATATATAGAAAACCCACACCAGGCTCTTGGGAGAGGAATCTGAAGGCTCCAGACCTATGTTCTACAGGGCTTTCTTTATTGGTCTTTAAGGAATGGTACTTTGGGGGGCACCTGGGTGGCACAGTGGTTAAGTGTCTGCCTTCGGCTCAGGGCGTGATCCCAGCGTTATGGGATCGAGCCCCACATCAGGCTCTTCCGCTATGAGCCTGCTTCTTCCTCTCCCACTCCCCCTGCTTGTGTTCCCTCTCTCGCTGGCTGTCTCTATCTCTGTCGAATAAATAAATAAAATCTTTAAAAAAAAAAAAAAGGAATGGTACTTTGGGTCTTCATTTGACAACTCTCCCCTTGTATTTAATCATGGATTAACTATAGCTAGTGTTTCAAAATGTGTAAGAAGGTAGGAAGAAACGTCTTTAAGCTTACATACAGACAGTTGTGCACACTGGTAACTGTGAAATGCCAAGGTTCCAATCCTGTGTCTACTTTCAACTCTGTACATGACCTGGAGCAGTCGATGTCATCTATGTACGATTCACTTCTCTGTTTTACATAGTAAGGATGAACGCAGTATCAACAATTATACAGTGAGGATGACCAACAGTATCAGTGGGCTGTTGGGAGACTTTCTTGAGGCGTAGCATAATGCCTGGCCCACAGTGGTGTTCCGCGGGAGTTAGCTGATACTATTACGCATGCGTATTGAGGGGATGCTTTATTTTTGCCGGTTACTGTCTCATGCTCATCAAAGCATTCTCAGAAGACCATCGGTAGTAGCCATCCGCATGGACCTACTTCAGGGAAGAGGCTTTCTGTACCTTTTAGAGTGGTTGGTTTCATTTTGAACACTGCTACACTTTCCAGCTTTTGACTTCCCTTGAGAATTTAATTTATCTTTACAACTTTGTGTTCCCGTTCCTCAACCTTTGTGTGGCAGATCCTCTTATTTTTTTCTGTGTATTTTCTTTGATTTTTTTTTTTTTTCAAAATGAGATGTGGCAGATCTGTCCCGTGGTTTTGTTTACCTGATAAGTGGTAGATATTACGTGCTAGATGTATCCTTTATGTACTTACGGAGCCTTATCTTACTTTTTGAAGTGGAAAAAAAGGTAATAAAAATAACTCAGGTTATAATTATTTCATATATAAACTTCATTCTTAATCTCCATTTGTCATACGTCAACTAACAGCAGGAGTACATGGAAGGTTTATTGATTAAAACTTTCCATGTCATGAAGTTCAGAGGAACAGCCAATAATATGCTGAATAATAATCATGATTCAACAACTTCTTGGCAAGTGAAAATATTGGGCTGACTCTAAAGAGAGAAAATTAAATATGGGCAAAAATGAGTCCAAAAATACAGGATGAAGAACTCTATAAATACAGGATGAAGAAGACATGATTTAGAAAAAAAAGATAGGTTAAAAGTGTGAGGTTGTATTTCTATTTAAGCACGGCATGAGTCAATAAGGAACTTCGATTGGAACAAAATATGCTAATGTTATTACACGCTGAGCTAAGAGTAGTTTCACGCTCCGTGGGGGAAAGTGATAACTCCACCCTACTTAACCTTGGTCCAACCACACCTGTGATCCTGAGTTCAACTTCGAATAGACTCAGTGATGACAAACCAGAGTGTGGGCAGAAGAAGGAGAGGAAGAAAAAATTCAGATACACAGAATAATTAAAGAACTCCAGGTTCTTAGTCTGGAGAAGGGAAATTATGGGAGGAGGAACTTGGTAGCTATCAACAAACATCTGAACACTTGTTCAGGAAGATACCGAACCTTAGAATAGTACAATGGATGTAAATTGCAGGAAGACACAGATTCGCTCAATATGTGGAAGAACTTCCTCAAAATTAAAGCTGCTTGCTCAAGCAACTAGCTGCGTTATCTCTTCACCAGCCTCGGTCAGTCAGACCCAGGGTAACCATCAGAACCATCTGCTGTCACAGACGTGGTTAGGTGTCACAGAGGGTGTTGAAGAGGGTGTTGGGTGTGATAGAAGATGTTGGAACAGCAATGTATAAAGTCAAAGTCCACATCCGAGACGTTTTATATGCATGATAAATATTTGTTGAATGGAGAGTGAACAGCTAGCTACATTGCTTCCTCGAATAACGTGTATGATTAATTTTTTAAAAAGCAAATTTTCACTACCATGGAGAGATGGATTTTGAGAGGATTGACTGCAGCTTTAGGATTGGAAGGAAGATGGGTGAAGGAAGGTGGTTGCTTGCCAAAAACGGAGGACGCGAGATATAGCATGAAGTTGGAAGGTAAAAATACCGATTACAGACTCACCTAGAGCACCGAAGAATGTGCAAAGCCCTCGGCCCCATGATTCGGGATCTAAACCTCACCAACAACAGTGATGTGAGAGGATGCTATTACGATTAGGGTCCCCACTTAACCGATGAGCTAACGAAAGCTCAGGCAGTCAACGGATTGGCTGTGGTGTAGAATTAGGGTTTTTTTTGTTTTGTTTTGTTTTGTTTTGTTGTTCGTTTTTTAGAATAAGGTTTTAAAGACCAGATTGTTTCAGTCCAAATCCTAAATGTTTTTAACTGTATCACTCTAATATGGAACTAGTAAGCAGAATACACATAAGAAAATAGAGTGGTTATTACTTTAAAAGTAGTGTAAGCTGAAAATATAAGTAATTTCAGGACCCATCTTTAATAAAATAATAATAATAATAATAATAAAAATGAAGTACCCTTCCAAGCAAGAAAAGCTGAGATATCATAAGGGGGAGAAAATGAAGGAACTTTGTAAAGAAAGACATTTAAAGGGTAGCTGTGCTGGGTGGAAAGCGGAGCTGGGAGGGGGGCTGATTTCTGGTGTGTTTGTTCCTTCCCGGACTTGATGTGGCTAAGCACACAATGAGATTGGAAGGAAGGGGAGGAGAGAATGATGCTTCCTTTGGGAGCCAGGCATTATTGCTGTGCTGTGGTGAACAGGTAGTTTTGAAAATTACACACTACAGTGGCAGGTAATTTATTTTTTATAAATCGTGAGTCCTGAGTTGAAATTGAGAGGAGGGGGAAAAAAACAGTACCTGAAATGATTAGGAAGGAGTAAGATGGGCTTGTCTGCATGTGGCCAGGGCGATTAGTACCCAGCGTCACCTGGAGGGGGCAATGTACGTCCTGCTCCAAGGAGCCAAATGTGTCCTTGGCCAAGAGCTTACCTTGAGATGGTTTATGCCTGAATCCCCAGATGTGGCCAGTCCCTCACTCTGCTCCCTTAGCGCTTCTAAGCCCATTACTGTAACACACATCACAATTTATTATAATTACACCTCTCTTTGCTTGCCTGCTCTGCTTCACCGGAAGAACCAGCACTCAGGCTCAGTAGGCTCTGGAGATATAACACTGGCGAAGACCAACACTGTGCAGGATTGTTAGTGCTTGAAAAAAATGAATTGTGAAAATGACTCCCTAATATTATAGAGACACTGGAACCCAGAGAAGAGAACTAATGGTCTGGGGAAATCAGGGACAACTACCATAGACACTGTTTCATGGTACAGTAGGGAGCAACACAGACCTTACCCTGTTGGAGCTTACCATCTAGTGGAGAACACAGACATTAAATCAATAATGCAAATCATCACCCCAAATGCACGAAGTGCTCTGGGAGAGTTTAGGGCGGGTGGGAAGGTCTCACGTGGGCCTAGAGAGTCACACAGTTCTTCCTGATGGCACACAGTCTGTGAGTGGCAAAGCCAAGTCTAGTTCCCAAATCTACTTCTTTTCATGCAGTCATTTCTTCCTTACGCTTTTGGCAATAATATTTGGAATTTTGTTTGCCCTAGACTAGGGGATCTTTAGAATTCTGTGACCTATAGATCTCTCTGAAGATCTGATAAAAGCTATGAACCATCTTTGAAAATGTACAAAGGGGTGCCTGGCTGGCTCAGTTGGTGAAATGTGCTACTGTTGTACTCAGGGTCGTGAGTTCAAGTCCCACATTGGGCATAGAGCCTACTTAAAATAATTTTTTAAATGAAAATTTAAAATATACATATATATCCAAATGGTAGAATTTGGGGGACCATCTCTGAAGCCCTCTGCTCTGAATTCCTGTTCTGAGCTCTTTCCTAGGTAACTTCATGTACTCCTGGCTCTCCTTTCTTTGGGGTCATTCCCAACCTGGATCTTCAGCTCAGCTGTCTTCCTTGCAATCCAGATGCCTGGGCAGCTGTCTGCTGGGCCTCTCCTTGATCGTTCTGCTAGATTGTTCTACAATTAGCACGTAGCAAACGCTGTACTTGGTGAATAATTATGTGTGCGGGGATTGGGTTTGACAGTGGCATCGGGGACCTCGGAGAGCAGATTTATGTCGATCAAAATCTCAGTTCACTGGTGGAAATGGCTAATAGACAGTCATAAAAATGTGCCTGGTGCTCAGAAAAAAAGCTAAGAAAGAAATGCCAAGGTAAGAATTATTAGAGGATGAGTGGTAGGTTAAGCTCTGAGTCTGACTGATATTGCCCCAGAAGAGTACAGAATGGGAAGAGAAATGGAAGGGAAGAAATATGGAGGGAAAAGAAGAAAAGAGGAAAAGGGAAAAGAGAGAGAAAAGAAAGCCAGTCAATTGAGGGAAAAGAGAGAGGGTCAAAGAGGATCCTGGAGGAAGCAGTATTTCACCAAGTCAATAAAGGACCAAGAACCTTTGTGGGAACCTGAGAATTCCTAAGAAGAAATTGTTTCCAGGAGGAAGTCCTCAGCACCAAATGGCATAGACATCAAATAAGACAAGAAGCTCAAAGTAGCCCCTGGGTTTTGCAGTTAGGAGACAGTTGGTATTCTTGGCAGGGAAATACGAGTGGACTTTTGGGAGAGGAGATCCGATTTTATTGGTTTGCAGAATTCACGGAAGGTCAGAATGCAGCAACAGTCAAGAGAGAGAACCTCTTTGCAGTGCACATCTTTGAAGGACTAAAGAAAGAGGAGGGGAAAGAGGGATAACACAGCATCACAGCAGAGCGGCCGTGGGGGAAATGTCATTATTGAAAGGAAGGCTGGGGTCACAAAACACAGCTGGATATCTCAGAAATGGAGGGCACAGCGGATGGAATAAAGTCTGCTAGGAGATGCAAAGAGATTCAAAGATGAGGAGCACAGGGGAAAATCTTCGGTGATATGGGATCCTGGAGCAGGACAGAAGGCAGACAGCAAGCCTAGACGCCCTTAGCCTTGTAGGTAGGGCAGCGATGTGGTGACTCGAAAGGGCTGTAGCTGAGATCCGTGTGTTGTCTGAACAGTTGGGAGCTGCCTTGCCTGCTTCCCCACTTTCTTTTCATGGCAGCCAGTTTTCTCTGGGGTCTACCACTGACTTTTGCAGTGGAGGAATTAGAAGTCACGGGGCTAGTTTTTAAATAGCCCCGCAGTCTGTCTGAGACACTGACTCACCATGAACTCAACCTTTTTAGAATACAACCTTTAAAGAAGCTTTAAGCTTTGGACATCAAAAACAAGGGGAAAAAATGTTTTCCCTAATGTTATTTGCAAATGTCATTGTAGGGCTGAGGAGTCTGGTTGGGAAACTGTGAACCTTGTTTCGCTTGCCGTAGCCCACGCGGAAATGTGAAGAATAGGCAACCTTCTGGAACCTTCCTGCAGCCCTCGATGGGACTGAATGAGCCATGATTTCGGGCCCCGCCTTCGCTGACATTTCCAGGCTCTCATTTGAGCAAAGGGAGACGGGGCGTGGCAGCCTCCAAAGTCTCTTTCAACCCAAAGAAAGATTCTCTAAGACTTGAAATCATAAAATGTTACTTGGAACCCAAAGTTTCCATTAAGAGGCACATTTAGCTATGAATCATATTGCACAGGATGAAGGAGGGAAAAAAAAAGAAGGGATAGAACCCTGGGCAAGAAAAAAAAAAAATACATGCAGATGTTCTATCCTGAGTTCATCTTTTCCAGGAAAGTACAGCCCTTTTTCAAAGCCCTCAGCACAGAGATATCCTGCCACGTGTCGCTGACTCACAGGGACAGATCAAAGCTGCTCTCACATCCGTCCCTTCCACTTGACCTGAGAAATAAAGAAAGCTGAAGGCAAAAGGGATAAGTACACAAAAGATCCGGCAGTGGTATTAGAACAAAATTCGGCGGAGAAGACCCGCAGAAACCTGCAGATAAGTTTTTTTTTACATTTGCCATCATTCCAGGGGGGTTCTGCGGGGGACGCGGTACCTCACTTCCTCTTTATGGAGCTGTCTTCCCCGGCACTTCCTTCCTCTGTAGGAAGATTTGTGAATGGGTTCATGGGGCTGAGAATTCGCTGTCTGAAGGTTTAGTCTGAAAGCTGATTTTGCAGCATCACAAACCCAGTGGTCTTGGGCCACATAAACCTGAAATTTTCATCTTGCTCATTACTCAAATCGGAATAAGATCTATTTACCTTGCAGTATAATTTTAACACTATATAGTCCATGAGAAATTTGCTGATAGTGGAGCCTACTAGAGCTGGGTTCGAATTCTGCCACATTTCCCCAATCCATTCATCGTGATTGTTTCATTTCTTATCTGTTACCCTCACATCTCCAGTACCTCTTCCCCCACTTCCCACTCTTTGCTCAGACTTTGCACCTATCCCACTAGAAAATCCATGAGACTATCTACCAGCCTACTGGGATTTGTGCCCGTGTACTTGGCTTTCCTTCTTATTACTATTGATTAATTGTTCATATTTTGATCTGGGATTGATCTGTTCACTTCTACCTCTAGAGGCCACCCCTACTTCTCTTCCACCCCCAAACCAACCTCTACTCAAGGTCACGGCCCTTATAATCTGGAAATCATCCTGGTTTCTCAAAATTGTATTTTCCCCCTCTGAAAAATCTTACCAATTAATATAAGAAATGCAACATTGTCTCCTGTGGTTCAAATAATTCCCTACACACCAGGCCCACCTAGACATGCCCATTTGCGGTAAATGGCAAGTCTCTGTTTCCAGTTCTTCAGAACACAACTCTGGGCTCATCCTTTTTTCCTCATACTCTCCATCCAGTTCATCAACAGACTTTCCTGACTCTCCTTCAAAATATATCCAAGATGCAAACACTTGTCACAACTTCTGATATTGTTGGCTTCAAAGATGATGGAAAGGACCACCTACCAAAGAATGTGGGTTGCCTAGTGCAATATTGTGATTTACAAGAAATATATATTTGGCCATTCAGTTAAACAAAATATATTTCTCATATATATTTGGTCTTTCTCCACAGTTTCTGACTCACAGCTCCCCAAACTCTTGGGATTGCCTGAGAGATAAGAGCAATGGGAACACCTTTTGCTATAATATTTGGTCTCTGGTCCTCAGTTCCTGAAATCATTTCAGAGTCAGAAAGGTGAAATGGGTGTCTTGTTACTCATAAGGAGCGCCTTTTCACCACAACTGGGTTTATGTTAAGGAGGTGACCTTTGGAAAGTGGTTTAGGATGGGGGCTGGTTGCCAGGGGATCTGACCATGAATAGGCAGAGGGCTGGAACATTCAGTCCCACCCCCTGACTTCCAGGAAGACAAGAGGGGCTAGAGTTTGAATCAGGCACTAATGGCCAATGATGTAGTCAATCACGCCTATGTAATGAAGCCTCCATAAAAACCCAAAAGGTTAGGCTCCTGTGAGCTTCCCAGTTGGTAAATGCGCGGAGGCTTAGAGATGGCGGTTCACTCTTCCTGCATTCCTTGCCCCATGCGTCTCTTCTCTCTGGCTGTTCCTGAGTTATATCCTTTTATAATAAACCCATGATCTAGTGAGTAAACAGGTTTCCTGAGTTCTGTGAGCCATTCTAGCTAAGTAATCAAACTCAAGGAAGGGGGTGTGGGACTCACCTATAGCCAGTTGGTGAGAAGCACAGGTGGTCACCTAGGCTTGCAATTGATGTCCTAAAATTGGAGAGGGTGGCTGGAACCTCTAATTTGTAGCCGGTTGGTCAGAAGCACAGGTTACAACCTGGCCTGGTGACTGGTGTCTGAAGTGTAGTGGCAGGCGATCTTGCAGGGCTGAGCCCATAACCTGTGGAATTTGATGCTATCTTAGGGTGAAGAGTGTCAGAATTGAGCTGAATTACAGGACACCCAGCAGGTCTCCGGAGAATTGCTTGGTACTGTGGACACTCCTCCCCCCCACACACACACTGGAATTGGGTGCAGAACCCAAAAGACTTAGTTTCTATAGAAACTAGAAAGGGCAAGGAAATGGCTTCTTTACTATAGAATCTCTAGAAAGAATTGCAGCCCTGCCAACTCCTTGATTTTATTTAGCACAGGGAGACCCATTTCAAACTTCTGACCTCCAGAAGTGTAAGATAATAAATGTGTGTTGTTTAAGCCACTGAAGTTTGTGGTGATTTGCTAAAACAATGGAAACAAATACAATTACGATTTGGCCACAAAGCAGAGGTGATAAGAAATGCCGCTAACATTTGTGGGGTTCAAGGTGAGATTAAAGATCTAGATTCTTGATCAGTAGGAGAAGGAAGGTAAGAATGAAGGGGGGGTAAACAGAAGCAGGAATGAAGGTAAGAATGAAGGGGGGGTAAACAGAAGCAGGAATGAACCACGAGAGACTATGGACTCTGGGAAACAAACTGAGGACTTCAGAGGGGTGGGGGTGGGGGAATGGGATAGGCTGGTAATGGGTAGTAAGGAGGGCACGTATTGCATGGTGCACTGGGTGTTATACCCAAGTAATGAATCATGGAACTTTATATCGGAAACCAGGGATGTACTGTATGGTGACTAACATAATAAAAAATTATTATTAAAAAAAAAAATCTAGGTTCTTGGCCTGCGGCCCACTTTTCTTCTCTTTTTACCCCAGTTCTTTCTTACCTCTAGAGGGTCCCTATGTCTTTATGTGTGAAAACCCCAGCCTACAGGTCTACCCTTTCCATGTGAAGATGTCCTATAGGCAGTTGTTGGACACAGAGGTATGACACCAGCCACAGAGCCCATGCTCAAGGAGACAGATCCATGGACGAGGCCCTACTAGTAGACTTGAAGCCATCCACGAAGATCATTCTGGGCTACTGGGTTCCTGACACAGGTCTGAAACTTGGGCTGTCAGCTCCCAGCGAGCATACTCTTTTGGCCCCATAGAGCCCTTGCCTCTTTTTGCCCAAAGAAGAGCCAGAAGTAGGCCTTCCAAACACCACTCTCAGCAGATCTTTCTTCTGATGAGACAAATGTTGTGCATCTGAGTTGGCGTATATGGCTTGTGAGCACCTGGAATGTGGCCAGTGCGACTGCAGAACTGAATTTTCCATTTTATTTACTATTACTTAATTAATCAATTCAAATGCAAATAGCCCCATGTGGCTAGCGGCTGCCATGGCAGACAGCACAACTCTAAAGCATGGGGTCCAGGACAGAGTTTCTAGTTCACTAGGCTCTTCTGATGAAAAAGGGCATGAGAAGGAAGAAAAGGGGGAAAAAAACAAAATAATTTTCTATTTTACCTTTAAAGAAACCATTTATTGTCTAAGGAAAAAATCCCAAAGGGCTTCTTATAGGAAATTAGACACTTTCATTCAGGATCTGTTAGGAATTCTGCTCTGCTGTCTTCCGTTTAGATCTTTCTGCACATTCTGCCCTCATCTCTGGGTTACATGCTCCTGGCCCTGGGGACTCAGCTCTAGCTTACTATCTCAGTTAGACTTTGCCATGTAACAAGTCACCCCTAAGTGTAGTGGCTTAAAATAATTCCTTTGCTCATTATTCTGCCTGTTGTGTTTGGGGGGGGCTTAGCTGGATGGTTCTTGTGATCTTGGCCAGGGTGTCATGTGTCTGGTGTGTGCTGGGCCAGCTTGAAATGACCTCTGCTGGGATAACTCCCCTTTGCCCCAGGTGCTCTCCCATTCTTTAGTGGGCCAGCATGATCATTCAGTGGTCAGCTTGCAGGAGAACAAATGGAAGCCTCCACAGCCTCTTGAAGCCTAGGCTCAAACTAATACATGCAGGAACTTCAAAGTCACATTATAAAGATGGGATACAGTGGCTTTAAGAATGTGAATCATTTTGGTAATCTATCTTATTCACCTCCTGTGGAGAATTTTCCAGTCCTTCCCACAATCCCAGGCTCAGCTGGGGGTCCTGGGCTTTCCCCTATACACCAAACACTTGGACTCATAATATCTACCCTCTCACTTAATCTATACCAAACTTGGGGCACCTGGGTGGCTCAGTCGGTTGGGCATCTGACTCTTGATTTCAGCTCAGGTCATGATCTCAGGATCACGATATCAAGCCCCGAGTCGGGCTCTGCATTGAGCGTGGAGCCTGCTTAGGATTCTCTCTCTCCCTCTGCCCCTCTCCTCCATTCACTTGCACTCTCCCTCTCTCTCTATAAAAAAAGAAAAGAAAAATTTATACCAAACTTCACAAATCAGGTAACTTTATGGTCATTACCCCAATTGAAAGATTGTGGAAGGTAAGGACCGGAAATGTCCTAAGGTCGTACAACTACACCTAGCAGCACGGGGAGGCAGGGTCTGCACCATCTGACTGCAAAGCAGAGTTTCTCAGTCTTGGTACCACTGACATTTTGGGTGAGATGGTCCTTTGCTGTGGAGAGCTGTCCTGCGTACTGTGGGATATTTAGCGGCATCCCTGGCCTCTACCCCAGAGACGCTAGTAACATAACCTCCGGTTGTGATGACCAGAAATAGCTCCAGACATCGCTGAACATCCCAGTGGGGGCAAAAACCACCCCTGGTTGAAAACTACCGCTCTAAATCAGGCTGCTCACCCCCTCGCAGTGCCATCTTTCCCCGAGCGAGGGGCTGACTCCTATTGAGAGCCCGCCAATCCTCAGTCCGCGCATTTAGCCGGGGGCTGAGCTAGGGCAGAGGTGGGAGCTGGAACCATTCTTTCAGCAGGCTCCTCTCAGAACTCCCTCTTCAGCGTTAGTCTTCCCTCTTTCCAGTTGCTTTGAATTTCTCATTATGGAGTCAGCATCCTTTGTCGGGTTACAGTCTGTGAGAACCAGCCAGCTCTCCCAGGACATGAAAAGATGGCCCCAGAGCAGGCTAAAGAGAAAGCTCCAAGTTGGAAAGGCTTTGCCGTTGGTGGCAGGGAGCTAAATATTTCATCTTCATAAAATAAACATAGATCGTCTCATCATGAAATATACATGAAAATGTTTAAACATGTTAATTATTAAACCAATATTGATTCATATTGGATGAGGCATTAAGGGAAAATTAGCTAATGTATTTAATATCTCCTCCACAGTTGACTAGTATCAGAATTCATCATATCTAACCACCAATAATCATAAAAGTGGCAGGCGATATTTATGACCAGGGGGGAGTGAGTGCTGGGCAGGAAGTGACAGGGATGGAGGAAATATGAAGATCTGGAAGACGGAGCTTTCAGCTGTCACAGCCCACCCTTGGACTTTCAGACATAAATCACTGGGTGGAGTCACATCATCAAAGTTTGATAAACCTTTCATCTCGGGACAGTTATTGAATATCATTGGGACCTGGCTCCCCTTTCGAAAACGAAATGGGATGGCAAATGCAATGTGGAGGTAGAAAGAGAATGGGAGCAGGGCTTAAAAACCCTGGGTTAGAATTGTCTCACTTTTTAGAGCTTTGGGCTCTACTTACTCATCTGTAAAATGGGGTAATAATATCCACTGGGTGACGTTTTCCTCTTGTTATCTGAAATGTTTTAATCTTATCTCACTAGTTTTCAAACTCAAGGGAAGAAAACACTCCCCCCCCCCCATTTTTTCCCCTGTGTCCTGAAAGTAGGCTAACGTAGTCACTTAACGTAGGAATAACATAGTCATTCCTGCTCTGGAATCAGAAACATCTAGATTTGAATTCCAGATTTTGAGCAAGTTTCTTTCTTGGTGCCTCAATTTCCCCACCTGTAATTCACTTAACTCACAGACCTGCTACAAATATAAACTGTTATGTACAGGAAGTGGTAAGAACATCGCAAGTGGGGACCATTAGAGGCTTGGTGGTGGTTACTGCCTGATTTTCCTAGAGCAGGGACAAAGAACGAAACAGCTGGCAAATATTCATTAAGATTCCAATGGATTTTTTAAAATCAGTGATTCACCAACTTTATTTTTTTAAAAGATTTTATTTATATAACAGAGAAAGACACAGCGAAAGAGAGGGAACACAAGCAGGGGGAGTGGGAGAGGGAGAAGCAGGCCTTCCGCTGAGCAAGGAGCCCGAAGCAGGGCTCGATCCCAGGACCCTGGGATCAGGACCTGAGCCTAAGGCAGACGCTTAACTACTGAGCCACCCAGGCGCCCCACCAACTTTAAATTGGAAATAACTTTAGATATCAGCCGCTGTACGTACCTACAGAGTCATGCAAGCCAGCTTCTAGTGCAAACTGTGTCACTGATACGGGACGGATCTCAGGAAGGGGCTCAGCCTGTTGTGTCTCCAAATTCAGTGCCCTTCCATTTCCCACAGGCTCTAGTGCTGGGAAGGGAACACTTCTCCCTCGGGTGAAGACAGGTTTGCGAAGAGAAGCCAAGAGCCCCACCTCTGCCATCAACGCACTTCACCTCTGAGACTCGGTTTCCTCATCTGTGAAGAAGAGATAAAAAGATCTAATCCACAGGCTCATTTTGAGAACAAAGGAAAATGGAAACATTAACACAACCCCATTTTGCCAGTTTAGGTATATTCCGTATCGTATTTCCTGAATTTTCAGATATATCCTTTTTTTCCCACATGTTAAACATATCTGAAATTGGGATGTCTTACAATTGACATAGACATTAATGTAGTGATGCTCTCCTTTTCCCAAGGGGCTCGTAATAAAGCAGTAGTGTGCCTTATAATTGGAAACGTCGTCAAAAAGAATATCTTGAAAAGGAGGAAGGCAGTATTATTATCCGTTGAATAGACCCTCCTAAGAAGCAGTGCTGCTTCATCCTGAATCAGCTATTCTAGGGTCAGGTAGTGGTTAATAAATGAAAAAGAAAAAAAAAAAAAGTAGGAGACACCTTGATGTATTCTCTCTCTTTTTTTTTTTTTCCCTGCAGCGAGGTGTCTTGCCTTGTGGAATATTCCTCGGCTCTGAGATGGGGAAAATGGCGGACACATGGCTATTTCCCAAACACGTTTGCCTCAGATGCACTTTGTCATCTGGGAAAAGTTGATGAGAAATGGCTTTGCATTACGTTTCAGGACCCATCAAACTCTGAGATTGGAAACCTCTCCAGGAGCATTTCTTGGCTACCAGATGTTACACAGCTGCATTGCAAATTGTCGTCGGAGCTCGAAAGACAAGGGGAGAGAGGATTGTCGAAGCCACGAAGGCATATGACACAGTAAACGGTGCATTTAATTTCAACTTAATGTGAGAGATAGCGTGCACTAGATAAATATCGTCTGATCATTAAAAACATATTTATGGAAGTCTAGCAACTTTGTCAGGGATGTGTGACTAATCACACAGAGCTGTGAGTCCTCAAAAACATATTTGTCTTAATCGACTGGTGTTTAGTTTGGATTATTGACTGTTAAATCAAAATAGAAGTTTTCACTTGAGATTTTGCATTTCATTTGTGACAGATTTGCCTTCATCAGATACCCGTACGGGATACCCAGTGGGCCCATAAAAAGCCCGCTCTCCCAGAATCGTAGAATTTCCATGTCGGGAAAGTTCTCGGAAGTCCAACCTCCTCCGGCTCTATTCAGGGCACGTGGTAGCATCTGGTTTGAATTGCAACTATATTTTCTGGATAAACGTAGTATCACCACGCAGGGGAAAATTTGGAAAAGGAAACAGGAAAAAAACATCAGCTATGTTCCCTTCACCCTACCGGTCCTGTTTTTTGTTGTTGTTGTTTTGGGTTTTTTTTTTTTTCCATTTTCTGTGGTCGGTGTGTGCTTTGTACACAGTGAGAATTGTGGTCTGCACTCCAATGATTTTTAACCCTTCTGCATTTTTACTCTCTAGTTTTCTTGACCACTGTGTTTAATGACATAAGGCTGTTCTGCAGAATGGCTGTGTCACAAGGCACTGCACTATTTTCGTCATCGAGATATTTAGTGTGTATGTTTGAATCCTGCTTCTACGCACTTGCCCACGGTGTGACCCAGGGGAAATCACTTAATATTTCTGGATCTCTGCTTCCTTGCTGGTAAAATGCTGGTAATATCAGTGTTAGCTCATAGACCAGATGCAAGGGTTAAATGAATGAATCCATGGTAAGCGTTTAAAACTGGCATATGAGGAGCACCCTGTGTTAGCTATGCTCAAAACTGAGTCAACTATGGATATTCTGACGCATATTTGTTCCCAAAACATTGAAATGCATCCTTAAGGGGGAATCCCAAGCCATTTTCATAAAATCTCCTACAGATGGGGACCCGGACCCTTCTGGAACATTTCCAAAGTCAAATAATCTTATTATGTCCTTAGACAGATTATTGCATTTGGGGATGGCTTTCATAAATGTTTAATCTAGATGGGTCTTCCAGTGAAGCCCATGCAATGATTTGATTCTATCCCTGTCTTATTGCAAATTATTTCAACACATTAAATCTCAAAGCACGTTTCCTGCCACACTAGGCACCCCCACATCCATGCCGTCCACCTCCAACATGGCCAACCATCTACTTGTCTCTGTTTTCAACACCACCCTAGACTCAATCACCACCCTCCCTGCCTGCTTCTAGCAACAACCCCTCAGTTGGTTTTTACATCTGCTCCTGCTCCATGGCCACCAGTCTGGGCTTCTCCCAAACACTGCAGCATTTACAAGATTTGTCTGTACGAAGCCCTCCCATAGCATCTCATTTTTCAAACCAAAATCTGAACCCTTCATGATCTACAGACCCCACCTGAATCCCTCCCTGTCTTTCTCTCTCTCCTCATCCCTCCTCTCTCTCTCTCTCTCTCTCTTATTCACCACAATCCAGCCATACTGTTCCTCCTCATGGATTCCAGGCTTTTCTATGGCTCAGGGTCTTCACGGCTCTGTCCCCTGCTCTTACCTGTAGCTGGCCAACCTCTCTTATCATCCTCCAGCCTCCCCTGAAATATTTCTTCCCCAAGGAGGCCTTCTTTGAAACTTCTATATACAGCATGCCTGTTTTACTCTCTCAGAGTACCTTGCTAATTTTCCCTCCAAAGCACTAATTCCCTCAAAGTACTAGTTTGCAATCACGTTTATTTGTGTTTTTATTTGTATAACCCTCACTTCAGCAATGATTTATCAGGTCCAATGCATTTCTATACTGACCCTGGTAGTCGTACCTGAAAGCAAGTTCAAACAAACGGTGGTCAGAGATAATTTACTACCGTCTCTTCTCTCTTCCTAGAGCTGGAATAAAATAATTATGGTAACGTTTATTGAGCACGTACTATGTTCCAGGGCCTGTTCTGAGCACTTTACATGCAGTAGGAGGCAAGCACTAATCCTCTGCCATTTTACATCTAGAAGGGACCTTAATGTATCCCAGCTCACATGGCAGGTAAGTGGCAGAGGCAGGATTTGAACCCGAGCCAGCACCAATGACCACGTTCCCCCCACCACCACTACGGGAGCAGACCTTTGACAACCTCAGCTTTGATTTAGGAAGGAAGAACTCACAGAGCACTCTACACGAAACCACAAAGATAAATCATTAAGTGACACAATTAGACTAGAATGTTAACAAGGATGTTAAATGAACCTTCTCAAGGTAAGATATTCCATGATTTAAAATGGTATTGTTGTCCCCCAAAAGGAAAACACAAGATCAACATGTCAGAAAAGGAAGGACTCAATGCCAAATAGTTCATGAAAGACTTTCTGGAAGGATTAGATGCAGTAATTATATACAGTTAATTATGTTCAGCGCATGTATGACTATATACAATATATAGTTAATTATATATAGTTATTATAGACATATATGCACACTGTGTGTTCATATGTGTGTGTATAAATGCATATGCTCATATTTATACACATACACACACACATACACACACACAGAGGAAAAGAGGCAAATATACAGATTCAGTACTTTCCCTTTTTTGAAAGCCCTTGATTCTAGTTACAAAAATACTACATATGGTCCATGTGATCAAAATGTTTTCAAATCGGTGACCTTCGTGTCCCATCCATCATTAGAGGAGGGAGGACCTATTGTCTCTGGACTCAAACCCGAGGCCCAACAAGGTGGAGGAACTCACGTGAGGTCAGTTAAATGGGAGAATCGGGACTGTTCCCTCAGATACAGAGGCTGAGAAAAATAGTGGAAAATAGGACAGGTGTCAGGATCCCGAGAGCGATCTCGGTCTAAATCACAGATGCCAAACTTCTTAATCCTTAATCCTCCTGACTAATTTCTTCATCTGTGTGACTGTGCCGACTCTGTGGGACTCAGGTAAGATCGAATCAGATAATGTCTGTGAGGCACCCGATTGGAAATCTAGCAAACTTGCGATGCTCGACACATGAGGTTTTGGGTGGTTTTTTTCCCTCCCCACCATCCTGGACCCTTTCCCCTTTTCTTCTGGCTTCTCGTTCCAAAACAGTTCAAGTGAGATGATGTAATGCTCCAATTGCCTGACCCGGCCCTGCTGCAGGATGGTGGCCGTGGCTTTGCTTGATAAAAGCACTACATAAATACGCCTTCTGGAAATGCTGACATGACCCCAGTTCCCATCAGGTGACTCCTTGGAAGGAAGAAAGATGGATGTCTTGGTCTCAGCTGATAACTCTAGAGAGAATTGGACATAGGCAGAGCTTAGTATCCCGGGCATCTCTGAACTTGCTGGTGTTAGTTAAGCCCGAGGCCCATTGCATCACATCCGCAGATAAAAGCTCTCTGTAGATTGATCTGCCCTAAGTTCACCCACAGTTCCTTCCTTCTGACCCCTCTACATCTGCTGGGCCTGTTCACAGAAGTACAGATAAAGCAGGGTTTGGAGTGAGGGCACTCAAGTCCGAGGCCCTACCTTGCAGCCATGACCAAAGACAAATCACTTTCTTTATCTGGGCCTCCTCGGTTTGCTTGGAGAAGGAGAATGATGGCCTGTGTTGTGGGTCAAAGCTTCCTGGGTGCCTGGGGGGCTCAGTTGGTTAAGCGTCTGCCTTCAGCTCAGGTCATGATTCCAGGGTCCTGGGATCAAGTCCTGCATTGGGCTCCCTGCTCACTGAGGAGTCTGCTTCTCCCTCTGCCCTCCCCCATCCCCTGCTCTTGCTCTCTCTCTCTCACAAAAATAAATAAAAGCTTTAAAAAAATATTTAAAAAAAAAAAGCTTCCTTGAGAAGAGACAGTAGGTGTGATGTTCTCTTCCTCGTATGGCTTTCTCAGGACGGTCCAAGATAGGCTGACCCTGCGCGTGTCCAGGTCCCTGGGCCTCTCTGGGCAGGGACTAGAGGCCACTGTACCCCAGACCTCTGACCCTCACAGCATCCTTAGACTTCCGACTTTGGATTCTCTCTGCCTGGGTGGCCCTGGATACGGGGATGCAGAAAAGGCCTCTATAAACCACACCGTGTAGCTGCAGCTTTCTCAGCCCCACGGGCAAGCACCTTGCTGCGACTGCAGACGTGCAGGACGCCTGGACTAAGACCCCTGAGTCGAAGGCAGACTTAGGGCAGGTGCAGCCTGTCTGGATCACATCAGCAGTGATAAGCCAGAAGCTAAGAACCTGCCTCAGCCAACGCCATTCTCTGTGGATGGGGACCTGGCTGGGAAGAAACAGAGGGCCAAGAGGGCCCAGCTGTTGAGAGAACTCGCCCGGGGCTTAGCCTGATGGGGTCTGACCCTCGACCCTCTCATTTTTTAGCCATGTGACCTTGTGCAAGTTGTTTCACCTCTTTGATCTTTAATTTCCCTTCTGTAAAATAGGGCTGGATATGCACCCACCTCCTAAGTTCATTAAGGTCACGTGTTAATACATATCCAACTTTATTTTATTTTATTTTTTTAGCCTTTTAAGTCAGGTTTATCAACATAATTTACATACAGTAAAATTTTCTCTTTTTAGGTGTCTCAATGATTTTTAACACACATATACATACGGATGTATCTATATCTTCTAGTCTATTTCTTATCTTTTTTTTATTTTAATGTTTTTTTATTATATTATGCTAGTCACCATACAGTACACCCCTGGTTTCTGATGTAAAGTTCGATGATTCATTACTTGCGTATAACACCCAGTGCACCATGCAATACATGCCCTCCTTACTACCCATCACCAGTCAGAAGGGGGAATGAAGCATGAGAGACTATGGACTATGAGAAACATATCCAACTTTAAAACAATGTTTGCATCTAGGAAACTCTCAGAGAATGCCATCCTCTAACTAAGAGCTACCACCAACTGGATGGGCCATGGGTACCAGTGTCTGGACTAAGCCCTCTACTCACATTGTCCCTTCTACCTCTCATAGCAGCCCATGAAGCTGGCTATCAGCAGGCCCATTTTACAGATGAGGAAGTAGAGGATAAGATAAGTTGGACCGCCTGACTTGCTTAACCTTGGTCTAAATCCAAACCCTTGGCTCTGAACCCTTCACCATATGCAGTAGAAACTTCCATTTTCACCTAGAGAATTGTAATAATTACCATCTATGGCTATTTTAAGTACTTGAAATATAGTCATTTATTTACTCTCGGGGGCAATCTTTTGAGGTAGGTGACATTATCATCCCCATTTTTCATATGACGGAGCTGAAGGGGTGTAGAAAAAGTCATCTTGAAGGGTTCCTTTTGATCTATGATTTATTTAATTGAGTTCAATGCTCCCCAAGTGTCTTCAGGGGAGTACTGATTTTTCTAAGTTTCTCCGTGAACTAAAGGTTCCTAAGGCCAACCAGGTCTGCAAATGTAGCACAGGAAAGCCCCCCTCTCCGGGAGTCATAACAACATTTGCATATCAAAGGGCGAGGGGAGCCCTGGAGGGAGGAGACCTGTTAAACTTTGTTTAGTCCAGTGTTTCCAAATGGATTTGACCAGAGAGACCTGTCAGCCCCTTCCCTCCTGCCTCACGCACCTGCACAACATCTGTCAACATTCCACAAAGCCTTTTGGCAAAGTTCATGCTAATTCCACTCAACCTACATCACTGAAGGTCAGGTCTGTGGCCATCCCTATCTTTACTGGGCTCTAGAGGCATGCGGGAGTTCTCTCTCCCTGGGAGTCCATAATCTTGGTAGGAGAGAAATAACGCATGATAGCTATTTAGAGAATAATCCAAATAAATATTAATGTAGATGGTGGAGCCTGAGATGGCTTCTCCATTAATTTACATGTCTGAACTAAAGATGCCGAAGATGCCAGAGACAGGAATGCAGTGCAGGGTGGAGCAGCGTGGATGGAGGAAGGATTTCAGCCGACCCATGGAGAATGAGAATCTTGGCCTGCTCTGCAAAAGCAGGGCAACTGGGCTCTTGAGAACCCTCCCATTGCCAAAGAAACAGTCCTGTGCCAGTGGTGGGGAGAGCCTCTTCCTAGGACTACATTGTCTCGTGCTTACAATAACAATTATTTGTCTCACCCGAATTTCAGTAGCACAAGTTGTTGGTTGTTTTTATTGGGATTACAGTTATTGTTATTAAATCAGATGATTATACGGTTATATGATTAAATCAGATGATTATATCTCTGAGCAAATATAACACTGTGTGTTAATTACACTTGTAATAAAAAGAAAAAAAAAAAAACCCAATCCTGTGTTTGATGCCATTCATCTCTTTCTAGCCCCGCCTCAGGCTCCATGATTCCTGCAGGATTCTTACCCATTCTCATCACTTTCATCGCCCACTGTTTGGAGAAACAGAACAAACTCTCCTACAAAAGAGCCACAGAAATCACACAATCACCAACAACTTGCCCTGTTTTCTTTCAGTGCTGTTATTCCTCAACCCCCTCGGTTCTACAAGGCTTCACACTAGAACCAATGGCTGTTTAATGGAATTCCTGTTCCTTAATTAATCCCCAACACATGCAATTTTCTTTTTTGAAAACTCTTTAGGATCAATGACTATATTTGGTTAGGTGCCCGGGAGAAGGAAGGATGTGCCGAGTAGTGGACCCAGTAGAAGCAAATGCTGAGAGGTGGCAAATGGGCTTCCGTGCGAGAGACGAGAGATGAGAGATGAGAGACGTGAAAAGAAGGGCCTGACTGATGTTTCGGGTGTGTGCTGCCCCAGGCTGGATTCCCCACTTAACTCCGAGGAGCTGCTGAGTACAGAAAAACATCTCAATCCCTTCCTCTGTTTCGCTGCCTTCTCTCTCCTCTCTGTCCAGTGGTCCCGGTACAGCTGCTTTCTCCAGACTTTTCTCATCTCCCTGGCTTTTCTGTGGACACTGGTGTCAGAATCAGGCTCCTTGGTGGAGCTCCTGACACATCTTGCCTCAACTTTCCCTTGTTGAGTTCATGGTTTCAAGTATTCTCTAGAACTTTGGGACAAAATGTCCCAAACTCTGGACCAAGCTGCATGGCTTGAAAGTCCTAAGTCCATTTGTTCAACAATTTTTGAGTATCTAAAATACAGCATGTGCACTAGAGACCAGCTATGGAGTGTCAAATATGCATTCTGCTGGCCCCTGGAGATGGGAGTGAGGATTTCTGCCTTAAAGACTCAACAATTAAATAGGAAGTCAGCCCATGTTTCTGACGTGAGTGGATACGTATTATAACCAAAATGCATATAATATGAGATAGGAGGATAGCAAAGAAGGCTCCTGTCAAGGTAAATATTGGAATGTATGCCAGTCACATTCAATGGGGCCTCAAAAGGTGAAGAGGAAGAGTGTGTGGGGACAGAGGGTGGAATATGGTAATGAAAGCACAGGCCCACAGCTAACTGCCTGGGTTCAAAACCCTCCTCTGCTATTTATCAACCTCATAACCTGTGACTGAGGATAATCAAACTCACAGTTCTTGGGGGCCTTGGTTGTCTCACCTGTAAAATTGAGACAGCAATCACGCCAACCTCGGAGCATTCCTCTAGAAAGTAAAAATGAGTAAATACACATAGAACAGTTAGAACAGTGCTGGCACATCTAAGTTTTGAATAAATGTTTGTCGATATCCTTAAACTTAAGAATTTAATAACAGCTCTGACTATGTTGCCGTCACTGTTCCAGGAGCTGAGGTTATTTTAATGAATAAGACACGCAAGGCCACTGATCTCTTGGAGTACATATTCTAACTGGGGAATGATAGAAAATAAAATGTTTAAAGGTAATCTCAGATGATATTGAGTACTAGGAAGAGAAACAGGATGAGTGATGGCTAAGATAGTTTAGGTTCCTCGGGGAAGGTCTCTCTAAAGAGGTGACATTGGAGCTAAGACCCCAGTATTGAGAAGGGCGAGCCCTTTCAAGGTATGGGTACAGAGATTTCTAGGAAGAGAAAAAGCAAGGGCAAAGTCCTCCAGCAAGAGATGAGGTTGGAGAAGTCCACAAAAGTCCACGAGGTAGGAACTATGTCCTCCAGGAAGGAACTGGCATTTTGTCTACACCACAAAGCCATCTAGTTGCAGAGTTGAATAAGGAATGGGACTAGAATGAGCAGAAGACATGGCTGGTTTTTGAGTACTAAAATTCACTAGTCCTAAGGAACAAGGTCTATATTTCCCCCATAATTTGTTGGGCCACTTTGAACAATAGGAATGCTCTCTTCTGCTTTCCAAAATGGGGCCCTTCCATGCATTCAAGTAAGAATATCAGTAAGCAGGAAACTGCTGGTCTTGGAGAATACTTCCTTCATCCATCAGCCAGGATGCTGGCAAGCAACAGATGCCCACTTAAAGGAATGGTTGGAGATGGTTTAATGAAAAATTATGGACATATGTGTGGGGAGGGTTAAGAGTATCACCACCCTTGATGGTAAAACAGGGTAGGAATAACAATTAAGGGAAGCTGTTACCACCCCAGGCCTGATGGACCAAGGGTAGGGAGTGGTTGTGGGACCCAGATAAAGTCTCAGCTGTAGGAAAGGACCTCATTACAGGACTTTAACAGAGTGATGTAGCCTCTGCCGAGATGCAGCCCAATAAGGAGAGAACAGGGGGCATAAACACCCGGACCTCTCTCCTTTCCCTTTCTGATCCCCGGCTTGTGTCTTCCACTGGCAGAACCCTTAGAAACTACGGAACAAGAATGCCATGGTAGGCAAAATACTTGTTCTTCAAAGATGTCTATATCCTGATTTCCCAATCTAGGAGCATATCAGGTGGTGGCAAAAGAGATTTAAGGTTGTATATGGAATTAGGTTACTAATCAGCTGAGAGATTGTTTATTATCTGGGTGGACCCAATGTAATCAGAAGGGTATATAAAAATGGTATATAAAAATGGAAGAGGGAAGGGGGCCTGAGTGGCTCAGTCAGTTCAGTGTCTGCCTCCATCTCAGGTCACGATCCCAGGGTCCTGGGATCGAACCCCACGTCAGGCTGCCTGCTCAGTGGGGAGTCTACTTCTCCCTGTCCCTCTGCCCCACTCCACCCCTCATGTGCTCTCTCTCTCTCAGATAAATAAATAAAATCTTTAAAAAAAATACCTTAATTTAAAAAATGGAAGAGGAAAACAGGAGAAGAAAACTGGAAAGCTGTTATCAGGAAAAGAACTCCACCTGACTTTAAGGTTTTGAAGGGAGCCAAGAAATGCAGGTGACCTCTGGAAGCTGAAAGACACACGGAAATGGTCCCCAAGAGCCTCCAGAGAGAGCAAAGCCCTGCTGACACCTCGATTCTAGCCTAGTAAGACTCATCTGACCTGCGGAACTGTGAGAGAATACATTTTTGCTGTCTTTGCTACCAAGTTAGTGACAATTCGTTACAGCAGCTGTAGAAAACTAATACAAAAGCTTAGCTAATGCATTGCATTAAAAAAAAAAGTACAGTGGAGGAGGGTAGAAAGAGTATCTAAGGGCACAATGGAGAATAATCCGCACACCTGGGTTCAAGCCTTGGCTCTACATTAGTTTATGGCTTTGGATAAGCCAGTTCACTTGCCTGGGCCTTGGTTTCTTCACCTGTGAAATGAGAGCCATCCTTGCTACTTCGATGGGCCATAAGAATCAGATGGCATCATGGATGCCAAAGTGTTCTATAAACTCATGCCCACATGGGAGCAAGGCATCTGCAGGGCAAGGACCACAGGAAAAATGATTCAATGCAAAATCTCCACTTTAGACATTTCTGAGGTTAAAGCTTTATACCTCTTGCCTACATGATTTTCCCATTATGACTTTTTTCAAAGTGAAAAATTAGGGCATGTCTCTAAAGCATACCTCCCCAAGGGGCCGGGAGCCATCCTGCCTCGACTGTAAATCTTTTCTTTCAATGTAAAGATTTATGATGCTTGTTGGGAAAGATAGGTTGCAACATGCATAGACGCAATCATGCTTCTAGACGCACACTGCGTGTTCTAATAAATGAGATCGCCCCAGGAGACATAAATAGGGAGCTCATGACTTTAATCCCACACTCCGCAAGCATGTCTGATACCCTCATGCGCATAGAGACACCACACATATTCACATAAATTGCACATTTCCCATGAAGGGCACCTAGATAAGCAAATCTGTCGGCACCCTCTGGAGCCCGTGGATGGCGAGCCCATAAACACACATACGCCCTGCTCTTCTCCTGCCTCCCCTGGACCCACAATGAGTTTTGAGGCTAAGTAAACGCTTAACACCAGCAGAAATGTGTCTCCTATATGACAGTCATGAAGAAAAGTCAAATTACTTTTCATGACTTTCCAAATGGCTTGAAGAAGACAAGTTGGTTTATGTATTAAATTTATCTGGAATTTACATTTTGATTGGCCAACAGTCTGGGCAAATTCCACAGTAACCTATTGATCTGACAGAGACATTTGACAGCTCTGAACAATTGCTGGAATGGCTTTTAAAACCCAGCCTGCGAGAGCTGGGGAAATTTTCCCAGTGAGCCATCTCGTTCATCTTCTATCCGCTCCTCTGCCTCCCCCACCAGCCTTGGGGCACTTTTCAATAAAGCCAATGGAGGCGCATTTCCAGAGATGCAAGATGGAAATTCTCCTGGAGTCTTCCCGCCGCTGCTTCTCCTTCCCTTGGTTAACTACTGTTTCCTTTCACCCCTGACCACACGAGCAGGCTCTCTTCCTCCTTGGGAACCCAGAGTCCATGCGGGGCTTGCTTGCTGGAGACTGATGGGGACAATAAGTAAGGGCGTCTCTGGATTACTAGTCTGGCATCTTTCTAAAACTCTTCTCATCTCTGACCTCAGCTCCAGATGCTGAGACAGGAATCATCCCTATTTCTCCCCTCCTGTCTGAAACATAACCTGTCATCTAAGATTTTTGTTATCACTCGAAACAAGTGTGACTTCTTACAGTGTGTGTCTGTACCAATCACCTCTCACTTAGCATCTGTCTTGGATTGTTGTGGTTTGATTCAAAGAAAAATAAGCAGCTACTATGTGTAGAATATTGCTCAGAGGAATGCACAGGCAAAGATGAAGTTAAGACAGGCCTCCCAGGAAATTATACTGTAATTATCATGTGAAAGAGCAGTGGTTCTCATGGGTGGTCCTCAAGCCCCCCGCCAGCGCCATTACTTAGGAACTTGTTAGATATACAAAATTTCGAGCCGTACCTGGGACCCACTGAATCCAAAATTCTGAATGTGTTTAACCCCAGGTGATTGGAATGCAAGTTTAAGTTTGAAAATCACGGTCTCATAGTATTTGAGATATGTACAAAAAGGCTGATATTGATTTCTTTTTTCTTTTTTTTAATAATAATTTTTTATTGTTATGTTAGTCACCATACAGTACATCCTTAGTTTTTTGATGTAGTGTTCCATGATTCATTATTTGCGTGTAACACCCAATACTCCATGCAATATGTGCCCTCCTTAATACCCATCACCGGCCTATCCCAGTCCCCCACCCCCTCCCCTCTGAAGGCCTCAGTTTGTTTCCCAGAGTCCACAGTCTCTCATGCTTCATTCCCCCTTCTGTTTACCCCTGCCTTCGTTCTTCCCTTCCTTCTCCTACCGATCTTCCTGCTATTTCTTATGTTCCATAAATGAGCGAAACCATATGATAATTGTCTTTCTCTGCTTGACTTATTTCACTTAGCATTATCTCCTCCAGTCCATCTGCACCCCAATGTTCATGGCAGCATTGTCCACAATAGCTAAATTGTGGAAGGAGCCGAGACACCCCTCAGCAGATGACTGGATTAAGAAGATGTGGTCCATATATACAACGGAATATTACTCAGCCATCAGAAAGAACAATTACCCAACATTTGCAGCAACATGGACGGGACTGATATTGATTTGTACACTAAAGTGACAAGAGTGCTAATGGGCGTTCGGAATGAGGCTTGATAAACTCTATGAGGCAAAGTAGGAAGAATGTGGAGAACAGCAGAACTTCTGAGAGGAGACACCCCTATGTTGCACTTTTCAAGGGTAGTCTGGAGCACATTCCAGACCAAGAGCAACAAGAGAACCAAAGGAATAATGTCAGCATAGCCAATGTCTGGGGCTGGAACTGTCCTTTTCCATTCCCTGCCCATGGCAGACATTACTAGTAGATCATGGTGCCTTTTCCTACTGAGCTCTGTAATGGTCTCAGGATCTTTCTAGACACACTTTTCCAGGTAGCCAGCAGTGATCAGTGAGACTTGGCAGAGGTCTGCCTATTTTGTGCTTCTGGAGCAGAGTCAGCAGACTAAAGGGACGCTCAGGCAATAGACCTCCTCTTGGGAGAGCTTCGGGAGAATAAGTTTCCATAGATACCAGATTGCATAAGGCCTTGAATGCCAGCTAAGAGTACGAGCTTATTTCCATATGCGATAGAGAAGCCAGTAAGGATTTGATCAAGGAAGGTGCTGTGATCAGGGCTGTTAAATGGTTAGGCATTTTGTCTTCCACTCCCTTTCAACGGTAGTCTCCAAACGTGGCTGCCCGTTACAATCACCGAGGGAGCTTTTAAAATTCCTGATGCCCAGACTGCACCCCGGACCAATTAAATCAGAATCTCTGGGGATGTGATCTGAGCATCAGAGTTGCTTAAGCTTCCCTGGTGATTGCAATGGCAGCCAAGTGGAAGACCCAGTAGTTTAGCTTATAAATTTAATGAGGTGGATTCTTTGGTAGCCGTCCATCCCCATATTCTGCATCAATCTAGTACAATGTCTTGTAGAAGGGAGAGGTTCGGTACCTGACTGCTAATGAATTAAGCCAGCATCTACTTGGCGGACAAGGTACTCAGTTACCTTCCATGTAGAATTGCCTTCCCTTCTCAGATGTGAAGGTTCCAGAAAAGCCAAGAGCCAAACATTCGGAGATCACCCTAAGCTTACTGATTGGACATCCTGCTGAGAAAAACAATGGCCCCAGAGTTTACAGAGTTGAGTAGGCCATGCTTCTCTTTCCATCCCTGTTTTGAAATGGCTAGTGGAGAGTGAGAAATACAGCAGAGTTAGAGAAAGGGTCAAATAAGATGAATGCAGTATCAATACCTGGATGGGGTTAAACGGATGAACGGCTTGGAAGGCTGGAAGAGGACTCAGTGTTGTTTTCTTTGAGTTCTGTTTTGCTCTTTCTCCCATACCCCAAATCTGCCTCCACATCTCACGGCTTACTGCTTACATACTCATTTCTCCTTTAGCATAAAGTACCATGGTTTGTTTGTTGTTTTTTTTTTTTTTTATGTTTTTCTTCCACAATCAGAGGATAATTTCCATCTTTGCCTCTCTTACTTTAAATCTGTATTTCTCTTCCTGGAGTTGGCCCTGCCCAGAATGCCCTTCCACACTCTTCTCCCAGCGTCCGCTTCTGCAAGATCCAATTGAACTGTTTCTTCCTTGACTCCTTTAGACAGACTCGGTGCTCTCAAAGGAATGACCTTTATCAAAGTATTTATTTCATTAGAGTGAGATGATTTTTTCCTGTTTTTCTCTCCGTTTCCTGCTCCTGATTATGAAAGCAGTATATACTCTTTTTATGCAAATATTTTTAAAAGTATAGAAAAGGAGCTTTGGAATTTTGAAGATCCTTCATAATTCTGTCTCCCAGGTGAAATCACTGATGATGTTTCAGTGTTCAAAGTGTTTCTGGTGCGTGTTAACTTGGTTGGGATCATAACTTATATGAAGGAAGTATTCCTCTTTTGAAAATATGGTCTTGATAAAGACAATTTTAAATTAAAAATCCTTCTCAATTTCCATTATATGGATGTACCACAATTTTAATATTTTTTTTCTTTTTGAGTGTATTTTTGCTTCTAATTATGCTGTTATTTAAATGTGCACGCACAAATTTCAGCAATGTATATCTTTGTGTATTTTTTGTCTGCTTAGCAAATTATTTTCTTTGGATCTTAAATGGGAATACAGATTTTTTAAATTTGAATATATTTGGCTCTAGATACAATAGTTAAATTGCTTTCACAAAAGATACAAATTTATATTCCCAGCCACAGAGAAGAGTGCTTATCTCAAAGGTCCCTGTTTGGAGAATTTTGTTTCCCAGTTTTGCTAATATGAGAGGTAGGGATAAGAGCTCATTGTTTTAATTTGCATTTATTTAATTGCTAATGAGGTTGCCTTCATAAAACATAGGTTAATTTGTCATATTCATCCTCTCTTATATGAATTTCCTCTTTATGACATTTTATGGCCAGTTATCAGGTGGAATCTGAATGTTTTGTATCAATTTCCTTTGTATCTTAAAGATGATATTTATTCTGTTACATTTTTTTAAGTTTCTTTTTTCAGTTTCCCCCCTAGTATTTCAATATTGTCTTTTTTGTTTAAGCACAGATTATTTTATATTTTTACATAGTAACATCTAATTTTTCTTTTTGTAGGTAATTTTTCTTCCTTTTAAATTAAAGTATCTTCTTTCCCCATTCCTCAGTCTCATCATTTACCAATATTAGTTACATTTTGCTTTTAAAAATGTAAAAGCATTTAACTTAATTCTTTTGTAAATTTATAATTCATTGAATGCAACAGTGTGGGTGAATGCTTCCTTGAACTCCAAGACTTTTAACCCCTTATAAAAGGGGATCATGACCATGTATTAAAAATAATATTTCCGGGGCGCCTGGGTGGCACAGTCGTTAAGCGTCTGCCTTCGGCTCAGGGCGTGATCCCGGCGTTCTGGGATCGAGCCCCATATCAGGCTCCTCCGCTAGGAGCCTGCTTCTCCCTCTCCCACTCCCCCTGCTTGTGTTCCCTCTCTCGCTGGCTGTCTCTCTCTGTCAAATAAATAAATAAAATCTTAAAAAAAAAAATTTCCCCCACAAATTTGTGAGGCCATTTTAATGATCTCTTAAATTTCTGTGTGTGGTGCGTGTAAATTCAGGCTTATTTCCAATACCTCTTTTGTTCATCAACATTTCTATTATTATACCAGAAACATAATGTTTTTATGATCTTTGCTGGATAAGATTTCTAATAAGTCTTATTTTTCAAAAACGACTGAGCTACTTTTATGTATTATTATTGTGGATAAAATTTTAGAATCATCTTGGGAAGTTTCCAAAAACGTTGTCAAGATTTTGATTGGAAAATATGATAAACCTGTAAGTTAACTTAGAAAAAACAGATCTGTTTACGTTACTGAACCTTCTGCCCCAGAATGCTGTTTATCTTGCTATTCAGTCAAGTATATTTTCCATCTCATTGTAAAGTTTTGTGGTTATCTTCATACACACCTTACATATTTCTTGTTAAAACTACTCATAGGCATTTTATGTTTTCTGTGGTCACTGTGAATATGACATTTTAAAATCATATCGCCCAGCTAGTCATTGCCAGTAAGAACACTATTATTTTAGAGTATTTACCCTATAACCAGTCTCTTTGCTGAGATTTCTCATTAATTTTAATAGTTTTTCAGTCAGTTCTCTGGAGTGTTCTACGTATCAGAAGACATCTTTTGCAAATAATGATAATTTTGTCTCTTCATGTTAAGCCATTATTATTCTAGCAAAACTATCTTTATTGTAGAGACTAGAAACCTACATGACGTAGCGCAGGGAGAAGGGGAATGCGTCTGGTGGGGGTGGTGAAGGAGCTGTTATGGAAAGGACACAACCAGATGCCATGGAAACTGGAGCCTGATACAGTCTGGTCTCATGGGAACTGGAGCTAGGGAGCTTACTAGCCACCAAAACCGCTCTCTCCGTCCCTTAGGAGCTGATAGTTTGTTTCTTCTTCACTTCTTGAGCCTCAAATCTCTCCTCATGTCTATTTTCTCTTAGAAAACTTTCTCTGCATAGAACACCCAGTGCTCATTACAACACGTGCCCTCCTTAACACCTATCACGGGCCACCCCATCCCCCCACCCACTCCCCTCTGAAACCCTCAGATTGTTTCCCAGGGTCCATAGTTGCTCATGGTAACATAACATAATTTAAAAAAAAAAAAAAAAGAATAGAACATATAACAGATCTAAAACAAAAGAAGAAGAAGAAAGAAAGAGAAAAAGAAAAAGAAAACTTTCTCTGCTGTCACATGCTGCTAAACCTGTCCTCTTAGAGCTAACACCCAACACAAACCCATATCTTCTCCCTGACTCGAGGTCCAGCAGCTCAAGAAAGAAACTCTGGTTGCTGGCCAGTCTGTAGGCGAGCCAATGTTGGTTCAAGGGTCCACACCTGGTTCATGCAGCACTGGCTAGGCTGGGGTTGGGTCATATGGTAGAAACAGGACTCCGAAGTCTGCTTTTCCTCAGGACTGTGAATCCTGGGTTTTTGACAAGTTTTGCTGGCTTCCAACCATGAATGAAATAGATGTTCAACTTCTTCTCTGCTCTTGGAGCAGTTTGTAAAGTATGAGAATTATCTGTTTCTTGAAAGTTTGGTAGAAATTACCTGGGGGGTAAAAAAAAAAAAAAAACATACACACATAAAAACAAACTGTGGGATCAGCAGCTTTCAGGGAAGTAATTCTTTGATAACTCTTTCAATTTCTCCCATCGCTACTGCTCCAGTGAGGTCATGAGTATTTCTCTGTTTGTTTCTTCACTAGACCATGACCTCCTGGACAGCCAGAGCCATGTTTCATTTATCTGTTTGAGCCCAGTTCCAGCCCAGGGCCTGGCCCTGAGCAGACCCTTGATTTGTATTGACTTGGGGTGAATTCGAATCAGAAGTAACAGAGATAATGAAAAGAGGGCTACATATGGGGTCAGAGGACTAGAGTTCATACATTAAGTCTGTTTTTTACTAATTGGGAGGATTCAGGTCAGTTGCTTTACTCTGAGTCTCACTTCTCAAATGTATACAATAGTGACGTTTGGGATGAGGGTGTGTGTGGACAAGGGTCCTCCAAGATCTCCACCCTGCTTTAGCATTTTGACTTAAGACTAGATGTAAAAAAAAAAAAAAAAAAAAAAAAAAAAAAAAACAAATTTCTACCAGCGAAATTAAAAAATACTGTTTAGAATCCTACGTCAATCCTTGTGGAACCAGAGGGGCATTAATAAACAAGTAAACAAAGTAAATACGTGAATTAGGTTTTATTTACTCTCTTACAGTGAAAGATAATCATTTGTTAGCTCAAGCCCTGAGGCATTGCCTTCTCGACAGCTTACAAGGTATGTGTATGAAATCCAAATATTTTTGTGAAAAATCCCAACATGGCGCCATTGTATGTGCCTGCTATTTTAATGGGACTAACAGCCTTTTTCTAATAATTTATTGTATTTGAAAATATCCACTGGACCCCTAATTCATCATGCATTTTCTGAAGACGCTGCCTTGGTGTTGACATTTCTTAGTGCTCCTGCTCATATCGATAAGAGTGTGCATGGGAACACATTCGTAATCTTTTCTGATTCAGATCAGTTAGTGACAAGAAGGCCTTATATAGTTATGGATCTTTCCTGTGCCAATTTTTTTCCCAATCACATAGGGTATTTTGACTGATTGTTCGCTGTCAGACTATGGGGAAAAAGAAGAAGGAAAACGACCTTCCTGCACTGGGGTGGTTGGGTGTCTTTCTTGGCCACTTGTAATGATCAAGGGCAGTTTCCATCAAGATCACCTAAATTCACAGAAGTCAGCAATCCGCTGAACGGAGCCTGAACATCAGGTCACACCAAACTCCCGTCTCCAGCATGCATTTCAAATATGAAACACAAGCACTGATTGCAAATCTGAAGACTTTTTCATTTTGCCCCAGGCCAGGATTTTTAATTTAAAAAAAAATAAACCTGTCAAGGTCTGCAAGAAAGGCTCTTAGATATTCTGGCCAATGGTTTATTTAAAAATCCAATACTGCAATTTCCTAAGCAGCAGGAGGCAAGAGACCTCCTTTAAGTTGAACACCCCATCAATGGATGGTAGCCAGATTCCCAGCCCTTGAAACAAAAGGGACTTTACAAGAAGGATTCTACTCTGTGGGCCCAGGACAGGGTATCCTGAATGCCATCTCTGTACAAAATAACTGTATATACTGGAAGCAAGAAGACCTGGTTTCAGTCTCACTTACTATCCAGGTGAAGTGGGTATTCACATAGAAAATATAAACGCAGGGTGCCTGGGTGGCACAGCGGTTAAGCGTCTGCCTTCGGCTCAGGGCGTGATCCTGGCGTTATGGGATCGAGCCCCACATCAGGCTCTTCTGGTGTGAGCCTGCTTCTTCCTCTCCCACTCCCCCTGCTTGTGTTCCTTCTCTCGCTGGCTGTCTCTATCTCTGTCGAATAAACATAAAAAATCTTAAAAAAAAAAAAAAAAGAAAATATAAATGCAAATTTTAAATTTTAAACACTTAATTTAAAATTTGTAATAGATCTGCCAGTCATCTCAAGCCCAGCCATTTATAACCCAAAAACCAAGAAAAGGTCTCCCTATGCACTGTATATCCCCGACCTGTCGGTCTGGCCCAGAGAAGCACCACTGACTCACTGGGCCAATCAGACTTCTTTTCTCTGGAATTTGAAATCACTAGCTGAAAAAGGGACTCCGTTAACTGAGGCACTGGAGCTGTAAGTGCCAATTATCTCCAGGGCTAAAACCACCATTTTGGAGTAGCAACAATGGACTGTAGTTAATCTGAAGAAGCAGGTCCTTAGACAGGAGACTAGAAGAGCACACGGTAGACAGAAGCAGACACAGAAGACCATGTAGCCCAAGGGGGCAGAGGGAAATACCTGATTATGTTCTAGTTCCTATGAGACCCGGAAGTTGAGTTCCATGAAAATCTCCCCCTTTCTTTCCTTTTTTTTTTTTTTTTCAGTTTCTTTGAATGAATTTTTACTACTGGAAAACAACTGCAAGAGGATTCTGTAACTTTGTATCTGAGCAAACTTTAGGTACCTCTTCTCCCATCAATTCATTCAATTAACAAATATTTATTGAACTCGTTTTATGAACCAGGATCTATAATGGAAGCTGAGAAAAACTGTAAATGAGACAGGCACATCTTATGACCTCATGGAATTTGCATTTTCGTGGGGAAAAAAGAACAGAAGCAAGATAGGAAAACAAGACTCATACATAAACACATAAACTGACAAATATACTAATTGAGAAAAGAAGAAACAAACAGAATTCTGAGACATAGGACAATGAGATGAACTTCTTTTAAGAAGAGTGATCAGAGAAACTCAGAAGAAGTGATAAAGAAGCTAAAACCCAAAGATGAGAGGGCACTGACTCTGCAAAGAATTAGGGAAACTGAGTTTCAGATAGCTAGCATTCATGTTGGTGCATTTAGAGCAAATGAACTTGCGAGTGATGACTCCCAATTTCATGCTCTTTCCCTGTTCTTTCTCTGTGTGAGGCAGAGACAGAGCCAATTTGAGCCATACAGAATCAGATATAATTACTGGCTCTGCTACGTAGTGTTGGACAACTCAATTTGCTCCTCTGAACCCCAGTTTCCTTATTTGTAAAATGGCAATAAGGATGCCTGACTTGCAGATTTGTTATGAAGTCTAGCAATAATGTATGCAAATGTCTAAGCCAGTAGACTCCCAATAAATAGGGGCAGTTGCTATTATGACTATTTTTATCTCTGAGCCTCCACTCCCTCAAACTGTAGGAACAAGAAATAACTTTGTACCTTAGGACACTGGAAAAAGAAGAGAAAACTAAACCCCATGTAAGCACAAGGAAGGAAATAATAAAGATTAGAGAAGGAAAAAATGACATTTAAAAAAAGAAAGTAGGGGCGCCTGGGTGGCATGGCGGTTGAGCGTCTGCCTTCGGCTCAGGGCGTGATCCCGGTGTTATGGGATCGAGCCCCACATCAGGCTCCTCCGCTATGAGCCTGCTTCTTCCTCTCCCACTCCCCCTGCTTGTGTTCCCTCTCTCGCTGGCTGTCTCTATCTCTGCCGAATGAATAAATGAAATCTTTAAAAAAAAAATAAAATAAAAAAAATAAAAAAAGAAAGTAGAGCAAACGAACAAAACCAACACTGTATTCTTTGAAAAGATCAACAAAATTGACAAATCTTTGGTTAGACAGGCCAAGAAAAAAGAGAGAAGATTCAAATTACTAAAATCAGGAATGAAAGAAGGGGCATTACTTACTACTGACCTTACAGAAATAAAATAGATTATAAGAGAACACTATGGATAACTGTATGCCACAAATTAAATAATCCAGAATAAATGAAAAAATGTTTAGAAAGACATAAGCTACCAAAACTGACTCAAGAAGAAATGGAAAATTTGAATAACAAGTGAAGAGTTCCATTAGTAATAGTAATTTCAAAATCCCACAAAGAAAAGCATAGGACCTGATTCGCTCAGCAATTTTATCAAAATCTTAAAAAAGAATTGACATCGTCCTCTACAAAATCTTCCCAAAAAACATAAGGAAAGGAAATACTTCCCAACACATTCTATAAGGCCAATATTATTCCGACACTAAAATCAGACAGACACATCACAAGCAAAAGAAAAACTAAACAACAAGATCTCTTATGAATATAGATACAAAAATCCTTTAAAAATCATTAGCAAACTGAGTCCAACAAAATATAAAAATAATTTCATACTATGACCAAGTAGGATTTGTCCCAGGAATGCAGGATTGATTCAATATGTGAAAATCAACCGATGTAATCTATCATATTAATAGAATAAAGGACAGAAACCACATGATAATTTTAACAGACACAGAAAAAGCTTTTGACAAAAATTCAACATTCTTTTATGATAAAAGCACTCAACAAACTAAAATTATTCATCACTCTGATAAAGGACACCTATAAAAACCCACAACTAATAGCACGCTTAATGTTGAAAGACTGAAAGCTTTCTCTCTAAGATCAGGAACAAGACAAATATGTCTGTTCTCAGCATTTCTTTTCAGTATTGTACTGGAAGTTCTATCTGGGGCATTTAGGCAAGGAAACAATATAAAAGTCATTCTTACTGGAGAAAGAGAAGGAAACTCTCTCTGTTCGCAGATGGCATGATTTCCTATGTAGAAAAGCCTAAGGAATGTACAGAAACTATGAGAGCTAATAATGGACTCCACCAAGTTTACAGGACATGAGATCAATAGGCAAAAAGTCAGTTCTGTTTCTATACACTGGCAATGAGCAATCTAGAAATGAAATTAAGAAAACAGTGCCATTTATGAGAGCACTGAAAATAAAACATGAATACATTTAACAAAATTTAAATAAAATACAAAGAGATGAAAAGACGTATCATGTTCATGCATCAGGAAACTTAGTATTGCTAAGATTTACTTATGCATTTAAGACAATCCTTATAAAAATCCATTTGGCTTTTTTGCAAAATTGACAAACAGATCCTAAAATTCATATGAAAATGCAAGGGACTTAGCATAGCTAGAACAAATTTTAAGGGGGGCATAGGGTTCTGGAGAATTCACAATTATTGGTTTCAAAACTTAAAGCATAAGAAAACAGTAATCAGGATAGTATGGAACTGGTGAGGGATATAAATATAGAGAAATAGAATAGAATTGAAAGTCCAGAATCGGGGCACTCGGGTGGTAGAGTCGGTTAAGCATCTGAGTCTTGGTTTCAGCTTAGGTCATCATGAGTTCAGGGTCATGATCACAGGGTCGTGGAATCAAGCCCTGCATCAAGCCCATGACAAGGGCCATAGTCAGTGCACAGTCGGCTTAAGAGAATCTCTCTCCCTTTGGCCTTCCTCACATCTCTAAAATAAATAAATAGATCTTAAAAAAAAAAAAAAAAACGCAGAACCCTCACATTTATGGTCAATATATTTTCAACCAAAATGCTAAAGCAATTCATTCAGGGGAAAAGAGGTTTTTTTCAACAAATGGTGCTGGGACAACTGAATATTCACATTGAAAGGAATAATGTTGGGCTCTTCCCTACAGCACACATAAACTTCATCCAAAGTGTAGCATGGGCCTCAATGTGTAAGCTAAAAGTATAGAGCTTTGGGAGGGAAATATAGGAGCAAATCTTTGTGACCTTGGGTTAGGCAATGGTTTCTCAGATATGACATCAAAAGCATAAGTGGCCGAAGAACAAGTAGATATGGTGAACTTCATCAAAAAAAAAAAAAAACCCAAACAAACAGAAAACAAACAAACAAACAAAAAAACCCTTTTATGCTCCAAAGGACACTGTGGAGAATGTGAAAAGAAACCCAAAGAATGGATAAAATATTTGCTAATAATATATTTGCTAAGAGATGTGTATCCACAACATATTAAGAACTCGTAGAACTCAATACTAAAAAGACAACCCAATTAAAAATGGGCAAAGAATCTGAATAGACATTTCTCCAAAGAAGACATATGAATGGCGAATAAGCATAAGAAAAGACGCTCAGCCCTTAAATAAATTAGCCCTTAAATAAATGTGTATCAAAACCACACTGAGATACCTCCATACACACCCTAGGATGACGATAATAAAAAAAGACAGATAATAACAAACGTTGACAAGAACATGGATTGCTAGAATCCTCACCCTCTACTGTTGGTACAACCACATGGAGAAACAGTCTGGCAGTCCCTCAAAAGGTTGGGGGCAGGGGTGAATGGAGACTGATTGCTAATGGATATGGGGTTTCCTTGGGGGGGGTAATGATAATGTTCTAAAATTGATTGTGATGCTGGTGGCACAATTTGATGAATATCCTAAAAACCTTTGGATTTTGTACTTAAATTGGGTGAATTGTGTAGGATGTGAATAATAGTTCAATAAAATCGTTAAAATATAGGGGTAACAATAAAAATGAGATAAAATATGAGGCAAGGATATTTTCCCTATAGGTCCGTTAGTAAAATCGTGTAACCAGCTATTTAAATTTGCATTAGTGTTATAAATCATCCTAAATAGTTCTTTTTTTTTTTTAAGATTTTTATTTATTTATTTGAGAGAGAGCATGAGCAGGGGGGAGGGGAAGAGAGAGAGAGAAGGAGAAGCAGACTCCCTGCAGAGCAGGAAGCCCATTGCGGGACTCGATCCCAGGACCCTGGAATCATGACCTGGGCTGAAGGCAGATGCTTAGCCAACCGAGCCACCCAGGCGCCCCGTTCTGAATAGTTCTTAATCAACTTTGGACTCAAAGTGCCATAGCTATTTGTAATTGGGAAGGATAATATTCTCTAAATGAAATGTGACATCCCTACATACAAAATCCAAAATGAAGAAACATTCTTGGGTATCAAAATGGGGAACTTCCAAAGACAAAGTGAATTTTTTTGTCTTTTTCTTTTTTCCTTTTTTTTCCTTGGACATACATTTTTTTCAAAATGCTTTTTTCAAAAGCATTAATGATGATGATGATGATGATGGTGACAGTTATCCTTTGCCAGCTATTTATTCTGTGCCAAATCTATGCAAGGCACTACACAGATGTCGATTTCTTGAATCCTGGTTAACAACCCAATATGATCTGTTTAATTTTCCCATTTTTAAATGGGGTAATTGAGACTCAGAGAGGTTACACAACTTGCCCAAAGTCACACAGTTTGTAGGGACAGATCTGAAATTTGAAAGCCAGGTCCGTTTATTTCCAAAATCCACACTGTTAACGTCTAATTATACTGTTCGTAAGCCGCATATTTGCATTTTTGGTTTGTTTTACTGTTTTTCACACTTTTAAGTAAATAATGAAGGCATGCTCATTGTAGAAAACCTGAAAAACAATAGTGTGTCATAGGTGGCATTTGGGGATAACTGGGGGGTTTAAAATGGCAAAATAAAATTACTAATAAAATTATGATATGAATTTATATTTATCCCTGTTAATGGATACTTACGACATAGTAAGTGAAATATGGGTCATAAATCAATTGAGTTCTAGGATCTGTTTACATATATGTTACATTATTTACACATTGTAAAATGCATTTACATATACATATAAATTACATATTGAAAATATACTTGAAGAGAAAGTTCTAGAAGTACTTATATCAAGATGCTGTCTCTGAGTGGATTTAAGGAATTATCCCCCTTTTTGCTTTTCTGTATATTCCCATTGTTTCAATACGATCAGCCTTGACTTCTGAATTCATCAATTCCCTGAATTAACCAATGCTCTCCACCTTCTTCAAAGATATGACTCATGCCCACCGCAAGTTAGACCCTCCCTGCTGGTAAGACTGCTCTTTAATACAACAGTACACTTCGGCTTCCACTGCCTTTCCATTAACCTACAATTACAGATCCTGATCTCAACAGATAAGAGGGACTTTCTGTAATGGGAGCGGGAGGAGACCCAATGTCAGACAATTAGTAAATGTACTCTAGTCACACAGCTGAGTCGCTCTCTGGAGTGACAGAGCTTCACGCGTGAACTTCAGAATGACTGTTCTACACATTTCCAGGAAGTGATTGAGTTTTTATTTTATTATTTATTTATTTTGTATTGTGACAGTCTTTAAGATTTTTCTCTTTTCTTGACATTTCCCTCATTGTTGTAACTGTCCGTCTGAAGGGGAATAATGGTAACACCAACCAACCAATCAACCTTTGGCAGGTCAAACCAGTTCTGTTAAAAAATGTGTGGGGAGTAGCTATTTTTAGTACAAACCCTACTAAGTGTTTATCTTAACAGAGAACACATTGGCAATATTCAAATGTTTTGTTTCTTTTTTTTTTTTTTTTGAGTTTTTTAAATTTATTTGACAGAGAGAGAGAGAGCAAGAGAACACAAGCAGAGGGAGTGGGAGAGGGAGAAGCAGGCTCCCCACTGAACAGGAAGCCCAATGTGAGGTTCAATCCCAGGACCCCGAGATTGTGACCTGAGCCAAAGGCAGACATTTAACAGACTGAGCCACCCAGGCACCTTCAAATATTTTCTTTTTCTTTTTTTAAGATTTATTTATTTTAGAGAAAGGGAAGGGAGAGTGCACGTGTGTGGGGTGAGGGGCAGAGGGACAGAATCTTCCAGCAGATTCCCAGATGAGTGTGGAGCCTGACGCAGGGCTCGATTCCTCGGCACATGAGATCATGAGATCATGACCTGAGCCAAAACCAAGAGGTGGATACTCAACCGACTGAGCCAGCCAGCACCCCAATATTCAAATATTTTCATCTCATTTTAATTTTTCAGAATAACTTGGGAATCCAGGAAAAGCCAAGAAGACTGATGGCAGATTCGTCAGTTTTTATTAATGATTACAAATTACATTTCTTAGAAAAATGTGCAGATTACGAAGCACGCACAAATGCCCCCTCCAGGGAGTTTAGAGAAAGACACTGCCTGTCCAAAGAAGGTCATTAGGGTGAGTTTTTCTGCTTAAGATGATAGATTTCAGAGTGCTGGTGCAGAAGAGGCTCTTGGCTGTTGAGCCCAACGCCTTTATTTTACAGATAAGAAAGATCCTGAGGCTGAGACCGGGGCACCTGTTGACCAAAAGTGACAGCAAATCACTGGAAGACCCCCGAGCAGAAGGGAGTCTCCTGACCTTTGGTTCAGCACCCAGGGTCAAGCAAGTAAGGGGGTGTGATTCACTAGGGTCATACAATAGGAAATGGTCTGGACTATGGTGAACTAGAAAGAAAATGACCTGGAAAACACACACATCGACAGAATGGATGGACTTGGCTCCTGGCTTTTAGTATGCATACCCCACTACATCAACTATCTTATTAAGAAACTCCAACACATATATAAATGGCTTACCTTATTTTCATTGAGCAAATGATTTTATAATTTTAATAAAAGGACTTTGAAGATCATGTAACTCAGTCTCCAGTTAACATATCTTTTGCAGCTTTCAATCTCACATCCTTTCAGTGATGGGGGAGTTGCTACCACGCAATTTAGCATATTTGATTGACAGACAGCCCCAGCCATTACAATTCTTCTTATCAGAATAAAACCAACTTCTCCCCGACTTCCCCTTACTGGCCAAACTCTTACCTTTGAAGTAAAACAAGAAGAAGTCGTATCCATTTTAAAACGGACAGCTTTTGAAATACATGAAGGGGGTTTGCATGCCCTTCCAGGTTTTCTCATCTCCCTTAACCATTCTTCATATGATATACGATATTCAGCTGGGTGGTGTGTTCAAAAAGGTGAGGGAAAGTCCCTCCAAACCAAAATAGCTCTTCTGATAGTCCATCATCATGCCTAAAATTAATCCAAGTTACAAAAGTATTCAAAGATATGTCAAAAGAAGTAGAGGAAAGGTTCAGAAAGGAAACATGGGGAGGGTTTTTGAAGTTAATATTAATTACAATGACATCTAACATTTATCAAAATGTTACAATATGCTAAGAACTCTCCTGAAATCCTTATAGATATTATCATGTTCAATTCTCACTGTGACCCCAACGGATAGGAATTTTGCCCCCATTCTATAGATGAAGAAACTGAGACTCATGGAGGTTAACTGACCTGCTCCAGGCATCTCAGCCTCAAAGTATCAGAGCCAGGATTTCAACCACATTTACTGGTTCTGACATCCATGCCCTTACCTGCTGTCTTGACATGAAGTATTAGAAAACATACCAGATTTGAGATCAACCATTGCTTGCTGACCTGAGTGATTGACTTCCCCTCTTTCAGTCTCTGTCTTTCTGTTCTTTCACTTCTCGGCCTCCTCTTCTATTCAGAAGGATCCACTGTCCAGGTGAGAACTGAACGCTCTCTTGTTAAGAATATTTTGTGGTTCCTATTGGCTAAGGGATGGAAAAAGAAAATGTGTGAATTTCTTTGCATGAAATGAAGACCTTTCTTCTCCAAGTCCCAACCCTCTTTTCCATACTTTTTTGTAACTCTTCGTTCAAGCACCCAGTATTCCAGGCCATACGGGACTGCTTGCGACGGCCAAACTTGCTGCACCCTCTCTTACCTCTTATCTCTGAAAAACCTCTGTGTTTTTCTCTCTGCCTTCAGTGGTTGTCTCTTCCCAAAGAAACTAATTTTCAAATCGGAGCTCAAATTACCGCCTTCTCTTTCACTCCCTGACTCTATCAGAACGAATTCATCCTTCCTCCAGCTCCTTAACCACTTGGTTCATATCTTTATCACTATCATCCCCTGGGCTATGGAATATGTGCGTCCCCCTCAAATCCACCTGCTGGAATCCTCACACACTCTGTGATTGTGTTAGGAGACGAGACATTTGGGATGTGGTTAAGCCATGAGGGCGGAGCCTTCATGAATGGAATTTGTCTTTTTATAAAAGAGATCCTTATAAATTACATCCTAAAGTGGATTAGTGATAGTAGAAAAGAGCTCTCTCACCCCTTCTACCATGTGAGGATACAAGAGAAAAGTCTGTGACCTGGAAGAGGCCCTTACTAGGCCTTGTTGGTCCCCTGATGTCAGAATTCCAGCCTCCAGGGGCGCCTGGGTGGCTTAGTCATTAAGCGTCTGCCTTCAGCTCAGGGCGTGATCCCAGGTTCTGAGATCGAGCCCCACATCAGGCTCCTCCGCTGGGAGTCTGCTTCTTTCTCTCCCACTCCCCTTGCCTGTGTTCCCTCTCTCACTGGCTGTCTCTCTCTCTGTCAAATAAATAAATAAAATCTTTAAAAAAGAAAAAAAAAGGATTCCAGCCTCCAGAACTATGAGAAATAAATACGTTTCTGCTGTTGAGAAGACACCTGGTCTCTGGTATTTCATTATAGCGGCCCAAATGGACAGAGACGCTCTGTTCACATGCTATTTTAGAATGTGAATTCCTTGAAAGCAAGAGGCATATGTTATTGATTAGGTTTTTATTCTCAACTTACAACACAGTGCCTTGCACATTTAAAAAAGCAATGAAGTTACCACCTACTATGTGTACGATGCAAGCCACGGTACACCGTTGTAGCGCTTGGCTACTTATTTAATGAAGAAACAAATGTACAAAACCAGAAAGACTGGCCTTCCTTCCTCCACATCAATTAACACTCTATTAAATGTGATGAATTCCATTTGCTACAAAACAACGTCCCTTAAATGACTTTCATCTGGGTATAGAGATGTACTTTCACGTTCAGGGAGCAGAAGATAAAACCAGGTGCCCTGTCATTGTTACCACTGCTGTCGTTATGGTTATGATGATGAATTGGAGATTATTATTTTTTTTAGTATCTTAAGCAAGTGAGTTTTGTTTCTTCCCCCCACAGAGCTTCCAGGAATGTCTCTCGTGTGTTTCCAGCTGCCCCATCTTGTTTTGACACTTCTGCCAGGGAGCTGCACGTAGAGGGGAGAGGAGGAAGGATCCAGAGGCTGACCTTGGACTTGGGCTCGCCTGCTGGCTGCAGACTGCCCCGCGGCTGCCGCCACCACTTTGTCTCTCCCTCTGCTGCACTCAAGGCCCCCACTGATCAGTGCGCTCAGCGCTTTACAGTAGCAGCCTTGGACGGGCCTTCAGAGAAATGGATTGCAGTCAATTCCCAGCAGACTGAGGCACATCGACTTGTGTCCTGGTCCCACCAATGAGCCCCTTGACTCCCCTGTTTTAATTACTCCAGTGGGCCTTCTGGGTATTGGCCAGGTTGGTGAGAGAGAGAGAGAGGGAGGGAGGGAGGGAGGGAGGGAGAGGGGGACAGAGAAAGGGGGAGCTGCAATAAAACCACTTTCCCCAGAGTCAGGTACTTTCTTGTGCCAGGAAACTGGGTCACATTTGTTCATTGTGAAGTTAGGGTGTGGATTATGAGAGAATTTGATTAGAGAGTCAAGAACCAAGTTGAGTTCAAGACCCAACTCAGCCAACTAATTTGGTAAATTTGGCAAGTTATTTCACATAGCTGGGACTCCATTTCACATCTATAAATGAGAAAATTAGTAAGACAACTTTAACAACTTGAAAAATACATAAATATAAATACAACCATTGCCACTACTACAAAGATGGTGATGGGTACTATGTCTATTGAGCATTTGGAGGTGCCAAGTACCATAATCAATGCTTTATACAGATAATTTTTCTTAATTTTTAAAATCACCCTATCATACAATGTAGGGTAAATATTTTCCTCTATTTCATATAAGTGGACATGGAGGCTAAAAAGCTTAGGCTCTTGTGCAAATATATAACGTTAGGGATCAAACCCAAGTTTCTGCAGACCCAGATCCCTTGTTCTAGAGTGTCTATATAAAGTGCCAGAGAGCTTACAAATCGTGTTCACATCAATTCCCCTGATTTCATGTTCAACCTTTCAGTCCTATACAGGCATGCCAGGAGTACATCGGATACAGGCAGCTTGGCTTGGTAATCACGTCATTAAAAAGTCACAGATTCCGTTTCTTTCTCAGAACAAAGGAAGCTCCATGCCCCCGGTATTTACACATCTGTATCTTCACTTTTAAGACAAAGCAGAAGTGCAGAATGACGGCTGTTTCTGCCTTGTAGATCGCTCTCATCAAGGCTTCAAACTCATTAAGCGATCGCTTCTCACGGCGTGAGCCGCAGACTACCTACATCAAAATCTCCTGGGGCACTTGTTCAAAAACATATTCCTGGTCCCCTTCTGGCACTATCTAATCAGAATTCCTAGGGCAGAGACCCAGGACACTGTATTTTAACAAGGGGCCCTGGCGATTCTTGGGAGCACTAATGTGTGAGGACCACTATGACCGAAAACCATGGTTCAGCCAGAGCTTGAATTCAAGATAATGCATCACCCTCACATTACCCCAGCAGGCCTCGCATGCCATCATCTTCTCATAGGGTTTTAGTCCCTTCTGCACATTCTTTGTGATCTGAGGTCTTGCTTATCTACCCATCAGGCAGCCCCACAACCTCCCCTCTCCCCACCACCTGCTTCCTTGCACACAATACTCAACTAATTGAGGGGAATGTACCCAGTCCTTGAGGATGAACCCTAATTTATGTAAGCCATTGTGCCATCTCCATTCTTCTTGGCTGGGGGTCTGCTATGGATGAGAATGTGATCTAATTCCGGCTAATGTGAGGCAGAGTCTTTGCGGGGCACTCCTGGGAAGCGCTTCCATTTCTCAGAAAATAAAACTATATAAGGAGAAGGTTCTTTGTTCGATCCCCTCCCTTCCCACTTCGGACACAGACCTTTAAGGATGCGATGTTTGAAGGGACTACATCTATCTTGCAGCTATAAGATAACCAACACAAGACGGGGCAGCCAGCCTGGTGAGGGTGGTAGGGTAGAAAAATGCCAAGGGTCTCTATCTTTGATGATAAGCTTAGAGCCACTCAGTCAATCCTGAGATGAACTGACTCTGGTCTAACTGTATGAATAATATATAACCTTTGGGTCAAGCCTTGTTAGTCAATGGTTAAGTCATTGTCAGATCCTTTATTGCGGCGTCAAACCTCTTAACTTTCTCCTTACACAGTCTTGACCTTTTGCATTTCTCCCCTTCAGAATCTTTGCAGAAAAATTATTTTAAGTCTTTATCAAACCAGCATGCTATTCATTCCAAGAGAGAGTTAGATGAAGAGAAATTAGCACCGCCATCGGACTCCACTGTCAAATATCTGATGTCAAAACTAATCTTTGGCAGATTCTAGATTGCAGTAAATTAATAGTAGGATCTTCTAAACCAGAATTGGTCCTGTAGATCAAGGGTCAGCAAACTATGCTCCACGGATCAAATCAGGCCCACTGCCTGTTTTTTTAAATTAAGTGTTATTGGCATACAGCCACATTCATTTATGAGCACATTGTATGTGGTTGCTTTTATGCGACAAGAGCAGAGATGAGTAGCTGCCAGACACCAATGGCCCAGAAGCCTAGAATATTCACTCTCTGACTCTTGATATAAAACATTCGCTGATTCCTCATACAGATCATTCAGTTCTCGGTCAAAGAAGAAATCTTGTGTTTCAGATATCAGATGGAAAGGGGTCATCCCACTGATAAACTTTAAGCATCAGAATTCTGCTCTCATCCGAACAGAAGGACAACCCACTTCATAGACAGGAAGGGTATCTGTAAGCAGAACGAATATTTCTTCACATGAAAGAACCCCAGATCATCTCCAGCCTTTGGAAGGGCAGAAGAGTAGAGAACAGCGAGACTCAAACCCAGATGCATACGGGAGAGGTGACAAAGCCCATAGGAGACGAACACAACCATGAGTGAAGCTGGATCAAATACTGAGATTCCAAACTAGAAACCAGAAGTAATAGGTCTGGGGAATCAGGACTGGAGAATCAGCCCGTCCGGCCTAACTCAATGGACTTCAGTTTGTAGGTTTGAGTTGCCCTTTAACTTGCTGTGAAAGAGATTTCTAGGGCGTTCTGGCATACAGATAGCTGTGGAGAGTTAAACGAGTAGCGGATGGAGGACCTATGTTACTGTGTAGCAGGAGAAAAACTACTTGAGCCCCATATTTTTTCTTTAAGGTATAAATCACCATATAATCTCCTTATCTACAGGAGGATTCTGTAAGCACCCAAATAAATATCTTGTTTCAGGCAAAAAAAAAAAAAAAGTCAGGATGTCTTTAAAAGGATGTTTCAAGTCAAGAGAGCCACATGTGAGGCCTGATTCAGCTGTGTAACCTGGGTAACAGCTCTACCTCTGAGCCTGCTCTCCCGTCTATAAGATGCAGCAGAGGGGATATTGATAAAAATATACATGGCTATGCGCATGACCTTCAGAAACCCACGTAAAAAGTACTTCCTAAATTATATAAGGCCGTGCAAATGTGAGGTGTCACCATGATTATTGAATACAACGACATCCTGATAGGCCTGCCGAGTGAGTGGACCGTGAAAGGCCCCCAAAATAGCGGTCTAAATTAACCTGTTGAACGGGGAGAATTCATGACTCTCTTTAAGATGTTGGAGAATGCCTGCCAAAATGGGCTCTTTTCGCTTCGTGTCATTGACACTGAAGAGAGCCTTGTGACAGTAACTAGCCACGAGATTCAACTTCTTCCAAAGACGGCCCCTTGTCAGAGATAATAAAACAGTAATACCCGCCAGAATGTGTACGTCTCTGTTTCTGCTTGTTAGAAAGAAAACGCGCATGGAGCTTGCTCACTTAAGAGCTCCAACACACAAGTCTTGTTTAATACAGAGATACAGAACCGTGGAAGTCCAGAAATGCATCCATGGATACCAGGATGTTCGTGGCAGCACTGCCTGGAAAACTGAAAATTACACTAGCACCCAAAACAGATGAAGGAATAAATAAGTTGTAGGGTCACTGAGCAAGACGCACCCAGCAGAGTTGACAAGTTTAGGCAAGCCACCGTATCATGTCCGGGGACATCAGCTCCGGTGGAGGAAAACAGGTAGGGTCCAGACCAAGGAGGTCAGAGAGTCAGTTAGATAAGACGAATGAACAGGGTTGGGGATTTTTGACTCTTGGACAGAAACAACTCCCTCTATTTTTCTACTTGGGGTTCATGTCTTTCTAAAGAAATTCTGTGAAATATTTCCAAATTCGTAATTACGTGTGCAAGCTTGCATGCTCCTGATGAGACAGTCTCTAAAATAAGACACGGTCAGGTATTGAACTTGAAGGCTGTCAGCTTCTCCTGCACCCTTTTCCTCTTTAACACATGCCTCGCCTACTTACGTTCACAGTACCAATCCCATCTTTCACATTGTTCAGTGTTGCGATGTTTCTTCAGATTCACAGACTTGCCTCTGTTGAAGCTTTGCACATGGCCAGGCCCGTCTAACGCAGATTTGGAGATAATTCGATATGAAATACTTAGAGCTATCCAAATGAATGATCTACAGCTGTGGGCAACAGGATGGATGAATCACACATGTATCTTCAGTGAAAGAATATAGGCACAAATGATCCCATTCCTATGAAGTACAAAAATAGCCAAATAACCTCCTCATTGAACACATGACTCATATGTCATTGAACACACTGAATCACAATAGTGGTTACCCTCAGGGAAGGAGTGACCCGAGGAGAGCATCACGGGGGTTTTGCGGGTCCTGCTCATGTTCTCTTTCTTGGGTTTAGTCCATGGATAGAATTCAGTTTCTAAAAACTCATCAAGCCATGCATTGATAATATTTCTACTTTTCTGTGCCTGTTGTACTTAAACACCCAAAAAGTTTTTTTTAACTAAACAAAGAGCCAGAATTGTAAGAGAATGAAGCCCAGGAGTGACTTTGGGCAAGTCATTTTACCTCAGGTGCCTCATTTCTAGAAAGGGGTTAATGATTCCTGCCTCACAAGGTCCCTGTGAATATTAAACTGAAAGGGAAGACCGACCACATGTAAAGTGTGTGACACAGTACCCCATACACAGCAGGTATCCAATGTCTGGTTGCTACCATGGTTTCTCCAGTCCTTACGTGGTCCACGCTGACACATTTCAGACTGGGCGGTCCAAGGTTAATCGTTGTTTCCAGTCCACCAAGAAGCAGAAACTCCCTGGGTACTGAGGGGACAAAAGCTCATTGAGGTTGAGATCATGCGAGTTAAAGAAGTCAGAGGTTGGATTTTCTTCTGCCAGTGAAAGTTACTGAAGATATTATTTCCACCGAAAAGCCGCACGGAGCCAGATTAATCTTCTGGAAAATTCAAAGGGATTAAAATGGAGAGGGCCTATAGACAAACCTTACCTTATCAAAAGTGTATTATTAGGGGGCGCCTGGGTGGCACAGCGGTTAAGCGTCTGCCTTTGGCTCAGGGCGTGATCCTGGCGTTCTGGGATCGAGCCCCACAACAGGCTCCTCTGCTATGAGCCTGCTTCTTCCTCTCCCACTCCCCCTGCTTGTGTTCCCTCTCTCGCTGGCTGTCTCTGTCTCTGTCGAATAAATAAATAAAATCTTTTTTAAAAAAAGTGTATTATTAGGTCCCCAGAAGTCATAATATGATGGTGTTATTCTTGATGTTAATATTATTTTTAAAATATTTTATTTATTTATTTATTTATTTATTTATTTATTTATTTATTTAAGAGAGAGAGCATGTGCAGGGGGAGGGGCAGAGGGAAAGGGGAGAAGCAGGCTCCCAGCTGAGCAGAGAGCCCAGCGGGGGGCTCAATCCCAGGACCCTGAGATCATGACCTGAGCCAAAGGCAGACACTTAACCAGCCAAACCACCCAGGCGCCCCTCTCGATGTTAGTATTATTGATACTATAAGCAATACCAACTATGCGATCACTATTATTTTAGTGTGCACCTGTCAGATACGAGATATTCGCAAAGCATTATCTCATTTAATCCTGACTCAGAACACAACAAGAATTGTTGCCATTTATCAGGTTCTTACTAAGTGCTAGGCACTGTTCTAAGCCTTTTATACATATTAATGTGTTTAATCCCCGTAAGAGCCCTGGGAGATAGGTACTATTGTTGTCTCCAGTTTATAAATGAAGAAACTGCAGCAAAGAGAGAGATTAAGGAACTTGTCTAAGGCCACACTGCTATCAAGTGACAGAGCTGGGATTCATACTCTGTAGCCCGACTGTAGTGCCCATTCTGATACCCATTATATTATATCACCATCCTGGGTATTATTATGCCCAATTTCACACAAGCTAACTGAGACAGCAGTCAGATCGCTTGCTCAAAGACACCGAGAAAAAGAGAGAGTGCCGCTGGTTTGCACGATGATAAGGCTGGTCTACTTCATCACCATCTGGTCTGCTAAGGGCAATAGTTTCCAATCACAGCTGAGAACAAATGAAACATTAGGCAGGTGTTTTAAGAAAAGGAAGCATAGCAATGACAAGAGCAGACATTTACTGAGTGTTTCTGTGCCAGGAAATCTATATATGTTCTACTTGTCACATGTGCTAATTAACCCTTACAGAAACCCTATAAGGAAGGACAGGTTTTGTCCCAGTTTTACAAATGAGGAAACTGAGTCTCAGAGAAGTCACAGGTTAGTAAGTGAGAGATCCGAAATTAGGCGTTAGGCAGCCCAACCCCAAAGCCCGCTTTCTCATTCCACTCAACTGTCTCCCAGCCAGAGCTGAAGCCGCCTTTCTCTACCCCCATCCCCAGTTCATCCTGCACTCAGTGGAGTCCCGGGGCAGTTTTAAAAGCATTCCAAGTCTTAACCACTGCAAAGAATTCTCAGCTAACCTTTCCAGAGTAGCTGCAGCAGCAAATTCCTTCTCAGGTTCGTAGAGAGCCTCCGGCCTTAGAAGAGCAGGTGCCTGCCTAACCCAAGTGTCACGTGCGTTTGATAGATCGGCTCAGCCTCAGGGAGACACACCGTCTGGTCTGCTCCTTCTCCCAGCGGCAGCCCGGTGCAGCAGCAGCAAGAGCCAAAGGCCGGCTTCTGAAAGAGCCAGAGTCAGCTCTCCTCTTCCAAGGGCCCAAGAAAGGCTTGGCTCCCCGTGCCCACACACCCTCACGAATGCATGGGGCTCTATTGTGATCTAGGGAGGCCATCAGCCCAGCCTGTGGCCATGGCCAGCCCTCAGTTTCCATGCCCAGCGAGAGGAGTTCAGAAGCTCCCTTTAAAAAAAATGCCTCCACGGCCAGTCTTGTCTTAGGGTCTGAAATGCTCCCCCAAAGGAACAAGTCCTAGGGTAAAGCTCCTTGTATTAATCGGGACTCAAAGAAAGAAGTAAGAGCAGAAGCCTATGAGATACAGAGCCAATGGGACACGCGCACACACACACACACACACACACACACAAACACACGAGTGTGTGTATATCTGCAGAGCAGGCCAGAAGGCTGGAAATTCTAGCAGGAGCTACCATCCATTGGTGGGATTTCTTCTTCCTCAGGAAGAGCTCAGTCTTGCTCTTAAAGCTTTTCAACCGATTGGATGAGGTGCATCCGGATAATGGAAGATAATCTCCCTTGAAGTGAACCGATTATACAATTATTATATGCCTTCCCAGAAACACCTACACTCGTGTTTAATTGCATAACCGAGTACTAGCTTCGCACCTGGTTTTGTGCTTAACTTAGTCCAGCCAAGTTGGCGCATGAAACCAATCACCGCGATGCTCATGGTGTTATGGGAAAATCACCAGGAGCGTGGCTACAGCTCTAACTTTCTATTAGCTTGGGCAAGTCTTTTTTTTTTCCCCTCTGAAACTCAGTGTCAACTTCTGCGGAATAGTTGGAGTGAAGACAGTGAAAAATGAGGAAGGCATGAGAGGGGTTGTCTCTAGTATGGAGGCGTGAGTCATGGAAGGAACAGCCGGGTTCATTCTATGGCATTCCAGAAGGCAGGGCCAGGCCATTGAATGGAAGAAGTGCAAATTTAAGCATGATAAAGGAGTTCCCCTCACCATGAGATTCTGCCTTATAAGACAATGACGTCCCTGCTCCAGGAGCAGGTCAAAGGACAACTGAAGGATCATCTATTTTGGGGAGAACAAAGTAGAAGGCATTAAGTTTGGGCTGGACATACTCAAAAATGCCTTTCACGAGGCACTTGTGTAATTATTCTTTGCTGCTCGAAAGGCTTGCCTTCTCTCCTTTTCTCCCCTGGACCCTCCCCAGCTCCCCGTTTGTCAACACGACTATGCTAAGCAACATAAAACATAAGCGGATCCTGGAGGAAATATTACTCACAAGCACCCCTCAGATGTATGCTCTAGGTTTATTCATAGGATTAACTGCTGCCTATCGCAAGGGTAATCTCTTAAACCAATTTAGATACTCTCACCCAGCAAGGCACTGGAAAACAGAGCGCAGCCACGCTTTTCGATTTGGTGGATGAAACTGGGTTTGTAAGGCACGCGTGGATGACGGCTGCATGTAAAATATTGCTTTGCTTTAAGATCTGATGTGAACTAGGCGTGACCCCTGGCCTCAGGCAGCACAGTTTCAGAGTGAAGTACACAGCAGCTTATAACAGATGTAGCAGGAGAACGGTGACATGGGGACAAACCAGTTATGATGAGGAACAGGAACATTTTTGTGGATGGGGACTTCTAGCTGAGGGTGAAGATGGAAAAGATTTGGACAGATCTGTGTTCTAGGAAAATGCTATGGATGGAGGGCTCGGGTTGGCAGAGTGAGGGTAAACACATGCCCAGCCGGCTCTGGAGACAGCGAGAGAAGGAAAGATACTGCAAGGGCCCTGGGAATAACAGTGTAGCAGGTCTTGTAGGAATGGAAGAGGGGATGGGGTCTAAAACCAAGGGAGAGGTGGAAAGAGAAAAAAAAAGTGACAATTTCCACGTTCAAGAAATTAACAAAAGACTGCCTTTTATTAGGTATTTCCTTGCTACTCATAAAAGCCTCTCTCATCTGATTACAGGGAGTTGGGGTGTGGCCAAAAGCCCCCTGTCCTGGGGGAGAGTGTGCTGAGCTCACTGGGTGGTTACCTCTCAGAGCCTTGGCTTCCCAACCTGCAAGACGTGTAGAATATTCCCTGCCCTGCAGGCTTGCACAGATGCTGCTTTGTAAGCTGTAAACGTTTGCTGCCCCAACACTCATGTACTCAGGGACAGAGCCTGTTGGTCCTAGGGGAATTAGCAGCAGCTTGAGACGGAGTCCAAAATCAGCTCAATTTGGCCATCAAAACGGAGGTGGCGGAGTTGATACGGAACTGGTGACAGAGATGTCCACCTTGTGGCCATCAAAGCCGTGTGCTGGGTGTCTGTGGAGCGTGTCAGCTGCTCGGATTGTTCGGTGTGAAATTTAATTTGGGCTCCTGGGTGAGCAGGGAGGAGGGCGTGAAAGATATGACACTGGTTAATTTCATGTTTTACAGGCCCAACAACCCCACAAGTACATTTCTCCACGAAAACTGAGAACCTGCAGGCCACTGCATGCAATGGATACACAGTCCAGGGGGAAAATGAAGATAGTGAGAGAGAAAAAAAAAAAAAACATAAAGAATACATCATTTCCTGAAATCAAATAAACTTACAGCCTTCCATCTCAATGGGTTAGATTGACAGGCAGAGACAGGAAGGCAAAGAGGGTTTCTTTTAACTCTTGCCAACACATTTCCACATACCTGCAACCACTCCTGAGCTTGGCATTCGAAGCCTCTAGCTCTGCTGCAATTCATCTTTCCGTGGGCAGATGTGGTACGATTTCACTCTTGCTCAGAATCTTTTTTGCCTCTGGGACGCCTGGGTGGCTCAGTCAGTTGAACGGACGACTCTTGATTTCGGCTCAGGTCATGGTCTCAGGGTCATGATCTCAAGATCGTGAGACCGAGTCCAGCTCAGGCTCCAGGTTGGGCGTGGAGCCTACTTAAGATTCTCTTTTTCCCTCTCCCTCTGCACCTCCGCCTGGCCCGTGTGCTCTCTCTCTTAAAACCACCACCACCACCAATAATAAGTAGGTGTTATCATTCCCATTCAGAAAGGAGACTCAGGTACAGTGAGGAGCTTGCTGAAGGTCGAACAGCTAGTAAGTGGTGAGCCTGGATTTGGTCCTCACTCCAGAGCTGATGTTCTCCGTGTCTATGGAAAGCGTCTGTGTATTAGGAATAACAAAGAAGCATGTGCACGTGGTGTGTGATTTTTAAAAACACATTCAACAGATGTTTATTGAACATTTACTCTGTGTCAGGCCTGGTGCCAGGCTAAGAGAGAGATGCCGGATGAATTGGAGGACACAGGCCTGCTTTCAAGGAACTTACAAGCTGGTGAGAGGCCTGGCAGACCCAAACAGGTGCTAAGGCTCTCAGTTCAGTTTCATAAACTCCTTCTGCCATGGGTTCTGGGTGAGCTACTGTGCCTGGACCTGGGAGGTCACTGGTAGGACACCATCCAGGCTTTCCAGATGCTCAGGGAGCGTTAGATCACTGTAAGTTTCACAATGAAGTTGCCAAATGTCACATGCTCATTCAACTCTGACTTCCTGAAATATAAACCCAAAGCCCCGTTGTAGGTTACCCCGGCCTCTGGCAACTTTGTTTTATTCTTCAAAAGGACTGTCCTTCCTCGTTGGGGTCAGCCTCTGTGAATCTGAGTCTTTGTAGAAGTGCTAAGAAACTCAAGGAGGCTGAGAGTGAAGGTACCAAATTTAATGGCACAAGATGGGGCGAGATCCTGAGTCAGTCCCATGTGCGTGAATAGGAGTGTCTTGCAATGTGTAAAATGCTACAAACATATGGAGGTTATTATTTAAAAAAAAAAAAAAAGAAAGAAAGAAAAAGGAAAGAAATGCCCTTCCAGATATTAATTTGGTCTTCAGGGAGGGTCTTTCTACTCCAGTGGTCGGGACTACCCCAGGCTCCAGCCCACCGAAGCTGCCTGCTCCTGTGGCTAGCCAGGCTTCCAGGGAGTGTGTCGGTTATGGTGCCTGCTATGCCCAAGCTGCCCTTCTGGACAAAACCGGCCCACCTACAGCACCCTGCTGTTTTCAGGTAGACACTAATTGGACCACATGTAGTCACGTGACATAAGAAGAGTTCATTTGTGGGCTGGTAGTGGAGCATGAAATAGCTTGTCCTGGGAGGGTGAGCTGAATTCGTCAGATTTCTTCCCTGAGAATTCACACTGGAAGGACAGAAAGAATTTGTTAGTTGGAAACAGACAGAGAAACAGACTAATTGGGTTAGTAGTGGAGCACATGAGTAAGAATTCAGAAGGTTGAGTTGGCCACATTCCTGCATTTTCTGCCATGTTGAAACTGGGATAGCCAACAGTCCCTGGACTTTCCATCCTGGGTCCCTGAAGAAAGGTGTCTGATTTGAATTTGCTCAGGTGGTTCGCTCTCCCTGGAAAGCAGAACTGGTGGACTGGACCTAGTGGGTCGGGGCAAATCAGAGGAGGCAAATGTTAATGAGCCCCACCCTGAGAAGCCTCTGTGGACCATTTGATGAACACCGTCCCCTACACACACACACACACACACACACACACACACACACACACACTCTTTATTCCTCCATCCTCTGCCCCAACCCTATTATTTATTGGTTAATTCTAAGTAGGTAAAGTTGTGTGTGTGTGTACATGGAGCAGGTCTTGTGTCCTTTCTGTGTGTGAGCCTGAGGAATGGCTGGGACCCTTGGTGTAGCTCAAAGGGAAGTAGAAACACTACTGAAAATCTGGATTCTCAGTCTCCATAAAGCTGAAACCACCTGCCCTCAGGAGAACGTCTCATAGACAAGCATGGCTGACTCCATGCTGTTCTCCTCATTAAGCAGAAGCCTCAGGTGTGAACAGGGTACACAGGCCTTATCCACACTTGCGTCCCTATAGTCACAAGATTCCTCTGGTTGCTGCTGTCCGATGCCCACATCTTCTGACCCACTTTGTATTGCATATTCTGGGGATGGGTGCTTGAGTCCCAGCCCAAGAGCTGGCCTCCTGTCTCACACCACCTGTCCTACTCACTCTGCACCCACAGGGCTCTCTCCTAGGTTTTTTGTTTGGTTTTGTTTTGAAGAATGTTCTCCTACCTTCTTCTATCAGGACCTTTCTCCATTTACTGTCCCCACTCTGGAACATTTGGTCACATCACCCAGCAAAGTCAGACCCATTTTTCCCGCCCTACTTATCCACCCCATCCTCCCGGAGGCCTTTTCTAATGCATCACCTTGAAAGTTGTAAGATCTCACAGCTCCCTCCCTTCTCTCTCACAACATGTGGGTGTGCATGTAATCAATGCACTAATTTTTGTTTCGTTTTGTTTAAAATCTATCTTTCTTCATAGACCGATGACTGTCCACGTATGATGATCTTGCTCCCAAGGGACATCAGGCAACAACTGGAGACATCATGGGGTTGTCACAACTAGTAGGTGCTATCCCTAGGTAGGCACCAGAAGTATTGTTACACGCTCTATACTGCGCAGGACAGCCGTCCTCCCAAAAAAGAATGATCTGGCCCCAAATGTCAAAAGTGTCACGGTTGAGAAACTCCATCATAGACTGTGGGCTTGATGTGGGTAGAGACCTTGGCTGTCACATTCATAACTTTATATCCTGCATCGGGCCATAAGCACATTGATTGATTTATAGTTGATGTTAGAAAAAACTGATACACACACACACACACACACACCCTTGGATCAGTCTTATGGACAAACCCAAGCTCATACCTGCCTTCCCAATGGCCAATCCTAATCTTCCATATACAGTATTCCACACCCTTCCTCTGTGGTTCAAATGTAAAGACACACTGCTTATGCACACAGCTCCTTCCACCTGATACATTCTTCAGTTCTTCTTTATCAGATAAGTCCTCTTAGCAGCTTCCACCTGGACAGACACTGATCCAACACCCACACCCACACCTGTGTGCCCGTGCACACGCACCTGCACAGAGCCCTGAGGTGTTCGCCCTCCCCCGCACCTTTTCTCATGAGACCTGTCAACTCTGCAACAGAGACTTTCTCTTTTAAATCATATAAAATAGGCTTAAACCAACGGACCTGCACAGACACACACATGAATACACACATTAGTACAAAAGACCAGAAGACGGGGCTGGGAAGTGGGGGAGTGAGTGAGGCCCAGTGCACTTAACAAAACCTCCCTGTGGCCCCATCCAAGCCATGGGACTGTGAAATGTGTGCCATTAAAACTAGATCTGAAACCAGACTTCAAGCAGTGGTATCATATTCAACTGCCGTTAAAACCTCTCTTTATCTCTCTCTCTCTCTCTCTCTCTCTCTCTCTGTCTCTCTCTCTGTCTCTCTCTCACACACACACAGACCCCTTTACAAATTTCCTTACCAAAAAAAAGAGTCAAACAGCAGAAAATAATTTTAATCAACGTCATGCCCGTGTGGGCTGAGGTGAAATCGGATATTAACGCTTTTATCTCTGCTGGGGACATGGCTGACTTCACCATTGATTCCATTGGAAGCCGCACCCCAGGTGAGTTCCCACAGCATTTCTGCATTAAGCAGTTGCAAGACCAAGTCTAACATCTTTTATTATCTCGGCAAAGCTGCACACACTGAGTAGTGGGGCCATAATAAAAAGATCCAATACCCCATTAGCACAGCTAAATATTTGACTTCTAAACTCAAGTGGAAAATGAAACTCAGTGCCTGGAGAGGAGCAGGTAAGGGGTTGCAATGTCGGAGAACCAAACCGCAATGCCTTCTAGTTCCAAGCACTGTACAATTTATGAAGCCTTACGAATGCATCTTTTCACCAAATTTTCACATCTGATGCAGACATTATCATCCCTACTTCATAGTGAGGGAACTGAGGCTTGGTGAGGCGAAGTGGCTTGTCCAGACCCTACATAGCCTGACGGCAGCTGCCCGCGGTCTATAAAGCCACAGTGGTCTGGAATCCATGTCTGTTCTCCTTTCTGCCCCAGACTTTTGGTGTTATGTTGAGAATTTTCTAAACCGAAAATGTGATTTCAGTTTCACCTTAGGGGAAATTTACCTTCCTTCCTCCCTTCTTGCTGTCCTGCCTTCCTTCTTCTCTTCCTCCCTCCCAACTGAAGTTTATTGAACCCCTACTATGTACTACAGGCCAATCCCATGCCAGATCTTTGGGATGGAGTGGTGAGTAAAACCAACACCGTCCCTAACATCACAAAGCTTCCCATCTAGAATGGCATTCCTAAATCATAAAAGAAGTTGGGGGAAGGGAGAAATAAAAGGAGCTAGAAGAATTCAGGGGGTGTGGGTTATGGGTGTCTTCCTAAGAAAATGGCATCGAAGCTGAAATCCAACCGGGAATCAGCTCTAAGAAGGGGAACCGGGGAGATGGAGAGTTTCCTAGGAGAAAACATGTATGAATGCTCAGGAGTGTAGGAGGTCGTGCTGACTCGTGTCACTGAGAGCAGTTCATTGCAGCTGGGAGGGAAACTGGTGGTAAGTTAGCTGACAAAGGCGAGGTCTGAGCAATGGCAAAGTCTCCAGGGGTTGAGGGACTGTTAATACGGGTGAGAATGGGTGGTGGCTGTGTGAAAGGAGAGGACTTTCTCAATCCTTCTTGCACAAATGAATCACATGAGGAATGCACATCCTGGTTCGGTAGGTCTGGAATGGAGTCTCATCCCCTGAGTCTGTAACAGGCTCCCAGGTGATGTGAAAGGTGCTGGTCCATAGACCACACTTGAGTAAGAAAGAAGGCCTAGACCTATGCACTCTAACTTGGTGGCCCTTAGCCACTTGTGACCACGATTGTAAAAATGTCTTCTTAGGAAATTTTTATTGTTTGCACGTTGAAAGGATAATATTTTTGATATGCTGGGTTAAATAAAACATGACATTAAGGGGCGCCTGGGTGGCGCAGTCATTAAGCATCTGCCTTCGGCTCAGGGCGTGATCCCGGCATTGTGGGATCGAGCCCCACGTCAGCCTCCTCGACTAGGAGCCTGCTTCTTCCTCTCCCACTCCCCCTGCTTGTGTTCCCTCTCTCGCTGGCTGTCTCTCTCTCTGTCAAATAAATAAATAAAATCTTTTTAAAAAAAAACATGACATTAAGATAAAGTTCATTCATTTTTGCTTTCCGAATGTGCCTATAAAAAATTTTTTAATTAAATATATTGATTACATGCTTGCTTATTTTGGATGCATTGGTTTAAATAAAGTGATCATTCAAATGACTTCTATCTGGTTTTTTTCTTCACTTTTCTAAATGTGGGTGCTAAGAAATTACATATGTGGCTTATATCCTATTTCTATTTTTTTTTTTAAGATTTTATTTATTTATTTGACAGAGAGAGAGAGACAGCCAGCGAGAGAGGGAACACAGGCAGGGGGAGTGGGAGAGGAAGAAGCAGGCTCCCCGCGGAGGAGCCTGATGTGGGGCTCCATCCCAGAACTCCGGGATCACGCCCTGAGCCGAAGGCAGATGCTTAATGACTGAGCCACCCAGGCACCCCACGTATCCTATTTCTATTGACTGCACTGCCTGGACTGTCCTTCTGCCTCAGTTAATTTACTGGCTATTCCTTTAATATGTGGGGCATCTTCCTCCTGAGAGAACTATGTCCACAGTTCTCCCTTCTCAGAAGGACCTCCTAGCTGGTAGTATTAGCCTCCTGGTTCATCAGAAAGTGTTGTTTCAACTCCAGAAGTTCCTAATATTGGAATCACCAGAGGAACGGATGACCTAATCTTAATTGGTTCTGATTTAAATACTTCATTTGAGCTGATTCTAATATGCATTCAAGGTTGAATACCCTGAGAATATTAAGACTAAAAGGAAATGTAGACGCCATCCAATGCTTATTTTGCAAACGACTAAACCAAGGCTCAGAGATAGATATTTAGTTAAGGCCACACAGCAGCCCAATGTTCTGGATCCTCAGCGTTGGTCCGCCTCGCCTTTGTAGTCCCGTGTGAGCGCCATCCACATTGACGCATCACTGTGTCCCTCCTTCCGTGGTATTTACATTCGAATCTCTTTATGGCTCCTGGAAGGAAACACCACTGTGTGGGAGGCATGGAGAAATGGAAATAGATTTCCTTCTAGGACCACAGCCTCTGACAACTAGTGACGGGCTGAGCTATGTACCAAGTGAATAAATGCCCAATGTGAAAACAAAATGGTGGCCTATTTTAGTACATGTAAACCCTGGCAACATTAAAGCCTTACACAAACACGCACACACACGCACACACACAGATGACTTTATGCATAACTTCATTTGTTGATTATGTCAAAAGCCCGGGGCTCTTCAGGAGCAGGAGGCTGCTGGTTGAATGGCCCATCCAGGCCCAGGGAGAGGCCCCGCCCGAGACACCACACCACCTTACCTTGCAGGCTGCCACCTGGTTTGCCGAAACCGTTTGATTACGTTGCACACCCAAAGCTGGTCTCTTGAGGACTGAGCCAGAATTTCCTTCTGCTTCCTTCTGTGGTCCCTGAGGGATCATCCTAGTCATAATCTCCTAAGGAATTTCAGCAGATGTCTAGGCGGCTTTGGTGGCAGCCTGGCAACGCGTGCCTTCACTTGAAGGACCCACCCCTCCCCCTTCTCTGTGGGTTCATATTTTAAAGTTTGACACACTCTACTTAGAAGAGTCTTCATTAATCCTAATTTTCGCTAAACACCCTTCTGGGCAGGAAAAGGGGTTGGTAGAAATGTTGCCTAATAACTCCTAACAAATGGGAAGGCAGTGATGGCTGACATTGGGTGGGACAGTTTGCACCTGGCTCTCCTCATGCTAGATTCGTAGAAGTTCAAACCTGGAAAGAGCTTTAGAAGTCATTGTGTTTATTCCCCTTATTTCACATATGGGGGAGACACTGGCCCAGAGGTGGGGTGACTTAGTCAAGACTACAAAGGGAGTTGGTGGCATAGCAGGAAAGAGAACCCGGTGTATAGACTCCCAGCTGTCTTCATGACCCCCAGAAGCAATGGAGTTGATACATGGTCTAACCAAAGACGACCTCAGTGCCTCTCACCTGAATAGAGACACCACAATGAGCAAAGCACTACTCTTGCCTTCAACAGGCTTAAATTCCGTGTGAATTTGTAAGCACAATGGGGGCTGTGATTCTCAGTTCTTTTGTTCTCAAATGTTTATATGGGCTTTCATCACTGAAGGACTCCTGTCTTTTTTGTTTACTGCTATATTTATGTAGCACTTCTGTCTAGTAGAAAGATAACGTGAGCCACAAATGAGAGCTGCATTTGTAGTTGAAAATTTTCTAGTAGCCACATTTAAAAAGTAAAAAAAAAAAAAAAAAAGGTGAATATTATTTTAATAATATATTTAATTCGAACAAATATATCCAAATGTTGCCATTTCAAAATGCAACCAATAGAAAATAGTATTAAGGACATATTTGACATTACTTTTTTCATACAAAGTTTTTGAAATCCAGTGTGTATTTTATACTTACAGCACAATCAGTTGCGATCTATTTCAGCGCGCTGAAGCCACATGTGGCTGGTGGCTACCATATTGGACAGTTCAGCTCTTCGGCTTAGAAAAGTGCTGGGCACCCAGTAGGAACTGAGAAATGTATTTAGGAATGAATGAATGGACCGGAAGAGCCCACCTCCCAGATCCTCTACTGCAATCCACTCATATCGAAGAAGGAGAAAAAAACCAGAGAATGGCAGTGACTTATTCTGGAATAATCCACCGAACTGCTCTCCTCCAAGACTAGAAGGTAAGTACAGCACCCAGCCAGGGAGTGGGCCCAGACTACCCTTGACAACAGTGGCCCCAGTGCTCAACATGACCCCTGACACGTGCCTAGGAAACGTGTGTTGAGGGAAAGGTCACCTCACTAATTGGTAAGAGCGCAGAGTAGAGAACCTGAGGCTCCAGCTTCCTGCCCAGGGCTCTTTTCACTAGACCCTGCTGTCATGCAAATTGATTTATGTTCAGGGCCCAGAAGAGTGCGGAACATTCGTGTCAAGGACAGGCCAGTGGGGTGTGGATGGTAAAGCACTGATTACTGTTGAAATTTTTTTGTGCATTGGTGTCTGGCGAGCACAGTTGGAGCTCATTGTGTTGGGATCTGAATTCGCCTGCAGTAGGGATGCTGGATGCCATTTACATAGCAGAGGACAGGAGCCTGCTACCCTGGATCCTTTTAAACAAACATGTGGTTTGGGATGTGCCTGGGGCTCACGGGACTCCAAACATTCTCTCTCTCTCTTTTTTTGGTAAAGATTTTATTGATTTAGTTATTTATTTGAGAGACAGAGAAAGGGAGAGGGAGAAGCAGACTCCCTGCCAAAAAGGGATCCCTGACGCAGGGCTTGATCCCAGGGCCCTGAGATCATGACCGGATCCCAGGACCCCGAGATCATGACCGGAGCCAAAGGCAGACGCTTAACCCACTGAGCCACCCGGGCGCCCCTCCAAACATTCTCTCTTAAGCAATATGGTGTCAGAGCTCTGGAACACGTACCTCTGAAATTCCCTGCCCTTTGTCATTTTACATCCCCATTCTCCCTGTTCTTCAGGGAGGGCCCAGCCCCAGGTAACCTATGACCCCTTCCCAGATCTGCCCTGTGCAGCCAGAGCTCCTCTTGTCTCCTCTGCTGAGACAGGGCAGAGCTCCCATCTCTCCAGCTCTCCGAGTTCCACTGTGTCTGACGGCAAGTCCACATGCCAAGGTAGACGTTGTCTCTCAGAATCGAATAACTCATAACTCTAAAATCTGAGTTCAAAGGGACCTTGCATGTCTTCAAAAGTAGTTCCCCAAACCTCGGATATTTGCATATCACCTCGGGATCTTTGTCTGGCTCTCATCTGCACTCGGTGATTCATTTCCTTTGAATCTCTTTACTTGAAGAAGTTAAATAAATTTATCTTGGAAGGAAAACGATATCTTTGAAAACACAAGCGTGATATGGACATGCATTCTGCATACACACATGTATAGCCATTTTACTATAATATTTACTATATATATGTATTTCCCTATAATCAAATATATTTAACATTTATATGCAGACGTATAGCCTCTATGCATCTCCTAAAACCAACTATACCTCTACCAGTGACAAACGTGTCCCTTTTAAAACACTTTTTTCTAGGGCGTCACCTTCATTATATACAGAGAGAAAACCGAGTCTCGGGGAGAAGCAGGCTCTGTGGCCTGGCTGGTCTTAAAGAAAGTTGGTGGCAAAGCTGACTTGGCATTCAGACTCGGTGGTTCTAACAGCACAACTCTAATGGCATAGCTTTCAGCGGGAGCAGCCAGCGGTGGGCGTGGCCTCAGTCTGACGTTATAAGAAAACCGGGCTTTGGAGTCATAGGTTCAAATCCCAGCTGCGCGTTTGTGGCTGCGTGAGTTTATGCCAAGTGAGCCTATTTCCTTTCAGGGAATCAAGATAATGTACATCTCGGGTTGTGCCACCTTTGCCCTTGGACCCCGCTCACTAAAGATTCCAATTCACACACTAGCGTGGACCGTCTAATAGAAATAAAAGTAAGTCATGTAAGTCCTTTCAAGTTTTATAGTTGCCCCATTAAAAAGGAGTAAAAAGACACAGGTGGGATATATTTTATTCAAAATATTCTCGTTTCAACATGCAATCAAAATAAAATTATTAATGGGATAGTGTATTTTTATTATATTAAATTTTCCAAATCCAGTGTGTATTTCATACTTAAAGCATATCTCAATACAAACTCTAAATTTTCATCAGAAAACTCGACCTGAATTATGATTTCAAAAAAGTGACACAATTGGAAAAGTAGATTCATACACCTGAGCTTTTCAAATATATTTAATATTGTTGTATTAACATGAGCTCTTTGGTTTCAACTATACAAAATTAAATAAAATTTTAAAAATTTGGTTCTTCATCACACTGGCCATAGTTCAAGCTTTCAATAGCCACGTGTGCTTACCATATGAGATGGAAAGATGGCGCTTTACCTTGTTTTTATATTCATTTCTTAGTAAAATAGAATGTGTGCGTGCACGTGTGTATTATGTGTGTGTGCGTGTGTGTGTGTGAGAGAGAGAGAGCGAGAGAGAGGGAGAGAGACTTAAACATCTTCAAAATACTGGCCCCCGGAATGATTTATTTGCTTATCACAACCACTGCTGAGACAAGCTAGATAGGTAATAATACGCCCATTTCAGAGAACTAGCACTCAGAGGGCTTTAAATGGCCCGTCTAGCGCCGTACAAGCAGCAAATGGCAGAGCCGGGTCTCGAACTCAGGGTTGCCAATTTTCCAAACAGGGCTCTGCTCAGAATCCCTAATGAAAATTCCACCTACTATTCATGCACTATTTAAAAAGCAGTCAGGTTTAAAGACCAGCCCACCATGTGAATTCCTTTGAAATGCCTGTTTCATCACATAGTTGGTGTTACGTGTTAATGCCTTGAGCCCAGCCATTTTTTTTTTTTAAGCTAAAGGGAAGAGAGATGAAGTTATTGCCAAAATGCTGAACTAATTAGCTCCGCCGTAGGTTTACCTAGAAGGCTCATCCTTAGCACGGGCATTATTTAAACATCAGATAACTGATTTGTTAATAACTCTTTCTTTCTTCCTCCAGTGAGTGTAATTTTCTTCTCTGGGGTTCCAAAAGGTAGAACTTTCCCCACACAGAGGCCTGATTGTAGTGTTCAGTCTTTGATAAGGTTTATTCTTATACCGGGATTTCTGGTTTTCTTTCTCTTTTCTTTTCCCCCCAGGTTGGAGGGTGTGTGGGAGTGCTAATCTATGTATGATCTTTTCTTTTTTTCCCCTCCTCTGTTTGTCTTCCTCTGACTATTTTCTCTTGTGAAGGCAAATACAATAATAACATCTTACTTTCTAAAGCTCTTTTCATCCTGATCGAGTTCTGAGCGCCACAGAACACATTGCATTTCAAAACTTATGGAAATGCAGTCTTACAGGTTACAAATTTAGACAACATGAAAAGTCAGACACACAGGGTCCTTGAAGCACATTAATTCACTCACAACATGCCCCGTCCTCCGAGCAGCTACAATTAATCGTCTCTGCGCTAAGCCAAGCCTTCTGCTAAAGGTAACACAGACCTTGTTAAGAGAAAGGGAATGATGTTTATTTATGTGTCTACATTTCCATGTGATTATTGAGAGCCCACGCTGATCTGTTGGGTTCAAACCAGCAATGTTGGAAGAGGAGCTGGTACCCTCACTGCAGTTTTGCAGACAAACCAAGTGTTTGCATTTTTAAAGCTCCCTTCTCCTGTCCCTTTACTCCAGGGCTGAGGAGCCCAAGTTCCTTTTACAAACCATGCAAAGATTGCCTTTGACAATTTAGAAGAACACAACCCAAATGCCTACCATCTTGTGTGAAGTCCTGCGTGAAGAATAGCCTACCTTGTCCCAGACGATGGGCCTCTCTCACTCGTGCCCTTCAACCTACCCCTCAAGCTGCCTGTGCTCTCCCCTCCACCATGCGGACATTTTTGTCTGGACCCAGCTCCTTCCTGCCTCCTTGTAAGGCCCCCTCCCCTTGTCATGTTCTTCTGTCTGCACTTCTGCTGGCTCCTTCAAATTTCTTAGGTCCAGGCTATAAAAAACATCTACCCAAATGGGCCTGCTCTGTCCATTTGTCAATTTTTACTATGTTTTCTTGTATTATTATTTCTCTTACAATGCTTCTTTGTGTGCCTTTTCATTATTGTTATTTGTCGGTTAGTGTCTAGTCTTCCCCATGCACTTTTAGCCATAAAATGGAATGTGTAGTGGAAGCCTCACAAGGCTGCTCTCCTCAGATGCATCACCCTTGTAAAAGAGAGAGTTTGGGGTTCCTTGTGACGGACTTTACCTACTGCCAATGTTAGTGGTTAGGGTCCAAAAGTAATTTTTAAATCTCTCATCCATGCCTGGAAGTACTTTAAAGAGCAGCAACTGTATCCATGTCCCCTCCAGTTCATGGCTCTAGAAAATCATTGCTCAGCTGGTCAGATGGCTAAGGGACCAGGGCAGGAGGGTTCCACATCACCGATGTCTACCTCCAAATATGCGACATTTTTTTTCCCCATTGGTATTCTCCCTGGGAACTTCTTATGCAGCTCCTATTTTTATAATTAATTTCTTTTCACTGTATATAATGGAAAGGGAGTGCTAACATAAGAATGAATCAACATAAATCCCCTTCACTGTACTTTATATCCTAAATAAGATGCAGGTGGATTTCAGCAGAGGGAATGAGCTGGTGGTACACCATAGCCACATACACTTCGGGAAAAAGAGAAGGAGATGGAAGTCAGGAAATAGAGGAAATTTACCATCGTTTAATGGCAGAAGTTCCAAAAGTCCTTCCACGTATATTATCTCACCTCATTCTCAGATCAATAGATTAGAGGTTATCATCTGCATTTTCCAGATGAAGACTGTGGGACACAGACAGGAATGTAAAGACTTGTTTGTGAAGCCTGATATGCTGCTATATGTACCATAAATGTGTGTGGGGGGGTGCAGGGAGGCCAGCAGGGTGGCCCAGTTGGTTAAGTGTCTGACCCTTGATCTCAGCTCAGGCCTCGATCTCTGGGTCATGAGTTCAAGCCCCGCGTTGGGCTACAACTTGGGTAGCCTACTTAATAAAAAAAGAAAAGAAAAAAGTATGTGTGTCTATCTCATGAGAGTTCACTTCAAGTATTTACTCTGATCTATTGGTAGTAACTGTGGAGAAAACTGGTAGGGAGAATTCTAAGGCTATGTCAGAATTTAGCCAGAAAATGTGGTGATTGATTAATAATGTCTGTCAGGGAGATGGTAGTGTGTGTGGTAAGAAGGTAGAATGCATGCCATATAATTTAAAACCTTTGTAAATTCCAAGTTCCAAAGCACTAGCCATCTGTGTAATCCTGATTTTGAGTCGTCAAGACACCCGGATTCTATTTCTGATGCGTTGCATAATGAGCAGTGTGGCCTTCAAAAGGTCATTTCCTTCTCAAAGGTCATTATGAGTCTGTAAAATTTGAATACTCCAGTAGATGATTGATAAGGTTTCATCCAGCTGAAACGGTCTGTGATTATACAGGAAGTTTATAATGACTGTATTAGTAAAGCATGCACACTCTTAGAGAATAAGGGCACAGTCCGTCCTAATATACCAGTGCATTTCCCCCCTCGTTTTAATCCTATAGATTACCTACATGGGGCATTTACTTATAGAAACAATGTAGCTATTTAAAATACTGATATTGACTCATTTCATCGAAAATTTGAAGTACGTCACATGCTTTTCTCTAACACATGTTGAGAAGCAGTTAGATTCTCTTTTCTTCTTATTTTTCATGGTGACAGCAGTTGACATACACCATACATTCTGTGCACTGAACATATGCTGATGATCACTATAGTGGAGAAGTAGAGAACCAGAGAAGCAAACTTATAGGAAAAGAGGATCAAAAGACAACATAATTCCCAAAGTCATGAGGAATTTTTCTCCTTGCTAGGACAAAAATCAAACATGTTCATCATAGAAGGATTAGGGAATGCAGAGAAGAGACAGTTGGCTTGTGTGTGTAGTCCCTGATCACAGAAACTATGTGTATCTTGCCAACCATTGTATCTCCAATGATTTGTAGACCGTCTGGGACTAATTAATAAATAGATTCTGAATATATGAATGAGTCAATGAATGCCAGCAAGAAGAAGAAGAAGGGGAAGAAAAGCACACCTAATTCTGAACCACAGAGATAACCACTGTTAACACGAAGTGTACTGCCACCCAGGCTTTATACAAACAAAACATACACATATTCATTTTTAAAAATCAGCTCAATTGAGGTATAATTTACATACAATAATAGTCATCAATTTTAAGTACACAGTCAACAAGTTTTGACAAATGTATATAGTCATGCAATCAAGATCAAGTACCACAATCAAGATTAGAACATTTTCTTCACCCCCAATAGAGCCAGGGCCCCTTACAACCACTGATCGGATTTCAAACTGCTCTGGAATCCGTGTGTAGTCTGGTTGTCTGGCTTCTTTCACAAAGCGTAAAGCTTTTGAAATTCATCCATGTCGGTGTGTATTGTTAGTTTGTCCCGGAGTCACTTTTGTGGTCCTACAACAACTTGTTTATCCATTCACCAGTTGATGGACATTTAGCTTTCCAGTTTTGACTATTGTTAGTGAAGCTCTTAACATTCCTGTATACAAGTCTTTGTGCGGACATATGTTTTCCTCTCTGTTGGGTACATATCTAAGAATGGAAATGCAGAGTTAAGTTTTAACCTTAAAAGATATTGCTGACTGTTTTCCAAAGTCATTGTATCATTTTGAATTCCCAGCAGCAATGTGTGAGAGCAAAACTTGCTGTTGTCCTTCTTAATTTTAGTCATTTCCAAATGGGTGTGTAGAAGTTTTAATTTGCGTTTACCTAATGACTGATGATGTTGAGGACTTTTTCCTGTGCTTATTTTGCCATCTGTATATTATTTTTTGGGGAAGTGTCTGTTCAGAGTTTGTTTTTTTTTTTAATCTAGTTGTTTATCTTTTTGTTATGGAGTTGAATGGGTTATTTATATATACTGATTACAAGTCCTTCATCAGATATGTACTTATCACATATTTTCTCCCAGTGTGTAATTTGCCTTCTCATTTTCACTCCAGCGTCTTTTGAGGAGAAAAAAAAACCCAAACTTTAATTTTGGTGAAGCCTTATTTGAAAATTCCTTATGGTTTCTCCTTTAGATATTCTATGGATGAAATCTTTCCTTAACCCAAGGTCACAAGGATTTCCTTCTATGTTATCTTTTAGAATTATTTTTTAGCTCTTATATTTAATTTTATAATCCATTTTGAGTTCATTTTTGTGACTGGTACGAGGTAAGGGTTGAGGTTCATTTTTTAAATATGTGCATATCCAATTGTGCCAGGCACCACTTGTTCAAAAGGATAATACCTTTCCCCATTGAATTATCTTGGCTCCTTTGTCAAAAATTAATTCACCATTTATGTTTGAATCCATTTCTGATATTCCATTCTGATCCATTGATTTATTTTATCCCTATGCCAGAAGAACCCTGTCTTAATTCTATAGCTTTATAATGTCTTCCAACTAGGTAGTTCAAATCTTCCAACTTTGTTCTTTTTTCAAAATTATTTTGGTTATTCTGGGTGGTTTGCATTTTTATATACATTTTATATAAACGTATTGATTTTTACAAAAAAAGTGCTTATTGGAATAGTGATTGAGATTTATAATGGGGAAATTGACAACAAAAATACTGTCTTCTGATTCATGAACAGGGTACACATCTCCATTTACTCACATCTTTTAAAAAACTTCTTTCAGCAATATTTTCTACTTTTCAATGTATAGGTATTACTGAGTTTTGTTAAATTTATCTCTAAGTGCTCATGCTTTTTGATGCCATTATAAATGATGTATTTTCTAAATTTCACTTTCTAATTGTTCATTGCTGGTAAACAGAAAACTATTCTTTTGTTCATTTGCTGGTATCATGCAGTCTTACTGAGTTCACTTACTAGTTCTAGTAGCTTTGTGATAGATTTGGGGGGATTTTGTACATCCATCATCATGTTACCTGCAAATAAATCAAACTTCACTGACCGTATTCTAATCTGTATATCTTTACTTCTTTTTGTCTTGTCCTATTGCACTCTAAGACCTCCAGTACAATAATGATTAGAAGTAATATGAATAAGCATTCTAGGCTTATGCTTGGCTTTATGAGCAATACATTCAGTCTTTTACCATTAAATAAGATGGCAGTCATAGGATTTTTGTAAATGCTCTTTATCAGATTGACAAAATTTTTTCTTAGTTTGCTGCAAGTTTTTTTATCACTAATAGAATTTTTTCAAATGCCTATTCTGCGTTGATTGAGATAATTGTGTGGACTTTCTTCTTGGTCTATTCATATGATAGATAATAACATGGGTAGATTTTTGAATATTGTTATATAATAAGTTACTGGATCTTTGTCCCTGGTTCCTGGGATGGAATTTCTAAACCTTTGTAATTTCCCAGTTGATAAGAGTATCTGGTTATTCATGATGGGTCCCTGGGAACATACCTGAGTTTTTGCTAATGAATTGATTCATAAGGAGTCTTTGAACAGTTTAAGATGGGGGTTGGTCTTGCAGTTACAACCAACCATGTAATTGGAGGCTTGGGGTTTTGAGCCAGATGATATCAGTGTGAGTTTGGGGAAGGGGATAGGGATCAGAAATTGAGTTCAATCACATTCCTAATGATTCAATCAATCAGACCAAATAATGAAACCCCAATAAAAATTCCGGACACCAAAGCACATTTGAACATCCTGGTTAATTAACACATTGGTATGCCAGGAGGGTGACATGCCCTGATTCAGCAGAGAGAAGACAGGGAATCTCCACGTTCAGCACCCTTCCAGACCTCATCCTATGGGTCTCTTCTTTTGGTTGGTCCTGATTTGTATCTTTTATAATAAAAGTGTAATTATAAGAATAACACTTTCCTGAGTTCTTTGAGTCATTCTAATGAATCATTGAACCCAAGAGGATAGTGAAAACCCTTGAATTTGCAGCCAATTGGTCAGACGTAGGGGGGACCTGGAAACCCTGCGATTTGTGGCAAGTGTATGAAATCACGGCAGTCTTGTTGGGGACTGTGTTCTTAAGTTGTGAATTCTAACAAGGGTAACTGGTGTCAGAATTGCACTGCAATTTTTCAAATGTTAAATAAACTTTGCACCCCTGAAAAAAAATCCGCCCACTCATAAAATTTATCCTTTGAAAATATCACTGATTTCATTTTTTAAATATTTTATTAGGGATTTTTTCATCAACATTTATGAAAGACATTGTTCTATATTTTTCTTTTCCTTTAATATCTTTTAATGGTTTTGATGTCAAGGTAATGCTGTATTTATTAAATAGATTGGGAAGTGTTATTTCCTTTTATATTTATCTGAAGTGTTTGTAGAATTGGTATTATTTCTTCCTTAAACATTTGGTTGAAGTCACCTGGGCCCAAACTTTCTCTGTGGGAAGGTTTCCAAGTATGAATTTAATAACTTTAATAGATGCAGTGTTCCAGTTATCTCTTTCTTCTTCAAGAGAGCCTTGACAGTGCCTTTTAAGTACTTAATACATTTCATCTTAGTCGTTAAAATTTCTGTCACGAAGTTGTTAGCTATGTGCTATTCTCTTATTATTCATTCTAATAATGAATCGTGTCTATAGGGTTTACGACGATACCCCCCTTTGTATTCTCAATATCGGGCATTTGTGTCTTGTATCCCTATTCAGTCTGGCTAGAACTATGGCATATTTTGATCTTTTTCAAAAATCAGATTTGTATTTATTGATTTTCTGAATTATTTGTTTGTTTTCTATTTCTTTGCTCTCCCTTCTTATCATGACGGTTTCTTTTTTTTCTATTTTCATTAGATTTCATTCGTTCTTCCTTTTCTCGTTTGTATGTACAAGTTAGAGTATTCACTTGAGACCTTTATTCTTTCCAAAAATAAAGATGTGATGCTATAAATTTCTATCTAAGTACCAGTTTACCTGCATCCCACAATTTTGACATGTTGTGTTTTTCATCTTCACCAAATTCAGAATGGTTTCGAAACCCTTGTGATTTCTCCTTGGACTCATGGATTATTCAGATGTGTGTTGTCTAATTTCAAATATTTGAGAATTATTTTTCCAAAACAGTTCTGTTTTCTCATGTCTAATTTAATTTCATTTTGGTCAGAGAATGTACTCTGTAAATATTTTATCATTTTAAGTTTAGATTTTGGGGGTGCCTGGAATGTTATGTAGCAGGACATTTTTACTTGAAAGAATACTAATTCTGCTGTTGTCCTGTGCTAATAGATCTTTTCTTCAATCAACTTTATTTGGTTATTAATACAGATACCCCAGATTTCTTTTGTTCAGTGCTGGTGTGATGTATTTTTCCTATCTTTGGCTTTAAATTTAAGAAGTCGCAGGCACCATACCGTTAAATCTTGTTATTTTTTATATATTCTGACCATTATGTCTTTTATTTGGAGTTTGATTCTTTATATTTGATTATTGATGTAGATAGGTTATGAGTACTGTTATGCTATTTGCTTTCTATTTATACCATCTGTTCTTTGTTCACTTTTTTGGGTTTACTTTTTTTTTTTTTTAAGATTTTATTTATTTTTTCGACAGAGAGAGAGAGACAGCCAGCGAGAGAGGGAACACAAGCAGGGGAAGTGGGAGAGGAAGAAGCAGGCTCATAGCAGAGGAGCCTGATGTGGGGCTCGATCCCATAACGCCGGGATCACGCCCTGAGCTGAAGGCAGACGCTTAACCGCTGTGCCACCCAGGCGCCCCTGGGTTTACTTTCTTAACTTTCTTTTTCATTAACTGAGCATTTTCTATGATTCTGTTTCTACTGTTTGGTTACTATTTGTTCGTCTTCTTTTTCTTCATTGTAGTGATTCGTTGTTCGAGGGTTATACATCTTTAACCTATGACAATCTATGTTCAAGTCATATTATATCAAATCATATAGTGTATAAAACATTGCAGAAACATACTTCCATTTCTATCATCCTTGCTTTCCTGCTGTTACCTTCATACATTTTTCCTCCTGTCTAAGTTCTAAACTCCACAAAACACTGCTAACATGTTTTGTTTTAACCAGACAATTGTCCTTTAACATTACTTAAAATCATAAGGAAAAGTGGGAGATACATGAAAACTATATGATTTATTAATCTTAAAATCTCTCTCATCTATGGAACATAAGAACTAGGAAGATCGGTAGGAGAAGAAAGGGATAAAGAAAGGGGGGTAATCAGAAGGGGGAATGAAGCATGAGAGACTATGGACTCTGAGAAACAAACTGAGGGCTTCACAGGGGAGGAGAGTGGGGGAATGGGACAGGCTGGTGATGGGTAGTAAGGAGGGCACGTATTGCATGGTGCACTGGGTGTTATACGCAACTAATGAATCATGGAACTTTACATCGGAAACCAGGGATGTACTGTATGGTGACTAACATAATATAATAAAAAAAATATTATTATAAAAAAATAAAATAAAAATAAAATAAAATTTCTCTTCTAAGGCATGACCTTGCATTAAAATTAGTATAGCTCAGGGGCACCTGGGTGGCTCAGTTGTTTAAGCATCTGCCTTCGGCTCAGGTCATGATCTCAGGGTCCTGGGATCAAGCCCCACATTGGGCTTCTTGCTTAGTGGGAAGACTGCTTCTCCTTCTGCCTCTGCCTGCTGCTCCCCCTGCTTGTGCTCTCTCTCTCTGACAAATAAATAAACAAAATCTTAAAAAAAAAATTAATATAGCTCACTTACCTTCACCATCTTCATCTTCAGCTTCCATGACTTAGAAAAATTTTGAAGGGCCCTCTTGTTTTTTACTTACTTATTTTATTTTATTTATTTTTGAAAGAGGGGGAAGGAGCAGAGACAGAGAGAGAGGGAAGAAATCTCAGGCAGACTCTCCGCTGATCAAGGAGACCCATGAGCCCAATCTGAGGACCCTGAGATCATGATCTGAGCCAAAATCAAGAGTCAGACACTCAACTGACAGAGCCACCCAGGTGCCCCAAGGAAGGGCCCTTTTATTTTTTATTTTTATTTATTTTATTTTTTTTAAGATTTTATTTATTTATTTGACAGAGAGAGACAGCCAGCGAGAGAGGGAACACAAGCAGGGGGAGTGGGAGAGGAAGAAGCAGGCTCCTAGCAGAGGAGCCTGATGTGGAGCTCGATCCCAGAACGCTGGGATCACGCCCTGAGCCGAAGGCAGACGCTCAATGACTGAGCCACCCAGGCGCTCCTTGGAAGGGCCCTTTTAAAACAGTGGGCTTGTTAGTACTTTTGATTGTATATCCCTAACAGTTAAAATAACATAAATATAAACTCCTATATATGTATTTATTCACATTGTCACATGTATACAGTGTATTTTTCATCACCTACATACATAAGAAAAGAAACTCTGAAAGATGAGAAAAATAGAAATACAATTCTAATATTTTCTTCTAAAAACTCCAATGAATTATCTTTGCATTGGTAAGATGTATATTTACCCACGATAGAAATCACTACTCTCAAATATAAAATACTCTAAAATAGAGCCTGGGCAGACAAGGTAACCTACTTACTGGGTTGGCCTATGACAACTCAAAAAGGCCCGAAGCTATTATTCACATTTTGTGCATAAGGAAACTGAGGCTTAGATAGGTAGGGTCAAGGAAAAGGTAAACAGAAGAGTCCAATATAAATGCAAGTCTACTCATTCTGATTGTAACTAACTTTCCTTTGTACCACTGGGTCCCATCTTTTGGAAATGATACTTCCTGCCAGATACACGTGGATAACATTATTAAGTAGCCTAATAACTACCACTAACTCAAAAAATCCTCTATAATATGATTAAAACCTTAGTTACCAAAACAAATCGCATGAAGTATTTTATTAAATTAATGCTACTTAATGATGATAATTATAACCATATCAGAGTATACCGAGCTGTCCCTTAATCCTGTGTTTCTATACCACTTGCTTTTAATTCTCTCTTTCATTTCAGGTATGAGAAAAAGTGAAGTCAGTGGGAATTAACTTTGCACTCCCCATTAATGAGGAGAGGTTTAGGGGGGAAAGTAGGCCTAAGAAAAATGGCATATGGAAATGGGCTACGAGGAGGGAGGGGGCGCATTTGGAGAATAGAAGAATCTTTGGGGGAAGTCCCAAATCCCAGCTTCTATCCACCAAGTAATCATAGAGAGCAGACAGTGAAAGACTGGACCAGATTCAGTCACTGACCTGGAGATGAAATTCTCCATTTTCTATTATCAACTCAGCCAGAAATCCACTCCCCCTGGAGCCATACTTAGCCAACTTGCTATCTCCCTGTTCCCCGCCTGGTTCATAAACACAGATTCAGGCATGGAGGTGCACAGACCCGGCACTCTCTTCCCAAAGGGCAAACAATTTTTGTACAGCATCAGCAGAGTACAGGGGCCAGAAATGGTTGTAGTAAATAAAATAACAATATTAAATCCTGTTCTCAGTCCTGTGAGTGATGGGTAGCAGGAGATAAGAAGAGAAGACGAAGAATCAGGACGGAAAATCTTCAGCCCGCTGGCTAGAGTAAAGTAAATACATTTCGGGAGGGTGCATTTGGAAGTACGAGAAAGAGCCTGGGTTTCTATGGTGGAAAGACTTGAATTGACCTTCCCGGTTGTACCATTTTGTGTGGCTAGATTGTTAGCGTATCACCTCAGCTTTACTGGCCCCAGTTCCTTGACGTTCCAAATGGGAATGCACCGAGTGATCCCACGGTACAGTTGTTCTGGCTCTAATGTGAGAATAAACATGAGTGTGTTTGGTTTTAGCACTTATCATTTACTCTCTCCTCATTCCCCAGGGTCACGGCTAAGTCGCTCTTCTCAGGATCTGATCACTGTGTGACCTTCTACTACGGTGGCCATTTCCTCTTCCAAAATGCTTTGGAACAGCAGGAGTCACAGTAGGAAGAGTAAAATAAAATGAATGAAATGAATTATGATAACATTTTATTAAACGCTATCTGTTGAAAAGACATCATTTCAACATGTAATTAATATAACCATTATTATGGACATTTCGCATGTCTTTTCCATACTCTATCTTCAATCTCTGGTATGTCGTTTACACCAAGAGCACATATCATTTCATACTAGCCGTATCTCTACATCTCCATTTCTCAACCGCCACATGTGGCCATCTGGTGCCACTTTCAAGAACTAGTCCAGGAGAAGACAACTTCCCTCCTTTCTGTGGCCTGGAAGCTTTCCTAACAGCACCGGTGAGTGGCGACAGCCACTCTGTAATTACCAGCTCAGTTTTGGAGTTTTAATCATTGTGCATATGTGTTCTGATAGCTGGGGTTCAAACATCAGTTTGAAAATGGGAGGGAGTAGAGTACAGGACTTGACCTTTAAAGGTTATTTTAGCCCTGATTCAGTGCCCCACGGATGTTTTTAGAGGCATCCTCGGTCCCTCAGATCAATAAAGCTGGGAAGACAGGGAGCCAGACCAGGGTGGAACCCCATTGCCCTTCTTTTATGATGCAGTGAAGTTCAAGGGCTGGAATGCTGCTGGATTCCAAGGGATTCAGTTTGTGCAGCATGAATGCAGATGTGCCCAAGTGTATAAGACCCTCGCTCAGTCTACCGTGTCCTAAATCTGGCAGGCTTACTAAGGCATAGAGGATTATGCAATTTAAATTGGATGAGAGGGTGATGGTTGTTAAGAAATATCATCGACAATGGCAAAAATTAAAACCAAAAATAAAACAGGGACTCCCCCATTCACCAATGAAATAACATGTTATCTCGGGTCTCCAGACTAGGCCAAAGATCTAGAACATGACAGTCTCCACTGAATCCGTTAATCCTGACGTTTCATAGCTACTAATGTGTGGAAAAGGTGCCTGTGGATTTGCAGAAACACAGAGAGCCTGGCAGGGGTCTGGATTCCCCTGTGTTTCTGCAGAGGCCTGTGGGGGAGGTCTAGACCAATGATATCCAGTAGACAGTTGAGACCCACTGGTCTTGTCTAAGGTAGATGGCAATTTCCCAGGAGACAGATGTTTGCACAATGAATTCTGGGCACAGTAATAGGATCACAACTTAGAGGGGTGTTTGTTTACAGAGGAGAAAGGCAGCTCGAATTCCACCAGACACTCGGAGAGCAGTGGAATATCAACATAGCTCTCCAGGAGCACGCACAACCCAATTTGAGCTTGCGAAGAACAGGCGTAACTATTCCAACTTGAAAATAATGCACACTGCAAGCCCTAAAAACGGGTTGGAAAAACACTTCCCTGTCTCTTCCAAGCTTCCAAGCTGCATTTGTGAAAACAGCAAGAGGAACAAGGAACGGAGTCTGATTCTGGCTCGGTGATCAAGGGACCTTGCAGCTAGTCTTGTCTATAAAATGTCAATGGGAAATGAAGGGTCCCTTGCTCAAGGAACCCCTTGGCTGCCTTCAAAGAACATCTGCAAAGCAGGCAGGAGATATCTTGGCCCACCCTCAGTGGCCTATAGGGATTTGGGGAATGGCCATTACTGGAGCACTTTTTTTTTTTTTTAAGATTTTATTTATTTATTTGAGAGAGAGAGAGAATGAGTGCACATGAGCAGGGGGGAGGGGCAGAGGGAGAGAGAGAAACAGACTCCCGGATGAGCAGGGATCCAATGCAGGACTCAATCCCACGGTGCTGGAGCACTTCTTGGGTCTTTTTCTAGCACCCAGGTTCATTTCAGTTTACAAGTAATTTTTTTAAGACAGTGAATTGTAAAACAAGTAAACAAACATTTCTCCTCTCACTCATTTGCTTTACCTTCCTCACTGTATATGGCAATACATGGTAACATTGTACCTACTGGAGGAATACTTTCCATTGTTCAACTAGTTTATAACCCACGTGAATGCACCAAGCAGAAAACATGTTCTGGTTGCTCATGATGTGGTAGATTTCCTAATTTTTGTATCCTGAAAAAAAGAGGCAAAAGAATATTGGATTAAGTGTTGATGAACCTATGTTTGTTGATTTTTTTCATTCATTCCCTCAACAGACACTTACAAAATGCATGCTTTGTGCTGGATGATACCCTAGGTTCTGGGTTTTAATCCTCCATCTACCATTTAAAATCCGTGAGGTCTAGGTCACTTTCTGAACCTTAATACCCTTGACAATGAGGTAACAATCTGATTTCATCATACACTGGATTGAGAACTAAGGATGTCAGGCATGATGCCAAGAGGAAACATTTTTAATCTTCACTCAGTTCCCTAAACTAAATATTATTGGGTCCATTACACATATGAGGAAAGCAAGACTCAGAGAGGCAAAGCAAATTGGCACCCCTGATGAAATGGCAGAGGTGGGATTTGAACCTGAGTTTGTTTGGCTCCAAAGATCATATTTTTTATCATGATGTAAAATTCTTTTTTTTTAAGATTTTATCTATTTATTTGAGACAAAGAAAGAGAGAGAGAGATAGCACAAGGGGTGGGGCGGGGCAGAGGGAAAGGGAGAAGCAGACTCCCCACTGAACAAGAAGCCTGACATGGGGCTCGATCCCAGGACCCTGAAATCATGACCTGAGCTCAAGGCAGATGCTTAACCAACTAAGCCACCCAGGCGCCCTGTGAAATTCTTTAGAATCACACAGAACTATTCTCCTGTAATGTGTTCCGATATAGCTGATTTCATACACTAGCCCTAAATATCTCTATGGGATCTCAGAAGCTTGGTGACTTTTTGTTACAAAAACCAGCTTTTAGAAGATTGAAGATGATCTGTAGGCTAGAAAGTGGATCATTATCATCCTTGGGCCCAGGTCCTTGGAAAAATGTCTCAGCAGCTGCTGAGTTGCTGAGACCTGGGCTTCGGAGCTTGGGCCGCACCTGACTCTAGGTCTGTAGCTCCTGGAAGTGAGGCAGCAGGCTGCCACATTGCAGGTATAGGTCCCAAATGTGTACAGGAGCTTGTGGAGTCACTGGCCAGCAGATATGAAAGGTACTTTGAGATGTTTTTGTTCGATCTTCTCCAAATTGAAGCCCCAGAGCATAAAGAATGCCCTTAGAACCTGTGTGAGTCAAAATTCTCCAGAATAACAGCATTTATTATACATATGAATGGCTCATGTGTTGATGGAGGCTGACCAGTCCCAAGATTCAGCAGAGCAAGCTGGCATGCCGGAGACCCAAGTAATCGGAGAGGGCTGAAGTCCAAGTCTGAAAGCTGAGAACCGGGAGAGTTCGTGCTTCACTTGGAGTCTGAAGACAGGAAAAAAGCTGTGTCCCTGTTGGGAGGCAGTTAGGCAGGAAAAATTGTCTCTTACTGAGGGGGTTGAATCAACCTTTTTGCTCTACTCAGTTCTTTAGCTGATTGGCTAAGGCCCACCCACATTGAAGAGGGCAATCTGCTTTACCCAGGCCACTAATTTAAATGTTAATCTCATCCAAAAACACCCTCACAGAAATACCCAGAATAATATTTGACCAAATATCTGGGCACCCTGTGGCCCAGTCAAGACGGCACATACAATTAACCATCATCGGGTCAGACCATTGAATGAGTAGAAAAGCCACAAACAGAACTTAGGCCTCTGAATTTAATTCTTGGGTTCTTTCCTTTTACATGCTGATTTCGTAGATCTTTCAACGTATTGATTAGATATGGCCATCCATGTACTTCAAAGAAACCAATATATCAAAGAAACTGATACTGATCAAAGCATGGGAAAATGACATGCAGGTTATTATCAACTGTATTGTTGATATTTTCAATATATAAATACTCAAATTATGCTCTATAGTCTCCTGGAGACAGGGGAAAAGACAAAAAAAAGTTCTATCGTCCACTTCCTAACCACAGGCACTTTCTCCTACTCTTAGTGATGCTTGCAAGTTTGGGCATGTAAAGTTAAAAAAAATCAATTTTTACTATCTTTGGTGATGTTTAATAACATCATTAAAATATTTCAAATTTAACTGTGATCGTTGAATTGTAAAATGTGTAAGGTTCAGCAGTACTGAACAATCTCTCTGATAAAGTATTCTGGGATTCTCAAACACCCCTGAGAAAAACGTAAGGAAAATATTATCTCCATGTTGAAAGTGAAAATACGGTTCTAAGAAGTTGCTGGAGGTAAGACACCAAAAAGGAAGGTGAGCAACCTGAGTGTGCCCAGTGCCTTCCAGGTGAAAGTTTTACAAATTATTTAAAATTTAAAATTATGCATGTGTGCCTTTCCATTGGGCTGGCTATGTGGACGTTTATTATCTTCTCTATATTTCCAATAATAGCACCTCAGTTTTCTTTGGAAGAGCCACCTTTTCTCCCTTAATCCATCTGGTTGAGATAATATGGGTCATTTCCTGGATTTGGAGGATCAGAGGACCATGATGGAGATTCCACGATAGAACACAACCCTTTCCCAGCCAGGTAGACACAATCTTAGAACTTTGATGGGGACTTTTGGGGAGCAGTTAGCATTCATCATCTGGCTCTGTGTAGAGAAAGTCTACCCGAGCGTGTAGCCAACCCAGAGGGAGAAAAAACTGAGAGAAGCAGGATGAGTCCTGATGAGATGGAATCAAACCCAAAGCAAGTTCTATGTCTGTTTTATTTTCAGTTCCATGAACCAACAAATTTTTTTCCTTGCTTCAGCCAGTTTCATATGAGTTTCTTGTCATTTATAAGCAAGAGAGTGCTAATTGATACAGCGAGTTTGATTAAGTACTCCCATTCAAAGCCCATCTGAAGTTGTTGTAGCCCCCTGGAGTGTGTAGCGATCCTGCAAGATGATTAGCATGGAAAAGTATATAGCTTGGTTGTATCATGGTCTGATTATTTAACAGTGTTATTATTAGCAAGATCTAACACAGGCAAATGTCCTAGCAGGGAAAAACAATGACTAAATTCATTAACCAAGGCTTTGTTTACCCTCTCATTGTTTAATCAAACAGACATTAATTTGTTTCTTGGGATACCTGTCCCTAGGAAAGTCTTCGACGCCCACATATCAAGGAAAGAGGGTTTAGATTTCTGTGAATTTCTCGATTCCATAAATATTGTATCTCTTAGAAGCAACAGCAGGGACCCAGGCTCCGTAAACAATTTTCTGTGCTGACATCTGTAATAAAACACAAAGAATGATAAAAGCTGAGCAGTGCTTGACCTTCAGGGTAGAAAGGTAAAGGTATCCTTAATTCACAATTTAGATAATTCTTTCTATTTGATCTTGCCATCAGACAGGCATGCTTTTATCTCTAACATCTATAGAGGGCCTTCACCTGTCTCAGGAAGGGAACACGCAGAGCTGACATGTAGGTTTCATCTCCCGTGGCAAATCTAACTGATTGGTAGTTGTTGCCCAGAGGGCTGTGCTGGAAAGTGTTTTGGGGTATTGGGGGAGAGGGTTTCATGATCAATTAGCAACGGCTGCCCCAGGCAAGAGATGAACAAGAGGTAACAAGGAGGAGACGCCAAGAGATATTGACAATCTAAGAATATCTGGTGGTTTAAAACAAAATACAGATTAATCAGCTTACCTCAAGCTAGTGGCAATAGAAAGCAATTATAAATGGTAACAAAAAGGTAGATTTATGTCATAAAATAACCAACCATACCTTCTCAAAAACAGTGACCCTGAAACTGGGGTAGGGAGGATGCATTTATATGCTAGTTTGATATCACTTTGGACTCAAGGACATGAGGATCCGCCTCTGTGTTACAGTTTTGCAAAAGTGTAACCCAGCATGACTGAGCACAGAAGAGCACAGTAATTAAGAATGCAGACTTACAGGATTGGGTTCCAAGCCAAACTTCAGCTCTTGCTACAATGTATTTGTAAGCAAGTCATTGTACCTCCCAGATCTTCAATTTCTTCATCTACAGAAGATTAGAGCAACCTATCAGCTAGGATTCTGTTGCCATAGATAACCTGAGCCACAGCTTTTTGTGAAGTTTATTTTAATTTCCTTAATTTATTAAATTTAATGACAATGGTGAAGTGCTTAGCAAATTTTCTGGTGCAGTAGAAGTATAAAACAAGTGGCAAGTAAAAACAACAAAGAGAAATGGCAGTGCAACTGGTATCACTTCGTCTAACCCAATCAGTGAAGTAACTTGGTCCAAATGTGTCACATTTGGGGTTTTCTTGGTGTGAAGGAGGCATATTTGATTGGGGTCTGGGGACCCCACTTTCACCATTAAAAAAAACAAATATACAAAAAAAATTCCCTGCCTTATTTTATCCTTTTTCCTTGGAAGTCATCTACTTAGAGGTGGTGGGAAATCATGGTCAAGTACATTGAATTGTGAGCTCAACTATATTAATTCAAATATTAGTTTGATACTTACTAGTTCTTTTCTCATTAAGGATGATAATCATAGCATCTACCTGTTGGGATTTTTGTGAAAATTATATGGGTTACTACGTGGAAAGCAGTTAGGGAAATGTCTGGCCCAAAGTAAGCACTCAATAAATGCTGTTATTAATAATTATATCGTTCCTGTTTGGAGGTATAATACTCTTAAGCATGGCAGTCATTGATTGAGGCTTACATCATGTCAATCTTCATGATAAATGCTTATCTCATTTAATCATTACAACAACCTTATTGGGATACATGTTACTTCCTAATGAGACTCTGTGTTCCCAAGGGGAATGGTCTATTCACTGCTATAGACCGGATGTCTGGTTCAGAGAAGGGGCTCAATAATAAAAGTTCTAGATAAGTTATTGGATCATCCTTTGCCGAATGAGGACACTGAGGCTTGCAGGGGTTAATTTTGTATGTGTGTAAGTTTCTTAGTGAGGCTTACTATGTGTCTTGCCCAGATGTGTGATGATGCCAGGTTTAGGCTCCAAGTCTGTTTGACTCCAAAGTCTATTTCTCATATCCACTATACTCACTGACATGAAAAAGATTAATGTCTATTCACACCTCAGAAAAAATTATGTCACCAGATCAGAAGACCGTCTTACTGAGAGCAAGCTGTGGGGCCAATGTGAACTCATTTTCACATCTCCCAACCCCAGTAAGCATAGTTATCCAGATGGAATTAACTTTGAAATTATATATCAACAGGGCAAGGCTTTACACAGAAGTCACTCAATGGAATAGCTTTGCAAACTGAGGGGGAGGGATTTCTCGTTCTCTAGCCTGGGAGGTATTTATGAATGGACGTGAGATAGGCTATCAGGGATTGAGTTGTAGTATGGGAATCCCCAGATGTTTAGCACCACGAGCTATTGCTGTCCGATCAAGCAACATCAGAGCTGAAAGGGAAAGCTATAGAGATGATTTGATCTGAGTACCTACTTTATAGATTATGTTATTTTCCTATTGCTGTGCAACAAATCCTTCCAAATTTAGTGGCTTAAAAAACACACATTTATTGTTTCACAGTTTTTGTAGGTCAGAAGTGCAGGTGTGGAGTGACTGGATTCTTCGCTCAGGGTCTCATGAGATTGCAATCGAGGAGCCAGTTAAGGCTGTGATTGTTACCTAGGGTTTGGTGTCCTCTTCTAAGCTCACAAGTTGTAGACAGAATCCATTGCCTTGTAGTTGTAGGAGTGAGGTTCCTGTTTTCTTGCTAGCCGTCAGGTGGGGACTACTTATATCTCCTCGAGAACGTTCATTGTTCTCCTCTATATAATATTACATAATCACAAAAGGTATAACTCATCTTTTTCATAGGTTCTACCCACACTGAAAAGAGAGGGGATTATACAAAGACAGGGGTCCCTGGGGGTCAACCTAGAATTCTGCCTAGCACATATATTGAGAACACATGACTCTGAAGAACAAATAGGCTTAGTTGGCTTACTAGAGACAGAACTGGATTAATAGCTATTCATCTGGCTCCAAGTTCATCTCTCTACTTCGGACTCTGTAAATCAAATATTTCAAAGCTCCACATTTGAAACCCAATCATCTTGATTTATAATGTTATATTAGTCAGGATACATTTGGTAGTAAGTGTCAAAAACCCTAACCAAACTGAATTAAATGGCAAAGAGTATTATTGGCTCATAGGGTCAACCATCTGTCCATGACTTCAGGCATCTCTGGATCTGTTTCATAGCTAGGTGTTCCTTCTTGTTGTCTTCTTCCCAGTTGGTTCTCATTGTGATGGCAAAGGTAATTGCCAGAACTCCAGGCTTGAATTCCACCAGATAAGTATGTGCATTACTATTATTTTGCTTTTAGGACTAACTTTTAATCATGATTCTAGTAAATGTTCTGGGGCTGACTCATTGTACCAATCTGTCAGTACCCATCTTTAAACTAATCACAGTGACCCTTGGGATAGAACACTCAGCTTTGATCGTGTGCCCTAGAACTAGGGGGTAGAATCAGCACCTCTTGAGTCAAATGAACTGAGAAACTTAGAAGGCTGGTTTCCCAAAGAAAAATAAAGTTGGTTTTAGCAGAAGAAGAAAATGGATGTGAGGCTGGCGAAAGCTACCAATAGCCTATGTAGGGCTCCCCCTAGTGGAATGTGGCAGAGAGTGAGAGTGGGGGTAGGGCAAGCCTATTGGAAAGAAGGAGGTGCCAAGACAGAATAGAATGGAATAGAGTGATGATGAACCCACCAAACCATGTTTAACAGAGAAATAAAGAGAACCAGTAGCCAGCCTCTATGAGTTTGAATACCTGGGTTAAAGCCGTGGGTCCATGATTGCAAAGTGTTCCCCTTCTGCAAGTCATAGTCCTTGAGCCCATTGTCCTCTATAAGGTGGGGCTACCTGCCATGCCTACCTCATCTTTCAGTCATTGCAAAAATATAAATCTCCTAAAAACAAAGTAAAACAATGGAGAAACCATATGAGATTTCAAAAGGGCTTACATATGCTGAATTATTAATTCGAGCAGAAGATTGAAATTTGCAATAGGGATATTCCTTGAGCTTAAGCCAATAGGATAGTATTTTTCCGGACACCTTTTCTAAAATCCTTTTTAGAAGTCATATGCCACCAGGGTAATGGCCTACGCAAGCTAAGGCCTAAGGAAACTGGAACTTTGGCAACATGAGAGGGAGAAAGAGGACACACAGAGAGAGAGAAATAGAGAAAGAGATAGAGAGAGATGTCTAGCAAAACCAGCACACATGTGCTCATGTCCAGACGCATGCATTCTAATGGCTGGGGGAGCCTGTTGGGAGACCAGGAAGGGTGTGACTCCTGGTCAGGGTATTAGTAGGTAATGGCAAGGCTCCAGAATATCGCTGTGCTTGCCAGAAGAACACAGTCAACTGTTGGGGACACTAAGATCAAGGTTCACATATGCAAATAAGCATCAAAGGCAGAAAGTAAAGAGTATCAATATAGTTAAAGATTAAAGGGCTTATGAAGAACTTCTGAACTCCTATTTACTCGATAAACGTATAGGGTGGCCTCCTCCCCTGTAAAGGGCTGGGTAGCACAGTGACTATGGGCTCGGAGTCTATAACAGGGTGGCTTGCATTTGAATCCTGGCTCTGGTATGTGATATTGGGCAATTTGTTTAACCTTCTCAGTTGTCCACATCTGAAAATGGGAATAATAATCACAATAACAGTACTGATTTCAAGGACTGTTTGAAGGATGAAAAAAAAAATAATGTTTGTGGAGCACACAGAGTGACCCCTGGGACATAAGGTATGGCTAATATATGTTCACTGAATTTTTATGTACCAAGATCTCATCATGAAGATATCTTTTGTGCCCATAATTTTTAGTTCTAGCTCAGGAAACATATGTGAAACAAATATCACCCATAACTTTAATCACAATGATGATACATGTTATGAAGGACACATTCAGAGTTGCGAGAGAGCTGGTAACAGGAGACCTGCCTTGGTCTAGGGTCAGGAAAGTGGCATTTACCCTGATTCTTCCAGAGCAAGCAGAGCTTGGCTAGTAATGGAAAGTGGCTTCTGACAGAGGGAAGAGCTAGCACAAAGTTCTAAGGGCATTAAAAAAAAAAAAACACACACTGTAAACTCTAATAATTGGAAGAGGGTCAGTGTGGTTGGAGTGAAGGGGGAGACATAATATTAGGGAGAAAGATCATGCACAGCCTTGTACAGTTCATGATAAAATTTGTTTTATCCTAATTGAATTGGTAGAGGATATGGCATGTAAACCAAATATTTAAGAATGGGTCAGATTTAGTCATGCAGAAGTGAAGGGTTGCTGGAGAAGGAGAGAGAGAGAAAGGGGAGGAATATTAAATGACATATGGCAATTTTATTCAATTAGGAGATGCTCATAAAAACCTAGAAGAGAGAGTGGAAGGCTAAAATGTTGCTCATACATAGTAATCACTCAATAAATATTAGTTCTTATTAATGCAACTACTTTTAAAACAAAATAAAAATAGCTCTTGATAGGTGCAAAATATTATACCTCATACAGAGGCAAGCTTTCTCTCCTCTTAGCTCTTGCAGCGTTTCCTATAGACCCTGCATACACCAGCTATGTTCTATGGTGCATTGTGATTATTTAGGGATAAGTATGGCTTGGCAATGGACTTCAGGCTCCTAGAAAACAGAGACCAGAAAAGATATTTATTTCTGAATCTTTTACACCTTCAGTCGACACCTAACAAATATGGGTTTGCTCCTGCAGGTGTTCAGTTGGTTCTGAACCCAAAGCACCTCAGATTAAGGGATTTTAACTCCTTTGAGATTTGACAGAAGTAGTAAACTTAAGCTTTTGAGGCAGCGGCAGGTGGCTCAGAGTCCTGCACAAATAGGTTTAAATCTTATCTCTATTTAAGGAGGGGGAAGTGGAACCCCCATTTCATCACTGAGCATTTATCTATATTTCTTGTCTATTTCTAGAAAAAAAGGCTGTTTACCTACTTTTTGGTTTCTCTATTCCAACTTCTTAAGCCTAAACCTAAATGAAGCAACCTATGAAATCTAAGGTCAGTCTGGAGACCAGAGAAGTTATCTACTTCAGAGGTTCTAAACCTGGGGTCCAGGTGTAGGCATTTATGAAAGAGATTGGCAAGAAGGCAAGAAGAAGAGATTGGCAAGAAGAATGAGATTCAATACCAAATTTTGTGGGCATTTTTGTAAGTATACTTTTTATAAGAAAGGGGGTCTATAGTAATTGTGAGGGTCTAACAAGGGTCTGCAACTCCAAAAATATGATCCAATGCTTACCAAATCATCATGCTGGGAAAACTAAAAGGAACCATCACACTGTCACATTATATGTCCTTGGGAAAATCTTCCCTTCTAGTATCACCCAAGAGCTACAGTTGGGAAGTTCTTTCTTAAGTCTGCCCTAATCCTTTGGCACCTCTTCCCCCATGCAAGCCCTTGGTAAATTTAGTGGAAATAGCAAACAGCTGCTCACCAACACCCACCCCAAAGAAAGAACAAGACATTTCTCACATATCTCAAGCTGCCTTAAATGTTCTTTCTTTGGCAAAGAAGAAAAAAAAGAAATATATTTTTGGCCTCTAAACCTTTTCCCACCCGTGTGTATTTCTGTAGAAATGTTATCCATATGGTTCCAATTGCTTTCTCCATAAGTCATTAGGAATGCTTTGCACTGAGAACTTTTCTGATGACCAGGGAGTCTTTGGAGACTTTTTAAAATGGCTCTCTTAGCCTTTCTTCATAGAAACAGGGAAGCTAAACATAGCCAAATGCAAATGAACTAAGACCTGGAAAGGTTGGAGTTTTATTCAAAACTCAGAAATCATAAGGCTCGGGTGAGTTGTAAATCTGCCCAAGCAAAGCCTTCGGCTCCCCCTCCAAGGACAAGAATTGATAAATACTCCATTGGTACAGGATGCGATGGACTCGGTCACTTAAGTTAATATTTAGGCTAAAGTGTGGTGACCCCATTAAATTCAAACTCTTCCAATCATGCCGAGACTTCCCCCATTACTTACAGAGGTCAAAGAAAAGAGTTTGGACTTAGATTTGGGTGTGGAATTCCAGACTCCTTCACCTACAAGCTAGCTATACCTTGGCATGCTGCTTACGTTGTCCAAGCTCTAATTTCCTATGATGTAAAAATGGGGTCATATTACCTAGCTCCTACCTCACAGCATTTTGAGAATTGTAAGAGATAATTTAGGGAAGACCCAAATGAAATGTCTGGCGCATGGGAAAAGTCAAAAATTCTTTTTCTCTTTCTCTCTGTCTAATAGTGGGGTGGGGATGGGAGGTTCTATGCTTCCTGAGGGAAACATTGACTATGTGAAGTGGAGGAGAGAAAGATAGGAAAATGTTCTAAGGCATGGGAACCACAACCCATCTTGGGAGATTGATTAAGAGAGAAGAGTTACGAGGAATCAATCCATACTTTGGTCGTCCTCTGAAGCTGCCTAACGAGGTTGTTTCAGACTGATTTCAGAACTGCGTTCTCAGCAGGGCTGCTGTTGCCTACTCTCACTCAAGGAGGCATATCTGAGCTGAAGAATGATGGAGGAACAGAGAGAAAGGGAGAAAAGAATAAAAGAAAGGATAGGGGAGAGAGAGAGAGAAGAAGCAGGAGAGAATGAAAAACGGAAGGAGAAAGGGACAGGAGACAGCAACCTGAAGCTTCATACTGAAATGGATTGTAAATGCAGTGTGTGTTGTGATTGTTTTTCTTTGTGGTTCAAATCAAAGACAGAACAGTCTTGGGAACCCCTCAGGATCTGACCTGGGCCAGAAGCCTAGGGAAGGAAAAAAGTGTCCATGCAGAAAAGGAGAAGTTTCCACCAGGCAGAGAGAAAGCTCTCCCTTGGACGGTGGCTGGAGAGCTGTCCGTGGTGCTGACTGCATGTCTTTAGGATTAGAGTGGAGGAGGAGACTTGTAAAGATTTGGACAGACTACTGCTCCCCTCTTCTCTGCTCCCCGTTTTTAGTCCTGTAGTGCTGAGACCCAGGCTCATTATGATTATCACACTCTTTCTCCTCCTCTTCTCTTTTTTCCTTCCCTCCTTGTTAATTAATTTTTTCCCTCAAGTTTTCAATTTCTCACTCAAGAATTTCTTTTCCATTTTGTTCCAAGACTTCTCTTCTTCTAATTAATTCATGAGCCCCTAGACCCTTCTAGGTCCCTCTAGTTATCATGTCTCTTTCCTATCACCCCTTGAATAATCATAACATTAATAACAAGAACAATAAGAATTATAGATAACATGTTTGGGGCACTCACTAGGTATCAGGGAGTATTTTAAGTGCTTTCACATAAATTAACTCATTTAAATCTTATGCCAACCATGCTAAATCGTTACATTATTCTATTACACAGATGGGAAATTGAGGTTTAAGAGGGAAGAAATTTGGCCAAGATCACGGACAGGATTCTAACCCATCTAGAGCTGACACTTTTACTGAATCTGGGTTCCTTTAAAATTCTCATCCCCTTTTCCTTACTGCTCCTTGAGCCTCCATCTGGTAGCTTCACTGATGTTACCTACCCTTGCCTAAGCTTCCAGGGACTAGCAATCTTCATTGCTGATTTTTTTTAATTAAAAAAAATAGGAGGAAGAAGAAACAAAGTAAGCAAACATACAAAATATGCACTGCGCGAGAATTTAGATCGTGTATTGGCCTTCTTTGCTGCTTCAGGGAAAGGCCCCATGTCAGCAACCAGAGCCTGCACCTCAAGCTAAATGTGGAGTCTTTGGTTTCCCGTATTAATGTCTTAGCCCCCATACCCTCACCCCTTCTCTGCCTCTGGTGGTACTGAGAGAACTTTGAGTCCCATCAGCTTCTCGCTCCTACATCCTGCCCACGTAGAGAAGCACTTGCTTAATTCCGGGAGGTTACGTGGGCTCATGCCTACACATACAGAGAAACAAACAGTCTTAAATACTCTTAGAGAGGCACACGGATACAAATGGACCCACACAGGCACCTCCCCAGACAAAACCACACTCGGATAGATACACACAGACACGCTAGCACCCGCATACCCAGCCAACACTCAGATACTCGCGAAGCACACAGCTACAGACACGCTTAAGAACACCACGATGCGGGGTTTGCGCACACACACCGCACACAGTCCCTTTGGGTGCTCATACACGGAGACACGCCACCCTAACCCCAGACCCATGAGACTCCCCAGTGGCTCGGCCTCAGCCCACCCAGGCCGCCCCTCCCTGGGAGAAGGCCTTCTCTCCTCCTCTCCCTTCTCCTCCTCCGCCTAAAGACGTACAAAACACTCCTCAGAATAAACCCAGGCTCTTGGCTCCTCCCTCCCCGCCCCCGGCAGCCGCTCCCCCATTCATTTTCGCCCGTCGCGGGGTAAGTCCCTCCTCCCGCGTAGCCCGGCCTCCACTGCTCCCCGCCCGGAGACCGCGGCGCACTTGGACTTCCCTCTCCATTCGCTGGCCGCCTCGCTCCCGGTCCCCACGGCTGCGAACTGATCTGGCGCGGGGGGAGGAGGAAAGCGCAGGCGAGCGAGAGAGCGAGAGAGGGAGAGAGCGAGCGAGCGAGCCAGAAGCAAAGCGAGAGCGAGAGAGCCGGGAGGCTGAGGGAGTAGTGACCGCCTTCCGGAGCCGGGATTCATGCCTGTCCTCGGGACCAGCGAAGGGGACTTTACGGCTGAGTATGAGCCAGGCTGCTAGGAGCCAGGTACCCCCACGCCTGCAGTCCCCGCGCCGTTCCCGGTATGCGAGCTGGACGCCGGGCTCTCCCAAGTTCCCACCGAGCCGAATAAAAAGCGTCCTCCCGCAGCTCTCCGCCAAAGACAGACATTGACTCCAGGTAAGGCGGCGCCGGGCACAGCGCCCGCAGCCCCGCTGCCCTTGGAGACGGCCCCGGACCGCATTCGGGGCGCCCCCCCCCCGCCCCGCCCCTCCCCCTCCCGGCACCCTTTGGCTTTTCCGTCGGCCGCCCCGCCGCCTCCAAGTCCTCGCGGGTTCCCGGGGGGGGGGGGGGGGGGGGGGCTCTGTATTCTGGGGCGCCAAGGGTTAAATGCGGGTTTTAGTAAGTGGCGTGTGTGCTCCCCGCGCGCTCCCGACGTGTGTACCATGGTGGGAACTTGATGTGGTGCTAGTGTGTGTTTGCGTGTGCAGCGTCGTTTGCGTTTGATGCGTGTGTTTGTGCTGTCTGTGTGTGTGTGTGTGTGTGTGTGTGTAAGGGATGGGGTAACGAGAGGTCCTATAACCTACTTAAGGCGCGATGTGTGTGTGCATGTTGGTACGTATGTATTTGTATGTGTGCGCTTGTGTGTCTTTTTAATTAGGTCTCTCCAGCTGACATGGAATGGGATCCTTACTATAGGATCACGTAGCCATCGGGAAGCCCGCTGTGGACTTCCTCTTGGTGCTTTGGGCTTAGGGTTTGGGGAGCGTTCTGGGGATAAGGATGGCACCTTATTTAGCCCAATATTGGTACCCTTGAAGGAAAATTCCTCCAAACCATGGAGACCTGGGATACTTGGGCTCACCGTTTAATATGAAAGAGAAATGGCCAAAGCCTGAGGCAATGACATGCTGTCACTTTAAATTCCACACTGGGCAAGCTCCAGGATTCTGATGGGAATTTGGAGTCACTGGGTAGTGGGTGACAGAGAAAGGGAGAAGTCAGCGGTGGGCTGCTTGTGTGGGGCTTGGCGAGTCTGGGATAGTCTACCCTACCTCTCCGTTTGTCATCCTAAGAGCATAACCGCACCTCCAGCGACTGGTGCCTTTGGGGAGAATCTGGGCAAGTTTGCATGGATCCCCCTAAAGGGAAAGAAGAAGAGTCCTGGGGGACCTGCTTCTCCATCATAGTTACACAGGATCACAGAGCAAATTTCATCTGGGGGCAGCTCTGAGTAATATGGAAGGAGATGGATGGGGCACTTCCCTAAGAGATTCCTCCTTCCCTACCCTATTTCGGAAATGCTTGGGAAGCCCCAGGAGAATCTCTTCCTAAGCTGTACCTCCTCATGGCTCCACTGGAGTTAGGAGGAAAATGGGAGAGCAGAGAGATTGTGTGTGTGTGTGTGTGTGTGTGTGTGTGTGTGTGTGTGTGTGTGTGTTTCAGGACTGAGGGAGATCTACAATTTGGGAAGGGTTGTGGGTGGGGAACTCATGGCAGAATGTGGCGGTAATTGACTTAAACTGCTGTCGATTTGCACCTCACATCTCTTGCTTGGCTCCAAAATACTGCCAAGGGCACGGGGGCCGTGCAGAGAATGTCCGTAAGGAAGACAGTTTGGGTCAAGTCCCTCTTCCCTCTTTCCTCCACCTCCACGGAGGCTCTCCTGGTAAGTCCCTGGGCTACCCTGGCTAGGTCCTGCTGGGCTTGGACTCTGGGGCCAGCCATTGATTTGATTCCCGGCTGCCTCTTAAAGGCTTGCCCTACTCAGCAAAAAATGCTGAGTTTTACTGCTGTTAGCATGGCTTCCAGACTCGGCAGCTGTTACTTTCCCAAGGTAAGAAGAGGCAGCCGTTCTGCCGTCAGCCACGGAGCTGGTGGAAGACGAGGGCTGAGATGCTGGGACAGCTTCTCGTCCACGCTGGCTGGCAAGGAGCCACTGAAAAGACCTTTTGGGGAATAGAAAAGTAGAAATATAATTGTGTTTTAAAAATTATATATATGTGTGTGTGCGTGCACATGTGTGCGTGTGTGTGTGTGAGTGTGTGTGTCTTCTGGGGAGAGATAAAAGCGAACGTGTTTGCAAGGACCTGCCCTGGCAGGTGGGTGACGGTGCTCCCTGCAGACACTCGCAGACACACAAGTCTCTGGCCAGAGGCTGATACCTCAGGCTGCAGCCTTCACAGGGCCACAAGGAATCTGCTTTGAGAAACTCATGTCAGAGCAGGGCTCCATGGTTCATTTTTGGGGGGAGGGGGGAGGGTGTGAAATCAGAGGAGGAAACCCTGTGTTCGGAACTGCTCTCGTTTTATCTCTTTTCCGATTCGTAGACAATTGAAGCTGGAGGAATACTGAAGAACAGACAGGCAGGACTCTGGCCCAGAGAGGGGATGAGAATTCCATAACATTCTCTAGCAAGTTCTTGGTATGCCCAGGCTAGAACCTATGCTGCCTGACACCCCCATCGGCGTCTTTTCCACGCCACCACACTGCCCAGGGACCGTGTTGCTCCCTGTTCCCAGCCGTCCACTTTGCTCCCACCCAAAACAATCACTGTCGTCCCTCATCAGACTTCTCATTTCAGAGCCGCTCCATCTGGAAACATGACCCCGGAAAGAAAGGGTCCAATGCTTTAATCACTGTCCCCAGCAGACAGACAGATAGACAGACAGATACACACACACACACACACACACACGCACACACACACACACACACACAATCACACACAGGCAAGGACCCACTACTGACTATGACTAGGAGACAGAGTCCAGCAGACACTCTGGACGGCACCTGGCTTCTCTGTTAAGGAATACTTTGCTTCCAGAGAGCCAAGCGTACACCCCTTTACCGATGCAAATACTTCAGGCGAATTCATTTCTTTATCTGCAGGAGACTCTTGCCCTATTCAGTGATACATACAGCCGTCACGGGAACATGCCCAAGCACACATGTGTACATGCACTGCACACACGTGTGCACACACAGATTTAGAAACCTTTCCTACTTGCCATATTCCCCAAAAGGGAATTTCAACCTCCGCACCAAATTGTGTTCCCCTATATAAAGGCATCACCCACACGAAGACTGGGACTCATCATCCCAGGGAAGGGGAACTAAAAAGCCTGGTGAGGGATAGGCTCTTGAGAAGTCAGAACCAAGCCCATGTAAAAGTGTTCCCAGACTCCTCGATGCTCATTTTGGGGTGCCGGTGAGCCCTGAGAAAAAAAACATGGGGGTTTCAGGCCCATCTGCAATAGAGCCTTTCCTCGCAGGCTTTTCCGAGGCTGGATGGCACTTTAGCTCCCAGAAGGGGGAGCTGTGACTCCATTTCAACCAAGGAGACCGAGCTCAGAGATTCCAAATCAGCTGTTGGGCCCCCCGTTGAGTTTCGATGGCCCAGCTTGGGCTGCAATGAATATATTTGAAATGGTACCGGTGGGGACTTGAAAAAACCCTCGCCCCTGGCCAGTCCAAATAAAATGTCATAGTGTTTGCAAGAGTTTAAGCTATTGATCACAAAGTCTTAGGTTTCTCTGGATGGTCTTTACCCAAGGGGCCTTCTGTTGTGTGAGGAGACATTTTCTGATTGACATCCTGTAGCTTGTTCCCTCCCAATTCCTTAGATCAAATCACCAGTACATAGCACCTGAACAGGCCACTAAGGTTAGACATAACCTGCCCTTCTCTCGCCGTGTTCCCCTTGCTAAAATTCAAAGATTAATGAATTGGCCGTTGAACTTCTAGTAATCATATTAAAGACAAAATGGGGGTCATATGAAGAGGCCAAATTTTCAAATGTCATTCTCCAAATAATCCCCCTGTTGTTTTCTATTCTAACCCCTTCTGCAAGGAGTACCTTTCTCTTTCCTCAGTCTCCTCAGTTTCAGCCTCCACTTTTAAAAACCTTACTGGCATTTTAACATCCAGATCAAATGACACTTCCAAGAAGTCTTCCCAAAATCTTATTTGGGAATAAATCTCTTTCTCTCCTGTTCTCTCATATAATTTTGTCTGAGGCTCTATTTTAGCTCGGGTCTCTGTTTGCCCTATTTTATACCTCCGCTGATATATGCCTAGCTTGCCCTCTTCAATATGGTCTTGGTAAGAGCATTTTTTTTTATCCCAAGGGACTGACACATAGTAGCTACTCTGTGAATGTTTGCTATTACATTTTGAGTCCAGTCTCAATAGTAGCTGTCGTCTTTCTCTCTCTCTTATTCTTTCTCCTTCCAATGATTGTTTCATGTTCACGAAAAGCAGTGCAATCATGGCTTCAAAATCATGCTGCCTATACCATCAATATAGGAATGTCAATGATGATACAGACAGGTGAAAGTAGGTGCTACTTGGAAGTGAACTTTGCCCTACTGTGTTCCAGGGTCTTTAGTTTTCTTCTCATTTAATCTCCCTTTCCACCCAGTGAGACAGATACAGCCCTTTCATAGAAGAAGAAAGTGAAACTCATGCTGGCTAGGTCCTTTGCCCAAGGTCACGTGACCAGCACTGCTAGCATTAGAACCTAACTTCCCATTGCTTGACATCTCTGCTCTTTCTGGCGGACCCCTGTGTTAATGGTAACCACTGTGGGTGGCAACAGGATTGCGTTGTTCACCAAATTTTAGTATAGCTCGGGGCATAGTATTAGCTCTTTGAAATCGATATTATGAAGGAGTCGTGGAGCCGTTTGATCAAAGAATCTCAGTGTTTTAAGGTTTCTCAATAACTAGACCTTTCTCCTTATTCGAGAATCAAGAATCTTCTTTGTGATACCCATAACACATATCCACGCAGTCTCATTTTTAGTTCTCTTATCAGCGGTGAAGTCATTATCGCACAAACCAGCCTATACTATATAGGGAGAGCTTTGTTGCATATGTTTTCACACTGTGACCCGGAATCTGCCTTTTATCCATAAGTCTCTGAAATCATACAACACAAATATGATTCTCCTCTAATTATCAGTTCTTCCCATATCGTGGAAGCATATGATCACAAGTATTCTCCTTTGAGAGGCCCTATTGCCACAGCCCTGCCTCCTGTAACATTCATTTGGGCCCCTCTCCAAGCTGGACGTTGTTCTCTGGTCATTCTCTGGGCATTCCCTAGTTGATCACACTTATAGGGTTTAGAAGCCACAAAAGGGGGAAGGTGACTTACAGTTGAGTAAGGATTAAAAGGGGCATTGATTCATCCATTTATTCAACAAATATTTATTAGGTGACAACTATTTTTCAAGCGTTGCTCTAGACCGGGGCTACCAAGTAGAATTTTCTGTGGTAATGGGTATGTTCTCTGTGCTGTGCAATGTGGTAGCCACTAAGCACATGTGACTCTAGCATGTGTGGCTACTGTCACTGATGAACGAGTTGTTGTTTTTTTAAGGTCTTATTTATTTATTTGAGAGAGAGAGAGAGAGAGAGAGAGAGAGAGCAGTAGCAGGGGGAGGGAGAAGCAGGCTCCTGGCTGAGCAAGGAGCCCAAAACAGGGCTCTATCCCAGGACCCCCGGATCATGACCTGAGCCGAAGGCAGACGCGTACCTGACTGAGCCACCCAGGTGCCCCATGAACTGAGTTTTTAATTGAATCCAATTTTAATTTTGATTTCAGTCGCTATGTGTGATGAGAGGCTACCTCGTTGAGTAGCACAGATCTGGACATCAGAGATGTAGTATGAACACGGTCCTCTTTTTGTGGGGCTCAGAGTCTCATGGGGAGAGACGGCTAAAAAATGAGTAAACAAGTAGATACGCAAAATAACTTCAAGTCGTAGTAATGCCATGAAAATGATTAGGAATGTAGACGATGCAACGTTAGACAAGATTAGCCAGGAGAGACTTCTCTGAGGGCATGGCGTCGGAGCTGGTAGGTGAGGAGAAGCCAGCCGAGTGGCAGAGACGAGAAGGATGAAGTCACTGCATGTGTGCAAGCTTAGGAGAGCCACGCGATCCTGTGGCTGGCGCTCTGAAATGAGAAGAATGTCATGAGATGGAAATAAGAAAGGTAGGCAGAGCCAGGTCAAATGATCCCGTAAAAGATGCAGGAATAAAAAGTCTAGAATTCCACCATCATCCCCCTGGCCCCTTAAAATGTCCCTGCTTGGGCAGTGCACAGCCAAAGGACTGAGCTGAGAAGACTGTGGAAATTGACAGGAGCTCAGCATCAAGTGTCCTTGACAGGTTTCCATCTTGTCCATTTTTTTAAAAAGATGTATTTATTTGAGAGAGTGAGTACGCATGCGTGCATGAGGAGAGGGTTGGGGGAGGGGCAGAGGGAGAGAGAGAATCTCAAGCAGACTCCCCACTGAGCACAAAGCCTGACCCGGGGCTCCATCTCAAGACCCTGAGATCATGACCTGAGCCGAGCGTCAGGGACACTTAACCGACTGAACCACCCAGGCACCCCTCATCTTGTCCATTTTTAATCCGTCATTTCAGTGAGTGCTTTTCATCTTAATTTCTAGTCCTGCTCTGGGCGTTGCACACTCTGGACACACGTAGCTCTAAAGGGAGGGGAAGAACTGGAGAGGGGGAAATGGATAGAAAAGGAGAAAGAAAATGAGTACTTGGAGAGAAGGTAATTGAAATGAAGTCTGGTAAAATAAAACGAAAGCTGGCATCATTTTGGATCAGCAAATATTTATTGGGTATCTTGTCCTGGAAAGGCCTTGAACAAAAGGGCTTGGTGGAGATGGTGATGAATCCTGCCAGGTGCTGAAAGCCATTGAACAGAGGAGGTCTACAAATCCATAATGATCATTCATGGTGGACAGGCAACTGTCATTTCAGAAGGCTATGAGAGTTTGGGGAGGGATGAGAGGAAGACGCAGGTAGTGATGGGGGTGAGGAGGAGGAAGATGGTAGTGACTGAAAGGTCTGGAGATCAGAGAACCTATCTCTTCATTTTCTATTTCCATTCATTTTAAAAGTCACGTAGTAAAAGCATAGGGACTCAGGGCACCTGATTCTAGTCCCAGCTCCCATCCTTGTATTTCTGGACCACCTTAAGAACCTATCTGCCCCTCCCTGGGCTTGCCTTTTGCAAATTGAGAAGGACCAGACGGCGGCCTCCCTCACCAAAGGGATTTGCCACAGCTCAATGAAGTATTGCATGAAGTTCTTGCAAGAGCACGGAGAGACAGCACATGATGGCCATGCTTCATCATAATGTTTAGATATCTTCTCAAAAATGAGCAAATTGAACAGAAGTCACACCTCAGGGCACAGACTGTGACTCAAGACACGGCGACTGAGTGGGAGAGATGTGCCACTATTGTAACTCTTCCTATCAGAGCGATTGAGTGGTAGCATGAAACCCACTGTCCTCAAGGAACGCAGTAGCCTGAAAAGGCTGCCTAGAAATCCATAGACAGTCCTTGCTACTGAGGGGCCAAGAAGACAATTAAGAAGATAATGAGGCCGAGGAAAAGTGAAATTAATTTCTTTTTTTCATATGAGGGCGAGGGGGATCTTTGTATCTCAAAGGAACTGTGTTTTGGAGATTGCAGGTGGCCTTAAGGAACATAGATTGGACAAGACTGGGTGTGAGAAAGTTCGGAGGGGTGAATTACTGGGCCTGTCTGCTACCCAGTGGAGGCCACACATGGGAATAGTCGCCTGGTGCGGACACCAAATAGATCATTGGGAACAAATCCTGTTCCCAGCGTATGGAGATTTTCTCACAGGGTGTAGAGCTGCGTACAATGATGTCAGGGCCACTTTGGGAGCAGCTAAGAGACTGTATCCTCCCCACGGGTGAAGAGGTAGATTCATAAGGCAATTAACAAAAGCGAGACACAATCGTTTTTGTGTAAATTGCAAAGGTTGGAGCGGCGGGGCTCCAAGTAAATGGCCCATCTGAACAGCTAGAACCCTTTGTAAGGATTGACCCAATACGGGCCCAGAGGGGTTTCTGACATATAATTCATCCAGCCTTTCAAAGGTCCTGCAAATGAGCCAGTGGGAACCTCAGTGAGAAATAATGGATCCTGGGTGTAATGTGGAGCGGCCGAGTTACAGATGCCAAGCTGATTCGGATGGAGGAAGGGCAGACATCTAGGACATACGATTGCTTCCAAGTGGTCAGTTCACACGTCTCCATTCTACAAATTAGCAATCCACAAAAGTCGATGAAATTCTGGGGGGCTGTGGAATTCCTAGAGACTCTAGAAGGCCCAAGATTAACCTGGAAGAGCGTTCCGAGAACCGTGACAGGGACATCTGCCTTAAGTAAGTACGTTTCAGTCTGCGTGGTAGCGGAGAAGCTAAATTTCTCATGGCAGTTGATGGGCTCTGAGTTTATAGGCACATGATAGGGGGAGGACCTACAAGAGTCTTGGCCTGCACTATAAGAAACATCTGCACGAAGCAGAAGGGCCATTAAAAAAAGAAAACCAGTGCTTTGGTATGTTTAGGAATGGAGGGGAAAGCTCGAAAAATCGATTACCTGGCAGGGGGCAGGAATACAGTTTTTCTGCTGAGACAAATTTTGGAGGCGAGACTGTCTGAGATGAGGTGGTCCTCATCAAATGCCATTGCCAGAGATGGCTGAGGCAAAGGAGGACTGAGCGGGGTCATAAAGAATTTTATTCTAAACGCTTATCAACAGGACAGCATCATTCAAAGTCCAGTGAAGGCTGAGAAATGATTCCCGAAACTACACTAGATCAACTTCAGCTTTCCCTGCGCTCTCCTCTTCTTCCTGATGGCGGGAATTACGCATTGAGGCAGAACCTAGGAAGGGGTTCGAGGGGATTCTGGAAAGATCTTCACCCACAATACTTAGAGATGGCTGAAATGTCACAATGACCAAGCCATTCTTGGAGTGGGAAAGTCTAGGTGCCGAGCACATCCTATATCCTCCGTGCCATTACGGGTACTTGTTATCGGAATCTCGTCGAATGTTCTGAACTAGCTCACGCGTGGGGAGCATCAGCCTTGTCCAGAGATGAGGAAACCGGGGCACAGGACAGTAACGTCACCTGTCCCAGGCCACCCACCGAGTCAATGATGCGTGGAGGATTTGGACTATTTCTGTCTGACTTGAAAGTGCAGGGGTTGAAAGCTTTAATGCTAGAGTGGGAACGCCACCTCCGCCCCTCTCCAGCTCTGTGACCTTGGCCAGATTCACTCATGTTCCTGGGCCAGTTTCCTCAGCTACGAAGTGAAGAGGACCATACTGACTCCTCATAGAGATACTGTGGGTTTTAATGAGTTGAGATGGTAAGTGCTTTGAACAATGACTGGCAGACCATCGCCGTCACATAAACGTTAACTATTATTATTTGTTATTATTACCATACCCCGCTGCGTTAGATTAAATGTTGCCCACGCCAGTAGGTATGTTCTCCGACTGGAAGTGCTCGGGAGGAGAGATTATCACCAGGTTCAAGGCACTACCTTGCAAATGAGCTGGCTCAATCAGTTTTACCAATCCCCCTCCGGCAGGGTGGCCACGTGAGGCCGGCAGTTAGGAGAGAGATTGAGAGTGTAGGAAAAGGCATGGAGGGATATGAAATCACAATGACTGGGGCCGATTTTTTTATTCTCTATCTTACTATGGGTCAGAAACCCGTTATAGATACAGGGTCATCAGCCATCAGAGCTGAAAATCAACTTCGATTTAGCCTAGATCAATTTTCTCTCTCTTTGTTACTTATAAACTTTTTCCTCTTTAACATCAAACTGTATCTGAGTTGGTTCTGGTATTCCGCCCCCTGCAGCCCACATCCTTGCACCTCTGGGTTTGGTTTCTAAGCTGTGAGATGGGGGGTGGTTCCGCAGGTGCATATGGGGCGGCATGATTGACGGCATGCTTCATGCTCTCGTGGGAACCAGGTTAATCATCCTTCTCTTCTTGGTTCCTCTCTTCCTCATCTGCATCATTTCTTTTACCAAATGCTTGCGTGTTTTGTCTCATCAGACCTCCACAGTCTCACTCTAACAGCGTGATGATTGTCCCCATTTTCCAGATGTGGACCTTGGGGCTCTGAGGTGAAAGGACTTGCCCCAAGATGTATAATAAACGATAGCAGTGGGTCTCCAACCTGTATCAACAGACACTGAGCGTTAACATCCTTTCATTGAACTGCCCTCCCTCCATCTACCTGCCTCAGGCATGGTCCGGGCCTTGGCGGCTTGGTGGCCTCCCCAAATCAGGGCTGATTATTGCCTCTTTGTCTCCATTGTCTTAGGCCAGGTCCATTGTCGCAAATCTTCAGCCGTTCTGTCGCGCGGGCCCTGCCCTCAATCCCGGTCTTGTAGGCCCCTAAATGAGAGGGGCATCTATCTCGCATGTTCCAGGAGATGTTATAAATGGTGCCACTGGAGGGAGGCTTCTTAAATCTCCTTAATAACCTGCATTTTGCTTTCTCTCCTTCTTTATCTGTCAGCATCGTGAATATCTTCTACCCTTCCAGTGCTTTCTGGCTGCCAACTTCATAGCCTCTTAAAATAGTAATTTAACTTCACAATGCCTCTGCAGGAAACCTTAGCCGAGTGTGTTTATTTGTACCCTTAAGTTGTGGAAGTTCAAATGCTGCTCAGACCAGGACCAGTAGTCATAGAAAAGCTACTTTCTAGCTCTGGGCCAGAGCCAAGAACCAAGATGTTACTTTTCTTGGGAACAGACTCGAAAGCCACCTCTGGAAACAGTAGCACTTTCAAAAAGCATCTCAGGAAATGGCAAGATGGAGGTGTCGTGAATTGTTACAGCCAGATGCTGCAAGAGAAATGATGTATGTGTCTGATCTCTCTCTCTTTCCACACACACACACACATACACATAAAGATAGGAATATTAGTATTAAGGAGAAAAACAACACATACAGAGGGAAATGCCCAAGGCAGAGTTTTCCTTCCCTGTTAATGGAACGTGAGCCCAGATATGGTCATAAGATCATCTACGATCAGAATGTGATCTGGAGGGGCGCCTGGGTGGCTCAATCGGTAAGCGTCTGCCTTCGGCTCAGGGAGTGATCCCAGCATTACAGGATCGAGCCCCACATCAGGCTCCCTCGCTGGAAGCCTGTTTCTTCCTCTCCCACTCCCCCTGCTTGTGTTCCCTCTCTCGCTGCCTGTCTCTATCTCTGTCAAATAAATAAATAAAAATCTTAAAAAAAAAAAAGAATGTGATCTGGGGGTGGAACTTCCAGCTAAAAATGGAATCGGAAACACACATGGCCAACAAACCTATTAAAAAAGCTAAAATATTCAGGTTCCTTAATAATCAAAGAATGAAAATAGCAATGTGATACCCTATATCATCATCATCATCATGGCTTTTTTTTTTTTTTTTTTTTTTTTTTTAATGGCAGTATCTCATCTTAACAAGGGGGCAGGGAACAAGACACTGCCCTGTGGCCTTTTTGGAAATCTATATGGATCTACCCTTTATAAAATGTGGCTTTCATTCTTTCGTTTCAATAAACAAACAAGCATCATTCACTGAGCACTGAGTTACTGTGTGCCAAACACTGTTCCAGGAGCTAGTGCACAGCAGCGAACACAGCTGCCTTGCCCCGCCTTCTTGGGGCTGACGTTCTCTTGTGGGAGACTTTTATAAATAGGTAAAAAGTGACCATACAGTGTGTCAGATGGAGATGGGTGGCTTGACCGGAGAGGGTGTGCTGTTTTATATGGTGAGCCAGGGAAGCCCTCACTGAGATGTTGACATTAGAACAGAGATCTGTAGGAAGGGAGGGGAACAGCCAGGTGGACATCTGGGGGAAGAACATTCTAGCAAGAACAGAAGAAGAGAGTTGCAGAGGTGGGACTGTGCCTGGTGAGCTGGAAGAAGAGTAAGGAGATCCACTGCCCTGAGGTGATCAAGGGGCAGAGATGAGGGGGAGAAGGAGATGCCCCAGAGAGGGAGCAGGGGGCAGAGCTCCATTTCTATCCCTGTTGCTGCCGTCATCTCTAGCTCTGTCCCTATTTTTAAAAACAAGGTGCAAATCCTTCCATTTTAAGAAATTCCTCATGCTGAGAACTAAATTAATTATATGTGCACAGGCATGTGAAGAAGGAACTTCATCGGGTATTTGGGGTAAAAGACAAAAAGAAAAGAAACAACCGAACCACGAGTGTAATGGGATCTCTACAGTGTGGTAGAGGAGAACACTTTCCAGGTAAAACATGGAAGGGAGACTGGGAACGTGATCTGTAAACAGGGGCTACCAACAACACCGCCCTGCTAGCTTAGCACCCCAGGTGTAAAGTACTTAGCTACAGGCCCCCAGGGCTCAATCTGTGGCACTCACGATGATATTTATTGGCATGGGCATATTTCGGGTGAGCTATTCAGTTAAAAATATATGTATATAAGGTAAGATGTATTTGTATAGCATGCTCTTTTATAAGCTGCACCCTGATATTTGAGTGGTTATCTTTGGGTGAGAGATGATGAGTGAATTTCAGTCTTTTCTATTTAACCTGTATTGCCTAATATTTCTTTAATGAATGCACATTCTGTGGGTAATGAACATTTTAAGTAGTAGGATGTGGGGGATCAGTGAGCAGTTCTTGGTGGGAAGAGAACAGAGGTACATGCTTTAATGCAGAGTTTGCTGAATTTCTAAGTCACTTGTCCTAAATCATATTTAAATGGACTCGTTTTTTTTTTTTTTTCTTTTTTTACTTGGCCTTGGCCTGAGCAGTGCTACTCATAAAAACCGAAGATTTGATAAATGGTATCTACTTTCTAATACACGTTAGAATAGCTATCGCATTAAAAGCTTAAAAGAAAAGCTTCAGTACCCTTGTATCAGCTAGGATCATCTCACATGTTGGTTGTACTTTGCGTGCCACGATTTGGAAAGCATGGATTCAGTGGCTACCACCTTGGAATCAGAAGACTTTCATTCTGACTCCATCTACATTTTTTTTTAAAGATTAATTATTTGACAGAGAGACAGCCAGGGAGGGAGGGAACACAAGCAGGGGGAGTGGGAGAGGAAGAAGCAGGCTCTCAGTGGAGGAGCCTGATGTGGGGCTTGATCCCAGAACGCCGGGATCACGCCCTGAGCCAAAGGCAGACGCTTAATGACTGCGCCACCCAGGCGCCCCCATCTACATTTTTAATTTTGGGTAAGGAGGGTCACCGCGGAAGTAGGGGGCACTGAGCAGGTGAGACTGGCCACCTTGTCGTCTATACTGAGCAGCTGCTTTCTCTGCTTTGCTTTATTACTTTTTTCATGTAAGAGTTGAATGAGGAGTTCCAAAGGCTCTAAAAAATGACTTGACATTATTGGCTGAAATGTTTAATGGGCTCTAAAGTGGGCTTACAAATGACAGATTTTGTCCTAGGTTAAGTCATTGTACAAAGCTCTTCGGAAGACCGTATATGACTGTGACATATCCCCAAGGGCTTAGAAGGAACAGAAGGCATATGTAAAGCTGCCTTAGCCACCTTTGTAATCACAGCATATGACCTATATAATTGCTATCAACAGATTAAATGATTAAAGAAAGTAGGAGCTATATTCAAGGCAGCCTTTTGCAGAAATGAAATATTTCCATGGGAAACCTTAGGAGTGAAAGCGTGCTAATTCACGTTGCCCAGGAAAGGCTTGGGAGGGGTGGTATCATTGGAGAGAGGGATCTGTACTTGTGGAAGTGGAAAAGGGGACATTCCAGGTACAGCAAATGGTAGGCACAAAGACATGACCCCAAGCTTATGTCTCTTTTTCATCACAGAACCATAGAATGTTAGAACTGAGTCAGAAGAGACCTTAGGATCCGTTGTGTCCAGCCTACCTCTTTTTTCAGATAAGGAAGCTAAGACTCTGACAGGGGAGTGTCATGGCAAAGGCCACACTCTTTATTAGTAGGGATTCTAAACTAGAACCCCAGATTCCTGACTCCCTGACAGCAATCATTCCATTAGCAGAACATTTTCATGTCCTATCCCGTGGTACACTAGCTCTTCAGCAACTCCAAGGAAAGTGGGTACTGTGGTCAAATACATTTGGGAGATGCTTCATGATCTGCCCTGTTCGTGGAAATCAGGTTATATATAAGCAAATTCAAGTTTCCAACAAAGTTCTTTGAAAGAGGGAGATTTTCAAGCTAATTCAAGCTTTCTCCAAGTTATTTGACCACAAAATTTCAACTTTCTGCATTTTTCACTTAATTCTTATTAATAATTCTTTATAGCTTACTTTAAGAGACTCTACACTAGACAAATACAACTTTCAATGAAAAATCAGAGTATCATGCATATGGAAACATGTTTTATAAGCAATTCTGATGGTCTGTATTATTTCAGGGATAGTGGTCATATTAAAAATCATTATAAAGAACAATAGGAAGGGTAGTTTCCTAGATTTAATGTTTCACCTTCCTCCCTCACTCCCTCCTTCTGTCTCTTCCTCCATCCATCCCTCTCTCTCTTCCCCTTCCTTCCTCCCTCCCTCCCTTCCTTCCGCCTTTATCATCTAACTTTCTTGCTTTATTTTTCTTTCCCTCTTTATTCTCCTTTACCTCTCTTTTAATTTATTCCTGTTTTCTTCCCATTCTTTTTCCCCCAAAACATATTTCTTTTTGAGGAGTTACTATGTTCCAGATTCTGGACCATCTGTGATGAATAGGACATTTTCCTGATCTAAAGCTCTTGCCAGTTTGATGAGGAAACAGATGTGCAAACTGAGATAATACAGAGTAGCTGCTGCTGAAATTAGAACATAGGCAGCATGTTAGGAAGTGGAGGGGAAGTCTGTCTGCGTGAGCCACGGAGGCTGCCTAGCCAGTTGGGTAGATGGAGAAAGGGCATTCCAAGTGGACACTGGGAGAGGAAGTAGTTCGGTGTGACTGGAGAACATGCTTGGGGTGAAGCTGGAGAAATAGCCCAGAGCTGGAGCATAGAAAGCCTTGGGACTTATATTAAGTAGTATGTGTTTAGAAAATTACCAATAACTCAAGAAAAGGATTGACATGACCAGATCTGGGATTAAGACAAGAAGAAGGGTAAGAGGAGGGGAGAGGGGGTTCAGTGGCCCTTTGGCAGGTTATAGTTCAGATGACACGTGGATGACCTTTTAGGGTAGGACAGTGGCAAGGAAGTGGACAGATTGCAGAAATACTGTGGTGTGTGACAAAGGGGAGGGAGGGGTTAAGGATGGCTTCCTCCAAGGTTGTGCCAGATCTAGTTCTGCTCTCTAAATAGTGCTTCCAGAAACAGCAGGGTCTCAATTATCTCACCGTGGGCTGTGAAATTCTAAAAAAAATAATAAAAAATGTCTCAAAACAAAATTAAGTTTAATTTGCTTTAATTGAAAAATAAACACGTGCCATGTACAGCATTCTCAAGAGGAGGGAAAAAAAAGGCTCAAAAATGAAATGAACAGTTGGGTGTGGTAGGCCCTCAATGACTGGAAATCCTGAAATGAGAATTGGTGTGGATTAAGAAGATAAATTCAGAGTTAAAGTCAGGGACAGGAAGTAGAGGCTTTCTGTCCAGGTAGCGGTTTTCTGGAGGTCTTGTGACTTGGTTATTTTTAAATTATAGCTAAGAACATTCACTTGTAAGGCAAGCATGGAATGAAGGAAGGAAAGGAAGGAGCGCTGAATGTGGAGCCCGACAATTTGGGTTTGATCCTTTCTCTGTCACTTTAATCGTGTGGCCTTTGGTAAGTTGTTCCTGGCTTTAGGTTCGTCGTCTATAGAAGGGGGATAACAATCTGTCCCTCACTGGAGTCCTGTGAGGATTGTGTGATTCATGTATGTGGAAGTTCTAACTGGGAAGAGGTGATGGAGAAAGACAAGCAGGTGGAAGGGGGAGGAAGTGGAGGAGACGTAGAGGAAGGTTTGAAGGAGGATCCAGACAAGAGGGAAAAGGAAGGATAATAGAGTGAATCCAACAGTGTGTGATATTTACTGAGATCCTCTGTGTTCAGGCCTTGTGCTAGATGCTGGGGGATAAGATGGCCAGAAACAGCTGAGCCTTGCGTCTACAGCACCTATTTTCTAGCAATAAATATATTCATCTCTAGGTAGGCCATAGAATGGAAGCAGGAAGAGAGACTGAGCTAAGGGTGATATTTCAAAAGTCTTGAGATGTGTCTTAGGAGCTCTTCTTGTAAATGGGCATTTTTCTCTCTGTTCACAACCACTCCGCCTTCCCCAGTCAGGTACAGGTGCTTTGACTCTGGCTTAGGGTTCTGCCTCTCTCATGGGCAAGTCTGCTAATCACATTTGTAGGTAATGGGGGCTTAGCATTGTAAGCTCAGAGTTTCAGATTCTTATAATATTGGCATCTTAGAATCATAGTTGTAGAATTTTAGAATCTATCAAACCTTGGAATCAGAGAATCTTAGAATAATAAAAACTAGTGTCAAAATCTCATAGAGTCATAGAATGTAATATTCATGGAATATAAAAATCAACTCTTAGTACCAACGCATCTTAAAAATCATAGAATCATGAAAATAGAGTCTTTTAGAAGAGAATGGCATTTTATGGTTATCTGGTCCACCCTCCTTCCCAATTTGTGGAAAATATTAATATAGCATTAAAAATGCAAACATTCTTAAGAATCTTTGTATGGGGAAAAGAGTGGCCATAAAGGAAATCTAAAGCTTAATCACGCTAATGGTGAATATATTGTCCAAGGGACACTGATGTGGACACAGATGGAGTTTCTGAAGATTTTAAGGTTTTGGTGGGGTGATCATTGACTTTACTGACACCTAAAACGAACACTTATTGTAATAGGAAGCTCAAAGCAAAATAGAAATTCATGTCTTTGCTCACTGACCATCCCTGCTATAATTATTCATGTGGGCCACACATAGCCATGGTGTCATTTTAGAAAATAGTCCCCTAAATATTGGCCTTCTTGTTTTGGACTGTAAACTTCAGGAGGGTAGGAGTGATAGGGAATTCTATATGACGTCTACGAGCTTTCTAGAAAAGTCTTTCGCATGCTAGGCCTCTCAGGCATCCAGTCTTCCTGTCTTTTCTCTCTGAGCTTCCTCTTGTATACACATGGTAAACTATTGTTGATCCGTGTCCTTGCTTGTGTTTTCTCTGAAGTATTGGCTTCTGCTGCCAGGACTTTTTTTGTTTAAAACCTGGCATCCATTTTGTATGTAGTCATTGTTCCCTGCACATTGTCTCACAGGACCTCGGATCCAGCGGTGTATTTTGACAGGTGCAGGAAGAACCTGGTTTACAGAAGCGGAGAATGCGTAAAGGTTTTCGCTTTATGCCGCGGAAGCTGCGCGTGCGTGCGTGTACGTGCGTGCGTGTGTGTGTGTACGTACGCACGCACGCACGCAGGTGTGCGTGTGCTGCTTTCCTGAAATAGGAGTCTGGACTTTCTTCACGTGAGCCTGGGTTCCTATGCGCGCTCGTATGGGGCTAACCTTGGGTGGAAAGGAATGCGCTTTGAATGGGTAAGATATGTAAATGATGCTGTGGCTTTTGACATACATTTATTGAACATCTACAATGTTTCTGACAATGGAATAAGTGTTTTCATGGATGGTAATATATTTGGTTTTACAACTATGAAGTAGTTATTGTAGATATTACAGTTTTAATTTCGAAGATGTGTCAACTAAGGCTCTTAGAATTGAAGCGATCAGGGCTGGTATTTGAAATGGAGTCTTTAAGACTTTGTTTATGTGTTTTTGGTCTGAGCGTACTGGTGTGTGTGTGGGTGTGTGCGCACGCGTGTGCACGGGCACACGCACACACCCATATGCTCTTGGACGTGTAGGGATGCGTGCGTTCCTCTTCCTCATATGCATTTCTTAAAATGCATGGATGTGTAGAGATGAATATACATGTAGCAAAATGTATGCACCAGCTAAAGCCGTAATCATCCAGCAGCATACATCTGTGTCGCTGGTTTCGGGGGTGAGGGGAGCATGGATTGCGGGGGCTGTAGGGGAAGAGCATCAGGACGCAGAGGATGGACAGCTCACTATAAATTTATCCACACTGCTGATGTGGCTTTGTGCTTTGCAGGGATCCTTCATCACAAATTATTAACCCCTGAGGGCATTTTTTCAAACTCTTTTGAAAAGCGTCCAGATGTGTCCATGTCAGGTGTCCTGAGACCAGTTTGGGAGATGCTCATCTAGATATTAAAGCGGGCTTTAAAAGAAGAGGGAGCAAAACGAGGCGAATGCCAGGGATGTTTGTGATTCAGAAACTTAAGGTAACAGGAAGCTCCTTTGTGGTCCCTTTGGCAGGTGCAGGGTGAGTAAAAACCTGGAGATGATTTCTCCTGTGTTCCACTCCCGTTATTTCACCCAGAGCCTGCAAGAAGTCTCAGAGGCAGGCCCTTTTTTCCTGTTTTGCAGATGACACGATAGACACTCACGGCTATGTAATTTTCTTGCTGTCACACAGCACCTGAGGCGGGATTCGAACCCAGGTTTTCCTGCGCGTGCGATTTCCCTCCCCCATGCTTGTCCTCACAGTTTCCTCCTCTGAGGGCTTTCCTTCAGGCTACAACCCGAACCCACATAAATCTCAAGCCCTCCGACACCCAGCCAAGTCCCATAAACATGCTCCGAGGGGTTGAAATAGAACTTTGAAATTCTCCTTCACTTTTAATTAAAAAAAGATTTAGGCTAACCCTGGGTTTCCACTTCTGTTTAACTGCGACTGCTTTTAACCGTTGCTGTATTTTTATTATTGCAAATGTGACGCACCGATCTATCTTCCTTGTAACGCTTCTCCGTTTCTGCTCCATCTGTTGAAGAGAAAACATTTGCAGAAATCTCTCGGCTTCTCTCCAAGGGCTGAAACTTCGGTTGTAGCAGGGAATGCAGTGCAGGAAATGGGATTGGCCATCGGTGAAATCAGGAAATTGGCAAAACCTGTTTCTAGTGTATCTTTCTGATGATCATTTTCCCAAAGTAAAGGTTCTCCCAAGGGCCCGGCCAGCACCACTGTGCTCCCTGCCTGCATCTAGGAGTATGCTGGACACCTCCCCCCCCCCCCCCCCGCCCTCGTGTTTAGGTTTTACCGCTCCCCTTTACAATGGAATGCTGTTCTTTTTGACTGATTCTGTTCTTTTTGACTGTGTCCTATTCTAAACTAGATCCTACATGGGTTTGGGGTTTTTTTCCTGATAAACTATCATTAGTTCTTTTTCTAAATCATTAATTCTTAATAATGACAGCATTTGGTGTGGTGGGGACATTGGACTTGGCATTGGTAGACTTGAGTACAAGTCCTTACTCGGTCATGTTTTAACCCGGCAAGTCACTCCAACTCTCTGAGCCTGGATTTGCTGGGAAAGCTGCAAGGATCAAAGGGTTTCATTAAAGCCCACATGCTCTGAGATTATGAAATGCTACCCTCATGCTATGCATAGTCACTCATGCTTTCCGTTAGTTATTTCATTTTGTTTGTTCATTCTTCCATTTATTTATTGATGGGTGCTGGATGAAGGCTATCCACCAGGGCCTGCTTTGGTGTGGGTGACACTAACACGAATAAGGCCAAGTCCATACATCACCTTCAAAAGCCCACACACATGGTAACATTAAGTGTTGCCATAAGATCATGAACAGGCTGTGGTTTCCTCCTCCTAAGGGGATCAAGGGATTCTTCCAAGAAGGAATGACCTTGAACTGAAGTTCAAGGGGGTTAAGTTATAGGGGGGTTATAAGGTTTGCAGTGGGAATAGGATAGAGAAAGCATTCTTGGTAGAGGGATGGGCTTGAGAAAAATTAACATGGGTAAAATGCATTGGGGCATACTGGAAATGTCTGCAGGAAATCTAGAAAGCAAAGGTAGAGATGCTGGCAAAAAGCGTAGAGACTGAGACATGGTGAACAATGGGGTAAAGTGACAATAGCTAGTAGTTGACGTGTGGAGGTGGGAGGGAGCCATTGATAGTTGTGATCAAGGAAGTAGTCCAATGTAGTTGTGATTTATAATAAGAAGTATATTTCTGGTTTTCATCTCTGGAATTTCCTAAGCAATAAGAAGCAAAGAAAGTGTCTTTTGTTGTTTCAATAAGGTGGCTTTTAGATGTCACCTAAAGATGGGGCTGGTTGCCAGGGGACCCAGCCATGTGATTGGAGGCTGGAACTTTCCACCCAACCCCTCAACCTCCAGGGAGGGGAGAGGGGCTGGAACTTTAGTCAGTCACCAATGGCTAATGGTATTATCAGTCAATCCTATGTACTGAAGTCTCCATAAAAACCCAAAGGGAGAGGGTCAGGAGAGCTTCTGGGTCAGTGAGCATGTGGAGGTAGCTGGGAAAATGGTGCACCCAGAGGGAGGATGGGGGTCAGGAGCCTCCCTGCCCTTCCTCCATGCTTGTCTGTGCCTCTCTTCCGTCTGGCTGATTCGGAATTGTATCATTTTATAACAAACCCATGATTTAATGAGTAAATGGGTTTCCTAGGTTCTGGAAGCCATTCTAGCAAATTCAGCTGAATCCAAGAAGGGGCCGGGGGGAATGTCTGATCTATAGCTAGTCAGTTAGAGGTACAGATAGCAACCTGAGTTTGGGGTTGGCATCCTGAATTGGAGTGGGTTGTTGGAATGTCCAGTCTGTAGCTTGGCCTTGAGACTGGCATCCGAGATGAAATGGAAGAGGGGCAGTCTTAAAGGACTCAACCCTAAACCTGTAGGTAGATAGCGTCAGAATTGAGTTGAATTGGAGCACCTGGGTGGCTCAGCTGGTTAAGCATTAGACATCTGATTTCAGTTCAGGTCATGATCTCAGGGTTGTGAGATCAAGTCCTGTGTCAGGCTTCATGCTGGGTGTGGAGCAGGCTTAGGATTCTCTCTCCCCCCTCCCTCTCCCCCTCCCCCATTAAAAAAAAAAGAATTGAGTTGAATTATAGGACACCCAGCTAGTATCTGGAGAATTGTCTATTGTTGGGGTGGGAACGTCCACCTCCACCCTCCACATTGAAATTCGTCCCAGAAAACCTAAAGACCCAAAAAGAATGCTAGCTAGATGGTGAACGCCACAGCTGGGGCCAAAGCCAGGTTGGTCTGCCTGCAGTGTCTGTGCTCAATCTCCTCACTATCTAGAATGGCATTTTAGGAATATCTGGGTAGCTCAGGGAAGGAGCTGGGAAAGAGGCTGAGCAAGTAACAATTTATGGTTACTCCCGAGGGCAGGAAAATTCCTTAGAACTCTAAGAAAGAGGTCACTGGTGATGGAAGGTGAGGCATAGTTTTCTGCCTTTTCAGGAAGACATTTGGGCCAAGGAAGAGAGTCTATGTGGGCAACTTCCTGGTGCCCCAAGGGGAGAAGATGGGAATTTGGGAGGAAATTGGGCCCCTCTGGCCTCTGTTACTTACCATCCTCCATGTGGACTCTAGTGGTTTCTTAGGAGATACCTAACATTTCTGTAGAACGTCATGGAGGCTGCCTTCCTTGGCATTCCCCCCGAGATAGAACCCCAGAGTGAAAGGGCCATAAAACATCACATAAACTTTATTTTTTGTGCTTCTGTAATTTCATTTTTTATAGCATTTTTTTTTTTAAATCCTTGAAGGAAGAACCGTAGAATCAAGAACTCTGTGGTCTGAAGTGTACCTGAGATGTTTAGCCACTTTCTCAATTTGTGAATGCGAGTGCCCACACACCTCCATTCCACCTCATTCCATTGTAGCTGTCCCTGCACGTTGGCTTTTCTTTCATATATGTGACTTTCTGTACCATGCTCCTTTGCCCAAGTCTTGTAAATTGATGACTCTCAAATGCTGGTCGAAAATTTGATGTTGAAATGTGAAGGGCCATCTTTTATTTTAAGATTATGTCCTCTCTATTTTATGTTTCTGGTTAAAATGTGCTTTCTCTTACAAAATGCTGGTGATGGTAATTGCAGTCTCTGTATTGTGAAATGCCCTTTCCTAGAACAAGAACACTTCATGTGCGTCAAAGAAATTGGTTTTAAAAATCTGATTTGGCCGTGGAGTCTGAAATGCTGGTGTTAATGCTGTGCCCACACATTTGACTTCGAATACAGTGATCGTGTCTTTGTGTATCTCATCATCTCCTGTAAGACCTCGGTAATGTCTTGCCCACAGTAGGTCACCATTAAATGTATAGTAAGTAAGTGAATCTCCAGGTAATCAAAAATGAATTGAGTACCTTTTCTGTGTTCCGGGCTGCTCAATGTGGGGAAGTGGCACAAGAGTATAAATAAATTTCACTCGAAAGCAAAGCTTACAATCCAGCCTTCAGAGTTGAGGAAGCTTAGTGGTTAAGGGTTGACGTTGGGAACTGGGCCGCCTGGGTGTGAGCCCAGGCTTCTCCACTAACTAGCTATATAAATTCAGGCAGGTTACTTGACAATGTTTTTCCTAGCTCCCTGTCTGTGAGGTAGGTGTAATATTAGCCTCATAGAGTTGTGTAGATTACAGGAGTTTATCGGGGTAAAGTTTTGAGAGCAGTGCCTGATACATGGGAAGGGGCCAGTGGATATTAACTGTCATCATTAAGGCTTACAGAGCAGGTGGACTTGGGTCACAAGACCAAGGTGCAAGTTCCAGCTCCACCACTTATTAGTAAAGTAAACTTAAATGAATCACTTCATCTTCTATGAAACCAAGTTCAGAACTGAGTAACAGTCCCTAAGACTTTAGAGAGAGCTAACGTTCTTAAGATGCTGAAGTTGAGGCTGAGTAGGGGATCCCTATGAAGAAGGCAGTGAGGTGGGTGTCAGAAAAGGGGAAGTAGCCTATGGAAAAGATTTGGAGCCACCTAGTTTCCTCTTTCTGGAAAGTTCTTTGAATCACGAGTAACCTGATTCTTTTCTTTTAGGGTGGGAGGTATTGAAACTATTGCAACTATGCAAACTATTGCACGGACATTGTTTTCCCTAGAGACACCCAGAAGAGAATTTCCATTCTCCCCCAGGCATTCACTGCCATGAAGAAGCTCCTTATCATAAGGGAGTTGATGAAAAGAGAAAGCTGAAGGGAACTCAAGTTAGAATGATGTTGTTCAGAGCCTGGAATTGTTATTAAGTATATGTAACATGGGCTCAATCTGGGAAGGGTTCCTGCATGAAATGTGCTGGATCAGGGGGATGTGTGTGCGCATGGGCGTGCGCCCGCTGTGTGACTATTCAATGAGACAGAGGTGGTGGGTGCTTCCGGCTCTGGCTCTCTGGGTTTTGCTTGTTACCAGAGATTAGGTTGCCATCTGGAGAATACCTGCATCCAAAATGTTGCATGGATTCTTGCTGATTTTCAGAAGTTTGTCAACAATGCCTTTTGTTTATTTTCTTGCAGAGAAGAAATAAATGCTGGAACGTTAAAGTGGATGGGAGGAGACTGGTCAGGTGGGGTGGAGAAGAAAGCCTGAGGCTCTGTTTCTTGTGTTTGGGGGAGCTCCGTAAACCACAGCAGGGGAGTGGGTTAGGAAAAATCAGGTGTGAGCAGAGGATGCTGAACGGATAAGCTGATTGAGTGCCCCTCTTAGCAAAACAAAAGTGTTTGCACTGTTGGACGGTGGCTGTGGCCTTTGAGGTCCAAGGCCAGAAATTGGGGGGGAGGGGGCAGTAGGCTCAGAAACTCAGCACTGGATATCAGGTAAACCTTTTAACCAGAGCATTTGGAAGGAAATCCGCCCATCCACCCATGCGTTCCTCTGTTCATTCAATGAGCACGTGTGGGAAGGCACTTCTCCGTGTCAGAGGCCGGGGTTAAAGTGACAAAATGGGTATGTCCGTGCTCTGGAGGGGTTTAGTCAGGGGATAAACATGTTAAGCACCTACTGTGTGCTAAGTGCTGATGCTATAAAAGTGAACAGATAGTATGGCCTTTTCATTCAGGATAAAGATTACTATAAAGCAAACAGAATATACTATGAGAGACTTGGAATATATATGTGTGTGTGCGTGTGTGTGTGTGTGTGTGTGTGTGTTCCAAATAATAACAATGTATATTTATTGAGCATTGATTCTGTGCAAGGTACAGTTACATTTCTATGTGCTGTCTCAAATAATTCTCCCTGCCACCTTCTGAATTCGAGAACACGCTTATTATCCACATTTTACCAATAAGAAACCGATTCAGGGATGTTTCATGAGTTGGGCAAGGAAGCAAAAGATGAGCAGGCGGTGAGTGGGAAACAGACTGAGGTCTTCTGACGCCAGCGCCCTCGCTGTTGACTTCTCTCCATCTGTCCCATCTTCCCCACCAGCTCCGGGGGCTCCGAAGGAGTGAACCACCGATGTTGCTGGAATGTGCCGTGTGGTGGAGGCAGGACAGCTTCAGCTGGGTCCTGTGGGTCCAGTAAGAGTTCATCAGGACACCTCCAGGAAGAGCATTTCTAGCTGTGCGCAGACACCTGGGGGTCTGAACCATCACAGCCTGTTGAAGACAAAGAAATAGCTCTGAGTAGATGGGCCGAGGGCAGCCGGGGAGTGCAGGCGTGTGCGAGAGACCATCCAGTCCCTCTGCACGACTGCAGCCTCGGGCGGGTAACGGCATCTCAGGTTGCGGTACCTGCCAGGATCACTTACTTCTCAGGGACTGAGGACAAGAGCGAGCGTTCACTGACCTGATTAGGAAGCCCCCTGCAGAGACAGAGGGAGAGAACAACGAGGAAGCCCGTCTTAGATGTAGAAAAATGAGCTTCCAGGTTTAAGGGGCAAGGGTGGCTTTCAGACCGGGTGCTGTGCAAGGAGGAGGAAGCGTTTGAAACAGCCGGATCCATCAGGTGCGATGTAAATGCAGCCCGTGTGGTAAATGCGAGCAGAGAGAAATGCCGCCTGGTGCTGGGCGCGGAGCGGAGCCGTGGTGAAGTTCAGGGTTTATGACTTGAAGAACGTGACCCATATAGCCAACTTTCTCTTACTGATGTGTTTTTAATCGGATGTTCTTCTAAAATTCACCCTTCACTGACTCCATATCTCATTCCCCAGGGGCAGTGTGGAGCAATCCGTTTGCATCCGCGCTTTATACAGCGGTGGGGCCTTCTTCCGTCACACCTGGTGGATCTCATCTTGGACACGGCACAACCGCTGAAGTACTGTTGTGCCGAATGACCTGGGGGAAGCTCGGCTCCACACCGTGCCCTAATAATACTAGGGAGCGTTTAGCGCACGCTTTCTATATTCCAGGCACCCTGATGGCTGCTCGATGGGCATTAATTGCGTTGATCCAGGCAACCGCCTGATGTAGTCTATGAATCTTTCTTGTATAGATCTGTAAACTGAGGCAAGGAGAAATCAAGCAACTTGCCACGGTCACATAGTTCATGGAAAACCTGGGATTTGAACTGAGGAAGTCTCGGTTCCAGAACCTCAGGTATTAATTGTTCCACGATGTGGCTTGCTTGATGCTGTGCATAGATTTTTCCAGCACGAGCCCAAGGGCAGTTTGGGCAGTGCCATAGTAATAGCTCTGTCTTAGGAATAGTAATGAAGGCAGTATCTGGCCATCGCAATACCGTTGAGTTAATTTTGCTCACAAATCACGTGTGTCATGTGTCATAGGGGGAGTCTTATTGGTCTCGCATCTAGACGTCTCTCGGGGGCTTGAACGTATTAACTCTGGGTCCAGCTGCAGGCCAGGATGCAAATGCCAGTAGGGCTCCTTTTTTGTGGACACAGAGATGGAGATTTAGGCAAGGGAGATAATATTCCCCAGGGAAGTGTGGGAGTCTGCAGATCTGGGGTTCAAAGTGAGACGGATCTGGCTCAGAGTCCTAGTTCTTACAGAAGACATCGTGCAGGCCATTTTCCTTCCCTTTGTCTGTATTTCTTTGTCTCTAAAACAAAGGAATTGGCTTAGATCAATAGTTTTGAAATGTCAGTCTTTTAGGTATCCTCTTCACAAGTTCTGTTCTCCTTTCCTTCCACCCACGCCACTTCATGGTTTTCCTTAAATGAATCGACTTCTTACAGAAATGCATATATTTATAAAGGAAATCTCATAGCACTACCGCAAAATTCCTTTTCAAAAAGCCTTATTTGCACTAAATAGATGGCTAACTGTACGGATCATACAATGAAAACAAAAATGGTGTGGTAATATTCTAGTGTATGGTCTGGCTTATATATTCTAGCTATATTCTTTCCTGCCCAAGTCTCCAGTCTTTAGGGCTGCCCACTTTGTGTCAAAAGGAATACTGTGAAATGTGAGAGAGAAGATAAAGTAAAAAGCAAAACGAGTCTTTCACCTTAACTTAATCAGAATCGGGAGAGAGTTGAAAAGGAAACTCTTTTTTTCACCACATGAATTAAGGATAGAAAACCGGGTCTCCACTTAAAGCCATGTCTCTTCCGGCCAGTGTCCACAGCCCTGGTTTCATGAAATGCTCTGTTGCATCTCTCCAGCTCTTGCATCTAAATCTAAGAATCTTTTAGGGGATCCTCCCATGCTCTGAGAGTTGGCTTGAGAGAAGCAGGCTTGATTGGATGATGGCGTGGAGGGTAGGCACCCAGGCAGAGGTACACAAGAAGGAAGCAGAAAGGGAGCAGTTGCTCTGCTATCTCTACCTTGAAACATTTAGGAGGGAGGCAGGGAAGGGCGCCTGGGTGGCTCAGTCAGTTAAGCATCAGCTCAGGTCATGATCCCAGAGTCCTGGGATCGAGTCCCATGAAGGGCTCCCTGCTCCGTGGGGAGTCTGCTTCTCCCTCTCCCCCGCTTGTGATCACCCCTGCTTGTGCTCTCTCTCTCTCTCTCAAATAAATAAAATCTTAAAAAAAAAAAAAAAAGACCAAAAAATAAAAAAAAAACAAAAAACCAGGAGGCAGGGATTGGAGCTTATTAAACACCCAGTGCTGGAAGTCTGCTTCCCAGCCACATACATCCTCCCATTCTGACCTTTTATCATTTGACCTTGATGCCTATTGGCTTCCTTTTCTCTGCCCCCTCCCATCATTCTCACCTACTTGTCTCTCTCTTATTTGGGAGAACAGAGAGGAAAGGGCCGATTTCAATGTAGAAGCTAGGTCTAATGAGGATTTGCCTTTTAACAATTCTGTTGGAGGAATTAACAACAGTCATATGAGTTTCCTTCGTCCCCAGCTTGATCAGGCATTTGGCCTAAGTTCACTTCCCCCAACAGCTCGATGAAGCAAGCAAGGGCTAGTGTTTCCTTTGACGAGTCAGAAAATGCCATCCAGAGTCTTGATAACTCAATCAAGTCTTTCATGTCTGGGTGAGTCCAACTGCCTCAAATTCTGAGTTTCCTTTCTGTCTTTGTGATGTGCTGAAGATCTGCCCGGCTTGGGGGAAAGGGGTTCTTAGATTGGGGGCAGTTCCTGGCTGTCCCTGCACCCTGGGGGCAGGGTATACTGTCACACCTCTTGGCTCAGCCTTCCTTTGTTCCCCGGTAGATGGTTGATGCTAATGAGACCCTACTCAGGGATTTGAGCCCCTTGGGGGCCAATTAACTTCACTTTATTTCAGCTGCCAGGAACCTCAGAACTAAATCCAGATCAATTAGCTCTTCCCGGGTGCCTGGTAGCATCTCTTGCTTCACTCAGTTTTAACTATTCTTTGTTCCATTTTTATTTTTAATTGTCCTGATTTATATCTTATTTAACTTTGTAATATCACTTTAGCTGTGTCTGGGGGCAAAAGGGGTATGGATTCTAAATAAGTAAATGAAATCCCTTTAGTATTATTTCTGGAGAGGGAGAACAGTTCATGGGTCTTCTTCTGGGTAGAAGAGCTGAAGTTGTTCCTGAGAGGGTGGCGTGGGGAAGTGACTCCATTCTAGAACACAAGGACATTTGAGGACGGACCAAATGTGGCCCCATATTGGTTTTGCCAGTAAAGTTTTATTGGAACAGGGCCATGCTCATTTCTTACTGTCTGTGATTGCTTTCACGCTACAATGGCAGAGTTGAGTAATTGAAACATGGACAGTAAGACCTATAAAACCTAAAATATTTGCTACCTGGCCTTTTATTATTTTTTTATTTATTTTATTTATTTATTTATTTATTTATTTGACAGAGATAGAGACAGCCAGCGAGAGAGGGAACACAAGCAGGGGGAGTGGGAGAGGAAGAAGCAGGCTCATAGCGGAGGAGCCTGACGTGGGGCTCGATCCCGTAACACCGGGATCACGCCCTGAGCCGAAGGCAGACGCTCAACCACTGTGCCACCCAGGCACCCCTACTACCTGGCCTTTTAAAGAAAAGTTTTCTGTTCCTGCTCTAGAGGACAAGATTAGTAGGATCTGCTGTCCAGGTAGAAAGAGAAACGTAAGTTTTCTTGATGCCCCACCCCCTTCATTTCATGCCTCATTTTTTCTTTCCACCCTAATTTCTTCATCCTTCCCTTCCTTTCCCTTCTTCCCTCACTCCCTTCTCCTCTCCTTCCCTTTCTCCCTTTTCCCCACACTCTCCCCCTTCCTTTCTTCCTCTTTTCCTCTCTCCTTCTCTCCCTCCCCTCTTTCCTTCCTTCCTTCCTTCCTCCCCCTCCTCCTATTTTGAGCTGAAAGATTCCTTCTAGTCCAGTCTTTCCCATTTATGAAGAGGACTCTGAACTCCAGACACTGGAAGTGAGTGCAGGATAAGAGAGTCATGCCGTAGAATGGTCACAAAGGGACATCCACTCCCAGTTGGTCTTATTCTCCCAGATCATGTCTAGGAGCTAAGAAGAGACGAGGTATAAAAAATACAGGAAACATATTTAACACCATGCCTGGCACATAATAAATGACCAGGGAAGCTTAGCTGAGTTCAAAAACAGCCAGTTTCATTGCAGAGGCAAACACATATACCCACAATCTGCATGCCAGAAACTAATCAGAGCCTTACAGGTGGTGTTTTCTCAAGGCAGGGGCAGGATTGGCCTGGAGAGCCGCGCCTGCACCCCGATACCCTTCTCTATATCAAGGCCACCTATTCTTATTTCAAAAGTGGTGGAAATTGAGGCTCTGAAAGAGGAGTCACCTTGCCAAAGGCCACACAGTATGGTGGAGGGATGGTCAGGATTAAAACCCAGGTATCTTAGGTTCCCATTCAAATACTTTTCCACTGCGGGATTCTATTAAGTAACTATGGAATGATAGCCTATGTTTTAAAGGACAAAGAACAATTATATCCTCTCCAAGCTACAGGACTTGAGAAGGGATTGAAGGAGCCAAGGCTGAGGTGGGGAAAAAACAGAGAAAATACTCTGCCCCAGTAAAGAGAGCAATATAATTCCCAAGGTGTTAGGAAATTGGACTTGCTGTAGTTACAGGATCGGTACTGGTGTATAGAAAGGCTCGGGTGTTTAATTGAGATATTTGGACCTGATCCTAGAAGTCCAGGGTCACAAACAGACGAACCTGTTGGCAGGGGCATGTGTTGTATTTGACCTTCACAGGTCAAGGGTGGGGGAGAGATCATTTGTCAACGCTTGGAAAGGAAGAGATGTCATATAAAAATCTGGGTTTTCTTCTGGCTTTTCCTGAGAGGTCAGGTGACCTGGCAGCCTGGAGAAACCATTCCTACGTGGAAGCAGTCTGCTGTGCTGGACTGGGTCACGTGCCTACCATTCATCGTCATAATCCGACCGAAACTCTGTGCCTGGCTTCTTCATTCCCTCCGGCTCATGGCCTGGACCTTTGGGTTTCCTTCCCGGAAGAAGTGGTGATTCACACAGATGCGTCACAATTGACAAGGCGAAATCAATGTTAGAGGCTGTCCATTTGCTCATCAAACATTTATTGAGCATCTACTCCCTGCAAGGCTTTGGAAGGGAAGGAGTCAGTCAGGAGGCTGGTCCAGTGGTTGAGAGGAGAGCATGAAAATTTGCTTAGGAACAGAGCTGTTGTGATGGGAAAGAGGTCGGACCCTTCTCCCTCCGTCCGCACAGGTCCTCCTTTTTAAAGAAGAAGCTGCCGCATCCCATTGTCATAGAATCAGCCCCCTGTCCCTTTAGACCCTTTCCCCTGGTTCATTTTATTGTATTCATCTGAGATGAGGGATCCATCCCCTTCTATTCTCATATTCTTTCTTCCCTCCCTTTCTCTCTTCTCTCTCATCTTGTCAGGTGAACACATCCCATCTGGTCCCGATTCCCTGCAATGCACCCCCTGCATACAGAGTAGATGGTTCTGAACCTCTGAGGCTGGCCGAGAGGAGAGCAGACCAGGAAGAGCCAGGCTGGCAGCAGCAACCTCAGTGGGCTGCCTTTTCCAATCAATACCCCTGCTTTGTTTCCACCCCTGCGTTAGACTGCGGCATTCTTGCTCCCTCTGCTCCCCCGCACGCGTGAGCTCCCGCGCTAACGCCCACCCTCTCCGTCACCTCCAGTGTGTTCCCCAAAGGCCCAACTGTCTCTCCATCCCTCACGCACATGACAGTACGATTGCTCTCACAGTAATGAAGAGCTGAATTTGGGAACTGGCTGCACTGGGAATGGTCCTTATGCTAAAACGAAACAAAACAAAACCTTACCCCAAAAGTCAATGCTTCAAGGAACAGGAGAGGATGCTCCCGAGTTGTGAAAATAGGAGAGAGGAGGAGGCATGAGGGTGGGGTCTTTACTCTTGGTTTCTGCCATTAACTAGCTGTGGGACCTGGGGCAAGCCTTGGTTTCCTTTTTCATGAAAGGAAGCCCTGCATTTGATTCTCTTTAAGGCTTATTCCACCTGAAATGATTCAGAGTATTAGCAGGACATTTCCGATGGGTTTTCTTTTCAATTTATACAAGCTTCCTGATGCCAGTAAGATATATTGATATGTAAATCACAAGACTTTTACCTACGTGTTTCACCTTAATGAGAACTACCCCCCGGGAGGGCTGGCTTGGCTCAGGTGAGACCTGCAGAACTTCCTGACTGCCTGAAATCTTACGGTGCTTAAAGAAAGTCTTTCCCTTCCCCGTAGATCATCGAGCATAAGATGAACCTCACACCGTGCAAGCTTGAAGAGTCTGCACTTCTTGGAGATAGAAGGCTAGAGCGCATGGCACCGTTGGGTGGCTCCCCACATTAGGAGAGCGTCGATAGCCTCACACAAAGCAGGCTGCAGGTTTCTAGATGTCAGCTGCAGTACTAGGTGTCCCATAAGTACCTGTTGAATGAGCGAAAGTCACGGATATTTGATCACAGTATATCATAGAATGGTGAGTCAGAAGGGCCCAAGAGATCATTTATTTATTCATTTTAAAGATTTTATTTATTTATTTATTTATTTATTTATTTATTTATTTATTTGACAGAGAGAGGGAACACAAGCAGGGGGAGTGGGAGAGGAAGAAGCAGGCTTCCAGTGGAGCAGGGAGCCCGATGCGGGGCTCGATCGTAGGACTCTGGGATCACTCCCTGAGCTGAAGGCAGACGCCCAACGACTGAGCCACTCAGGCGCTCCCCTAGAGATCATTTCAACCCTCTAACTGTTTTCTACACGGACAGACAGAGGCCTATGGAGACGATGAGACTTGACCCAGATGACACAGTGAATGAAAGACTGAGCCGAGCCTGGAGCCTGGGTCTCCTGACTCCCAAACCACTGTTTTGTGTGCTGACCAACCCTCATCGCATTCAGCATTGTGACTTGGCTCCAACAGGCTTAGGGTAACCATTTCCAGTGGCCCTTCTGGGTTTGGTGTAAATTATCTGAGCCTTTGAAGGGAGGCCCAGCTGGGGCCTTCTCTTCTCCTCTTGGGCTGGCTCTTTCTGTTGGTCTCTGTCAGGAGAACATTATAATTTTCTCCCCTCTCTCCAGCAGTGCATGGCCACCTCATCACTCACTCTAACAGACCCTGCTGAGTACCCACAGTATATCTGGAAGCCATTTTCTGTTTGGAAGTCAGTGGCGGTCAGCCAACATTTCAGTAATATTTGCTTTCCTAAGGCTTAGACAAATCAAATCCATTCACTTTCCTTGACTCGATCCCTCTTGCCTGGCATAATTTCCCCTCATCTAAAGCAAGCCAAAATTGAGCTTGGTATATTTTCTTTCTCTCTCTCCTTCCATGTCACCCTCCCTCCCCGCCCCCAACCTGTCCTCACTTTTTCCCTCTTTGCCCCTCCTTCCTTCATTCTTAGTCTTCTGTTTGTGACTGCTGCTGCTGCTGCTTTTCCTCCTCCTCCTTCTTCTTCTCCTCCTCTTCCTCCTCCTTTCCCCCCGTTTGTTCTTTATTCAGCCAGTATAGAATCATAGCCCAAGACAATATTAAATTTGAAAGAAATCTAGGAAAACATGTCAGCCAAACTTCCTCATTCCATGAGTGCAGAGACCAAGTTCCAGAGGCCTGGGATATCAGTGACCTTGTCTTGCCTCTGCAGTCGTATCAGGAATGGCGTGAGAATTTAGGCATCCTGACTCAGCGTATTCCAGTGTCCATTAAGCCTCAGGGTATCCTCTGATTTATCCTACATATGATGTAGGAAATTGTTGGGGTTTGGAGCCGACAGCCAAGAAAGAATTCTTGAGACTTCTTTGGTGCAAAGAGGTGGTGTTATTAAAGCAAGGGGGCAGGACCCATGGGCAGAAGGAGCTGCACTGGGGTCATGAGGAGTGGCCCATTATATACTTTCAAGTTGGGAGGGGGTCAGGGATAGCCTAAGCCTCTAAGGAATTTTGGAAGCAAGGTTTTCAGGACCTTTGGGGGGCTAGCTATTGTTATGCAAAGGTCGTTTATTACTGTCTAATAAAACCTTGGTCCTGAGACCCTTCAGATGGACATCGGTGGGTCTATGCTTGGAGGATCATTGCTAACATGTACTTGGGGTAGGGGGTAGAGACAAAGGAAGTTTCCAAAGGAATTTTTATATGTTAAAGTAGATTCACAGGATCCTGGGGGGTTGGAATACTGTTAAGGGAAGATTGCCTTTTGCCCTTAGCAGGGTATTAACATCTAGGCAGCTGAGCTCCCAAAGGAAGGTCACTCTACCCTTTTCAAGGACTTGTCAATGGGCCATAAGCAGCAAGGAAATCTAAGGTTTTTCTCCTTTGCCTTTGTTTCCCACATCACAAAAATAAACCTGCTTCAGGCTTTATCTTTGCTGATTGCCGTGGGGCTGGGGTCAGATCTGGAAAGAGTGGGAGACCATGTTTGGATAATCTTAGGCTCACCACTTCAACCCTCTGGGAGTCCCATTTCCTTGCCTATGAAATGAGGACTCAGTTTCCCCATCCTGCAGATGACGCAGGGTTGTTGTGGGGTCAGATGAAGTCGTGTGGCCCCTCGGTTCTAGCGTGCTAGATAGATGCCCATTCCTGCCACTTGGAATTATTAGCCCTCTCCCTCAAACGGGGACTCTCACTATTTCAAGGTTGTGTCTATTCTATAGTGAATATTTGGGGCATCCTGGCTAGGAAGCAGGTATGATATTTTGGGGCAAAAGACCTCCTTTGGGAACTCTTCCATTCATCTATTGCCTCCCTTGAGCTGGGCCCCAGTCCCAGCAGGGAAGTGGCCCCCTTCTCTGTCTGCCTTTAAAGCGGCCTCAGTTCAGGAGTGCAGCCGCTAGAAATAGACCAGGCACGTCCTTTAGAGTTTCACAAAAATGGATCCTTTGGGTCAAAGGCTCCTTAATCTGCAAAACACAAGCTGTTTGCCTGACTTGAGGCCTCAGCCGACTTCCTAGGTTTGAAGGAGATTTCCTATGGAAAAATGGTTTGTGTTTTGAAGATTAAGGGTCCTTTCATTCAAAAGATGCAATTTTTTTTCTTCTTTCCTCAAGCTCCCCATGAAACACCTTATTCCTTTCTGGCTTAAAACTGGCCAGCCTCCTTTCTTATGCATAGTTGAATTAGGGTACAGGCACACCCCCAGCCAATGAGAAGGAGAGAAGCCCAGCCAGTATTTCCTGCCCCCTCTTTCAGGACTAGCTCCTCTCCACCTGGGCGGATCTTCCGTATAAATGCAGTAAAGTCATCTAGGAGTCTTTTTAAGACCACAGATTCTGGGATTTCGCTTTCAGAATTTCTGATGAAGTCTGGAGGGGAAGATGCATTTTATTTATTTTTTCCTTTTATTTTTTTTCAAAGATTTTATTTATTTGACAGAGAGAGACAGGGAGAGAGGGAACACAAGCAGGGGGAGTGAGAGAGGGAGAAACAGGCTTCCCACTGAGCAGGGAGCTTGATGCTGGGCTCAATGGATCCCAGGGTCCTGGGATCCTGACCTGAGTAGAAGGCAGATGCTTAACCAACTGAGCCACCAAGGAGCCCCAGAAGGTGCATTTTAAAAGCAGAGAAGGCTCAGGACTCAAAAGTCCCCCCACTATCTTCAAAGCACCTGGCATGGGGCCTTGGGGACCAAGTCCCCAGCCCAGTGGCTGACAGTGCAGTGTGGCCCGTGAAGAGCCTAGACATGCCCAGAATCAAATATCGAGTGTGGCTCTTACTATCCACGATGTGACTTTGGACAAGTGACTCATCTTCCCTGACCCTTATCTACGAAAGGGGCATGGTACTATTACCTAGTGTGTCTGTTAGCTTAAGCCGCCCCACACACAGCCTGCCAATCCCGTGGCTTTCAGGAACTGGTCCTTACTATTAGAGCGCCTTCCTCTGCGGACCTGTGGATGTAAGCCCCTCTCACTCACCTCCACTGGGCTGCCTTGCTCCTGCAGTTCGCCTGGGGCTCCACCCTCAGCTCCCCATGGCTGAGGCACACTAGCTGGCCTGTCTGGGGGTGTGCCTGTACCCTAATTCAACTATGCATAAGAAAGGAGGCTGGCCAGTGTTAGGCCAGAAAGGAACAAGGTGTTTCATGGGGAGCTTGAGGAAAGAAGAAAAAAAATTGCATCTTTTGGACGAAAGGACCCTTAATCTTCACCATTTCACCCTTCACCCTTCACCATTTTTCTGAAACACAGTCACATCATTCTTGTGATGATAGCAGAAGCACGGGAGGTGAAATGGAAATCCATATGGTCTCTGGAGGTGCAGAACTGGTGCACCGTCACTTCCGTCTCATGCTAGTGACCGAAGGGAGTTCTGAGGAGGAGCCCAAATGCAAGGAATGGGGACCAGACTCCACCTCTTTGGTAGGACAGCTGGAAAACCACCTGAGAAAGTGCCTGGTTCTAGAAAGGGGCGATGATTTGGGGCCAGCCATCCACTGAAATAATGTTTGTAAAGTTCTTGACACGGTTCCTCTCATCCACTAAATGTTCATGAATTATTTTCGCCACCATCATGAGTAGAGTCGGGACTCAAACATGGTGGCGAGAATGATTAAATCTAGAGTTCCCAAATCTAGCAACGTAGGTAGGAAACGGGCTCAGAGAGGTGGGGAAACTTTCTTGAAACCACAGAGATGGGGCTTGATGAGCCCTTCAGAATCAGACCGGAGATGATTTTTGTTGGAGATCTGAAGGACAGCGGGAAGAACCCTGGTTATGGCTCATGGTGCTACTTGACTTTTCCACAACAGTGAGGCATTTCCTGGAATTAAGCAATGGCCTTAAACGACCCTGCCCGTATGCCTCTTCTGCCAGCACAGTGGATCTTACACTTCAGTGTACGTGGTATTGACCTGGGACATTTATTAAAAACTCACGTTGTGTTGAGAAATGGCTGTTCTCCGGTAGGACCTTGTGTGTGGCCAGCAACAGGAAACCAAACGTACACTGGATTAAGGTTAAAAACAAAAACAAAATAACCCACTGGCTGTGAGACCACGGGGAAATTGCTGAACTTTTCTGGTCTCTGTTTTCTCTCCTGTTACATAGGAAAAATAATCATACCTTCTTCAGAGACATGTTTTAAGGACTAAGTGAATCATGTGCCTTGTTACACGGAGTGACTGGTGTTACCTTGCTGAACGTTAATTCTCTCACCTCTGGAAAGGAGAGGTGTAAATCTCTGCTCTTTATATGTTAAAGTAGCTCTGAGATCAAGGGAGAGCCCAACCCCTTTTCACCCCGAATCACTGGCGTGCAGGGATGGAATGAGAAGGGCCTTCAGAGAGAGGAGCGTGAGAGAGGATGCATATAGTCTCCAAACTGACCACATTTTAAAATCTCTGACTGCCCACCCGGCACCTACTCAAACACTCAGATGTGTGTCCCCTGACTTCGTCCTTGGCTTCCATGACCGTCGTGGACAAGCAGCAGTTGCAACTGTAACAGTTCTTTGGGTTCATCGTTTACAAAGCCCTGGGGGAAGGAATGAAGCTATTGCACGAGAACGAGCAGAGCCCAAGGAGCTTCTGTCCAAATGGATCAGCTGTTTTCATTAGTGACCTGATGGACACATCAAGCCAAGGGTCAGAACTTCTGATGAGTAAATGTTGAAATTTGGATTCAGATGGAAACTTAAGTGTTTTATTTATTTGCTCCACTGAATATTAAGAATAGATGAGCCACAGGGAAGAATTCAGAGCCATTAACTCAGCAGAACACTGTTTATTTATTGAACAATTATATTTTGAGCATCTGCGTAGTGCCAGCCTCCATCTTTGGCATTCCTTCCTAACCCCAGAATCTTCCATAGGCCTCTGTAGGGCCAGCAACCTTTCCTCACTCATCTCTGCTTCCCAGGCAACATCTGCTTTAGTGATTAGCACACAGTAGGTGGGTTTGCATGATTCCCTGCCTTTTGCTCACCTTGGTCCTCCGATCGATCTGGAATGCCTTCTCTTCTGTCCCTTTTCCCTCCTCCCGCTAACAATCACTACTTGAATCATTAGAGCCTTAGTAAAATCTCAGAGCCCCTGAGAAGTCTTCTTGAACAGGCCCCGTTTGAGTTACTTTTTATTTGTTCCAACAACACTTTCTTCAGATAAAACTCCATCCATTGTTTTGCAATTTGGAGCGTACAGATTGATCTCCCTTACCAGCTGTATGGCTCCCTAAAGCCGCGGACACTCTTATTTTTCTTTGATTCCCCAGTGGCTGGTACAGAGACTGGCTTTCTATCCCAATGCCAGAACCCCATGCTGTTCTTTCAATCAGTACTAATTTCTTTTCTCTCTCTCCTATTTTTCTTTTTTCTTTAATTCTCTATCTGTCCTCATCCTATGAAGAAAAAACAAAATTCTCCAATGACTGTCACTTCCCTCTCTGGTGGAGAGAAAAGGAGCCTTGGCTAATGATTTTTTGATCTTCCTTTCTTTGCAAAGTGCTCTACACTCCCTGCCTCTGTGTATTCATGTCCCATTCACACCTTAATCTCTTTCAGTGATTACTCAGTTCCCACCAAAGCATTGGAAACTGTCACCACCTCTGTATTCTTAATTCCGGTAGGCATTTTGAGTCCTTATCTTGTTGGACCCTTCTCTTAAACTTTTCTGCTCCTTTGGCTTTGTTGACTATATTCTTTCCTGATTCTTGTTCTCCTCCTCCTTTATAGCCCCTTCTTACTCTACTTCATGGGGTTCTTCTCTTCCTCATCCTGCCTAAAAATGAGCATTGTTCTGTGCATGTTTCCCACCACTCTTGTCTCCCACAAGAATTCTCCTCCATTTCCAGAGCTCTAACCACCACTAGTTCTTACTGACTTACAGATTTCTACTCCTAGCCCGGGCCTCTCTGTTGATTTGGACTCGACGACTCTAGAGTCCAATTCTGACTTGAATGTTCAACAGACTCCTCAAACTCATCTGGTTCAAGAGGGAACTTGTCCCATGAATGGCCATTCCTTTTTCATTGTTGTCTACTATCACGCATGACATCGTCATCAGTCTGATCATCAGAGCGGATTTACAAGTCACCACAGACATCTTTCTTTCCGCACCCCACCCAGCCACACAGTTGTTAAATCTTGCTAATTTTGTCCCTCAATTCTTTTAAACTTCCTGTCTGTCAAATATGAAACATCTTTTTCAGACCATCTCTAGCCTACACTACTCTGATGGCCTCCTCAATTTTATTCATGTCCCTTCTTAATCCATTCGCTGCCCCTACATTTGGAGAAATCCACCTAAAATGAAACTCTAACATGCATCCCCTCTGTTTAAAAGCCTTCAGTGGTTCCCTGTGGTCCCAGAGGTCTAATCCCATATCTTGATTGGTTGAGTTCATTCATTGAATAAATGCTGATTTAGTGCCTAGCCTATGATTGGATTCAGATCCTGGGTATACACTGGGGAGAGGGGGAAGAATCTATGTCTTTAAGAAACTACCAGTCATGTGTAAAGCTATGATTATAAAGCGGGTGACCCCATTTAGCTCCCTTGCTTCGTTTCCTGCCACTCCCTGTTTCAAAATCCCTACTGCGGTAGCTTTGAAATGTTTTAGGTCTTATATTCACACCACACTCCTTCATTCCTTTCGCATGTTTCTCTCTTAGCCTGAAATATCGAGCCCACATTTGTCACCAAACAAACACCTCTTTATCTCCTAAGGCCTCGCTTGGATGTCATCTCTAGGAAGCATTTCTTGGACACCCTCACTGGGGGCTCCGTGCTCCACAGAACACTGGGTATACCTGTCTTTGCCCTGTTGCATTATACACAATACCTGTTTCTTTGTCCATCTCCTACTCTGGACTATGAGAGCTAATTAAAATAGTAGGGATACCCAACAAATGCTTATTGAATTTTACCAAACTGGCCCAAAAAAAGACATTCCAAAAATGTTCATTTCACTTTCCTTTTTGAAAGCTCTCCTGTAGAAACTGCTGATAATTTTGAGGGACCGTTTAAAAGGCAGTTTCCCTGAATTTAGATCTTCATATTCCTAAATGTGGCTCCAAATGAAATATTTATGAAGGAAGGATACTATACAGACTTACATTGTTAATTACAAACAAAAAAGAGTCTTCTGGATCCTTTCAAAAAATCACATAAATAATTAGTCCACATATTTCAGTTTTCTTTCCGATTACCATGGCCTTCCCTAGGTTCACCATTTCTAGAAGTTTCACACCTCAATTTAACTTATCAGCCATTCTCTTCATTAACATCTTCACAGTTAATTTGTGGTCGTTCATGATTGTCAAAACAAGGAAACCACAACTTGAGGGTGATGTAGTTTCTTACTTTGGTGTTTTCAAGCACTGAGTCATAGAACTTGGAACTGGCTTGGGTTGAAGTATAATTCTGTCACTTTAAAATGATGTGACATTTGAAAAATAACCAGTTTTTTAAAAAGAGTCTCAGTTTTATCATCTACATTATAGATGATCTACTAATGTTATCTATATCGTAGGATCGTTCCACGGGTGCAATGTCATGGGGGCATGAGAAAGAGTCCGGCATAGTATCTAGCATAGCGTAAGTGCACAGTGGTCTTTCCCCCACCTTACTGATTCGCTTAAAATACGATGTGAAGCATGAAGAGCCTATTGCAAAATTGGGAGATGGGGCTGGACAGCACAAGAAGAGGGAAGAGCACGAGCAGCGTGAGGCATCAAAGTTTATAGTGTGTTTGATCAATGCGGTTGGGGAGAGAATCTAGAGAACTGGATACATTGAGGGTGGGATGTGGAAAAGGAGAAGCAGGAAGTGGCGAGAGTATACAAGATCCAGCTCGGAAACATTGCTAAATGCAAGACTAAGGGGTAAGGCGATCCACAGGGAACTACTGAGTTGTTTAATGAGGGGAGGAGTGTCGTGGTCATGTCTGTATTTGGAAAAATCCTTCCAGCAACCACAGTGGTGCTTAGGTTGGAGGTGGCAGAGAGATGTGAGGCAGGAAGACCAGTGGGAAGATGATTGTCATGGTTATGGTGAGAGAGAGCCATGTTTTGAATGATAGATGCAAGAGGAAATGGGCTTCAGAAAGAGATATTTCTAAGGTCAAGTGTGCAAGGGAGAGAAAGAGGGAAGAGGAAGATGTGAAGGATCATACTCAGGTTCACAGAGAAGACCAGAGAAGGACAGAGATGTCCAAAAAAAAAAAAAAAAAAAAAATGGCTGGAGATGAAAACAAAGAAGCAGGCTGTGGAGATGGGGGTGCTGGTGGTGGACGTGGTTGAATGGAGTGGAAGCGGACTTCCGGAACAGTTTCAGGCCTCTCACAGGAATGATGTGGGAGATTGTGTCGTTTACCCAAATGGGGAATACCAGGAGAAGGGGAAGTTTGAGAGAGCGATGATGGCTTTCGTCTGGGATACTTTGAGTTTGAGAAGCCTACAGGAGTTCCTAGAGATGTTGATTATGTAGTTGAAAATAATAATGTAAAATACATAAATTATAATGAACACTTATTCCAGTGGTTTCTAGATTTTTTTTTATAATCACACACCTACCAGTTAAAATTGTTGACTAAACGCTTCCCTATGAATGTATGTATATAATTACTTACGCATGTTATCTTCATTAGTTAATATCACACTTCTCTGCTGCGTGATGTCCACTTAGAGCAGGGGTCAGCATTAATAATAGTAAATATAAATCCATAGTGTACTAGTCCTTTTGATCATCTTGAATTATTTTGGCCAATTCCAGACAAATCTGATTAGATCCTCAGTGTTTTGCTTTGGCAATGTAATGTGGCTGGTCTTCCACCATTTTCTTGTTCCCATTGGCTTCAATTATGATTACAGTAAATCCATCATTTCCTTTTAAGCTACGTGACCATTTTGTGAGAGCTGGTTTAGTTAAATCTGATCGTGTAATTTTAGACTCCCTATCACTAGGCACAGATAAACACCAAGGCATCACGATGCACTGAAAGTGAAGGAAAGATGACACCCAGCTTCTCCATGCTGTCAGGCTCCTGCTCTTCACTCCAGTACCATTGGTGACTTGTGACTGTTTCATATTTGGTCTGAGTATTGAAAATAGGTAATAATCATGTACACTAGAAGTTCTAGGATTCTTTCTAGCTTGGTGTGCCCTGCTTGGTAAATTCTAGTTGGACTTCACTGGACTTTTACATGGAGCTGGGCACTGAGTTAAGTGTTTTAATGCGTGAAATCTTTACTTTGATCAAACAGGATTCATAGAGTAGAATCGGAAAAAAGAGTAGACAAACAAAATTGGATTCTTGTCTTTTGCTGTTTAAACTTACTCTCACGGGGCACCTGGGTGGCTCAATCGTTAAGAGTCTGCCTTCAGCTCAGGTCATGATACCAGTGTTCTGGGATCGAGCCCCGCATCAGGCTCCCTGCTCAGCAGTAAGACTGCTCCTCCCTCTCCCACTCTCCCTGCCTGTGTTCCCTCTCTCGCTGCCTCTCTCTCTGTCAAATAAATAAATAAAAATCTTTAAAAAATTAAAAAAAAAAAAAACTTACTCTCGAGTCAGGTCTTCCCTGACATTTGGATGAAAGTCAAGGCAAGTCCATGATTTTTTCAAGTTATGTTCATCTCTTTCCCTCATATACAGTTTTGGTTCAGTTTTTGACGTGTCCAGGTCAGCAACAAATAAATTAAATTTTATTTAATGAGGAGACATCACTCTTCCCCGAGGCTCTCCTGTCTTTCCATGGCTTAGGATTTTGCTCTATCTCCTCCGTCTTGCTAACCTTGCGCATGACTTCCTCACGATGCTGGGTTTGGTCAAGAATGGACAGATAAAGAGAGAGCACATCTTCCTTGACTAGTACTTTTTGGAAGACTTCTCATCAGTGCTCCGGGGGCATGGCAGGTTTAGTGCTAATGTTTTTCACTGTAGCATTTTGGGGACTATCTGGAGTCTCCCTTCTTCACTGGGATCCCTAACTTGTGATTCCTTTGATGAAGGAAAATCTCTTTTCAACTGCTTATGGACTAGTAGGGACCCTTGGTAAATGGCAGTGCGATTCTAGTTTCCTTTTGCTGGACCCCCTTTCCCTCCAGGTGGGATCCAGGGCAACCTCTCCTGGCTTTCTTTCTTTTTTTTTTTTTAAAGATTTTATTTATTTATTTGACAGAGAGACAGCCAGCGAGAGAGGGAACACAAGCAGGGGGAGTGGGAGAGGAAGAAGCAGGCTCCCAGTGGAGCAGGGAGCCCGATATGGGGCTCGATCCCAGAATGCCGGGATCAAGCCCTGAGCCGAAGGTGACGCTTAATGATTGCACCACCCAGGCGCCCCTCTCCTGGCTTTCTTTTGCATGCAGCTCACCTTGGATCCATGGGGAACACATTCCTTTTGTGAGTGAGCTAAGGGGTCCCTTCTCAAATTGCAGCCTCTGCTCTGTCACCAGGTTTCAGCCTATCCCTCTTTAGGTTTCCCTCTTTAGAATTCTTGTTTCAGATTTCTCCAGTGTGAGTCAGACACCGATCAGCCATATCACCCTCCAAAGCTCCTGGAACATTGACTGTGTTTTTTGAGTGATCTTGTTGAAGCCTGAGGTGCAGGGCTAACCCCCTGACCCTCCCCCTGTTTGGGGGTGGGTGGGAGCATTCACAGCACTTAGCCACTTCTCACTCAGCCTCTGCTCCTGATCCCAGCATCCAGCTCTCTATGCCATCATGTGGGTTAAGAATCTCAAAAGGTGTTTTGGCTACTTTTTAAAAATTCCCGTAGAGTGGGCATATACCTCTTTCTAGAATGTGGCATCTCTTAATTTGGGTTTTGGCTGATCAAAATAGTTGCATTTAAAATCCCATTTAGGAGGGGTGCTTGGGTGGCTCAGTCTTTAAAGCATCTGCCTTCAGCTCAGGGTGTGATCCCGGAGTCCTGGGATCGAGCCCCACATCAAGCTCCTCCACTGGGAGCCTGCTTCTTCCTCTCCCACTCCCACTGCTTGTGTTCCCTCTCTCGCTGGCTGTCTCTCTGTCAAGTAAATAAATAAAATCTTTAAAAAATAAAAAAATAAAATAAAAAATAAAATCCCATTTGGGGGCGCCTGGGTGGCTCAGTCAGTTAAGTATCTGCCTTTGGCTCAGGTCATGATCCTGGGTGCTGGGATCCGGTCCTGCATTGGGCTCCTTGCTCAGCAGGGAGCCTGCTTCTCCCTCTGCGTGTTCTATCTGCTCTGCCTGCCGCTCCCCCTGCTTGGGCTCTCTCTCTCTGCAAATAAAGAAAGTCTTTAAAAATAAAATAAAATAAGATAAAATCCCATTTAGGGCGCCTGGGTGGCTCAGTTGGTTAAGAGTCCTGGGATTGAACCCCATGCCAGTCCCCTGCTCATTGGGGAGTCTGCTTCTCCTCTTGTTCTGTCTCTCCCCAGGCTTATACTCTCTCTCTATTGCTCACTCTCTCTCAAGTAAACAAATAAAATCTTTAAAAAATAAAAATAAAACCCCATTTAATCCTTATCTGATCCCTAAGAGATACTGACCCTCCTGATGTGGTCCACGTTTTAAAGATGGGGAAACCGAGGCACAGGGAGGGTGGGTAATTGTGTGTTCATGGTCACCCGGCTTTGTAGATGGCTATTTGGTGAGAAGTGTATTCCAGAGATCCAGGTGTAGAAGTTAAAGCCTGGATGAAGTTATCAGGTTGCCCCAAGCTCGGGAGGCAGGCATGTGGGTGACCTCAGATCAGGCTATCAGCCTCAGGGTCCCCAAAGATGGGGGATTGAGGGCGTGCTTCCTTCCACCCTCTGGCCCAGAATGTGGGTAATGGCCCAGCAATCCAAGCAGAGGTCTCCAGGGGAAGAGCTTAGTGACCTTGCTGCTGGAAGACCCTTCTCTGTCTCTTTGTCTTGCATGTACTCCTCAGACGTAAATAATTTACAATGGCAACGGTTAGAGAGTGTGCTCTGTGTGGGATGAACCCGATTCCCTTAATAACACTGCAGGCTTATATATAGCACGGCTCAGCCAAGGGCCCACGTGCTCTCCAGGCCACAGCCCCCATCAGCAACTCCCTGTCCACCAGGGCACCTAGCAGCAGCAGGCCTGTGACTCACTCAAGGTCCCAGGAGGTCAAGGACAGCGCTTGGAATAGAACCCGCCTCTCTTTCACAGGCTCTCAACCCCAGTGGCAGGAAGTTCCCTTTATGAATATTGGAAAAACAGCAGTCCTTGATGCATGGTGGTAGACGTCCGGGGCTGTCTCTAGCTTAGAGGACTGGGAGCTGTGGCCCTTGAGCGTGGGAGTTTTCATTTATAATGTATTTACTGTCTATTTGTTTATTGATTTTGGCAGAGGGGGCAAGTGCAAAGTGGCTGAACCAAACAGTTGTAGGGGAGAGTGAATTGGATTCTCCCAGTGTTGATAAAAATGTGGGGACTGATGAGTGACCTTCCCGGGCGGTGTCATAGAGCAGAAAAGTCTCATTCTAGCTCCACACTGTCCAATAAAAGGACAACACCGTCCATGTGCGTAACTTTTAGTGTGGGGTCGCCTGGGTGGCTCAGTGGGTTAAGGTCTGCCTTCAGCTCAGGTCATGATCCCAGGATCCTGGCGTCAAGGACCACATCGGGCTCCCTGCTCAGCGAGGGGCCTGTTTCTACTTCTCCCTCTGCCACTCCCTCTTCCTGTGCTGTCCCGCGCACTCTCTGTCAAATAAATAAATAAAATCTTTAAAAAAAATAAAGTTTTAGTGACCACATTCAATCAATTAAAAAGAAACAGGTGACAGAAATTTTAATAATACATCTTATTTAACCTATTACAGCCAAAATAGTAATATTTCAACATGTAACTGATATAAATATCTGTGAGCTATTTTACATTTTTTTATTCCTACTGAGTCTCGAAATCCAGTGAGTGTGTATTGTATACTTACTGCACATTCAATGTGGACTCGCGGTCTGGATTGCCAACGCGTCAGAGCCACACGTGGTCAGTGGTTCCCTACCGGGACGGCGTGGCCTCCAGTTCTAGCTCGGCCATTTGCCAGCTTTGGGTGTGGAGCCCCTGACCTACCTTTTCCAAACCTCACGTTCCCCTCCCCCTGTATGTCAGGTGGGGACCGTCACTCGTGACCGTGTCCCCGCGAGGGCTCTGTGGTTCCCAGCACAGAGCCGGTGCCCAGGGACTGACTCACCACCAGAAATGCAGGAGCCCCCACTACAGCATGGCCTCCGACCACATCCAGGTGTAAACCGGTGCCGACCCTCCCTCGTTCCCTTCCTTCCAGGGACGTTCCCTTCGCCCTGAGGCCGCTGCACCGCTCCTTCTTTCCTTCAGGTCTCTGCTCCAGAACCACTGGACCGGAGGAGATTCTCCTGAACACCACGTGTGTAAGGCAACGGCCGCGCTCCCAATCCCGGCTCTCTGCCTTGATTTTCTTGAAAGTCCTCCTCACCATCATAGATACGGGTACTGCTTGTTGGCTCACTTGTCCCCAACCCAATGGAAAGCGAGTTCCGTGCGGGCCCCAGCTGCTCTGTTCATGATTTGATTTCCAGCTAAGTACGTTAATGGAGGAATGAATTTACTGAGCATCCACAGTTCTTTGCCCTTAGTGTATAACACGAAGCCGAAAGACACAGCTCTTCTTGACACGGATGGCGGGGTGGGGGGAGAGAGAGACATACAGAGACAGAGAGAAAGAGAGAGAGAAACCCTCATGGGCTTTATTCTCACGAAAGCCCTGCCGCCCTGTGTGCTTCCATGGGCACCACCCCTCACCCTGCCCTCTCCCACCTCCAAGACTTTCGGATGCTACCTGCTCTGCTAGAATTTCCTTTTGCCCTTCTCTGCTTCGTAGGGACCTGCTCGAGTACCAGCTCTTCTGCAGGGTCCGCCTAGGTCTCTTTGTCAGAAACAAAACCTGTGGGCTCTGTTCCTCCACTGGACGTTTTTCTTTTGTTGTTGTCGTTTTCACGACAGCATGTTTTATATTAGAATTCCTCTTGCATGGGTGAGACCCTCCCCCCATAGGTTGATGCTCTGAGGGGCAGGACCTAATTGCAGCGGGGGTGGGGTGAGGCTGGGGGATGTAGTGGAAACTATACAGGCTTTATAAAAGGATAGACATGGGTCAGAATCTCGAATCTAGCACTCAGGAGTTGTGAGCTTAGGAAAGTCACTCAGTGTCTCCAAGCCACAAAGTGCTCATCTCTTAAATGGGTAACTGTCCGTACTTCGTGAAGAAACCATTATTAACATCTGGTCTGTACTGGCTGCTTTGGCTACTACCAAGAGAACAGATTATTTTAGACCCAAGGACACAGTCGATGCTCAATAAATATCAGCCATGGGTCCCTTCTATCATCCTGGGTCTCCGGTACAGTCTGTGCTATTATGGGCCTGCTCGCAGAATGGGAGTTCCGGTGTCTTCATGATACGACATTTGGGTAACATGCATACCAGTCCTTGTTCTTGCTCAGCAGAATAGCCATGTTTGTTAAAATGCACCTTTAGAAATTTTCATTTTCATTTTCATTTTTAGTTTTAGTTTCATTCTAGTTCTGTGCATTATCATCATTTTCTAAATCCACAGAGAAGAGCTCAGGCTTCTTCCACGAAGCACTCATCCCCGCTTGCTGGAATGTAGATTGTCTCACAAGCCCCAGCGACAGAGAAGGCTCAGACACAGCCACGTGTACCAGCTGCCCTGCGGAGACAGAATGACAGCCAGGAGCTGGAAGACGGGCGCCTGGCCCAATCATGATTTTGAGAAAAGAGTTGGGTTGGCCAGGGTTTAACTTTTGCACGATTGACACTTGGATCCAGTGTCCTTTGTGGTGGGGCTGTCCTGGGCCTTACAGGGTGTTTAGTGGTATCCCTGAGCGCTGCCCACTAGAAGCCAGCAGCGCCCCCTCCAGCGTGACACTCAAAGATGTCCCTTGGAGGGGGAGCAACGTGGCTGCCACTTGGGACACAGTGGATTAGATGGTTCAAATGTTGGCTAATTCTAGGACTATGGGCTGAGAGCTCACCCTCTTACACACACACACACACACACACATGCACACACGCGCGTGCACGGGTCTCTGTTCCCTGGATAGGATCATTCCCATTTGAAAGCTGCAGTCCTCGGCATCCTGTTTGCTCACAAAGGGCCTCCCAGCCAAGCACTCTCTCATGTGCTCCCGGCCCGCACCCACTTAGCGCCGAAGCCTGGAGAAGGCTGAATGGGTGGCACGCGGTGATGTCAGTGTGCTGTAGTCTCCCCACCAGGATCTCTGCACAATCCCCTCCAGCCCCTGCTGGCCGCTCAGGTGGGCACCACAGACAGTGTCCGCAGCTCTAGCTGCTGCAGCCCTGCGCTCTGCATGGACAGCTTTGTTTCAGGCTCTGAACACAGCCTCAGGCCACAGCTCCTGCCGGCCCGCTCCTCTGCTCACGTGCTTCTGTCCTTTGCCCCTGGCAGCTGGGGCTTGCCGTGCCAAGCGGGCTTCTGCGGCTCCTCATGGTAAAATGGTGCGATCGGGCAACAGACGGAAATAGCCCGTTGGGTAGGAAATTCACCTCTCTGTCTTTTCAGTTTTTTCTCTTTCTTAGCTTTGCTTTCTTCCCATTTTCAGCTGGGAGAGTAGACAGCCAAGGTATCCCATATCTTCATGTTTCTACGTGGTTTTACTCTTGACAAAATGTGTCCTCACCGTTTTTACATGGTAGACCAAAAACTCTGAGATCTGGAGAGAGGACGTGATTGTCGGGCGTCACACAGCTATAGCCATGTGTAGAGACCATCTTTCAAAGGTTCTTGCCGGTTAAAGCCAAAGAGGAAAGCAGACCCAGAAACAAGTACAAGAAAAGATACTAAGGACTAACATACAGTTACACAGAGTGAGCAACCAGAGCTGTGAGAAAGCAACGACAACACTTCTTTTTAAAAGCTTTTATTTATTTATTTGAGAGAGAGAGAGCGGAGGGGTAGGGATGCAGGGAGGAGGGCAGACAGAGAGGGAGAAGCAGGCTCCCCACTGAGCAGGGAGCCCAATGTAGGGCTCGAACCCAGGACTTTGAGATCATGACCTGAGCCCAAGGCAGATGCTTAACCAGTTGAGCCACCCAGGTGCCCCCAACTAACACTTTTTGAGAGAAGTAGATGCAGGAAATGACTTTTGAGGGCCCGAGCTCAGCTGGGTACTGAAAAATCAATAGGACTTGGTCTGGGCCGTGGAGACTGTACACAGAGACGCTCCCAGCAGGGACTAAGTGGACAGGATCAGTGTCAGCATTTATCATTGTCATTAGCCTCATCATCATGGAGGCCATTTATTGAGCACTTAATAAATGGCAAGCACTGGGTGGGACATTTCACAAAAATTATGTCAGTGCATTCTCACTCGAGATGCTACTGCTCACCGCATCTTATGGACGGGGGAAGGGGACACAGGAACGGTCAGTGACTTGCCTGAAATGATAACTGTTTATAACTGATGGAACCTGGATTCAGAGCTGCCTTTCAATGTTGAGGAACATAAGCTCTTCTAGAATAAGCGGGGTGGGGGGCATAAGCTAAGCAATGCACTAAGCTAATAAGTAGAAAATAAGGAGAGACTACAAACTTGTAAGTGTCCAAAGGCTAAGCATGTCCCATGGTCTCTCTTCTCTCCTCCCCAAAGAGCCTCTGCCCCAGCTCTCCCTTAGTGGTAAATATTTCTCCAACATGGCACCAGGGTTCTATGCTACCAACCCCGCACAAAAGAAGAGGGGGGCAAGACCCCACCTGATCCCTTGGCCTTTAGTTTCCCCCCTGAACACCAGGGAACCTTGAGGCTCCGAATCCTCAACAGTGAATTCTCTGTTCTCGGGTGCTCCTGTCTCCACGTCCCTTCCCGGTCATGTGGGACTCTGGTTCTGCCTCCATTCATTTCATTCATTCTTCAAACACGTTTGCCCGGAACAGCTATGATGTGACAAGTGCCAAGGCAGACGCATCGAAGCCCGTCCTCTGTTCTGCCCGTGAAGAGGCTGCATCTTTACGAGGCTAAGCCTTGGTCCATGCTCACACGATGCGAGATTGGCAAAGCAGGACTGTGAGCCCAGATCTCCAGAGATCCCATGCTCTTCACCAGAAATGATCCTGGTTTTTGTAAATCTTACCACACTCAACTGAGTGTTAATGGCATTTTTTTTCTGTGTCTTTCTCTTCCTTTTATTTTGTTTATTTTTTTTTCTCGCTCTCTTTCCTGTCTCCTTTTCTTTATTATTCTTTCTTTCTTCCTTTTTCTTTCTTTCTGTCTCTCTCTCTCTCTTTTTTTTTTATTCTTTCTCCTCAGGACTCCACAGAATGGAGCAAGAATGAGAGGAAAAAGGCCGGCAGAAAAGCATGAACTGGAGGTTTGTTGAGCTCCTCTACTTCCTGTTTGTATGGGGCCGTATCTCAGTGCAGCCCTCCCACCAGGAACCAGCTGGGACAGACCAACATGTCTCCAAGGAATTTGATTGGCTTATTTCAGACAGGGGGCCTTTCCACCACTCCAGGAGCTACCTATCCTTTGTGGAAAGACACCGTCAAGGATTTACAACCAGATATAAAATATACAGGTAAGACCTGGGTTAAGCTTGTCCTCGCCTTCTGTGCCTTTCATTCATAGAGTGCTCTTGGGGGTCAGGCGTGGGTATGGGTCTCGCTGTATGGAGGAACACCGGAGCCGAGGGATCATAAGCCTTCAGGAGGCTGTTATTCGTTGTTTCACCTTGTTTTTGTACTTTGCACAAGAGATGAACGATGACAGATACAAGAGCAGAGAGCTGACGCTTACTGAGCACTGACTGTGAACCAGGCATGGATGGTGCTTACTACTTGGCCTACACTTTCTCATTTAAGCCTTTGTCATAATCATCGGAGGTAGATTCTAATTGTTCTCTCCGTTTTACGCACGAAGTCACTGACCCTCAGCAAGGTGCAATGATTGGCCCGAAGTCCAACAGACAGTACGCAGCCGGCCTGGGGTTCAGACCCCGTTTTATCTGCATCCACAGTCACAGAATGTTTAATCAGCCACATCAGATATAGGTAGTGTTGTTGACAAATGCTTCCTATCCAAACATGTGCACACATCTGGAACCAGGTAGGGACACTCAATGAACAAGCTTTTCTCGAGCAGGTTCTTGGCCTGTTGGAATGCCAGTCACCCAAAAAGGACTTAGCCCAAGTTTTTTCCTCTTTGAAACCATCTTAGATTCTCCCCATTCTACTCTTTCACTCTCTCCTTGATAATCTCCCAGCTCTCTACACTTTTATCTCTTTTGTTTTAAACCATCTGAAGTTAGAGTGCATCTTTGTGTTTCTTTCTCATGGAATTAGAAACCCATTGAGGGCAGGACTTATATGCAATTCATTTCTGGATCCCTTGAGTGATTTTTATTCTATCGTGTACCAGAAGCACACAATTAATGTTGGGGACTTAAATGAGTTGAGGAATGCAAGAAACTCTCTAGAGGTGTAGTCTTGGTTTTAAGGTCAAGGGTATGCCCTTAACCTTCTGGGCCCGTTAGAATGGGAGAACCAGGAAGCATGGTGGAGGAAAGGACCCTGACCTGCATCTGGGAAGGCACGCATTTAGGTCGTAAGTCTTCTATGTATTCGTTATCGTGACGGGCATGTCTCCCTTGCACGTTTTGTGGCAGTGTAGACTGGGGATGTGACTTAATGCTGAGTATTCAAATCCTACTTTGAATAGTGGCTGAAGTTTTGCAAGTTTCCTTCTATGAAAGAGTTCACAGATGAGCCTTGAAGGGTGCTGAGTGATCAGAGAGTTACTGGGGGAAGGTCCTCTGGGCATGATGGAAAGCAGGAATACAAGGGAGCATGGATATGGGGTGTGCAGGAAAGGGGGAAGGAGAGCAAGGGTGAAAAATAAGCAGTGTTTCTTTCAAAAGAAAATGTCACAATTTTAAAATGTATTTATTGATTCAGAAGACCAGTCCTTGGGAGAACTATTCCTAAATCACTTAAGAACGATAGTTATCTACTTCATTTCGAAGTTGGATCCTCGGCGTAATTTCTGGGGTAATACAGCCACTGCTCTTTGTGAAAATGCATAAGCCAAACGTGGGCACTCCCTCATGACTCGACAGAACACACTGGTCTCTGACTTCCCAGGTACCGGGAAAGATGCAGGCCGAGACAGAGGATTTAAGCGAGCAGAACACGTGGTAGAGAACCAGGTATCCTATCCTGGTTGCGTTTTGTCAGACAACGATTACATCTTGGTTTGACACGTTGGCTTTCGCTTCCATGTGAGCCCCTGAGGACACCTTCAAGTTGGACGACAGCGGTTCACATTTCCGTTCTAAAGATCAGAAGATAACTGACTTGAATAAAGTCATGCAGTCAAAAAATGATGGATCCTGGACTGGAAGCAACATCTGACTATAAATCCATAACCACACCGAGGAATATGATAGAACTAAAGGCATCCATTCATTATTTACAAATGTTTCTTAGCAACTGCCGCAGGCCTGCCCCTGTGCTAGACCCTGGGGAAATGTTGGCTTGAAGATGAGTAGTACTGTGCTAACATGATGGCTGTGCTTGGGTTTAGAAGGGAGCTATCGTGCAAGGTGAATGATTAGCATATGCTTGTGATGACTGTTCAAATACCCTAGACTCACATGGATGCCCTGTGTAGAACCGCAGACGTGGAACACGCAACAGTGGCTAGCTTTAACTGAGCACTTATCATGGGCCATGAAAGGATGTCATGACTCCTCACAACAACTTCTGTGAGGTGAGCAGTGCCTTGGCATTTTACAGATCAGAAAACCAAGACTTGGAGAGGCTAAGTGCATGGCCCCAGCTCGTCCATGTGGTCAAGAATGGAGCTGGGATCCAAACACGGACCTGCCTGATCCCAAGACCCTACTTCCAGCCCCCAGGGCTGGTCCCCCGGGGTGGTGTCCTCACATCGAGTGTTTCCAGGTTCTGGAAGGGCTCTTGCAAACATTTTTCCTCACAGCCACTTTGCAAACATTTGGGGTTGGTTTTAGAGAGAGCTAAGAAGGGAAAGGTTGTTGATGAGGTTGGGGGCCGGGACATCTGGTTACTAACTCCAGCTTCCTGGGCACCGGTCTTGTGACATTAGGCAAACTCCCTCCCCTCCCAGATCCCACCTTCCTCACCCATCAAATGGTAGCCTTGATATACATCAGTGGTTTTCAGCCTACCCTCTCTGAAATCTTGAGGATCGATTACAGAAGTCATAAAAGCCACTGTAGTGTGGGAAGACAGGCACAATGTGTGTGTGTGTGGGGTGACCAGGCAGGATCCCCCGGCCTTACACAGCACTGACACAAGCGAAGGTCTCACTCTTCTGCTCTCATGTTCTGATGCTCCATATGCTTTCCTTTGGGTCCCACTGCTAAAGCAAGTGCTGTCGTCCAACAGGCTGATTTCTAGGATGCTTTCTAGTTCTAAAATTAAGTATAAGATTTAACCAAGGTCACGTGGTTAATTAAATGATGGAGTTCGACCCAGAAGTCAGGCCCCTGGTCATCTAGTTATTCCTTCCTTCCCTTCTTTATTTAATCCTCAAATAATTATTAAGCACCAGCTAGAGGGCCAGCACCGTGTTTGGGGCAGATGATACAATGATGAGTAAAACAAACACGGTCCCTGCTCTCCTAGGAGAGGCTGACATTAATTAAACACACACACACACAAACACACACTAAGTGCTACAAAGAAAAAAGTGCAGGATAGATATAATTGGGAGATCATTAATACCATCAACATGGACTCGGAACCTACTACGTGCAAGGATCGGGTGGGGTTCCTGTCCTGATCGGCACATGGACACACACGCAGATAAGGACCCAGAGACGCGTGTGCCTCTCCAGGCCAGGTTCAGACCAGAGCCAGAGCCAACTAGGCCATGCTCATGCGGGCAGTTGTCAAGTGACACTTTGTCCTCATCGCATGCTGCTTTGTTGAGACATGAACGCACGTCTTCCGGTGGTTTCCAGCGTGTCTTCCTGCGTGCTCGTGTAGACCTAGCACGTGAAACACTCGACATGTGCATCGTGACAGCAAGGCTTTTCCCAGGAATGTGCCACGCTGTCTTGTGCTAGACAGGCAGCCTTAAGGAGGTGCCCTAGCCCTCCAGCTGTGGCCGAGCTGCCCGCACCCTGCACTCAAGCTGGGCCCCAGGCTGATCTGGGAGCTTCAGAAAGAGTCTGAGGGGAGGTCTCCTCTCCTCACATAAGTGGGTTAAGGCCGTTTCTTTCCTCATGCATATGCACACAGAGGCTAGTTTCAGCTTATAGACTCAGGACGGGGAGTCGGTGCCCCCGGCAAGGAGGGGAATTTTCCCGTTCCATCCCAGCAGAAGCCTTTTCTCAGGTTGCTTCACAAGCCAAGCAACGAGATGTGTACAAGCAGTGGTTTAGGTGCTCGAGGCACACACGCTCTGTCATGCCTCAGTCTGAGCTGACACGTGCAGGCTGGCCGATTTCCTGCGCGCCTCTGCCAGCGTCGTTGATCCCGGAGTCAGGGAACCTGGGCGCTGGCCCACCTCTTCTGCCTCCTTCATGCATGCTCTTGCCCCAAATAATGGAATTTTGGAGCCTCTGAGTCGTCATGTGTAAAATGAGCGTCTTAGCCAAGGTGATCTTCAAGGTCCTCGCCTTTTCTGAAAAACCTCACCTTTTTTGAAAGACCACGATTCCGTGAAATATTGTCCTCTGAAGGTATTGCCTGGGATAGTGGAGAGGACTGGACCTGGAGTCTGGAGACTCAGGCTAATTGTTTATTTTGGAGTCACTTTCTAGCTTTCTCATCCTGGGCCAATACATTCATGCATCATTCACTCATAGAATTTAGCACCGCTCATATGCCGTGAGCTGTGCTATGGTTTGGTCATACGGATATGACCAGGAGTAAACAATGAAGTGCACACACACACACACACACACACAACACAACACACATGCACTAGTAGTAGTGTCCCACCTCCTCCTCCACCAAACTCAGAGTTGAGGGTAGAGGGCAGAAGCAAAACAAAAATCAGTAAGCACACGGTTAGCATTGCACAGATAGGAATGGGTAAGGAAGTGCTCAGGTCCTCAATTTTCTCCTCTGTAGGAAGGGATAATGATGTCTGTCCCACCCACCAGGTCAAATGAGGGAAAGTTCACGTGAGAATGCTTTGTGCCCTTTAAATGCTCTTCTATCTGCAAATTTTTTTTCATTAAGGTTCTAAATCATCATTCGAATAAAATCATTGATTTTCACTTTCTGCTAAGCCCATACACGCATTAGTCATTAAATACTCACAGCCATTCTGGGAGGGAAATGCTATTATTGTCCATGTTATGAATAAGAAAACGTAGGCCCCAAGGGGCTAAGCCATTTGTCCAAGTCACAGGTCTGAGCAGTGGCTCGGCTGGGAACTAGAAGCGGGTCTCTGAGACCCCACCATGGGAGCCCTTACCTTATGCTGTCATGACTCTCTCTAGTTTTTAGTTACCTGGCTTATCATCAAATACTGAGAAACTCCCCCTGCCCCTGGGCGAGTTACAACCTCTCTGAGGCTCAGGCTTCTTAGTAGCAAAATGGGGGTCTTATGAAATGCCTTGTGTGCTTGTGGGGAGAAGTAACGTCGCTATCGAACATTTAGAGCTTGGAATTTTGTGGGACCTGTATAAATCCAAGTTTACCCCTTTACCTCGGATGGCTGATGGCATTCCTAGAAATTATTTTTTCTGTTCTGGAGATAATTTAGAAGTCAGTTCCATCCCTTAATAGTTGCTACTAAAAAAAAAAAAAAAAAAAAAAGGTCAGTTTGGTCCAAAGTTGTTTCCTGTCTTTTTGTGTTTTATTTTCTGTTTATTTTTTCCTGACTTTGAGCTCATCGGTAATTGCAAGATGTAGCAGTTACATGAGAGGTGGTTTCGTATTGAGTGGTTTTCCCTGCAGGTTGCTGAGCAAGTGGTTTGTGGCTCCTGGTGTGCCTTCCTCTGAGCCCTAAATGAATGCCTGAAAGTTGAGTGTAAATCAAATCTTGGGAAACCAAGTCTGATTGCCTAACTGTCTTGCACATTTATTTCAGACTTGCATGAATCTCAGTTCTAATCTGATATCCTAATGATTCCCTGATGTATTTCACAAAAATATCCACAGTAGGTTTTGTGGTAAAGCTGCTTGGCGGACTGAATGGGGCCAGGGGGTGGGGGGTGGATGGTCTTGTCGAGGTGAATGAAATGCGGTCCTCACCCGGAAATCATTCGAGAGTTTCTGTTGGGTACTGAGATTTGCCAGATGCTGGGCACTGGGGAACCAGTAAAGTACAAGGTAGACTGGCCTGCCTTCAAGGAGCTTAGAGACAAGTGGCAGTAAGGGAGAAGTCCACCACTGCTCCCCTCAGGCTGCTGGTGGTTGAGCCTGATGCCACCAACCTCCAGATTCCGGAGAGAATCTTAATATCACATGGTGCAAGGGTTATGTCTCTATTAGTGTAGGAAAATGCAGTCGAAATCGGCATTGCTTAAAGTTGACTACATGGAACTCTAGTTAAGTGCGATGTTAAAAGATGTTTTCTGGAACGACAACAAAAAAGATCCCATAGTCAAATAAACAGTAACGATGATAAGTGAATTGCTAACACTGAAAGCTTACCCAGTGTCCACTGTGAACATACGGTGGATACATTATTCCAACTGATTGATCTTTCCAACCATTCTGTGGTAAGTTTTATTATTCTCTCTGTTTATAGAACTTGTCCAAGGACGGAGAACTGGTTTCTGGGAGAGTGGGGCATGGCATAGGCAAGGAGAGTCCAGAGCCTGTGTGTTTAACCATTGCCTCCCAAATTTTCTATGCATATATATACATATACATAACATATATATTAACAGTACTTATCCAAATCTCTTTGACCACATAACCTCTTATTCTCAGAGGTACTGGAATTCTGGAGAGCAGGTGCAAGGAGTTGCTGGCTCTGCCTGGCTTTGAGTGTCTCTCCTTTGGACACCAGCTTGTGTCAAAGCATGCTTAAAGGGACCCTTCGTTAGCTTGGAAAGCTGGCACTTGGCTGAGGAAGCCCCCCTACTCATCGAGCTTTCGCTTTGAACACTTTAGTCTAAGCCTGCTGGACCCCGGTTTATGTTTGAGAGGGAGGGAATCAGCAGTTTCAGCTTCCCTGTCACAAATAGTAGCCCTCTCTTTATTTTTGTTTTGTCTTTCCCTTCGCATTTCCTAAATTTCTGTGCTACTATTTCTTATTCCTGAGTTTGGCATTCCCGCCTGTTGGATAGGGACAGGGACTTCAAGAGAGGCCAGAGCCACAGTCAAGGAGTGAGGTGAGGCCTTGATTCACTATTGCAAAGAGCAGCTGCACTGTAAATTCACCTGCAAAGCTTTTAAGCAATACCGATGCCTTGGTCCTTTCTCTGACAGTTTGATTTAATTGGTCTAGGTTAGAAGGGGGAACCACTGACCTGGGGAGATGATTGCCAATCGGGGGATTTTGCTTTCTAAAGGGACATTCAGGGGCGCCTGAGTGGCACAGCGGTTAAGCGTCTGCTTTCAGCTCAGGGCGTGATCCCGGCGTTATGGGATCGAGCCCCGCATCGGGCTCCCTGCTCCGCTGGAAGCCTGCTTCTTCCTCTCCCACTCCCCCTGCTTGTGTTCCCTCTCTCACTGGCTGTCTCTATCTCTGTCAAATAAATAAATAAAATCTTTAAAAGAAAAAAAAAGGGACATTCAGAAATGTCCGGGGGAGGGATTTGGGTTGTCACAATTGGTTGTGGAGGAGGCCGCTACTGACATTTAATGGAGCGAGGCCGGGAATTGGGGACACTGCTGAACATCCTGCAATGTACAGACAGCTTTCCGCAGCAAAGCGTTATCTGACGTACAGTGTCAGTAGTGTGGAGGGTGAGAAATTCTGCTCGAGAGCAAGTATTTTTGGAAAAAAAAAGGAAAAGGGGTAGTAAGAAGGATATTAGAATAAATAGTCTTAGGTTTTGGTCTTCGCGAGTCTGACTTGGAATGGTTGCAATATAGGCATCAGTGTAATGGCCAGGCTCCCAAAGAGTCTGGCTGCGGGACCAAAGGGGAAGGGACTTTGCATGTTTTAAGGCATGGCCTCAGACCAGAGTAGAAGTTAATGCATTTAGAAAAGTGAATCAGTTTGCGCTTCCCGCTGCAGAAAGGCAGTATTTAAGGGAAATCAGTTCTCCTCTCCAGAAAAAACCATCTCCATTCCTTCAGGAGATCTGGGAGATCCAGTGGGTTTCTCCTCTGACTACAGAATTCCCTAGGAAGTAAGATGTTTAGGCTCCATTGCCGGGTTCAGCTACACAGGGCCGGAGTCCTTAACAACCAGTTTGGACCAAGTGGGTTAACAGATAACTTTTTCTCCCTTTTAGAGCATGCCCAGTAGGCATGAAAGAAGAGGAGAATGGGACAGTGTCTCAGGTTTACAGTTGTCAGTTTCAGCTGACGTCATTGGTGAGAGCCAATACCCTGTCCCCTCCCCCTACATTATCCCTCATTGAACCCAAATTTCTGCTCAAGTTCTCCCGGAATAGAGAGCTGTGGGGAAGGATATACTGCAAACATCTCCCGGGCCACTTAGCATCAATTCAAAGATGATGTTTTGTGTTGATTATTTAAAATTGATCTTCCACTTCCAAGAACGATAGATAGCTTTATTGCTACCAATTTGGTACCTTTGCCGTGTTTTACCTCTTTGCTCCCATGCCATTACGGAACTGACGTCGTGAGCTGCAAACCTTACTCTGCTTCAATCGTGGCCGAGCCATGGTCCAGCTTCAGTCAGGAGCAGGGTGTGAAAACGGGCAGGCTTGCACACCTCCCTCACGTGGAGCGACGGACACAAAGCCTGGCCACCGTTAGGACTGGGGAAATTTGGGAGAAGATTGAGAAGTTTTGCAGCTTTAGACTCCATACGCCAAGAAGGCATCCTAGAAGAAAGGGTATTGAACTCAGTTTTCAGGGAGGAGTAGGAATTTGTGAGGAGACAGTTGGGAGAAAAGCAGCCCAGGCAGACAGAGCAGTGCCTGCGAAAACAAGAGGCGGGAGGCAGCCTAGATCTATAGGTCTTTGTGTGTGCCTGCGTATGTTTTTGATGTAGGACAGAAGGCTGGATAGCAGCTGGGAGGCAATAGTAAAAGAAATGTGGAATGGCAAACTGGTTTCAACCAAACTCAAACTCTACTAATTGTCAGAATATTACTAGACCCTTACTTAGAGTGGTGTTTTTTCTTTCTTTTGTCTTTACATTTCTTAACCCTAAGTCATGCTTAAATTTACTTTTACATTGACACTTAATACACCTAGAGGCATAGATATAGATATACGATTGAAATGAAAATTCATGAAAAAATACTTAAACTTATACAAGTGATTTATTTTGATATTTTCTATTCCATTCTAATACTGTCTATTCCTTTCTGATTCATTTATTTTTTAAAAAGATTTTATTTATTTATGTATTAGAGAGAGAGTGTGCACGCTAGACCATAGGAGTAGGGGAGGAGGGGCAGAGGCAGAGGGAGAAGCCGACTGACTCCCCGCTGAGCAGGGAGCCCCATGTGGGGCTCCATCCCAGGACCCTGGGATCATGACCTGAGCCAAAGGCAGACGCCCACCCGACTGAGCCACCCAGGTGCCCCTGATTCATTTATTTTTTTAAATGTGGCTCCCTACCAGCCAAAGTGATTTCAGCCTCCACCAGTGGAGGGGGCCTTCCAGTCTGAAAAACATGGATTTGGGGTCCAAATCGTGGTCATTTGGAGCTCAGAGGACAGCTGTGCTGTTCGCTTCTCAGAGTTGGCCATGGGCTCTGGTTAAGCATGTTAGAACCTGTGCCTTTCCTGATTTGGGCAACAGGAAAATGCTGAAGGGTTTGAAACAGGAGACTGACCTGGGCTGATAATGCATTTAGAAATATCGCTCTGGCGGCAGCGGGTGGAATGCGTGGAAGGGAGTAAGAGGGAAGGGTTCAGAAGCGGTGGCAATAATTCAAGGGAGAGGAAGGGAGCGCTGGAGCCAAGACAGAGACAATAAAGATGGAGTTCATTAACTCCCAAGTACAACTCCATGCCACCGACAGAGCTGCTCCAGACCTACCCGTCAGGCAGCTCCCTTCCTGGGCTGCATCCAGGCCTACCTGCCCCAATTCCATTCTTGGCACCCTGTGGCAGGATGCATTTTTTTTATGTACAGTTCGACAGCTGCTGGATACCTTTGTATCCCTTATGAAAGGAACCAGAATACCCAGGCTTCTGCCTCCAGGCAGTTTCTTTATCTCTAAAGGCCTTCCTTCTGGGCATAAGAATTACTGAGTCTCATTAGTGGTGGATTCCCAGGCTGGCTTGGAGGAAAGCTTTGCATCCCTCCCTTTATCTGTACCTGGCTTGTTTCTGCAAACCTCTGCAAACCTCCATGGAAACTTCCAGCCCCAAGTCAGTATCTAAGTTTCTGTGAACCTAAGCCAGTCTCTATCCCTAAGCAATGGGCTGCAAGTCTTAAGACTCACGCAGACCTTGATTTGAATCCTGGCTGTGCCATTTCCCACCTGCGAGGTCCTGGGTGTGTTACTTAAACATTTGGCCTCAACTTCTCCATCTGTGAAATGGGGATATATCCCGTAATTGTTGCAAAGATTTAAGAAGATAACACATGATCATAGTTAGCACAGAGCAAGTGCTTGAGGACTAGTAGTTAAAATAAATATCTGAAGCACTGTTCCCTGGAAATTCAGCAACAGGGACTCCAAGAGGGTTTGCAGGAGACCTCCAACAACAAGAGGCAAACTCGATCTCGGTGCCCTGTAGGTTAGATGCCCTAGGGTGGTAGCATTGGTTCCATGCTTAGACTAAGAGGACGCTTGTTAGGAGGAAGGTAAAAAGGAACAGAAAGATTTCTGATGCCCCGAGGCACCTATAGCAGGGATCCAGAGGCCTACACACTGGCAAGGTGGCCTCAAGCCATCAGCGTGCACGGATTCCTGTAAACAGTACGTGTCCCGTGATTTGCAAGCGTCTCATTTATTAATCAGCCCAGGTGATGGGAGCCGTCTGCTACATCTCATCTTCCAGTTCCCGCAGCTCGGTGCCCTCCAGGTTGTCTTTGATGTGTAATGCTCAGGAGACGTTTGTCCCTCCCAGGCTTGGCTTTTCACCCAAGCACCTTCCAGCCACCAGCGGCATTTCAGAAGGGGGTGTGGGGGGAGTAACTCTCCTGTTTTTCAAACTGTAGGCGTGTGGTTCAGAGAAGGGCCGCAAGGTGCAGCCTCCATCCCTGAGCACACGTGACATCCTCTCTGTGACTCTAGCATGGTGTCCCGTTTTAGATCACATTTATGGAGGGTGTGGTTTGTGTGAGAAAGAAGAAACTGAGTACCAGTGGTCTGGAAGTCTCTGGCATGGCTGAATGGTTTGGAATTGTCTGATTTGGGAAGGAATTGCTCACCTGTGCACGAAACTGACATATATTGGTAGAGTCTCTATCTTGCGTGAGCCCCTGATGCCGACAAAGCAATACTCATCGGCGCCTTTAGGGGCACGGCAGGCAGCGGGCTGGAGATGGAAGCTATGGCCTCAAATCCCTCCCTCCTAGGAGTGCTGGGGAAGAAGATTAACATGGAGCGCTCCTATAAAGAAGGGTTTCAAGAAGAAGAGGATTTTTTCTTTCTTTTTTTTTTTTTTTTAAGATTTTTATTTATTTATTCGACAGAGATAGAGACAGCCAGCGAGAGAGGGAACACAAGCAGGGGGAGTGGGAGAGGAAGAAGCAGGCTCAGAGCGGAGGAGCCTGATGTGGGGCTCGATCCCATAACGCCGGGATCATGCCCTGAGCCGAAGGCAGACGCTTAACCGCTGTGCCACCCAGGCGCCCCTTTTCTTTCTTTTTTTAAGTTGAGATCTGGACAGTAGGCGTTAGGTATAGGAAGGCAGAGTGTGTGTGTGTGTGTGTGTGTGTGTGTGTGTGTGTGTGTGTGTGTGTGTGTTGAGGTCTTGCCCAGAAAGGGACAGCCTTGTCCTGGGGTCTGCAGTCATTCACTGTGAGGCGCAGGCAGAGAAAATGTTAGCATGCAGGCCAGGGAAGTGAGTCTGGGGTTGGGTCATGGAGCTCGATGTATGTTATAGAAAACACTTAGCACTTTATTTATCCTAAGATGATGCCTTCCACACTTTCTTATTTCAGGATGCTCTCAGTGATTTTGTTATGGTTCCTGGAGGCCAGGGAAATCCTAATTGTGCTTATTGAGTAGTTAGGTCTGAACAGCTTAATGAAGTATTTATGTCCCCAAAAGTTTAGTGGCCATTTGAAAAATGATGCATGTGCAAACCTAAAGAAAAAGCAATAGTTTGATTTTTTGTTCCTAAATAACCACAGTGTCTGCTTCTTAAACTTCGAAATCGGATACTGCCGCCCTCATTTCCTGTTCCTCATTCACTTTTCTGCAGTACTTTGTAGTTTTCCAAAAACCCACCACAACGAAGGTATAACATATGAAAGGCAAGGATGTGTTTTAATGTTGAAACTGTAAACCACTTCAGGCTGGTAGTTTCTGTGATGCCCAATAAATGTCAGGTATCTCTCATTTCTCTTGAACGTTTGTAATCTCCCCGGTGCCCCGTGAGTTTGCCAGGGTGCTCTGTAGCTTCTCAGCACACAAGTTAGGAACCAGGTCCTAAGGACAGTGGGGAGCTCTTTGGAGGATTTTGCCCAGATGCAGAGCATATCACGTTGTCATCTTAGAAAGGTGTCTCTTGGGGACACCTGGGTGGCTCAGTTGCCTAAGCATCTGCCTTCAGCTCAGGTGCAAGATCTCCAGGGTCCTGGGATCAAGCCCCATGTCCAGCTCCCTGCTCAGTGGGGAGTCTGCTTCTCCTTCTCCCTCTGTCCCTCCCCCACCTTGTGCTCTCTTTATCTCAAATAAATAAATAAAATCCTTTAAAAAAAAAAAAAGGAAAGGTGACTCCTGCTAAAATGGAGAGAATGGATTGATGGAGAAAAGTTGAGAGAGGGTGCAAACTGTATGGCAGGGAAATAGAAGACTATGGCAGTGCCCCAGGTAAGAGAGGAGAGTGTCTTGGACTAAAATAGCATCAGTGAGGATTTGAGATCCATGTATTTTTTAATTTTTATGTTGAAAGAGACAAGAAGTTGCAAGATAATACAGAGAGGTCTCATGGACCTTTCACCCAGTTTTCCCCAATGGTTACGTTTCCTATAACTCTAATATAAGATCAAAACCTAGAGATGGGGGGCGCCTGGGTGGCACAGCGGTTAAGCGTCTGCCTTCGGCTCAGGGCGTGATCCTGGCGTTATGGGATCGAGCCCCACATCAGGCTCCTCCGCTCTGAGCCTGCTTCTTCCTCTCCCACTCCCCCTGCTTGTGTTCCCTCTCTCACTGGCTGTCTCTATCTCTGTCGAATAAATAAATAAAATCTTTAAAAAAAAAAAAAACCTAGAGATGGATATTGGAACAATGCATGTGTATCATTCTGAGTCATTTTATCACATGTGTGGATTCCTGTAACCACCACCACCATCAAAGACACAGAGCAGTTCCATCATCACAAAGGTCTCTTGTGCTGCCCCTTTATCATCACCCCTTCCCCTTCTCCCCTACCGTCCCTAACCCCCGGCAGCTGCCACTTTGTTTCCTGTCTCTACGATATCATCATTTCAAGAATGTCATATAAATGAAATTATAAATTGCGATACTTTAAGGAGATGGAAGATTCAATATTGGAATTTGAAGGTTGAAAAGCAGGGAAGACTCCAGAAGCAAGGGACGTGGCAAACTCATACCTGAAGTGTTGAGTCACTGGATCTAGGTTAAATAGGAAAAAGAGAAGGGACATATTTTTTACTTGGCCAATTGTGTGGGCCGTGGTGCTTTTCATCAAGATAGGCAGCCTTCGAGGCCAGGACACTTTGGGGTTGTGTATGATTGAAGGTGATGTGTCAGCTCTGCAAGTGTTAAACTTAAACTAGCTGTAACATCCAAATGGAGACTTGGTAAGCAGTTGTGTAAATGGTTCTGACCCTTGGATAAAAAAAACGACGGTATTCAGAGCCACCAGGTTACCGATAGTCATTGCAGGTGGCCCCGTAAGGATGCGTTTCCTCAGGGGAGCTTGTTTAACATGCGCAGAGAAAAGATTGAGAAGGTGAGGACTGGCCAGTGCTATAGGAGGAAAGCCAGGGACGTCTGGTACCACGCAAGCTCAAATAAATGAATGTTTTAAGAAGGAAGGTGTGGGTAATCAGGGGCCCTGGGTTCTGATGGAGAACATAAAGTGAGAACTGAAAATAGCCTTTTGTGTTTAAAATCTTGACCTTGGCAAGAGATGTTTAAATGTAATGTTGGGGACAGGAGCCAGATTGCAGTGGGTCGAGAAGTAAGTGAGAAGCAAGGAAGCAGACTTTTTTTTTTTTTTTAAAGAAGCATAACAAGAAAGGGAGCAGAGATGTGGAATAAAGAGAAGAGCTTTTGTTGTTGTTCTTTGGATTGTAAGGGAGGCGACCCTTAAGAAAGGGAGAGGCTGAGGCTGAGGGTCTGAGTGGGGTTATTTGTGATGGAGCAGTTCCTGAAGAGGCAGGGAGGGAGGTAAAGCATAGACCCAGGCAAAAGGAGGGGCAGCTTTCAGCTGAAATAGGAAGAAAGAAAGGGAAGAGAGGGTGTGGGTGCAAATCTATTGATTTCACTCAGGATTTGAAAGGACTTCCGATGGCTTCTGTTCTCTTTGTGAAGTAGGATGTAAGACCAATCTCTGAGCAAGAAGGCCTTGGGGAGTGCCAAGAAGAGTTTGTAGTGTTTTGAAATCTTTAGTCTGCAGAGTGGTAGAAGGATCTGATTAGGAAAATACAAAAGGATCACCAGGAAGTGCTGAGGGCTCTGATAACGTTGCTAACCATCCATTGATAATGACTGTAGTCTGGGCAACCGCGCTATTGTTCTCCTAAGAACTGAACATTCGAGGTAAGAGCAAAGATGGCGGATGTAGGTTCAAACAGGGTAGGGGTTTTCCAGGGGGACAAGATGGAAGAACAGTTGGGTAAAGGAGTTAAGAATAGTGGCCAAAAGTAAACATAGGGATGGATTATTGGATCTAAGTCGATCCAGAAAGAAATGAAGCCAGAAGATCATGGATAAAGGGAAAGGAGATCCTCACGGGCCCGGAGGTCTTGAAGAGGTAGAGAGCAGCTGTTGGGATGGACGAGTCCAAGACTGGAATGTTTTCACGTGATATGTCAGAGTTAGAGGGGCTTTGGGAAATGACACATTCTAGGAGTAACCATGGGTGGAAGAAGGGGCTGGAGGAGGGAGGGAGGGGTGGAGCTCATTGGGATGGAGTAGGTCAGGGGGCCGCGATGCTGAGGATATTGGCTACTAGACACACGGAAAGAAGGGAGAACTTGGGGTGAACACACAGTGTGCAAATCCGGTGCTGCAGTGTTCACGGTACAGGAGAGAACAGCTTGTAGTTCGTCACTGAACACAATAAGGAAAAAGGGAGGCGGAGGACGGGTAGATCATTCAATCTGCAACCGAAGATTTGCATTCGAGGCTTTTTTCTTTCTCCATTAGATCTTTGAATAATGATCTATCCTCTCTGAGCCTCAATTTTCTTCTCCTTATTGAGGAACTTAAAATCTTTACATCCCCCACAGAGCTGTAGATGTGAAACTCAAAAGAGAAAGTGAAAGTAAATGTGCTTTGGTACACCCAGCACCTTCGTGTAGACACGGGCCCCATTGTTCCTGTTTACTGGCACCCGGGGACTGACTTTGGATTCCTTCCACTGCTCTGATGCAAGATAGTGCGTTGGTACCTAATAATTGCGTGTGAATGGCCCGATTTCAGAGTATCATTTTAGGATAACAAAATGAACGGCAGCTGTAATATTGGAGACGGACCATTGCATGTCCTATCTTTTAGATGTTCAGAATAAATGTGCAAGAACGGTTGACCCAGACAAATTGACCGATGAAGGATAACTTGTGCTTGAACATAATGAGTTCAATATTCTTTTGATTTACGAAAAGGCACCGGGGCACCCAGGCCTGGGATGCTTGTCAGCAGAAGGGAAATGTAGATTGCATTGCACTTACCGTAGACAGGGAGTCCTCACTCTGTAACAGCTTCAGCCCAGCCTGCCCTTACATCATCATCATCACCATCATCAAGAAGGGGGAGGGCTTCCAACGGGAGAACGTTCTGGCAGCAGAACCTCCTTGCCTTTGATGTTGCAAGTTGAGCTGAAATGAATAGGATAATGGGGGAATCCCCTAACAGAATCCAGTTGGAATTCATTCCAGAGCCAAGAACAACACTGAAAAATAAAAGCACGCACAGACTGGACTAATAAACTAGTTTGTGATACTGACTATATTAATAACTGCATAACCTCCTAGCCTTATTAAGCCATTTGATCCTCATAGCAATCCTATGTGACAGCTGCTGTCTTTAACCGCATTGTACAGATGAGGCAATGGAGGCCCACAGAAGTATTTTGCCCAAGGTTGCACAGTTGGGCAGGGTCCTTGGCGGGTTGGGGGTGGGGGTTGTGAAAGGAGAGCAGCCCTGGGAACCAAGGAGCTTGTGTTCTGCACAATCATCTTATGACCTGGGAAACTTTCTTTTTTAATCCTTCATAATTCTCATTTCTCCTCCTCCTTGTTCCTTTCCTCTTTGCACTTTCCTTCCTGCGCTGCTTCTTCCGGTTCAAACATACCTCTATAGGTAATGCTTTAAAGTTCACAAGACATTTTCCCATATGAGGGAGGTAACACTATCCCATTTTGAAGACGAGGCAGCCCAAGCTTGGGGCAGCGAAATGTCTGGGCAGTGTGATCTGCCTGGTAAGTGGTGGAACATTGACTTGCATCCAAGCCTTCTGACTCATCTTTCAGTGCTCATGGTGACTGGCCCACAGTTGCCTTTTTGTTTGAGGAGCCCCTTCTTTTCTCTGGTACTCAGTTTCGGCGTGTCCTTCATGCTGGTGCCAATACTTTTTAAGAGAGAATGGAAGAGCTTTGCAAACATGGAGGACTTTACCTTGTGCCTGCAGAAGGATTCCAGGGATGGTATTTGAAAGAAGGAGCAAAGAGGCATATACAGTTCTTTTTTTTTTTTTTTTAAGATTTTATTTATTTATTTGACAGAGAGAGAGACAGCCAGCGAGAGAGGGAACACAAGCAGGGGGAGTGGGAGAGGAAGAAGCAGGCTCATAGCGGAAGAGCCTGATGTGGGACTCGATCCCATAACGCCGGGATCATGCCCTGAGCCGAAGGCAGACGCTTAACCGCTGTGCCACCCAGGCGCCCCGGCATATACAGTTCTTACATGGTATGGTTCCATGGGTCCCTTGGCCTTTCAAAGTTATGCGAAAATTAACTTGCATCAAGTGTCATCCCCGGATTCTGGGAATAAAGTATTTCTTTTTTTTTATAATAATTTTTTATTATGTTAGTCACCATACAGTACATCCCTACTTTTTGATGTAATGTTCCATGATTCATTACTTGCATATGAAGTATTTCTTCCAAGATTGTTTTCTTAAAATTAGCAGATCGATGTGGTATCATTAAAAAACAACCAATACACCACCGCTAAGGGCAGAGCTCCTTCTGTCTCTTGTGGATGGAGGATGGTAGAGAGAAGATGCTTAGCTGTATGTATTATGCCGTTCTATTTCAGTCTACTGTATAATTCTCTTCCTTTTTTTGGATCTTATTCTGTTGCTGAGTTCCACCCACCTACTTCTGGAAGACAAGGCCAGGTGAAAGACATCTTCAGATTTCTTAACATCCTCATGCACTTGTCAGTGGGTGCTAGATTTTCAGTAGTAACTTGGAAGCCTGTCTGTCCGAGAGAACCGGAGAAGGTAGTCCCTGGCAGTGGACCAACAGCTCTTATATGCAGGCAGCTTGTGAAATTACATATACAGGGCCTGCACTGGGGATCAGACAGTTCCTCGTGGGCTGGTTCCAGAGAGAGAACTGGTAGGGGCTTACTAGAAAACAGCTTTCCAGGTGAGAAATTTTTAATGGTCCATTGCTAGAAGATGGGAGGGAGCAGTCACTCTCTTCTCACCAAAGTGCTTCTAATTAACATAATCTGACTGAAAGAGAATGTAAGCGCAAGTGGGAAATTGGCTTCATTGATCTTGGATACCCTTGACAACCCAAGGTTGCATAATCATGCCTAAAAAGGATACTGTCTTGTCATTTACCTGATTGGAGAGAACACCCTTTTCTAATTTTTCTAAGGTGTCTGTTCTATGAGTGGAGGCTCTGAGTGTCTGATGAGCAGTTTACAGGACAGTCCTGCATTTCTGATGTTTTATCTAAGTCTTCTGTATGGCTATCTCCTCTGCCAGATTATCGGTTGAATGGTGCTCTTCCTTCTGTTCTCCCTGGGTAATCACACTCGCTCCTATGTCTTCCCGTACCACATACATTCCAGCAACTCCCAAACTTCTATCTCTCCTCCAAACTCCACCATCCTTTCCGCAAACCACCAATTGGATATTTCCACTGGACTTTTTCATGAAGTCTCAGAATCCTCATGTTACCACTTCTTTTCCAATCTACTTCTCTTCCTGTGTTCTCTGTCTCAGATAATGGGGCCATCATCAGTCAAAGGTTGAAGCCAGAAGGTTGGACAATATGCTCATGTAATTCCTCTTCCTTACCCAATAAAAGATAGTAATAACAATAATAATTTTATAGTAATGGCTAATATTTGAATGTTTACCATGTTTCAGATTCTATGTTAACCACATTACGTGGGTTATATTGTTTTCTCTTCTCACCAGCCTGTGACTGTTGCACCATACTGTAAATGAGGAAATTAGCTTGCCCAAGATTACACAGTTAATAGGGGAAGGGGCTAGGATTCTAGACTGCAGAATCTGTGTCTTCACTCTCCTTGATATGCTGCTCACATATCCAGTTCATCACCCTTCTCTCTCCTGTATACGCCTTCCAATTCGTGTACTTTCCCTATTTCAACTTCGTCTTTCCTATCTTATTTCCCCATCACCTATTTCCTAAGTCAGTGATCATTCATGATTATGCATCCTTATCGTTAAAAAAAATCCTACCCCCATATTCGTTGACATATTATAAACATATACTAATATTTAATGTTTATTATTATACAAGCATAGACGTAGACATTTTAAAAAATATAAAGGAATAGATAAAAACAGTTAAAAATTTTTAAAACATTATTTTAGTTCATTAATTACCATGTATTTATTAGCAATTGTGGATATAAACACTTATGTCAGAAGTCTTTGGGGTTATTTTAAATCAATTGACAGATACAATTGTTTTGTCATGACTTTTTACTTTGTACTGGGACTACTGAAGAGCTTAACCCAGGGAAAGGAGAAATACTAGCTCTGCTTTTTTTTTTTTTTTTTTTGCTTGTATCATTGATCTTTGCTTCAGTTGGTAGTTTCTTTGCAAGAAACTCTCAAAGCTATTTGTCCATTTCAGGAGGATTGGCTAAAGCTAGATAAAGAATTCACAAATCCCACTTGATCATGCACATGTAAATTGCAATAGGTTGCAACTAGGTGAATGAAAGCAGAAGGATGAGCCAAGGCAATGCTGCCCACCCTTTTTGGTCATAGATTTAATAACTGCGTCTGGTATAGTTTCATGTGAACCTGTGGTACCTGGGATGATTCATTTCAGTTAAATTTTGTGTATGGTGTCAAGGAAGGGTCAATGTTTATTTTGTTTTCGCAATGGGAATATCCATTTGTTTCCAATTCTATTTGTTGAAAAGACATTCCTTTTTCCATTAAATTGCATAGATATTTTTTTGAATATCAATTGACTCTATTTGTGAACTCTGTGTTATATTCCTTACACCATTACTACAGTCTCTTGATACTTGTTAGAAATCGGATTGGGAGTCGGTATATAAGTTTGGAGAGAATTGGCGTCTTACTAACAACAAGTCTTCTGATCCATGGACACGGCTTATTGCTTCTATTTATTTAGATATTTGATCGTATTCAGTAATATTTTGCAGTCACCACTGTTTACGTGTTGTAACATACTTTATTAGTCATGTAGTATTTGGAATGTGTTGTTGGGGTCTGGAGCTGATGACCAAGAGGGAATTCTTGAGATGTCTTTGGTATAAAAAGGTGACTTTATTATAAAGCACCGGGACGGTCAGGATGTGTGAGCCCAAAGAGCTGCTGCACTGGGCTTGTGAAGAATGGCTGATGATATACTTGGGAGTTGGGGGAAGTAAGGAAAAAGGAAGGTTTCTAAAAGGACTTTTATGTGTTAAAGAAGATCCTCAGGATACCAGAGGCCTTGCTGTTGTCAAGCTAAGGTTGTTTTTCCCTCTAGCAAAGCATTAACATTAAGACAGTTGGGAGTTTCCTAGGGGAATGTTATACTTTGGCTATCTCAAGTATTTGTCAGTGGGTTGCAGGTTATAAGGACATTAATTTTACTACATTTCCTTTTGCCTTTGTTTCCCACATCATAAGCATTCATAATTTTGAATGGTAAATAAAATTCTAATTTTTATTTTATTTTTAAATATTTTCATTCGTAGTATATAGAAACATAATTGAGTTTTATATATTGTATCCTCCTACCTTGCTGTCTTCACCAATGACTTTTGATAGTTTCCTGTAGACTTCTTAAGATTTTCTACATACACAATCAACTATCTGTGAAGATTTTCACATCTTCCTTTCCAGTCTGTGTGCCTTTTCTTTCTTTCTCTTGCCTGACTTCACTGGCAAGGACCTCTGGTAAAATGGTGAATAGAAGTGTTGCAAGTGTAAATCCTTGCCTTGTTACTGATTTAGAAAAGAAAGCATTCATTCTTCCACTAAGTGTGAGGTTAGCTGTAGGGTTTTTTGTTGTTGTTGATGCCTTTGTTTTTATCCTGTTTGAGCTTTATCTGCCTTGTGTAAGTTAATGCTTTTTTAATTTGGGAATTTTTAGCTATTATTTTATTAGATATTTTTCTTCCCTAGTCTTTCTCTCCTCTCGTTTGTCTCTCTCTCGTTCTACCATGTCTTTGATTGCTTGCTGTCTCTGAGGTGCAGTTCATTCTCTTCAATCTTTCTTCTCTCTGTTCATTTGGTTGTATAATTTCTTATGGTCTGTCTTCAAATTTACTGTTTTTCCCCGTCACCTAATTATGCTGTTGAGTCTATGTTAAGGAACTTCTAAATGTCAATTGTTATGCTTTTCATCTTTAGAATTTCCCATTTTTTTATGTGTAGATTCCACTTCTCTTATTTGCCTATTTATTTATTTTTTCCTTATTTCTTTTAATCTTTTAAATGTATTTTTTTAATATTTTGAACGTATTTATAATAGCTGCTTTGAAGTCTTTGGTAAATCCAACATCAGGGTTTGTCTGGAGTTTGTTTCTATTGTCTGCCCTCTCCCCCCTTTTTATGAACTATATTTTCTCTTTGCAAATATAGTTAATTTTGGTTGAAAACCGAACATCATAAATACTATGACTCAGTATCTTTGGATTATGTCGTATTTCTTCTGAACATTTGCTGTTGTTTTTGTTGTTGTTATAGTATGCAGTTCACTTGCCTGGACTTCGTGCCACAAAATTGTATCTCAGCTATCGTATGCAGACACTGACATTCCTGCTTTGTTTTCATGAGTTCCAGCTGCTTCTTTTTCAACTTGGTCCTCCGCAGATCTTCTCCATGCCTCCGCAGTTTTGCTGTCAGCCAAACACTGGGGAGAGATTATACTCCAATTTAGAGAATCTCTCTCTCTCTCTCTGTCTCTCTGGTTTTCTTGTTTCTAAGGATTCCCGCTACCCCCTTTGATTTTCAGCTTCTCTGCCTACCTTTGGTTTTGTGTTCTGAAACTTCAAGCCCATAAGGATTCACCTTTCACCCCCCAAAGTGCACATTTAGGATAGACACTCGGTTTTTAAAAAGCAGCAAACAGAGATCTCACCCTGTGCCTTTCTATAACTGATGGGTAGATTCCTTTCTGTTCTCTGCCTCCTCTTTCACTGGCTCCCCTGGGGTCTCTCCTACACTTGTGTAGCTTTGCTATCAGCATCTTGTTGGGGGAGTTTTTAACTCAGATTTTGGTTCTCACTCCTTTTGCAGTTCTCTTGCTGCAAGATTCTCCCTTATAATTTCCTTCTGCTCTTCTGTTCCTGACCTCTGCTGTCTGCTGTCAGGGCCTGTGAGGCTGCAGATTTCCACCACTGTTTATTACCTTGGGGCTGGGGAACACCTTAGGCCAGGAAGCTGGAGACTTGCAATTCTTGCCTTTTCTAGTTGTAGTTTTTCAAGAATAAATTCTCCTATGGCTTCTGTCTGCTTTTGGGTATTTTCCATTATCTTTAAGTAATTGCTGTTATTATTATTATTATTATTATTATTATTATTTTTAGATTTATCTGGTTATAATTGTTATCTGTAGGAGGTTTTGCTTGACAATTTCTCTCTGATGCCTTAAGAGTTGCTGATTTACTTGTTAAGGAATTACTGTGGGTGAATCAACCACTAGGGGAAACTACAGTGTAAAACTCAGACCAATAAAGGGGCTATCAGAATGCCCCAAGCAAGGGATAGTAATGGCTTGTACTAGGTGATTGTAATGGTTTGTGAGAAATTATCAAATTTCAGGGAGTTTAAGATGAAAGGATTGTAAGAAGCCTTCAGGTTAGTCAGGGATAGAAAACACTAGTCTTCTGACTTATGTCAATGGGTTATTGGCCAATACATGGGTTCTTCTAGGTTTCTGAGCTAATAAGAACTTAGAATGAGGACCTCTTGGGACATGTGGTTGCTCTTCTTATCTATGGTGGTTAGGTGCTGAAGGAGGATTCTCAGCCGGATTAATAGAGGCACTATTCTCTTCTCACTTTCCACATATCAAATGGGTCATCAAACACAAGTTTCTGATCTCTCCTTTCTACCCTCTCATTTCCATTCCCTAGCCCTAATACATGCCGTCAGCTTCTCTCAGTACCATAATCGCCATAGTCAACTAATTAGATGTCCCCCTTGCACAGAACAGCCAGACTTCACTGATTCCTAAGATAAAGATCAGATCATACTTTCCTTCTTCCCTGTCATCTTCAAAGGCTTCCAGGACTTATAGATATAAATAGTTTCATCTTCCCAATTATTTCCTTACTATTCTATTTCTTTACAAAAGCAAGGATGGATACACCCAGTTGCTTACCGTTCTCTTGACCTTCATTCACACTGCCCTGCCTTTGTGCCTTCTCTCATCCTGTTCTTTTGCTCTTTCTCCTTCTTCTCCGTATTCAGAGTCCAAAAAACTGGTTTAAATGATCCCTCCTCCTTGGTGCCTTCACCTCCTTTCATTTGACTGAAATGTTTTTTGCGCACCTACTATGTGCTATATGCTAAGGCTGTGTGGTTGAGCAAGAAGCCCTTTCCCACGCGTTCCTGAAGATACCGCTGACACATGGTGGGATCCTGTTTAAGATTTACCACGGTTCTCCCCCAAAGCCTACTGTTCCCAGCCTTTGTCTGACCTCTGATACAGAACACATAGTAGGCACTCATTGGTTGTTTCTTACTTAAATGAGTGCTGAAAGACAGGTTGCTCTCTCATTGTGTTTCTGCTACTCTTTTCCATGCCTTCCCATCACAAGGAGCCTATAAGTTGATGCGGTCAAGGCTCACGTACTGGTCCTTCATTCTTTCTCCAAAGCATTTCCCGTTATATCTTGCGTGCATCGGGGCACCAATTTATATCTGAGGTATGGGAAAGTTATCTGCAACAATAACAGTCAGGCAAAAATAAAGGTACTGAGTGGTAACTGTTGCCACCTATATTTGGCCTCTAAGAGTCACGCACTAACGACATCATTCACAGTGAATTATTTACAGAAAACTCCCAGGAGGTTGAAGTTATTTGTCCTCCTTAAATGAATCTCTTCAGGTGAGGTGAGAAGAAAGAAGGATGGTGGGAAGAAGTCCCTGCATGCAAATAGACCAGACATTTAACAACTACTCACCCATCTGTTCCGGTTCTGCAATGTAATGTATAAAGCTTGGCCCAAAGACAAGACATGTTTTTGCTTGGCCCATAGTGAATTTTTAAAGGGAATCATGGGCCTCTGATTTAAAAAAAAAAAAAAAAAAGGAAGATTAGAGGAAGATTTCAGAGAAAAACTAAGGTATCTGTTTGTTCTTGAAAAATTGTTAAGTCTGGTAAACCTTTGCCATTATTTGTGCAAATCAGCCATGGACTGGCACCATGTCTGGGCTGTTCCCTTCCGACTCTATCACTGAGACAGTGTAGCAGGTGCTTACATACTTGACCATTACTGCCATGGCCCTGGTAGCCTTTGAGATTCTGTAGGATTCTGTAGGATTCTGTAGGTCATTTATGTTGCCTTATTTTATGTCCAGTTCTTTGATCTGATATATGTCACCAGTCGAATTACCATAACTACTCCACCACAGAGATGCGATTGTACCATTTCTACCAATGAGGTGTTTGTGGTTCAGAGAAGTTAATGAGCTTGTCCCGGGTAACACAGACAATGATGAGAAGAGCTAGGATTCAGATCTAGAGCTGTCAACTCCCCGAAGAGCATGCGGAATAAAAGTAAAAGATGTGAACCAGCTCTGAGCAGGGGTAATGAGGAAATTTCATCTTGCAATGATATATTAAGGATGTTATTCAAGAACTCTTCCTTGCAACCAAGTCTCTCTTACGATGGAACACTCTCAAAAGGGAGAACTTAAAGCACCATGTGAATTATTTAAAACTAAAGTGCTCCATACCCTGTAAACTGAGCATTTGGAATAATCCAAGAGTGGATCCCTAGAGAGGAGAGAGAAATCAATTGAGATCCGCAAGGTGGGTTTTTTTTTCCCTCCTATCTCAAATTTCTCTTTACCTTTGATTTCCTCAAGGTGAAATCAACCAGGCTATTTGGCTATTTGGGGGGAAAAAATGCAGCCAACCAAGTGCAAGTCAAGTGTTCAAAGAATTTTAAGGCCTGGAAAAGGGTTTAAAGTCTATGTAGCACTTCCTTCCCTTTTTCTCTTGAGTAAACTGAGTTGGGAGTGGTTAGATGACATCATAATTATTCATGCACTAATGGCAGACATAAGGCTAGAATTTCCTGCCCCATTGAATTCCCCTGGTTCTCTTATGTGTGGCCTCTTACAGGCTTGTCTGTTCTTTCAAAATACCAAACAGCACTGTTTTGGCATTTAAAATCAGAATCGTGGATTGTCAATTATCTTGTCTACCCAGCTACATCAAAATGTCATATATGCAAAGGCTGTACTCTTCGTTCTTCATATTTCCAGTACATGGTAGGCATGCATTAAATTTGTTACTCTTTGCTAAACATGATGATGGTAATGGCATTCTTGATGCTCTCAGCTGTGCAGAGGATATATGATTTACGGTGGGAAAAGTTGCTGGTGATTGTGACGTTGGCAATCACCAGGATCAATGATGGTAATTTTGCTGGTGGTAACAATACTGGTGTCTCCACTTGGGTGCCATGCTGATATTTACATTAATGAAGAAGGAGACGATGGCAGCTGTTCTTTTGCTTATGATTTTTTTTTTTTAAAGATTTATTTATTTATTTATTTGACAGAGATAGAGACAGCCAGTGAGAGAGGGAACACAAGCAGGGGGAGTGGGAGAGGAAGAAGCAGGCTCATAGTGGAGGAGCCTGATGTGGGGCTCGATCCCATAATGCCGGATCACGCCCTGAGCCGAAGGCAGACGCTTAACCACTGTGCCACCCAGGCGCCCCTACTTATGATTTTTTAAAATTATTTTAATTCCAATATAATTAACATACAGTATTGTGTTAGTTTCAGATGTACAATACAGCGATTCAGCAGTTCCACACACATTACTCAATGCCTATCATGATAAGTGTCCTCTTCATCCCCTTCACCTATGTCACCCATCCCCCCACTCACCTCCCCTCTGTTTGTTCTCTATTATTAAGAGTCTGGTTTTTTGTTTGTTTGTTTTTGTCTCTTTTCTTTGTTCATTTGTTTTGTTTCTTAAATTATGCATATGAGTGAAATCATATGGTATTTGTCTTTCTCTGACTGACTTATCTCACTTAACATTATTCCTTCTAGATTCATCCATATGGTTGCAAATAGCAAGATTTCATTCTTTTTTATGGCTGAGTAATATTCATATATATATGGATCTTACATCTTCTTTATTCAATATATATACATCTTCGTTATTCATTCATATATGGATGGACACTTGGGCTGCTTCCATATTTTGACTATTGTAAATAATGCTGTAATAAACATAGGGGTGCATGTATCTTTTCCAATTAGTGTTTTCATATTCTTTGGGTAAATATCCAGTTCTGAAATTACTGGATCATATGGTAATTTTATTTTTAACTTTTTGAGGAACCTCCACCCTGTTTTCCACAGTGGCTGCACCAGTGGTCCCTTTTTCTCCACATCCTCACCCATACTTGTTGTTTCTTTTCTTGTGGTTTTTGAAACTAGGCATGGTGACAGGTGTGAGGGAGCATCTCATTGTGGTTTCGATTTGCATTTCCCTGATGATGAGTGATGTGAGCACCTTCTCATGGGTCTGTTGGCCATCTGCATGTGTTCTTTGGAGAACTGTGTGTTCATGTCTTCTGGATGGCAGCTATGATGTTTGAAGTGCAGCTCATTGAAGGATAATAGGTATTACTCTGTTTCCAGGTTGTCCAGGTTTTTGGTTTATGGTTCTGTTGGAACCGATTTGGCTCTCCTTCTTAGTGCAAGCCAGATCCCAGTTCTTCTAAAAAAAAGAATGAGTTAGCAGCATGCCACAACTGAAAATCAGGATAAAGTTCCTGCTGGGACCTCTGGTGAAATGTGTTTCTTCCTGAATGATACCAGATCTCACGACTGAGGCACCAGAAATCCACTGGGGACATAAGAAGGCCTGATGGATGGTCGGGGGATGAGGAAAAGAGAGGGAAAGAGGGAGGGAGAGAGAGAGAAAAAATGGATAAATAGAAAAAAATAAAAGAAAGAATGGGAGGCATAAAGAGTCTTGGGGCCAAGAGTCCTGAACTTGCAGGTCCCTCAGTGGTATTAATCCCTAAGTGCAAAACTTTGGCAATCATATGAGTAATTAGATTAAGCTTTAGGAGGATGTCTCAGGAGTCAGGAATAGCTACATTTAAATGGTGCCTCTAACACTTTACTAGCTGTGAGGACCTTGGGTAAATCAGTTAACTGCTTTGAGCTTCAGTGCTCCCCCCTCCAGAAAATGGGACATCCTTATTTATTTTTCCACTGGTGAAGGTCGGATGTAGATAAGCGTTCAGAGTCGGATTCCTCAGGGCCTGACACATGCTCTCCCCTTGTTGTCTTGATTCCCACTGTCATCCCTGTTCTATTTTGAATGTGCAGATACATTCTGCTCCAGCCCCATGAGAACCAAGGCGGTCTTTCCCACTGGTTTGTTCCATGTCCTGATTTCAAGTGATTTTCTAGAACTTTTTTTTTTTTTTTTTTTTTTTTTTTTGTGCCTGCAAGAACTTGATTAGTATGCGAAGGAGTGGCCAGTCCACTCCACACTGCAGCAGGAGCCCAGAGCGGAGCAGAAAGCCTGGGGAGCCGCGTGATGCATTTCTCAATGGCAGGCAAAATGAACCCGGGACAAGCTAAGCTTTGCTTGTTTCAAAAACTCTGTCATAAATTAACGTAAAGATGCTCTTTTTCCTCACCAGCCAGAGGAAGGGCGCGTTTCAGTAGGCAATTAATCTTGGCTGATCTATATTAAATATTTATCTGCTGAAATGAGCCCCGTATTGTAGTGGTATTTTTCATTATAGGACTTATCATTTCCAAAGAGATTTCCATGTGCGAGCTCCCTTGTACATATTAAACCCAAATTTCCAGTGGAATGACACATCTTTTTTGGCGGCGACCTTTTCTCTCTGTAACAAGCTACTGATAGGCTGGAATTTACAGGGCGATAAACACTTTTATCAAGAAGGAGGGAGTGCAGCAATCCAGTATTTGCTTTCCTAATAAGAACCCCGGGGACAGGCTCGGGAGGTGGGAATTGGTGCCCGTTTTCAGCAGCGTGTGGTGAGGGGCGAGCCTGTGAGGTCTGCTCCTGGAAAAGGCCTGAGGAAGGGGCGAGGAAGAGTTGTTCTAGTCGTAGTCACTATAATTCCTTGCACTTGAATCAGGTCTTTTCCACTCATTTGCATGCTGTCACTTGAGCCTCACAGCCAACCCCAGAAAAGGGTCTGACGACTGCCTCCATCCCAGAAATGAGTCTTCTCCGGAGGGAGGTTAGATGTTTCGGTCAGAGGCAGAGATGGGGCGGAGCTGGGTCTGGAACTCTGGTCTGAGGAGGACGAGTTCAGCGCTCTTGCCTGGGCCACACTGCCTCCCACAGGGCAAAGAGAGAAGTGCAGCATCCCCTGGAAATTGATATTCAAGTCACTGGGGAGAGCAGATTTGTTAAACCTGCGGGTCAGCCTAGGTCTGAGCTGGGCCTCTAGTAAGCCTGGGCATGTCCTAGGGTAAAACTAAAAGAAAAAGAAGAGTGATAGAAAATGAGTGAGAAGAAGAAGCAAGAAGGGGGGGGGAGGGGAAGGGAGGGAGAGATTTGGTGGCGGGCTTCTCCCTCATTCCTGTGCGTTCACACCAGCTCGGGATCTTATGAAAAGTGCCGATTTGGATTCAGCGGGTCCCCAGTGGGACCTGGGCCTCCGGTTTTCTCCCTCCTCCCAGGTGACACTTGCTGCTGGTCCAAAGCCTACCATTTAAGCAGCAAGGTGGTTCGGAACAGGCCCAAGGAGGGAGCAGGAGGCATGATGGCACAGCTGTCTGTGCATCCTGGCCCTGCACATCTGAGCCTGGGAAAGCTTGGTTTCATTTCGCCCTCCACCCTCCCCCTTTTTATTTTTATTTTTAGGGCTCAGCTTGTGTCCCAGGAAAGTGGCAGGTCCTTTTGTGATCTTTTGGTTTGGTGATTCTGGAACTTTGGCACGCATTATAATCACCTGGAGGATTGCTGATCAGGCCCCACTCACAGAGCTGGAGGCAGCCAGGCCAGAGCTTGCGCGTTTCTGTCAAGTTCCTGGTGGTACTGATGTCGCTGCTGCTGCCCGTCCATCCAAGGACCTTAACGACCACTGTTTTGTTTCAACCCCATTCATTCCGGCCATCAGAGGAGACCCGGGGTGGGCAAACGGGCTCGGGTACAGCGACAGGACCAGCAAGGTGCAGACAGAGGCCTCACCCTCTGCCCAGCTAGTGCAATCCTCTCTCTAGAGACATCTCGGCAGCTCTGCATCGTGGGTCAGAGCCCAGCACCAGTTTCTGTTTTGCGGAAGGGTTCAGAGGAATCCAGGAAGGGGTGGTCAGTGAGGGTGGTGACTTGCGCAGTTGGGGTGAATATGACACCAAAGAGAAGAGGGCCCGCTCGCTCCCGGGGGCAGAGAGCTTTTGTGTCTGCAGTACACACGGAAACACGCATTTGTTGAGAGGTGATCTGTCACCTTTCTCTCCCCTGTTACCAGCTATTACTCTCCCCTTGGTTTCACTCGCCATGAAAAACATTATTTCTGGACAAAATTCAACTTGAGGTCTTTGAAAATAAATGAACAACATTTGTGTTCCTCGCTCCCCTTTCAAAAGCCCTTTCTCTGTCTTCTATGGGCTGTATTGATGCATATTGAAACCGTTTAAGGCTTTTCTGTCACCATGAGTGGAGGTGGCCTTATTCTTCATTGCTTCCTTTCTCTGGTTTCTGTCTTTTTTGTTTCCCATTTTTTTTCTTTTTCCTCCCTGTTGCTCTTTTATGCTCTTCCTTCCCTCCCTCTGTCCTCCCTCTCCTCCATTCCTCTTTTCCTGGAATCACCAGATATCTGAGCCAAAAGAGACCCGCAATCGCCAAGTCCAACTGCCTAGACTCCCAGCTAGGAAACCAGGGTCTAGAAAGCCTCATGCTTGAATTGTGGGATTTTGTAGAAGAGACATGGCCAGGATCTCAGTGCTGTGCAACGAGCCGGCCAGGACAGGACCCAAGTGTCTTGGCTCCTTCCCACCGCAGCCCTCTTGTCATGTAGTTCATCGTCAACACCCTCAATGGTGACACATCTGCTACTCAGAGTCATTCTCAGCCAAGGGATGGAGTGGGGGTAGGGGAGACAGGGTAGCAAAAGGCCCTATCAAAACTGTTCCGACCCTTCGAGGATGTCAGATCTTGACTGATGGAAGCGTAAATCTATAGTTTTGAAAACTCAAGATGTCTATACCCAAGGGCTCTGTCACTGCACTGTAGGAAATATTCACATTGTGTACAGAGGTGTGCTTACCATGATGTGTAGCATAGCCTTGTTCCAACTGGCCAAAAAAGAGTTAAACATGGAAACAGCCTGAATATCTAGCCATAAGGATTGTTCACATAAATTATAGTGCATCCTTACAATATTGCAAAACCACTAAAAAGAGTGGAGACAATCTATGTGTACTGATCTCAGGGAAAAAAAATGATATGTAGGCAAGTGAAAAATGCAGTTGCACATACACACACGACCCGATTTTGCTAAAAAAAAAAAAATTGTGTCTATAGGTATAGATCCGAGATTTACATAAACATCAGTAAAAGACATAAAAGTACAGAGATAAATAATATACTAGTGGATTTTCAGTATTTTTCAAAACAGGACTGCTGTCTTCCAGTCTTCATATTCCCTGGCAAAATGCTGATTTATCCCCACTTGCCCATAGAACATTCTCTCTTGCCTTCATCTCTCTATTCTGCTCTCTTGCTCTCTTGCATGCGCTCGCTCTCTCTGTCTCTCTGTCCCTTCTTTCCTGCTTCCTTCCCTCCCTCTCTTCTCATACACACCGTGTAAGTGATTTTTGAATGCTTACATCAACGCGAAAAGACCCACAGAGGAAGAACTCTAGTTCCTGGTGGATCTTCCGCAAAGGCAGGCTGATTGATTGCAGATTGCAACCAGCTCCAACTTTCTGTCCCAAATGACAAATGAAGAGCTCTTAAAAACAGAATAAAATATCCCATATGAGGAGAAGTGTCTCTGCCAGGCCAGGCATGAAAGGCAGTGAGCAATGAGAACTGTACGTAATTCCTGACCTATCCGTAGCCTGTCTCATTTCTACACTCTCAGAACCGGCGCAGAGCCATGCTGGCTGGACTCCTCAGCCTGGCACTCGAGGTCTCTCCACCGTCCATCCCCAAGCCACGGTTGTGTCCATCACCTACCTTTCCTGTCCCTGCATGCTGGTGGCCCTGAGTGTGTCCTCACGGCCTACACACGCTGCGAGGCTTTACTCACATGTGTCCTCCATTTGCTAAAATCCCAGGGAGCCTGAGAGGCCTGGCTGCATGCTTCATCTTCTGGAAGTCTCTTTTCACACATCCTGCTCTTGCAGAATCAGGTGAATCTCACTTGCTCTATTGTTGGAGCAGTTATTAGGTACTTCTTTGTGCTACTCTTAGTTGGGGCCGGTTCTTCGCACCCGATGGCCCTTAAGGACAGGAAGTGTGTTGCTTTTCTTTGTGTGTTGCGTGTCTTACACATAGTCGATGCTCAGTGAGTGAAATGAAGGATGAATGAGGGGGAGGAATGATTAGACATTGCATTGAAGTGTGAGATTCCCGGCTCTGTGAGGCCCACTAAGTAATGACTATGAAATCCCAATTGGGCTTAACTCAACAGCATTAGAATTACTAGACATTTTACTCATGCTTTCACTACCTAAAGCTGTGACATCCTTTCTCCCCTTCTGTATGCCGCCATGCATCCATTGCTTGAACATTAATTTTCTATACATTTGCCCGAGTCCCAAAAAGTCTCTCCCGAGATCATCTACCATTTTCCTGATGCTGGACATTTTATTTAATTGCCATCTTTTCAAAATTATAACCAAGGCTGTTATGATCCCCCTCGTGCACATAGCGTTTTTCTTCTTCTGAAATATTTCCTTAGGATGGATTCCCAGGAGGAGAATGATTAGGGCAAAGCATATGAACACTCTTATAAGCCTCATTAATTTTGACCCCGCTAATTCAGAATTTGTGCTGATTTGGGCAGGTAGTGAGCTTTCCTTTACTCTCTCTTCAAAAGGAAAATTGCTAAATAATAAACTGATGTGAACACAGTTTCCAAGGTGCTCTTGACAATATCTCTTGCAAACAATTTAAGCGTTTTTTGCACACGTCTTTTTCTTGCATATGGAACGCATAGGTTCTTATAACTTACTCTCACCAGTTCATCAACGCAGGCTTTCAGTGACCAATGCTTGTTTCCACCTTTTTCTACACAACTGATGTGAATGAGGCATCAGCTACCTGGGAAGAGTGTCCCACTGGTTTCATTTGCTACACATCTATGGAGCACATGTTGCTTGCTGGCTACGATTTTAGATGCTGAAGACACTGGTGAATAAAGATGCGGTCCCTTCTGTCTAGGAGCTCAAGTCTGGTAAGGGAGACTGGCGGCGCAGTGGCTCAGGGACGTGGCGGCTACATGGACAGGGTGCTCTGGCAGCCTCTCAGAGGGACCTGTCCCACAGCCAGGGGCCAGGGCAGAAGTCTCATGGTTAATCGTATAGCTGAGCTGAGTTGCAAAGGAATGGGAATCTGCCAACCAAAGACTTTATATTTTTTATTTTTTTTATGCTTTAAAAAGATTTTATTTATTTATTTGTCAGACAGGGAGAGAGAAAGAGAGAGCACAAGCAGGGGGAGCGGCAGGCAGAGGGAGTAGCAGGCTCCTCCCTGGTCAAGGAGCCTGATGCAGGACTTGATCCCAGGACCCTGGGATCATGACCTGGGCTGAAGGCAGACGCTTAACCGACTGAGCCACCCAGGCGTCCCCCAACCAAAGACTTTAAATGGGGACACGTTTCCGTTACTATCTGCACTAGATATTTCTGTCTGTTTCCAACTATTAAATCAGTCACGCTTTTTACAAATTCAGACGGAATCTTCCCCCAACAACCTGTGTTTGCATTGCTTTGTCTCTCTGCTTGGCAAAGAACACAGGGAATACTTCAGGAGATCAGAGTTCTAGGCCTGGCTCTGTTGATTTGCTCTGAGCCCTAGCAACTTCAGTGTACCTCTCTGAGCCTCAGTGTTCTCATCAATAAAATGGGAATCCTTAGCTGGGTTATTGTGAGAATAAAAAAGTCAATGGACAGAAAAGTGCTTTAAATTAAAACCAAAAATAGAAAAGATGCGAGGTAAATGAATTTGCCGTATTTACTCAGTTCTTACAGGGTCTCCCTTAGCCCTCCGAGAGTGCCTTATCCGTCTCTTCCTTTGAAGCTCCCCGTTGGAGCAAAGTCGCAAATATAATCTATGGAACGTGAAAATGGTTTTCTAATAAGCTCTCTATGAGGCCAGGGGAAAAAAATGCCAAACAAAATGAGCAAACAATCAGTCAGGGAGGCAGTGCTGCCTCTAACTGTGTGGGGAACGGTTCACTGCTCAGGAAGATTAGGCCCTAACTACTGCCAGTTGCCCTCGGTGCCGGTGCCTTGGAGCTGTGGGAGGGAGGCGGCGAGGCAGAGGGCGGTCCGTGGAGGACCAGAGTAGGGACTCCGGGGAGTCCGGAGTCCTGCGAGCGGCCTGAGGTGGTGTCCGGTACCAACCCGGATCTGTAGATCCAGAAGAAGTTCCCAGAGAAGGAGAGGAACAAAGAACACGATCTGGCCACCGGCCCCAAGCCCGGGGGTGAGGAGCGGTGGGCAAAGGACACAGGGTGCGGCTTCATTCATCACAGATGAGCATCGGTCCTGAGGAGACGGTGAATTGCCAGCTGCTGGAAAGTTCTTTTCCCCCACCTTTACTGAGATAAAATTAACAACTGACGATGGTTGTAAAGCATACAACATGATGTTTGGTATACATCTACCTTAGGAGATGATTGCGCAATCAGGCAATTTACGTATCGATCAGCTCATATAATTACCATTTTTTGGAGGAAGAACAATTAATATTTACTGTTTTAGCAAGTATACAACACATCATTAGTAACTAGAGTCACTGGGCTGTACCTTAGGTCTGCAGAAGTTATTCATCCTGAGTAAGTGAAACTTTATGCCCTTTGGCCAACATTTTCCCATTTCCCCCAAAGCCAGCCCCTGACAACCACCGTTCTGCTCTCTGCTTCTGTGAGAGTTCTTTAAGCAGGGGTTGGTGACCTCCTTTTCAGATATGTCAAACAAGAGAGCTGGGGGGTACGTGAGGAGTGGGAGGTGGGGTAGGCTGTCTTCACAATGATCTCCAAGACCTTTGTCATAGATGCCATCTTTACTGCCTTGAGAGATTCCTGGTATGCTTACATTTCTGGAAGCTTCTTCTATTTCTGAAAAGTGATCATCTTTTTGTCCTAGCTCAAGATGCAAGGCACCTAATTCTAAGCATCAGACACTCATCGTTGACTTGCATTAATCTGTACCACTCAGGACCTTTTAAATGGTTTTGGGCTTCCTCTCTAGTTCTGTCATGGTAGGCCCTGCTCTTGGAATCTGAGGCGTGTCGATATATGATATATATTTAACCACTGTTTCCAGTGTTTTAACAGCCCTTAACAATGCATGCACCCCTCCCCCTACAGAGCTCTCTGATTGTTCATGTTTGCCGATTTCCGTGGTGGAAACATTCCCACCATCAGGCCACTGACTTGATGTCACTAGACGGGAAGCCAGGAAGACAGCCACGCAATCACCTCTTACTCGCCAGTAAGAGCTGACTTCTTCCCACCGATCAGTGCTCAGAACTGCGTTTTCTGCTTCCTCGATGCAGGTGTCATTGAACCTAGTCCTTGGCAGAAGTCAGTGTACTGGGAGAAGGAGCAAAGGAAAAAAGGATAGAAGAAGAAATAAAAAATAAAGACAGGAAACAATTACTATGTCTTTCAACAGGTGAATGGATAAACCAACAGTGATGCATCTAGATAATTGTAAAGGAAATCAAGAAGGGGAAAATGTATGTTTGGAGAGCAATGGGGCCTGTCTATATCACTTAAAATGGGCAAATCCTCTAATTCAGCAATGCCTTCTCTTAACATCTTCCGTAGAGAAAACATGCACCTGCATACGGGGAGGCGTGGCTCAGGATGCTCGTTGCCAGATGCTTGTAAAAGAATCTTGAAAATATTAGAAGTGGCCTAGATATCCACCAGCCGGTTAATGCGTAAATGCATTGTGGTTTATTGATAGTATAGAACACCCTGTAATTAAAAAGAATAAAGCGCCACAATTTTGTTGATGTAAACAATTCTATAGGGGGTTCTGTTGGGACAAAAAGCAAGTTGCAGAACATTCCACATAGCAGTGTTCCCCACATGTATTGAACACACACGCATGCGCCCACACAAAGCCATGTATTTTTTAAGAGTATATTTATACACACGTAAATGTAAAAAGAAAAATCAGGAAGCTTTTTAGCATGATAATGGCGATTATCTATAATTAAAACCTTTTTTAAAACAAAGAAACGGCATCCACGTATTGCTTGGCTAATTAAACATAAATGAACTGTCATTAGGAAATATTATGATGGAAACTTATGGACCTTGTTTTGAATGTGTTTAGGAGAGTACCCAATTAAGATCACTGTTCTAGATATTTCAGGAAAATGAGTCCTCCAGTAAGAATGTTTTGTCTGGCTGCCATGAGGGAAAAGCATGAAAGAGAAGGAAAGGAATAGTCAGTGAGGAAGACCAGATAACCTATGAGGAAGTGAAGGAGGTAAACATAAAGAACCAATGACAGGAAACAGACACTAGAGGGGAGGGGAAGAGGTGAGCGGAAGTCCGCGATCTCTCCATCCCCATCTGGTAGAGAGCGCTCCATCAGTAAGAGGTGCCCAGAGACCCACAACTCTTGTGTTAGGATTAATGGCTCCAGCCAACGCTAGGGAAATAGCACGGCAGGTGTGACTGGGGACTTGGTCCTTGTGAGGATGTTGATCTCCTGGTGTGCGGTGGCCTGGTCCCAGGCACCCAGTGTGCTGCGTTGGACCCACCCAACACCGTGTCCATTTCAGGATTAGTCTCAGAGGGTCCATCATATTAAGACTGTGCGTGAAACGTCCCGCCTCATTTCTTAGCACCTTAGACTCATTTAAATTCATCAGAACAGAGTGCCTACGTGGTCCTGCTGGGCTCAGCCCCTAATTCATGTGCAACTGCTGTGTTTGGGGCCCTATGATGAGCAGGGATAGAGATAAACGGAATGAGGTTTGAACCCTAACGGTGCAAGCCCACAGTCTGGTGGGAGTCAGGACTCTATGCACAACCCGAGGAGGGACGGAGTAGCAAAGGCCGGAGAGATGGCTTGGTGCGAACAAACTTCAGAGCTTGCCTGCTGCTTGGAAGGGGTCTGTTCATTTGAAGTTGGACTTTTATAAGCCTAAAACATTTATTAAAAGAGAAAAAGAATTTTCATTTTAGATATGCATTATGAACTCCAGCCATCTGTTATCAGAGATCAAGTACTGAAATAGTTCAAGGTCTGGAGTCAGATCTGAGTTCAAATCCCAGCTCTGGTTTTTACTTATGAGTGACCTTGAGCAAGTCACTTTCCTGTCTAAGCCTCCATTCTCTTGTATATAAATGGGGATAGGATTTAACCCAGGGGTTGTCATAAACAGTAAATAGTGTAATTAGGTAACTTAGTACAGTATATGTGCGTGTGTATATATGCTACGTATGTGTTTGTATATGTGTATGTTACACATATATTTTATATTTACATGTACTATGCACATACGTGTATATGCATGTTTGTCACCATATATGGTATACACACACATGTGTATTGTGTGTGTGTATGCATATGTAATTTAGAAGATCTTCCAAGGTATTGCCAAATTTACTCTCTGTGACTTGGAGACACCTCTTTTTTTTTTTTTTCTTAATGATTTTTTATTATATTATGTTAGTCACCATACAGTACATCCCCGGTTTTGGAGACACCTCTTGATGCTTGATGGTTCTGACAAGATCACGTACTTCTCTGAGCCCCAGTTTCCTGGCCTGTAGAATGGGGATGCAGTATTTCTGTGCCCATTTTCTCATTTGGCCCTGGGGCTGACCTGGGAAGTAGGCAGGACTTTGTCAGGGTTATCCGGGAAAAGAATGCAAGCTCCTTCAGCTCTGCATGGGGTGGCTCCCCCGTCAGGGCCAGCTGAGGTCCAATCCAGTGAAACGCATCCAGACCCTTCCAGCTCTCTCCACTGGCAGAAACACATGGGCTCACAAAAATTCTCTGTAATCTCTACCAAACCCGTCTCTTAGTCATCGTGGTGGAACCACTTAACTCTCTTTGCTCCTCGTTTTGTTTTTCCTCCTTGAGTTTGCGTCTCCCTCCTGTGCCCTCACATCCCAGTGCCCTGCTTTCCAGGGCCGGGTCACTCAAGGTCAGAAGAGGGAAGCTGGCTTCTCCCTCTGCCCTCATTCCCTGCAACACGCTCCCTATCTCCCTGAGCTGGGAAACACCTGCCACTTAGAGAACACAGACGGCAGATGGGAGGAGTGGGGAAGACAGAGGTTTCCTTGGCTGGGCAATCTGGGAAATGACTCAGGATAAGCAGAATGTGATTGACTCTGTAGGATGCTGTTGCCAGTCGCATTCGCTCCCCACTTTTGGCCTCCTAGGCTGCTACAGTCTGCTCTAGGCCTGGGCGTCCAATATCATCCCGTAGGAGTTTGCATTTTGACAGTCAGTTTCCACTCTATGTCAGGCCCTGAGAGCACGGAGGTGGATGTGACTGTTCTTGGGAAGCTCTTCATGCAGTAGGAACGTAAGCAGACAAGCAGGATGAAAGAGCTGCAGAGATTTGACCCAGCTGGGTGACCTTGGACAAGTAACATAACCTCTTGGAGCCTGATATTTTTACATCTTCATCTTGGCCTTTTGGCTGGAACAGTTGAATGAGATAATATTTAAAGCACATGGTGCAGAGTAGATGGTCAATAATTGGTATCTAGTAATGAGTACTAAGGAGATCATCATAAAAGTGGATTCAGGTTGGGAAGGCAACACGGATATCGGAGATCAGAACATATTCCTGGAGGAAGCAGGGCCTTGAGGGCCTTGCACAATGAACTGGACTGAGTGCCCCAATCCTGTATGCCTTTCTACCCCATCCCAGCCCTCCCCCCATGATTTTCAGTCCCGCCTCCATGCCTTGCTCACAAGGCTCCCCACCCCTGGAATTGCTTTGTCGTCCTTCTTTGCTCACTCAAATCCTCACCATCCCCCAAACCCAGCAAAATCCTGCCCTTCCATTTGCCATCTGAGTGTGGTTTCATTTTGCATTCAGATTAAGAATCACCCAGGTTCATACTCATTTGCTCTCTACCTGCTTCACAGAATCCTGGTATGTGTTGACAAGGAGCACTGTCATGGAGTGACAGGGACCTATTATTCAAACCTTTGATTTTATAGATGGGGAACCTGAGTCCCAGAGAGGAGAAACAACATGCCCATGTTGACTTGGCTGATAGAGCCAGACATGGGATCCTGGATTCATTCTGTTTTCCAGAGATTTCTAAGTTTTGTATCCCCTTAACGTAGATTATACATTTCTGGAGGGTCTGACTGTTAAATTTCTACCCAGCAGGCAGTGGGTGCTGACAGCTGCCAGGATCCTGCTTAGGCCCGGAAGCCCTTGTTGCTGGTGTGATTCCAGCTCCCGATTTTGGAGGGGACCGGGAAATTGTGCGCGCTTTCTTCCCTGGTCTGCGTTTTCTGACCTAACGGTTCCCTCTAAGGACAGAGGGCCTACACAACAAGATTTAGCTCAAATCACTTGTATTTTTACTATAAATGTAAATAAGGATAAATACAGACCATCCCGAGTTATTGAACGAGGAGAGGGAGCAGGAACACTTGGGTGGAGAAGTGCCGTCTGCTTTGTGGCCTCTGGGGCCAGCTTGACCACTAGGGAAGCTGGCGTTTCATGTTTGTTGCTGGAACAGGAAATGGTGTTGGAAAATAAAAATGCCTGGAAGTAACAAGTTCAACACAGGCAGAGCTTGTGTCCCCTTGGGGCTGTCCCACAACCCACGTGGTACCTAGCTGGCTTTCCTTGTCCTTGGAGCTGGCCTGTCGGGACTTGCAGTGGTGTCCTGAGGCAGCCTCCATCACACTCAGGGGGTGACGGTATTATCCGCTCTCATGAGTTCAGCATGGGTCATTCACATGCTCTTTTCAACACGGATATTCCCAGATCAGCCCCCTAAGCAAGATGTCACATGGAAGGACAGCATATGTAATATCTTTTAAAAATAACTTCCCCCCAACTTTTTATTTTGGAAAAATATATTTTTGAAGCATATTTTAAAAGTTTAAAACAATAGAAAAATTTTAAAAATGAAAGAAAAGGAAAATCAACAACAATATATTCTTTACCGAGATTTGAACATCATGAATGTCCTGCTACATCTGTTTCCTCTCTGTCTCCCGGTAAATGGAGTCTTCCGTGGCTTTAGGAGACTTTGCGCCACCAACTGGGACAAACAGAATCCTTCTGGTAGCATCTCTTTGCTGGGGAAACTGCAGTCAGAGAAAGCTTTCTCTAAATTGATTATCTCGTTATGTGATTCTCCTGTTTGTGACTTTCATTGCCTCTTCATTATCTCCAAGGTGAAACCGAAGCACATACGTTTTCCACTCCCTTTGTGATCTGCCCGGTGCCCATCTTTTCTAGAATCGTCTTGTACCATATCCACCCAGTCCTCCACCCCACACCTACCTGATTGCCTCTCAACTTTCCTTATTCTCTGAGATACATTATGTTCTCTCTCACCTGTGGGCTACTCCCTCTTCCTGAAATACTCCTCTTCCCCCCGAGCCTGTGGCTAAATATTTCTTCAGGTATCCGCTTATATCTCACTTCCTCCAGGAAGCCTTCAGGAAAACCCCTCGATTAGGCCAGATGCCACAGCTATGTAAATCCCATTACCCACTGTACTTCCCCCACCAAAGACCTTATCGTACTCCAACGTAGTTTATTATAATCATTTGTTTCTTATGCTTACTCTGTCTTCCTGATAGACTGTAAATCCTATAGGGCCGGAGCCTTGTCCATTTCTCCCAGCCATAGCGACACCAGTTTCTGGCTCAGTTCCTAGTGAAGAGTAGACATATATTGGGTGGTTGAATAGATCTTCACTCAGGTCGCTTTTGAAGTGAGTAGACGGGTGCCTGGGGGGCTCAGTCAGCTGAGTGTCCAACTCTTGATTTCAGCTCAGGTCATGATCTCAGGGTCGTGAGAGCCCTGTGACAGGCTCCAAGCTGGGTGTGGGGACTGTTTAAGAGTCTCTCTCTCCCTGTCCCTCTGCCCCTCCCCCGCATCACTAACACCAGAATGTGAGTGCACACTGGCTCTCTAGCTCTCTCTCTCAAATCTTAAAAAAAAGAAAGAAAGAAAGAAAGAAAGAAAGAAAGAAAGAAAGAAAGAGTAGAAGGATATCGATAATATTTCCCTACCCAGATCTCTCTTCCCAAATCCAGATTTGTATATTCAACTGCACACTGGACATCTGCCATGGATGTCAGGTAGACATGTCCATATATCGTGTCCGGACCTATACCTCTGACCGCCCCTCGCAATCACCAGCCACATCCCTCCTGCCCATGGCTTCCCCATCTCACTAAAGGCTAGATCTACATTCCCAGCTGCTCAAGCGAAAACCCTTTGTCTTCCTTGATTCCCCTTGTTCTCTCTCACCCCTCCTCTAATCCACGAGGAAATCCTGCTGTTACTACTTTGAAAATACAGATCCCGAATCGGACCCTCTCTTCTCTCCTCTCCTGTTACTCCCTCCTCTCTCTCCTGGAGAAGCTTCCCACATGGTCCTGCTGCTTCTACTGTTCGACTTCTATCTTCAACGCAGAGTGAGCTTTATAAAACCTAAGTTAGTTCACGTCGCTTCCTGAGCCCAGTGCCCCGCAATAGCTCCCGTTCATTTCATAATGAAAACCAACGTCATCCCTGTGGTCAAGAAGGTCTTGTGTGGTCAGAAGCCTGTCTTCTGTCTGCCATTACCGCCTGCTCTCTGCCTCACTGCTCTGTGTCACCAGTTCTTCCCGTGTCCCCGCTGCTTGGAAAGCTCTTCTGCCTGGTGTCGACAGACAAGAGCTCGCTCTCCATCTGCTTCTGGTCTTTTCTCGGCGAAACCTACGTTGATTGTCCTATTTGAGATTGCCCCCCCTTCTCCCAGCACTCCATTCTCCCTTACCCTGCCCCCCTTTCTTTGTTTCCATGGTATTTATCACCTCCTGTTTTCCTTGCTTAAAACATTTTTTAAGGTCTCCTGCTAGAAAAGAAGTTTCGTAAGGGGAGGGAGGATCTACGGATGATCTGTGCACACATATATCGCAAACGCTTAGACTACTGTCTGGTGTTTACCAAATATTTGCTGCGTGTATGCACGAATGAATTAATGACACATTGAATGAATGCATGCATGAAGGAATGGTGTGACAGAGCAGAGTTCAAGTTCACGTGTACCTGGAGTCTCCTGGTTCTCCTGGCCTACCTCTTTTTGGCTCTGTGGCCTCGTGTAAGTCCTATCACGCATGGAGCTTTATTTCTACATTTAAAAAATGGAGTAAATAAAATTTCTGTACACATAAGGCAGCTTTGAAGATTAAACTCAGGTATTTGAAATGTGCTTTGCAAACTGGTAGTCACTGTATAAATGTTAGTTTAAAAGGAGGAGGGAGGACAAAGGGAAGAAAAAAAAGAATAGAAATCACAAAGTAAGAGTGACCAGCAGGGAATGGCAGGAGCAAACTCCCACAATCCCAATGCAAGCACTGGAGGGGATAAGACACCAGTAAAAATGAAGTGGAAGACACTCAGGCTAAAAATCTTCATGCCCTCGAGGAAAGGGATGGTGAATCATCCCAGGAGCGTTTACAAGGGATCTAGAAATTGCAAGTCACTACATCCAGTGTTGAGCCAGTATTGATGATTACACAGTGTCTGATGGGGACAAAACCCACCTGTAAAAGAAATTGTAATCCAGAGTCATGAGAGGTGCAGGTGCCTACTTGGGGAATGCAGAGGAGGGAAGGATAGGGATGATGAGGGCTTCAGAGGTGAGGGGGGTGGGGGAATGGGATAGGCTGGTGATGGGTAGTAAGGAGGGCACGTATTGCATGGTGCACTGGATGTTATACGCAACTAATGAATCATCGAACTTTACATCAAAAATAAATAAATAAATAAATAAACAAATAAATAAATAAATAAGATAATAGCCCTTACGGGCAGGTCTATGTGGCCAGCCTTTTACATACATTTTCTCCTTTTACATACATTTTTCTACATGCCTTTTAAGGCAACTCATGGAAGAGGGACCTTTACTGTGTAGGAAACAGGCCCAGAGATGTTATGTGACTGATGCAAAGCCGTAGGGCTGATTAGAAGCAGAGTTGGACTTGAAACCCATCCTGACTTGATTTCCAAGCCTGTCCTCTCTTTCCTAAATTTTAGGGATTCTCATATTTTGCTTTGAGACGGAGGCGTTAGGGAAGTCTTCTATACATGAAATCGGATTTTATTTGGGTCTTGATGGATGGGATTTGGACAGGTGAATTCACTCATGTCTTCATCAAATATTGATGGAGCCCCTACAAAGTTCTGGGCCCAGGTCATAGGCTCTTGCAGGGAGCTATGCAATGAATACAATGGTGTGTTCTGGAGTTTACGTGCTGGTGGGGAAACGGGCTGAGACCCGGAGAGTACTATAGGGAGAAAGATAATCAAGTATAAACAAATGGATGAGATACTTGCAGATAAAAATAGGGTAATGGGATGGGGGCTAGTTTAGTTTGGTGGCCAGAGATCGGTGTCTGAGCTTTGGAGGATGAGGGAGCAGCCCAGCAGAGATACGAGGGAAGGGTGCCCCCTGCAGGCCACAAAGACATGGACAGCCAAGGCATCGGGGCCTGTGGGAGGACAGAACAAGGAGACTGCGTGGGGTGCAGTCAATGGGAGAAGAGTAGACAGGTAAGCAGTTCATAGAAGCTCCAGCACGCAATTTTGATTTTGCATTAATTAAAACACTTTCTTTGTTCGCAGTCTTTGTTCATTTGGCTCACCTTCTCAGTGCCTTTGCTGGAGCCTTCTTTTTTCGGGGGTCTCGGTCCTTGTGCCTTGTCTGTATTCACGCCCACCTTTCGAGGATTTCTCCTGCTCTTTATTTTCTCTAGTAGCTTTAAAGAATCTATCCTGACGATTCGCTTTTATATCTCCAGCCCAGACCCCTCCCTGGGCTCCAGACGTCTATACCCAGCTATTTAACCGCCTTCTTTAATGTGTCATATCAAAGTCTGAATTCTTGGTTTCTCCTTTCAAATGTGTTCCTCCACCAGCAGCCCCAATTTCATCTGACCCACTTATTTGTACCCCAAGCCAGAAGCACGTAGGATTCTTATCTTCCTTTCACACCCTCCACCCACAGCCGCTATAGATTTCACTGACAGCACGCCTCTCCGCTATTCTTGCCCACCCGACTGGTGCCGGTCTCCTCCAGGCCACCCTGAGCCTTCATCTGGACCACGTGGTGGCCACCTAGTGGCCTCTCTGCTTCCAACCGTGTCACTCCCCTCCTCCGGCTCTTCTTCACAAAGCAGCCCACGGATCTTTCTGAAACCTGACTCCTATTCTGTCCTGCTTCACAGATCCCTCCGGCGGCTTTCCATTGCACTTAATCCAAAATCCAAAGTCTTACGATGGTCCACCAGGACCTCCTCATGCGGTCCCTGTTACCTCTCCCTGCGGTCGCCCTGCATTACTGTCTTTCTGTCATTTTCTCACATACTCTTAGTTCCCACAGCATTGGACATTTTGCAATTGCTTTTCCCTTTGTCTGGGATGCGTCTCAGCCTCCTTCACCTCCTCTAGGTCTGTAGGTTTCACTTCATTACAAAAGCTTCCACTGCCTCCATATAAAAATAAGCCCTCTCTACCTCTGTCACTTTCCGTCCCTTTACCTTGTCTTATTTTTCCGTGAGACTCACCATTGTCTGGCATTTCACTGCATACACATCAGTTTCTTTACGGACTGGTTCTCCTACTACAAGGGGAGCTTGACAAGAACAACCCTTTGCCCATCCTTTTCATTGCTGTGTCCTGAATTTAGAAGCCTGCCTTGAACATGGTTTTAAAACATTGTTTTAAAACAATATTGGTTGAAGGAATGCATCAGTGGGAAGTCTTGGAGTCAACCGATCGTGACGAGAGAGACACAGTCATTCTTTTCTCAAACAGTTCAGAACCTACTACCTACCAGGCCTGCACCTAGGTGCTAAGAGTACCCTGAGCAAGCCACCTTTTTTTCACCCCATTCTCATGCAGAATGAATCATGCAACAGAGACAGAAAGAAGTAAACAGGCAATTTTAGTACAAGGTAGTACGTGTTTTGATTGGAGAAGGGCAGAGGGCCGTTGATGAGTAAGAACGCCTGGAGGTCAGAGTGGGTTTGTGTTTTTGATGGCGCTTCCTGAAGAATAAACCTGTCTGCTTGCCGGGGCTGGGGGAGATGAGGAGTCAAGGAGAATCTGGCAAAATAAGGCGGCGGGACAGGAGGTGAAAGGCGTCCTACTCAGAATTAAGAGGTCTGGGCTACATTTTTAGGTAGTGATTAGTCTCTGAATGTTCATAAAAATGTAAGGGAAAGGTGAGGGTGAGTGATCGTAATTACGGATGGGTCCACCAAGCAGTGACATTTGGCTGGAGTAAAGACAGAGTAACAGAGGAAGGAGCCGGGCATCGGAAGTTCAGCTCTGGTCTTGAGGCATCTTGAGTAGGAATCAGGAGTGCTTCCAACTTATTTGTAGACAGTGGGGACTCACTGACAGCTTCCCAACAAAGTGGAGGAGGTGGCATGAGCCAAACCCACTGTTCTAGAAGATAATTCTGGCTATGATATGTGGAAGGATGGCAGAGAGAGGGGAACCAGGTGGCTGGCATTTTCACCTCCTTGTGTCTTGGCTAAGAATCTTGTTTTATTTCATCTCGAGAGTTCTTTCTCTGGACTTATTAGTTGTGCTCCTGATTGGACAATGGAAACATGAAACATGAAAGCACAAGGGTGTTAAGGGTTAATTCCAAAATTCCCGCCTTCTGAGGCTTTAATTGCCCCGTCTGCCTACGCCTGGGACAGGGCGCAGTAATAAAGAGAAACAGGAAGTCACTAAGACTTGCACAATTTGGAAAAAGAGTCCTAAGGTAACTTGCCAGGCTCCGGGGGTGGGGTGGGGGGAGTGTTGGCAGTGAAATGGTCTGATCGTGGGGGGTGCATAAAAACATGAGCTTCTCAGCACTGGAAAGAGAGATCCATTCATCAACTCATTCATACCGCCTTGATTTATTTGAGAATTATTTATCGGGCCCTTTATAAGTTCCAGGAATGTCATAGAGCTGAACAAAATAGAAACAGTCTCTGCCCCATGGAGGTTACTATCTAGTGGAGGGGATGACAGTAAAATCATCACACAAGTACATCTGTGTTCACTGTGTTCACTGGTCTGGGGACACCAGAGCTGGCTGGGGTCGTCAGAGAAAGCTTCCTCCAGAAGTCACCTTCTGGCTGAGGCCCCGTATGTTGAAAAGCAGTTTGCTAGAAGGGTATGAAAGAGAAAGTAGTCCAAGGTAGAGGAGACCTCAGAGGCCCCTTCAGTCCTGGGGTCCTCTAGTTTACTCTAGAAAGGTCACCCGGAAGTTTATTAAAAAGGCAAGGACAGACACTCTGATTTGCTAAGTTTAAGTGAGCTCCTGTTTCTGTATTTTTTTAAAGATTTTATTTATTTATTTGGAGAGAGAGAGAGCACACACAGTGGAGAGGGGAGCAGAGGGGGAAAGAGTGGGAGAGAGAAAGAATCTCAAGCAGACTTCCCACAGAGCGTGGGCCCTGACCTTGGGGCTGGATCTCACGACCCTGAGATCATGACCTGAGCCGAAACCAAGAGTCAGACGCTGAACCGACTGAGCCACACAGGCGCCCCTTGTTTCTGGATCTTAACATGGATTCCCACCAAATCCTGATGCCTGCGGACCTCACTTCATGAAGCACCAATGGAATTTGAGTCTGAGAGCTTTCGGATGGGTCTCCCCAGCCTGAAGGATGGGGTGCTGAGGGGAGAGACAGGGTTCTGCAACCATCTCATTCCCAGAGAAGTCCTACTTACATATAACTTACCTATTGGGCAAGAGATTTGTCGGAATATTGTCTTCTGTGTTTTCCCCCAGAAAAAATGCAAGTTCTGGGTCTATATTATTCCCTTCTGTAGCCCCAGCACCTAAAATAGAGACCGAATCCCGGTAGATGTTCCCAAACGAGCAAAGCGGCAAAAACTTATTTGAAAGAATGAATTAATGAAGCAAACATTTCATGTCTAAACGAACATTTGGAAGCCACGAATCCAGGGCAGCTGTCCCATTTTTTTAGATGAGGAATGTGAAATCCAGAAAGAATTCATGACTGTCTATGCTGGTCCCACTTATAGTGGTAGAGAGTAGAGTTACAACGTCTTTGCTCGAAACCCAGTTCCTCTTCCTCTAGACCCACTCTGAGCCTTTACGGAAGCCAAAATATTGGCAGCACCTTGCTGAAAATGCAGGAGGGGCGTAAGAAATGCAGGGTGGTTTAGGAACCATTTATATAAATTCACAGACTTGAGGTTCACAGTGGGTAGTTAGCTTGCTAGACAGAATTTTGAGTTGGAAAGTGTAAATCAAATCTGGTGTTATACCCGGATGTTAAACCCGGACTGAGGTTTTTGAACCTGATGTTCTTTATCTGTAAAATGGGGATGGTCATACTTACCTCCCAGGTAGTGTTGAGTGTCAGTGCAAGGCACCTGGCTTATACGAGGTGACCAATATTATTTCTGCTTAGGCATATGGATCTGAAGAATCAAGCATGTCCCATATTGGAAAATACATATTACTCATGGCTGAGTCTATTGATGTAGGCGGATAAGCATCTGCATACGAGAGATGGGGGGTGGGGCTCTTTTGGAAAGTCCCAAGTGAGCTTCAGAAGAATAGTCACTATGCTTTCATAGGACGTAGCCATTGAAATGCCTTTACACCCAAGAAAAATAACATCTGCTAGTTGCTTGTGGGGACACCAAAAGAGAACGGAAGTAAATCACTTGATGAAGAAGAACTATTTTTTATGTGCTTTAGAGGAAAGAATAGAATTAAAATTTAGAGTGTAGGGGTAGCTGTGAGATAGACCAGCGTTTGGCACCGCTCAGTGCGTTTTAAAGTTAACTCAAAGCTGACTGAAAGCTAAAACAAAAACGAAAACAGCTACGTAGATATCTATCCCCTATCATCCTGGTGCTTACGTGAGACCAACATATCTGTCAGTGATGACAACGTTACTGGCTCCAGACTGAACCATGTCTAGTTCAGCTGGGCATCCAGAAGACAGTTCCTAACCTTGCCAACATATTCTCCTCTTGTAGAAACTCCTCGGGTCGCCTAGTCCAGTAAATACAGCAACAACATTTTCCAGCCACTTTGTAGGTTCTGAATCCCTCCATAAGCGTCTCTGTCAATCAGTTATTCAAATTCTGCTTTGATCGCTACCGACAGAAGCCTCCTTAATTCTCAGGGCGACCTGTTCTATTCTGATTAGTTCTATCAGTCAGAGAGAGCTTGCTGTATTGAGTGGGGCCTTATCGTGCTGTCAGCTCTTCCTTGTCGGTAAGTTAGAGCTCTCGGAGCCATGTTTTCATGGCATTACAACTCATCGGGTTCCAACAACTAGGAAAAGTGGTGGGGTCTGCCTTCTTCTTGTGGTGTTTGGGCAATCACGTACCTCTGGGAATGCCTCCGACCCTCCCAGACGGTGCTTTTTTTTTTTTTTTTCCCCATCATTGCATATATCAAGTCAATTACCTTGTTTAATCACCGAATCATAAATTCCACTTGAAACATGTTTATTTTCTTAACTCAGGTGTGATCTGGGCATTTTTTTTTTTCAGATCAGTTCTAATTTGTATTTAAATAATGACTTTGTTGTTTAGGTTTAAAGATGCTCCAAGCAGGGTGTGTGAGCAAATACCCCTGTTTTCTAATTTGCTTTGGCCCAGTAGTTTAAAAATATTTTTAGGGTAAGGACATCTTGTTGTCAAGCACACACGTACACACGCGTACACACACGACACATATATACACCCGACACATATACACACACAGAATTTACTGATCTATCTGTTGGAGTAGCTCAGTCTATAAATCTTGGATCTGGCCTCCTTGATTATTTCCTTAAAAATACGTTATTTGACTGGCCAAGTCAATGGGTTAAATCAGGGTCAGCAAACTTTTTCTGTAAAGGCCAGATAGTAAATCGTAAATATTTTAGACTTCGTGGGCCCTGTGGTCTCTGTTGCAGCTACTCTGTCACGTGGTCTGAAAGCAGCCATAGACAATTCACAAACAAATGAACATCACGGTGTCCCAATAAAATCTTATTTGTAAAACAGGCAGTGTGACAGATTTGGCCTGTGGGTCACAGTTTACTGATCTCCGAGTTAAATCTTTTTTGAGAACTTTGGTACATCAAAGTTGAATCAAGGAGGGCTTTAGATCCCCAATTTTTTTTTTTTTTTAAGATTTTATCCATTCATTTGACAGCACAAGAAGAGGAGTGGCAGGCAGAGGCAGAGGGAGAAGCAGACTCCCCACCGAGCAGGGAGCCCGACTCGGGGCTGGATCCCAGGACCCTGGGTCCATGACCCAAGCTGAAGGCAGACACCCAACCGACTGAGCCACCCAGGCGTCCCAGATCCCCGATTCTTGATACAGAACCAGAAACTCCGTGAATGTGTGTCGAATGAGTTGAAGAAAAAGATATTTCTTAACTAGTTTAAAATAAGGGCAGGGAAGCTTTCTATATAAGGAAACAGAAGAAGGACCTCACTGAGAATGTGGGTTTGGGGAAGGCTCTGAGATGGCATCGTGCTCGCTAATACCAAAATATTTTAACAAGGAAGCAATTGGCAATTAAATGCAGTATTACTTGCTGGGGAAGTTGTTCATTTTTTTTTCTCCTAAAAATATGCACCACGGCAGAAGGAAATGAGCAGAGGTCTGGCTGTGCAAGACCTGGATTTGAAAACCCAGCTCTGCCACTGACAGCTGTGTGTCCCTGGAAAATTATCTCCCCTCTCATACTCTCCGTGTTTCCATCTAAAGATTGAAGGCCATATAGGAAGACGTTCTCCGTGGTCCCTTGGAGCTCTCAGATTTTGTGGACTGAAAGAGAAAATTCATATAATTGCAATGTTTAATGGGATTTATGATAATTGGAGAATAATTGCTGCTCCAAACTTTTATTAATCTATATTTAGTTATGAGTCATGCTTTCACAATAGATGCTTTGGAAATAAGCAGAGAGACAAATTGAGTAAACAGAATTTTAAATATTTTATTTATATGCAGTTTGCATAATCCCTGGAGCCCATGAGCATATTAAGATCATTTAAAATATCCATTAAAAGTTATGTGTTATGCGACAAACTCCCCTTTTAGAATGCCTTGCCAAAGGATAAATAGCTAACATTTATTGAGTAGCTACTACTGCCAGATTAATTGCGTTCATTATGCTTAATCCTTCCAGCAACCCTGCAAGGTAAGTACTAGAATTCCTATTGCACTGGTAGAAGCTCAGAGAGGCTGAGGAATTTGCAAAGAATCGCTCAGCTGATAAATGGCGTCCTGCCATTCTGACCCTGAAGTCTGTGCTCCTTCCAGATGTCATCACATCTTCAGAACAGACCTGTTCTGTGGCCCTTTTGCTGGTGCTCAGTGGAACGAGCTGTTCGCTTTTCCCTTGAGATCCTATATTCTGTTCTTTGGCAGAGCATTGGCAAGGTGGCTTGGGAGCGTATGCACCTGTCCTCCACTGGCGTGGTGATGCCAGCGCGGTCAGAGGAGGGGACAGCAGGAAGAAGCAGGGAGGACCCTGCTTCCAGTGGGAGAGAATCATGCCATTGGAGTTACTGTCCCAGCTCTGGCACATGTTTGCCACATGGCCATCACCGGCCTGGGCCTTAGTTTCCCCCACCTGTGATGGTGACGGCAATACTCCCCCTCTTCCAGGTTGTTGGAAGGATGATGTGCATGATGACAGAGCTTTGTGAAGGACCGAGTGCCCTGTAGATCCCACACAATGGAGGTGATGGGCTGCGACAGTGGATCAGGACAGAAGATACCGAATCTGAGGTCAGAGACCCAGATTCAAGTCCGTCCTGCCACCAGTGGTGTGTGGCTTTGGGCAAATCCTTTCTCTCTTGTCCTTTAGTTGCTTCATTTGGGAAATGGCAGGAATAGTCTTGGTTGGTGCTCCCAAAGCCGTTCCATTCTTATGTTCCAGCAATGAGATGGCTCAGGTGATCGAGGGCATCTCAGGAAACAGATGAGCTGCTTGAAGGACATACAGCAAGCGCATTCTAAGCTGCTTTCGCCCACCGTGGACTCCCGTAACCCCGCCTGCACCCCGCCTTCTGTAACAGGGCTCCATGAAGAACCGCACTTGCTTTTTAGGAAATGGTCCATTTGCATAAAAACTCGGGCGGTTCCCATGTGCTCATTGTGTTTCTATACTTCTCAAGTTTCTACTCAATGAGATGCCTGTAGCCCCATTCCAAGATGCTTCTCCTGCTTTCTCTGAACTTTATTCCCAGAAGAGCCTTCAGAACGGCTCCTGGGTTGGTATAAAATAAAAATGCCATTACTTAGGTGAACACATTTGGAAAGCAGAAAGGCTTATATACACATTGAAGCAAGGATTATTTTATTCTCCACAGTTAAGTCGGTGTCTTATAATTAAAATGAACCTGTTCGCAGTCATGTTTCCGGCGAGTTTTATCCTGCTCTTGCTCTCCTCGCCCCTCTGGCACCGAATTGCCCCGGAGATCCACTTAATGCCCCGATTCCTCACCTGCCCGCTCGCTTCCATTCTGGGGCGTGGAGACGACGGGGGATTTGTCTGCAACACCCTAGTTAAGATGCATCCTTTCCATTTCATAGATGCCCTTGGTTCCGCCTTCCCCTGAGGTGGCTGGGGAGCACGTGGGGGAGAGACTGGGAGCAGCAGGCAAGAGAAATGCGCTCGTGCTCGCTCCCTCCCTCCCTCTCTCTCTCTGGTTCAGTGACTTCTTCTCTTCACTCTCCACCTCCGTAGTTCTCCTTGTTCGCCCCTGAGGACAATTTGCTGCTAACGGTGGTCCCGGATCCCTCCACCTCCCGCCACACAGAAACTCAGAGCCTTGTTTCTATTCGAGTTCCAAATGATGAGTTAGGGCAACCAAGGGGATTAGCCATCCAGGGATAAACACCCTAATCAGTTATGCTATCCGCAAACATTTATCGGGGTACAGTGTCTGTAGAACATTCTAAAATGTAACCTGGATTAAGTCAAAACGCTAGAAAGCCACATTTGTAGACTGTAACATGCTTGACTCTCATGGAATTGCTTGACTGAATGATGTTTCTGGCAAATGCACTTGGCTACCCGGAGCCAACCAAGCCTCGGTTTATCACCAACCAGCTTCGGCTACAACCACCTCTTTATGAGAAACCTTGCGAGATGTTTGTGTCTTATTGTAGCCTCTGGGAAGTGTGTGTTCTTTCACAACTTTGAACAACTGCTCTGTTACCTTCTTGACTGTCTGGCTTTTTTGGCTACGATTCCCTTTTTCCTTTGGCTGCCAGGAAGCTCAGAGACCAGTGTAGTCCACCTCTATCAAGTGTTCAGGACACTGTAGAGTTAAGTTTGTGTGCAAATTTTAACCCAAACTTTCAAATAAAATACTTTCTTCCCTTTACTTTTCCATTTGTCTGTATTTTAAAGTCTATATGGTGTGTGTGTTTGAAAATGACCTCCTCCCACTATTTCTGCTATGAAATCAGATTCAAGTAAAAACAAAACAAAACAAACAAGAACAAGGGGCGCCTGGGTGGCTCAGTCGGCTAAGCATCTAACAACTGTCCCTGCCGTCGCGATTGACATGAGTTTTCTGATCACGGGTTCATCGACCTCTCAGCACAATGGAGTAGGATGGCCTGGTTTCAGTCTTCATCGCTGGTGTAAGGAAACTGCCTGCCTGCTTCACAGCGGCTAATAAACTGCTGGTCCCTTTCTTAAATTCAGACTCACTGCCTCTAACAGACTTCTCAAGGATCAGATCCCACCTATCCCAGAAGTGCTTCCTACCGGTAACTTTAAAAAGAGCATGATTGTTTCCTCCCCTCCTCCCACCCCACCGTCTCCCCACTGTCACCCAGCTTCCCACTGGAGCCTCTCCCAGAACCAGAACAACTCTGACAACATGGACAATAAGTTAGTTTATGGAGGGTTCCTTCTAAGTGCTGTGCCTCAGGATTTAATACGGTGCTGGTCCAAGCCCTGTATGGGAGATGTGCTTCCGCTGGACGACACCTACGCTTCATAGAGTGTAAGCAAACTCGTTCACAATTTCACAGCTAATTGCTCCAGAGTAGGGTTTTAATTCAGGATTTCCACCTCCAGCGCCCAGGCTGAGAGACGTAGAGCTGAAGATCATCTAATACAATCAGCTTATTTCCCAGGAGACTCAACAGCTTCCCAAGGGCACAGAGCAGGGTCTCCGGCCTGCTGCACAGCCTTTTGTCCTCAGCGTGTGCCTCCGAGTGTGTGTGTGTGTGTGTGTGTGTGTGTGTGTGTGTGTGTAGGGGAGCAGAGGGTAGTAAGGAGGACAGGATGCGGGAGGAGTCCCAGAAAGGCAATGCTTGTCTCTGATGAGAGAGCCTTGGCCTTATGGTTTTCTCTCTGGCCTCGTCTCAGATCTGCAGTGCTGGCCTTGGTCTTCTCCACCCCTGCCCGTGCTGTCACCCGCCCTCCCACCTCCTGCTCCCCCAGTGGGACGGGCCTTGCTGCAGCCACCCCATGCCTTCCATCCAGGGTCCTTTTTTAATCTCAGTCTAATTGGTTTGCCTGCCCTGCTGAGATGCTTAATTGGGCATAAGCGTATTCCACAGATTCTGCGCCATTGTGAGTGCTGCCTTCCCCTCCAAGGGGAATTTGCTTGCTCTGTGGGCTCAGAAGGAAAGATGTATTTTATGTTGTGCTCAATTCACTGAGAACTTACATGAAATTGTTCCTGGGCCAGCAGAGCAGTTAGACAACATGACAAGCAAGGCTTTCTCACTTTCCTCTCTCTTTTTAAGGTGGCTTATTGCAGTGGAAAGAGCACTGCGCTTGGAGTCATGAGCCCTGGACTCTAGTTGCTGCCCTGCAAGTCATTTGCTCTGTGATCTTGGGCAAATAACTTAATGCCTCTGAAATGTAGTTTTCCCATCCATGAGCTGAGTGACTTGGATTCGATGACTCTACAAAAGGGGTCATAGTGATGCTGTCAGAACAGGGGCCGTACTCCCTGTGGGGAGTACAAATCCGGCCCACCACCTGCTTTTATAAATAAAATTCTATGGGAATGCAGCTAGACCCCCACGTTTGTGTATTGTCTCGGCTGCTCACACTGCAAGGACACAGTTGAGTAGCTGTGACAGACTCTCTGGCTCCTCTTTTAGCACATAGATTGTGTCATTGCTGAAAACCTTCTTTCGATTGTATACATTGCTTGGAATTTAAAAATAGGACGTCTTTACCAAACCCAATATAGCTTTTCAAGATCCATGCCCACTCCATCCTACATTTTTAATGTCATTTTTTTCTTCCCACCCTTCCTTTTATCTCATCTCCTCTACTTATCTGCTCATCTAGGACTGCCTCCTTGATGTTCCCCAAACCTGGCAAGCAGTCCTACCTCGGGACCTTTGCACCTGCTCTTCCTTCTTCCTGGACAGCCTTCCACCGGTGGCCCCGTGTTCTCTTCCTTATTTCCTTCAGGTGTCTCCTTTCCTGTCTTCCTATCAAGAAGGCCGTTTCTGTAACCGCACCCTCACCCTACCCCTGGGCATCCCGATCGCCTTCCTCCATTTTATTTGTCTTCACAGCACTTCTCCCCTCCGGCTGGTTAGTGATTTGGTTCTTTGCGATCGGTGCGGTCTCACTGCAGTTCAACCTCCTTGATACCAGCTCATTTGTTTGCTGCTATATCCTCCGACCTAGAAAAACAGTGGGTGCCCAAATTTTGAAAACAGAGGTCAACTGTTTCAGCTCCACTGTTGTTTAAATCTCCTTCTGAATAGGCCTAAGTGCTGGGAGGCCCTTTTACTTAGGGGACTTCGATAAACAGTATAATATTTTAGAATCCTGTAACTCTTACTGTCTTTGCTCCAGCCTCCCTACGACGGCCACAAAGTCACATGAATTCATTCTTTGCACATTTTTAGTCTCGATTGTTGGCCACTCAGAACAGTTTAGAGACTGAAATCGAGTAATGTGGTTAGGCACACAAGGCTCTTCATCATGGGGTCGCCGACATGAGTCTTTACCTCTTACCATTTACATCTCTCTCACTCATGCACACACACGGCACACACACACCCCTCTCGCTCCAACTGCCTCATCCTCCATTTGTGCACATGGAGCTCATTCTTCCCGAAACACCCTCTCCCTCTCTTTGGCCAAGTCCTATCTTCCCGTCAAGATGGAACTGGTACAAGAAAATTCTTCGCCTCCCCACTCCCACCCCTGCCCTTCTTGCAGACTGGGGCAGGGACTCTTTCTCTGACTAAAATTACCATTGCAAATAGCACGGCATGGTTTCATAGCTTTCCTAAACGTGCACTTTTGGCCACGATGATGGAAGAATTCCTTAGGATCAGGAGCCCTGTGATGCTGAAAGGCAGGTGTGACCTGGCAGGTGCCTGGCACAGAGTCAGTGCTTCCTAATCTCAGACACACACACACACACACACACACACACACACACACACACACACAGCTACTGAGCTCTTCCCAAGTCCCTGGCTGTGTGCTTAGCAGGTCAGTGCATGCCCCCACCTAGGGGCCATCCTGTGAGGAAGGAGCTGGGGACCAAGCATCAGCTGCCCCCCTAATGTCTTCAAGGAAGCATCCTTGATGGCAGGCCCTGGCTGGGCAGCTGGTGAGCATTGGAAAGACTGTATAGGCTGTGGAAAAGAAGAGAGAAAGAGGAAGGAAGGAAAGGGGAGAGGGGAGAAGGAGGGAGGGAGGGAAAGAATTGAGTCTTGGGCTTGTAATTTGATGGTGGGGGTGGCATTACCTGGTTCTGTGGCTTTTACATTTTACTTCTCCGTATCTATATTAAAAGACTGATGTAAGAATCAGGATACCAGTTTTCTACTCCCAGCCCTACCACTAGATACCTAGCTGTGTGACTTTTGACCCACAACTTAACCGCTCTGTGTGTAAATGCACCTTAGTTTGAGGAATGTAGCCATAGTCACATGAAAAAAAAATTAATTATCCAAGGTCGTAAGTTATAAATCCAAGTGATTATGTATATTTGTCTGTAACAGTGAAGTATGAGTATTTTTTATGCACATGTATAATTTCCTAATTATGTTTATATGTAATTTTATAAATTTCGGGGATAAGCTGTTGAGGAAAGACTCTTTTACTCAGAAATAGCTGATGATCTTCATTGCCTTTTATTGGTCATCTCTTGCTGAGCAGCAAATTACCCCCGTAACTTAGTGGCTTAATACAACAGTATTTATTAGCTCACAGTTCCTGTGGCCTGGCAGCTGGGTGTGGCTTCGCTGGGCGCCCTGGCTCTCTCCAGGCTGTGGTTATTGGGTTCAAGGTCAGCTGGGAAGGGTCTGGCTCCCACCTCAACCGTGCGGTTACTATTAGGACTCAGGTCCTTCTGAGGTCCCAGTTCCTCCGAAGCTGCTGGCTGGAGGCTCCCCTTGGGTCCTGGCCATGGGGACCACTCTGTAGAGCATCTCATACCACGGCAGAGAGAGAGGCAGAGCGAGCTAGCGAGAGATTGAGAGAGACACACACACACACATACCAGGCAGGCAAAACAGAAGTTGAAATCTTTTGTAACTGAATCCTGGAAAGAACATTCCATCGCTTCCACATTTCATCCATTAGCAGCAAGTCGCTGGGTCCCTTCCTGCCCACACTCAAGTGGAGAGGACTGGTTACACAAGGGTGTGAACATCAGGGTGTGTGGGTCCTGGGAGTCGTGTCACAAGCTTCTGCTGGCTCTCAAGTACCCTCCCTCTGTCCCACTTGCTTCCTCAAGCCCCTCCTCTCCTGTTCGGCTCTTCCCGGATCTCATGGTCCATCCCCCCACCTGTTCTGCTCCTGCCCTTTCTTCCATGGGAAGAGTTGTTCTCCACCACATTTCTGTCCATCTAAAGCCCACGTGGACTTCAGAACTATAGTTCAGCTATGACCTCTTCTCTGAAGCTTCCCCTGGAGACCTGAGAAGTCCGGGCTCTTCTGTGTCCTGTAGTCTTGGATCGACAACAGACTGGAGACATCTCGTCTTTCCTGCCGGACTGTGAGCTTCCTAAGGATGTGGGCCTGGAAGCGTCCACCCCCCTCCCGTAGACGGTCGTTTGCGCTCGCTAGGTGCTGCCTGCAAGGGTTCGCTGAGTGTGGCTGACTAAGTACCTATGATGTGCAAGGTCCTGAGCTGACTTTATTTAGAATTTCAACAGTGTTAAGAATTATGAACAGAGATTCCATAAGCAGACACAGACCGTAAGCTCTGAGGCTTGGAAATGTATTCCAGTGTAAAAGCATTTTTTCAGGTCTACGTTCCCTGCATCGGGGGTCAGACTCCCCCGCTGAATTACAGGGGCATATTCCGGGGTGATCCCCACCCCCTGTTCTGCTTCTCCTTGCTCCGTGCCCCTGCCTTCATTCGTCTCTCCTACCTTGTGGCAGGAAAGGGAGACCTTTTCATTAAACTCTGGTTCCCATCGTTTATCGAGGCTGACCTTCCCGTCCTCTTGGCTTGTCTGTTTTGCTCAAGGGTCTTGGGGCTTGTAATTCAGGCAGAATGGAGAGCTGGGTGTTGTTGAAGGAGTTTCATCTTTGGTAGGAACAGAGGTCGTTATTAAAGCAAAAGCAGCCTGAACCAAGGCCCTTCGAATTTCTACTCGTATTCGGTTTGCATGCTCCTTGCTCATCGCCCAGGAACCTTTAATGATTTTCATGTCTGGGAATTTGTGAGGATATAAAGTTATAAAACTCTCTTTCACATTGGATTAGTACCTGGCAGTTTCCAAAGGTGTTCTCACACCCGATGTTTCATGTGATCTGTGCACCAGCCGAAAGAAGGAGATAATATTAATTGGATTTTCTAGATAAGGAGAGAGAAGTCCAGAGAAGTGACAAGCTTTGCCCAGGATGGTACCGTGTAGTTGGCAAGAGGCAGCGTGACATCCTGAGCTGGACTCCCAGGCGGAAGGTCTTCGGTCTTGATCTCTTCCATCGTCGGTGAAGGGGAAGAATGGAAATTCTCCCACATGGTCTTCACGACGTAGCTTTGTTTTTTTCCAACTGGTAAATGCTCACTGAGTGCATGTTAAAATTGCGAATCACACAGGCTCTGGGCTAATTATTTGATTTTCGAATTGTTCTAGAGCCGGTCTCCACTTGCTTTGTGCCTGAGGTCTTCTCCGCTGTGAATAACCTTCCTCGGCTCCCTCTCTTCCTCCCTTGTTTCCTTCCATCCTTCCATCCACTCATCTGTATATTCCCCCGACTGGCATTCTTAGGACTCCTACCCTGGAACAGGTGCCTTGTACCAGAGAAGATGCCATCTCTGGGGTATCGTTCACTGTAGGCGACCATGACTTTTGTTTCCTGACGCTCCGTAAGCAGCATGAGAACGTGACTGGGTCTGTCTGGCTCTCCACAGTATCCCAGTGAAGAGAAGAGTGGTCAGCTAATATCTGTTGGCTGAAGAGAATTGAAGGCTCCAGATCGCTAGACAAATAGTAAAAATAATCATCGTCACTCCCTCACCTTGAGGAAAGATGCCTGGATGGATGGTTGGGTGGACTCTGCCTCGGGGGTCGAAGTGGTAAGTTGAGGCATCTTGCTCCTCTCTCTTACCCAGGGAGTTTGCCCGTTGGAAGGTGAGGAACACAGCCATCGAGAGGAGAGACCTGGTCCGCCATCCGGTACCCCTCATGCCAGAGTTTCAAAGGAGCATTCGCCTGCTTGGCAGGAGACCCACCACTCAGCAGTTCATCGATACCATCATCAAAAAGTACGGCACCCACCTCCTCATCTCTGCCACCTTGGGAGGTAGGTCAGCAGCCACTGGGCCAGAGTCTTGTCATGCCTTTGGGCCTGGGTGGGAGGGGACGGTGGGCTGTCCTAGGGTAACAAAGCCAAACGAACATCTCTTTCACTGTATGTCACTCAAAAGCATATATCGCCACATAAGCCAAACTGTCTTGGTGGCTGGGGGTCACGTCAGGGCACTTGGTTCCCTCCTCTGGGACCATCTGACTCGAGTTTAGTAACTTTTGCGGAAGTACTAACTTTTGCGGCTTCACCTTGGAATTAGCTCAATTCGTCAGGGATGCTTAATCTGATTATTGTATTAGTTCCTTTGGAATGCGGTCTAATCTGGGGAAATAATTAAGCTTCAGAGGCTGTTTAGAGAATTGCCTTTGTTTATGGAAGCCTGCTTGAGGGACTGATAACTTGAGGTTATCATTTTACAAGGAGGGTGTTGTTTGTATCTTATATGGGCTGGGAGGGGTTAATAGGAAAGCTGACTAATTGCTGTGCCCCGCTTAGCCTTATGCATCCCTCCCCATCAAGTCCAACCAATCTTCGAGGGAGTCGGGAGAGGGGGAGAGGATAAAAGGGAGGGAATACATTTTTTAGAAAGGGGGTTATGGTAGAAACTAGCGTATTTTGATGATTCTGGTTTTTGCCTCCATGCATCATTTTACATTATGGGCTACAATCCCTTGGACATCAGTTTTCTGCCGCATTGACCAAGGCCACTAAATTTTGAGACCACCTCTCGGTGGTGGAGCCCCGAGCGTCCCGCTCAGAGAGCTGCTGGGATGTGTTTAGATTTGGCCCTTGCTGGCGAAACAAGACTGGTGTCTTGATGGAGACAGGGCAGGTGGACGGAGGTATGATTATCACATTCGATCGTCTCCTTCAGCGGAGGGGTGTGGAGGAAGGAGCTCTTTAACTCGGCAGGAGTCGGCCAGGCACCAGGCTGCTGAGCACTCCATATACATTCTGAGGAAGCCCAGATTAGGAATTTGACGATGTGGGGAACGTCCAGAGAGAAGCAGGTTGGACAAATTCATACATCCTCATGATAAGAAAAGCCAGTATTTATTTTTTGCCCACAGTAGGCCTCGCCCATTGCCTGTGGTCCTTAAAAACTGCAAGTTAAGTTCAGTTTTCTCCGTTGTCTAGCTAAGGAAGCTAGCAGCCAGAAGAGGTAGGGCTAGCAGGTGACAAAGCTAAGGGTTTCTTTTGCCTTGGTTTTTTATGTTCTATTTATTTAAACAAAACAAAACAAAACGCAGTTTATCCTAAGTTTTTAACTTCGGGTTTTCTGTCTGCAAAGCCTGCATTTTTTTTTTTTTTTTTTTTTTGACTCAACTTCAGTTATCTCTTTAACCAACTTATCCACCCCTCCGGCTCCCAACACCCCCCCCCCCGAAATCAACCAACCAGTGTGTATTTGTTGCCTATTGTTAGTCAAATATTAAGTTAAATAGGACTTGGAATGTTAACCTGTGTAGTGTATATTCTGTTCTATTGTAAAGTGAAGACGAAATCAGTTCCACATTGGGCATTTCATTAACCTGCCCCCCTTTTTCTTTGAACTTCTCCACCTCCCATTTCACTTAAATACCAAAAAAAAAAAAAAAAGAAAGAAAAAGAAAAATATATTGCGACCAATTCCATTCTTCAATTAGAAACTGCATTCTGTCCGAGTCCCTGGAAATCCCAAATAATAAAGCCCTTTCTTTGGCTGTGAAATATATTTTTAATTTCTCCAAGGCGGAGTGGTGAATTATTCACAGAGCCTTGTTCCTCTTCTGTTTTTACAGCACAACATTTTAAAATATGCAGAGCTTTGGATTGAGTTCCAGTGTTGGACAGCAGGCCCTAAATGTTCCCTCAGTCCTCAACGTGGAGGAGTGGGGAGCAGGAAGGGGAAGAGATTTACTGTTGATTGAACACAATGTGCCAGACAGACCCTGCATGAGGTCCTTCTTACGTCATGTTTTCACTCACTCATTCATGGGAAAAAAAATTTTTTTTTAAAGATTTTATTTATTTATTTATTTTAATATTTTTTTATTTATTTATTCGACAGAGATAGAGACAGCCAGCGAGAGAGGGAACACAAGCAGGGGGAGTGGGAAAGGAAGAAGCAGGCTCATAGCAGAGGAGCCTGATGTGGGGCTCGATCCCACAACGCCGGGATCACGCCCTGAGACGAAGGCAGATGCTTAACTGCTGTGCCACCCAGGCGCCCCTAAGATTTTATTTATTTATTGACAGAGAGAGAGACAGCCAGCAAGAGAGGAAACACAAGCAGGGGGAGTGGGAGAGGAAGAAGCAGGCTCCCAGCAGCGCAGGGAGCCCAATGAGGGGCTCGATCCCAGGACTCCGGGATCAGCCCTGGGCCGAAGGCAGACGCTGAACGACTGAGCCACCCAGGCACTCCTGGAAAAATGTTTCTTGAGAGCCTGCTCATGCAAGGGGAGGGGAGGAAAGGGGTAAGTTGTAGTGAATAGAAGGGCAGGCAATGGAGTTCACCTGCCTTGGTTCCAGTCCTGTCTCCTGGTCCACGTTGGTTTGGGGGCACCTACTCCAAGCATTGGTTTCCTCTTTTATAAATACATGTGCATATTATGACAATTAAATAAAATGAGGCTTTAAACATGCTGAGCACAGTGTTTGGCACTAGATTGTTGCTATCGTTGGTGGTGTTTAGTAGTCTTACTATAATTATTGTAATTTCGTGGGGCTAAGGAGCTTGGGGATTTGGGATTCAAGCCCATTCCTACCACTCACTAGGTGAATAGGAGACATTGAGAAATTCACTTGCCCGTCTAGATATCCGTTTTCCTGCCTAAATACAAGAAGGTGCAGACAATGTTACTCTCCGTAATTTTTCCTAAGAAGAACACCATGTTCATTTAGAAGACATGCTCTGATAAGCTGTTCGAGGTGTCAGGTGAGTTCCTAAGGGCATGCTCCAACAACAAAACACGATCCTCAACTGTCACATGGAGGACAAGTGAATGCACTTATTTGGCTCCTGAGGGAGAGAGAAGAGGAAGGAAAGGCAGTGAGAAAGAGGAAGTGAAGCCAGCAGGAGGGCCGACACATGCCAACTCCATGGGCGCCTCAAGTTTTTGGTGAAATTGATTGAACTCATAATGGACTTGATATGAATGACTTTTCTCATGGGAGGTGGTAAGGGAAGAATCGGGGGTCTAGAATGACACACAGGAATACAGGGATAGCAGTTTCCCTCCGTTCCTCCGAAAGAAGCACCTTGGAGCCTGGGTGTCTGTGTGATACGCCTGATTAAGCTGGCATGCACGAGACTGCGTGCCTACCTCCAAACAGATGTGCGCAGACGTCTCCCTAGACCTGGACCTGAGTTCATCTGTATGCAGACGTACGTACATCTGCAGCGCCCTCATGCATACACACGGGACTCCTGCATACAGATTGGATGCACAATATATGTGTACATGTGAGGTTGCACGTGTATGAATGCGTGTAAATTACACGAATGTCTGTTTATGCGCAAGGGCTTATGTTTTTGTGCTTGTGTGTACGTTTGTGTGTATATTCATTATTCCCCACCCTGCATTTTGGGAAAGCTCCCTTGGGCTAAGAGAAAGGCTGAGAATAAAGTCACAGGAGCCCAGAATGGAGGGAGGAGGGATACTCCGGGGACCCCCAAATCCGGGCATCCCTCTCCCCCACCCAGGAGCAATAGCCCCTCTACACTCACAAGGTACAATGATCGGCTCCCGCCTCATCCCCATCCCCTGTGTCCCACTTTGTTCCCCTCCGAAAGAAGTGGTGCAGAGAGAGAGGCGAATCCCCTGGAGGACAGAGAGATGGAGGAAAGGCCTATGTGGGGTGAAGAGGCAATTTGCAGGAATGCCCAAATGGGAAAGCAACTCTAAACAGAACATTCTCTTAATAAACAAGAAATTAAGTCTTAATAATGCAGCAAGAAGCCCATTAACCCCTCTTGATCTAAGGCTTGCTTCTGCCAGTTTTCAGTCCAAAGGGAGCTATGCCTGTTCCACCTTCTCTTCCTCGGGCTCCATGGAGAGCCTGCGCTGACACTTGGAATATTTATTTCCTCTGCCTCCTGGCTGTAACTTCTAGCATCTCCACATACCGAATCATTTGCCCCTCCACCCATCTGTCTGTTCATCTAGCCATTCAGTCGTCTGTCCCCCCAGCCATCCCCCCAGCCATCCCCCCAGCCATCCCTTCATCCATCCCACGATAACTGAACATCTCTTCTTCTTCTGACCTAGGTGAAGCGTCGGGAACATTACAAATGAATCCATAGACTCCTTGCTCCCCCAGGCCATTACCCACCCTCCTGGAATTCTTTGTCTAATTGTATAGAGAGTCCTTTCTAAGCCAAATCTATTCAGGTCACTGTGGATTCTGAAGGATGGAAGATCACGTCCTTCTGCATTACCAGTGAGACTTCACAGGAAAGTGCAAACATGAGTGTCTTACTCTGAACTCACATCTAGGCGTGTGGGACCCAAAGGTTAATTTTGATGATGATGAATCTTCTCATCAGGACATTTCATTCTAGTGCTTGAAGCAGATATGTCGCTCAATGAACACTGTATATTCGGTTGACTACCATATATATTCATTCATCCACAAATACTCTGATCATTTGCAAAGCACTTGAGAGTGGAATGAGAAAGGCCTCTTACCTCCTCCCTGACCTCACAGTGATTCTCCTCTAGCGAGGGAGCTGGGCTATTAAGCAAGCGATCACCAGGAAATGTGGGAGGTAGTGCATTGGAGAAATGAAAGAGACAGGGAGCACGTAGTTAGAGCTCTTGATCTAGTTTAAGTAAAGAGTGGGGGATTCCGGGAAGGCTTCTTGGAGGAGGTGTTGTCTTAGGAGACATCTGAGGGAGGAGTAGAAGTTAGGAGGGGGAAAAAAAAGAAAATAAAAGAAAAGCCCCTCCCCATGAGAAAACAGGGTGCGCTTATGCAGGATCGAGCATAGAGCGGCCAGGGGGTGCAGCTGGAAAGACCAGAGCATCAGTGCCTTGCAGTCCACATTCCCAGTGGGGATGCAGGCACCCTTCTCCTGGGCATCGTTCCACTCTCTGTATCCTTCTCCCTTTGCTCTCCGCCTGGTAAACTGAAATGCGCCGCTCGCGTCTCTGTCTCCCTCCGCCAGCACTGTCCACTGGATATGTAAGTGTGAGCCCCATATGCCGTTTTAGATTTTTCTCGCAACCACATCTTTAAAAGTAAAAAGAAAAAGGGGAGAATCAATGTTAACAATATATTTTATTTAACACTGTATATTCTAAGTGTTAGCATTTCCATGTGTAATCAATAGGATAAACTCTTAATGAAGTATTTTATATAATTTTTAACTTTTCAGATGTTGGAAATCTACCATGTAGTTTACACCTATGTGGTTACAACTAGCCACATTTCAAGGGCCCGAGAGCCACACTTCGGGTGGCTCTCATCTTAGACGGCATAATTGTAGTCACTCAGTGACTCTAAAACAGGGACAATATGTTATCCATTTGTCACCCCAGTGCTTGCCAAACGCCTGAACGCATGTGTGCTGAGCTAAATTGAAGGGACAAGGTAGAGAGTCATAGAGGGAAAGTGATTACATCTCTCTCGGGGTGAGGGCATGGTTGGGGAAGCTCACCAGAAAGATGGTGGCGCACTGGGTTCTGAAGAGTGTATAGGAGTATGCCAGGTCAAGGACAGCGGAGGAAGGGTAAGAGAAAGTGAGAAAAGCTGGATAGGAATTCAACGGTCAGATAGCAGAGGGACAGAAGGCATTCTCAGCAGAGAGAAGCATTTGAGGAGAGCCCGGGAGAGGAAAATCAGCAAGAATAAATCATGGAGACAGAAGGAATGGTTTGGCTGGAACTCAATGGGGGGAGACAGCAGTGAACAGACTGGAGGTTACATGTGTTAAACTGAACAGCAATGGAACTGAGTTCTAGAAGCAGTCATGGAGGGATCGGAGTCCCAGGAATTAGTCTGTGGGTCAGGGCTGTGCGCCCTGCCTAGGATAATCACTAGTCTCCCGAAAGCAAATTGTTTTCTTTTGTTTTTTTCTCTTCAACTCAAAAAGTAATCAGCATCCTAAAGAAATTTCGGTCATCTTAGAGATCAGACTTTTGTCCTCAGAAAATATTGACAACATTGTTCTCTGATTTTCCTATTTTCTTGGGTTGAGTAGACAGAAGGATAAATCTCATACAACTGATATTTTACAGTAATCACGTAATGGTCATTAACACTTCCGTGTACGCGGCAGGCGGGGTTCAGGGTACTTTCTGCAGTTGGCTAATTTAATCCCATGACAACCCTGCCCCCAGTTTTGCACCTGGAGAAATGGAAGTGTAGGAAGGGTGAGGGACTGTTCATACAGCTGGTGCGGACCAGGCCGTCCTGCACCAGGGACCGCTTTTCACTACGGCTTGAAGCGAGTTTGATGACGACAGCGAACCCGACCGTGCTGTAAGGACTTGACAAGTGTCATTAATTTTTTCTTCTGAATCACTCGATGGAGTAGGTGCCAATCTTCCCCTAATTTTGTTAACGAATAAACTGAGGAACAGAGAGGTTAAGAAATATCCCTAAGTTCACAGTTAATAGAAGGTGAAACCAGACATATAAGGGTCACATCTGTTTAGTAGGCATTTCTGGACCCCCCTTTCTGAAGTTCTGATGAAACATCTTATTATCCCAAATGAAAGGGACCAGAAGCTAGTACTGTTAGTAGTCTAACACGTGTTACGAAGGAAAACTTAATGGAATAAAATATGTGAGTCTCTGCATTCATCTCTTGCTCTCTGTTTCTCCAGCCCCTCTCTCCTTCCTCTCTAATCTCCCTCCTTATACCTGACTTTCTTCTCACTTCCTCTCTCCGCCAGATGCAGTTTTCTATCTGTGCATTGTGCTTGCAGAACCACGGTGCCTGGCTCTTGTAGGTAATGAGAATATCTATTGATTGAACTACAAAACATTGATGTATTAACTGTTTACTATCTACTCTCTGCCAGGCACTGGGCTTTGTGCAAGGGATTGGGCACTGGTCAATGTAGACGGTGTCTGACTTCACTCATCTGACAAATCATTTTTTCCCTCTTTTAGGCACCCAGTTTTCCTTCTCTGTACCTGTCTTTAAAGAATGTCTCCCTTCTCTCTCTTTCTCTCTCTCATCTTATCTCCCTCTTTAGCCATCCATCCATTCATCAGTCCATCCATCTGTCTAAGAAGGGGCAACAGCAGGAGAAGGAGAGAAAGGGAAAGAGGAAGGAAGGAGAGAATAGGAAAGGAGGGTGCAGAGAGGAGGGGAAAACTGGATGAGGAGGAGAAAACAGGAGGAGGAAAGGAGTGTCCAGGGCAAATCCATCATATTACAGGGGGAGAGATGGAGCCTCAAGGAGAGGAGGTGGGCTGTGTTGCATTGACGCTGGTGAGAACTACGTGGTGGATTGGTAAAGGTCAGCCTTGACAACTGAGAGTCTTCCCATGATCCTTGTCCCCCTAGAACTTGGTGCTTACAGCCACTTCTGGACTTTTCTCTTTCACCGTGCTCTTGATTTTCAGAAGCAGAAGGGAATTGGGGCAAAATTCGTGGGAAGGTCAAGGCTATGGTCAGCAGCCAGGCCCTGGAGCCTTTCCTCCCACCCCAAAGCTTGATAGGCTCCCTGAACTTCTTTCCTTTTCCATGCAGGGGAGGAGGCCTTGACCATGTACATGGACAAAAGTCGCCTCGACAGGAAGTCAGGGAATGCCACTCAAAGCGTTGAAGCTCTGCACCAGCTCGCGTCATCCTACTTTGTCGACCGTGACGGCACCATGAGGAGGCTCCATGAGATCCAGATATCGACTGGAGCAATCAAGGTTGGCTTGAGGGTGGATTGGGTGGAAGGTTCCTAAGACAACAATACTGCACGTGTCAGGTATCCTGAAAGCCGATGGGCAGACGCAATCCCTGGTTTCATACCCATGGAGCTAACGCTGACAATGTCCCCCACCAGCCACTCTGACTGATGTGGTCAAAGGCCCTGTGAGATCATGAGCACTGCCGGTAGGGTGGCCACATGTGCCGATTTGCTGAGGCAGCCCTGGCTATGGTCGCGGCGTAATTATCAACCATCCTCTCATTCACTCTCAAAGTTCTCCTGTGTGGATCATTTTTAGGTTCCCTTTCCAGGTCAAAAAAAGCTGAGGCTACAGCAGGTAAATGATTTTTGCAAGGATCTAGAGCTAGCAAGAGGCAGATTGCTGATGCCTAGATCACTAATTTGTTAAACACTTGTGTTCTCCATCCCATTACTCACCCCCCCATTTTACAGATGAGAAAACTAAGGTCCAAGAGCTAAACGCTTTTTTGTTCAGGGTCAGACAGCTAGAGTACCTAACAGGGACTAGAATTCTACTCACTGGACCAGAGGTCAGCTATTTCTGTCAAGGCCAGATAATAAAAATTTTGGGCTTTGCAGGTCATACGGTCAAGGTTGCCATAACTCAACTCCGCAGCTGTAACACAAATATCAGCCATGGACAGTATGCAAACAAGTGGGCATGACTGTGTGCCAGTAAAGTTTTATTTAAATAGGGCAGTCATGTGCTGACCCATACTCCTTTGCAACAACACTACCCAATATACCCTTCCAAGATGGTGGACGCACCCTATACTGTGGCCGAGACAGCAGCCATTAGTCATGTGGGGTTATGGAGCACTTGAAATGTGGCTACCGAGGACCTAAGTTTATAAGTTTATTTCATCTTAATTAATTTTCATTTAAATAGCCACGTTGAGTAGAGCAGCTCTAGACTTTCAATTCAGTGCCTTGGAGCACAGACACTTAAAAAAAAAAAAAAAGAAGGTTCTATTCTAAATGCAATAAATTCAGGGATTACCTTTCTAAAGAGAATGAGGGAGGAATTTTTGATATAAAGGATTAGTTTTTCTCACGGTTTCAGTGCAGACTTTTTGCATCTCACATTTTCTGAAACCCGATCATACCTGCATTCTACTCCTCAATCTTCGATCTAATTTCTTCTGAATTAAGTACAGACCTACCCTTATATTAAGACTTTCAAAAATATCTCTAGGGAAAACGTGTGTGGCGGGGGGCAGGGAAGGGGGGGTGGATGGAGGAAGACACAGGCAGAAGAGTTAGAAATTGACCAAGGGAAGAGAAAAAATGTGGGAGTGAGTTACTGAGGAGGGAGGTAGGAAAGAGAGAAATAAATCAGATCAACAAACAAAGAGCCAGCTTATCCAAGAAGAATCTCCTCTATTGGGGGGGATTATGTTGTTAGGGAACTCGGCACAGAGAGACAGATCTTTATGAAGCCATCAGAGTCGAAGTGAAGCGAAGGCCTGGTTTTCATTATCAACAAATGGTTCTCTCCCCGCCCCCCGGATGGAAGGTGGAATTGAGATATAGAAGCTCTGTCAGAAGATAATCTTCTTTCGTGCATCCTGGAAGCACAGCCTGCCTCCTTACAAGGAATTTCTCAGAGAAATCGCACAGAGGCCACTCAAGAAGCCATCCTTAGGCCAACATGTCTTCCACACTCAGTCTGGGACTTGGATTTTTCTTGCCATTTCTTGACACCACCTCAAGACCCAGCCGGCTAGAATTGTAAGAGTAGGAGCCGACCCCGGGTGAGGAAGTTCTGCCCCGGAGCTTTCTTTCCCAGGATCCCCTTCGCAAAATGAATTGGTAGTTTTGAGTCTCGTTCCATAACAGCTATATTAGGAGGGTGTACCCAAAAAAGAATAAATTGCTTAAAAAACCAAAACTTAATAACCCTTCATCTATATACACTGTTTCCCAAGTGCTAACCACTCCCAAAATAGGATCTCTTTACCTATTGCGGTGGGCGAGAGGATTTTGTAGATGGGGACGTTGAGGCTGAGAAAGGGAAGGTTACTGACGCAAGGTGTCCCAGCTGGAGGAAGGCACAGCTGGCATTTGAACAGTCGTGTGGCCGTCTTACAGGTCACGCCACAACCAACGCTGTGTCTTTATAATCGGACGCAAACCTCAAAACTACCCAATAAATAATTGTGTTAAGTCGTGGGAAGTCAAGGCGAAAAGGATAAGGAACCTCTCTTCATCCTAAACCGTGCTTACTTCAAGGTTATGAAACATATGTAGAAAACAGGGATAATTTTATTGGTCTTGCCTAATAATGCATATGTATCCATGACCGATTCTAGAGATTTGGGGAAATCCGATGCCCGTGTTTGGACGTAAGCCATGTGGCAGGCATTTCCACCCATCATGTCTCATCGCCCAACTTTCCTGGAAAGGATTTACTAGCCTCGGGTCACGGAAGCCGAGAGAGGTTGAGTGACTTCCTTAGGTCGCACAGCAAATTCAGGGCCCCGTTAGCATTCGACGCAGATTCCCCTGATTGCAAAGCATGTGCTTTTGAAATATGTTCTATGCTTCAACTCGTTAATTCATATCATACGTAGAGTGACCCGGTGAAGCGAGAGCCGGGGAATGGCTCCAGGCTGTGAACTTGATTGCCCTGCTACCCCGACGTCCGTTTGGTGATAGCCCAGGTGTGGCCTTGGCCAGGCAAGGTGCCCGGGAAGTGGCCATTGGCTCAGGCCAGGACGCTTTCTCTGCCGGCTCTGCTCCGCTGAGGGCTGACTCAGCGGGGCCCTGTCTCACAAGTCTCTGACAAGGGCACCTGCCTCACACCTGTCACCCTTGATATCCACTCCAGGTCACAGAGACACGCACCGGGCCTCTGGGCTGTAACAGCTATGACAATCTGGACTCTGTGAGTTCCGTCCTTCTGCAAAGCACGGAGAGCAAGCTGCATCTTCAAGGTAGGGTGCCCTGGAGAGTCGGGACCAGAGGGCGAAGGGGGAGGAGAGACCGGGGATTTCGAGGAGGCATGATGTGGAGGGAGCGTGGAGAAGAAGATGAAAGACTGAGAAATCGCTAAAAACTAGGAATATGGAAATGAAGACAGGTTACGATGCCTGATGCCTTTTTAAAATTTTAACATATACGGGACATTAAATTCATGATTATTAATTAGTTTTCAGATATAAAGTATGAAAATGTGAGCTTTATCCGATTATTTAGATGAAAATGTCTAAACAGTGTTATTTATAGATGCTCCAGACCTAATATATATTAAAGTTTCATATCTTACCGTCAGAATTTCCTATATTATTGTGTTTGATTTTCAATGTATTTTGGCAGGTGTTATTTGAATTTTAAGAACTATTGAGCATTTCCTAGCGTTGCTGGTTCTGTGTAATCTTCTTTCTCCTTATTCGGTAATCATCTGTGGTCTTGAATATATGTATACACACATGCATATGTGTTCGTGTCTGTGTGTGTGCTTTTCGCAAGAGTTTACGACTGAGAACACTCAGTGCTGGCTGGCTGTACAGAGACATACTCAGGCGCTGCTAGCAGGAACGGGACAATTATGGGATGACTTTGGTGATCTATATAAACATGTGTATCTGTTTAATGTCTTTTTTTATGTCAGGTCCCTATTAGGCGCTTCATATATACTCCTGACCTTAAGGGAAATATCCTCTTTAAAACAGTAATTTTACCCTTATTAATTCATCGTAAAGAAGTGTGGAGATTATAGGAGAAAACATACAAGGCTTTGAGTATAGATAGTGCTGTTTTAAAAAGGATAATTTATAATAGAAAAAAAATGGAAAGATCTGAATTTTCCACAAGAGCAGACGGCACAAAGCATGCAGTATCCATACAATATCATATTCGGCAGCTATGAAAATGTTATGGATAAGAATTGACAAAAATGTATGAAAGGGATTTGATCCGGTATTCGTTTAAAAATGGGTAGTTTCTGACCGAATGTATAGCATGCTCTTAACAATGCGAAAGGATAAGGGAAAATGATATTGCAAGGAAAGATGCCAAGATGTTAAAAGAGGTTACCTCTGGATGGTGAGTTGCAGATGATTTATTTTAGGCTTCCAGTTCTTTTTCTAACTTTTCTACGACGATCATGTATTAACTTTATAGTTAGAAAAAAAAGGCATGCTTTAACTTTGAGCAGACTAAAAATGTGACCTTCTAGAAAGGTGTCTGATAAAGGTGATTCTGAATGTCAGTGGGAGGAAAGTGGAGTTGAGATTGGCAGGTGGAGCTGAGCAGAGCCTAATATGACTTTTGTATTCCGGTTCCTTGGCAACCCCTCGGTTCGTGCTCCTCTTACAGAAGATGGTTGGAAAATGGCGCAGGGAGGGCTTGGCAGTGTCACCTGGGAGCACTGAACGAAACCCCTCCAGGAATTTCAGGCCAAGGAAGTGGCTTAGTGTTCAAAGAAAACACAACACAACAAAACCTCAGACACACGCGAAGAATAACCCTGTCCCCTTTAGTGGAGGAAACAGTGGATGGCGGGTTTGGTAATAACCTGATAAGAAAGTAGATAAGAAAGACCAGTCTGCCTTGGGCGTGCCAGGATTTTCAACTTCACAGTGTCAGTGCTACCTGTGGCGGCCTTGTGACGTGAGAGCAGTGTTTGAGTCCGGGAAGCTGGGCTCCAGCCTGCACTCGATAACCCTGCTGTGCGTGTTGGCAGTGGAGAGACCTGTGCGTTATAATTGGAGTAAATTTAGAAGGGATTAACGAGATGTTACCAGGAAGTTATTAAGAGCTTAGGGACATTTAGAGGCTGATTTACCATGGAACTAATGAAGCTTAAGGTCCAGGGCTCCCCCACCTTCTGTGTCCCCAATTTTTTTCATTCTAAATATTCACTTCCACATCTTATTTTGAATTCCTTTTCCCAATAAGCAATTACGGTAGAAGCCTCAGTCCTCCAAAACGCAGGTCCGCCATTGGTTACATTATTAGAAATATGTTGTCCACCCAAAAGGGCTGACATCCTTGTCCTATTCTGGATTGGTCCGAGCACACCTGGAGAATTAGGTCCAAGTCTGGGCATCCCAATTCAAGAGGGGGACTAAGACACTACAGTGTGCCTGCAGAAGGCTGTTTTATGATGAATAGCTTAGGAGAGTTGACTTGGGGCAATAGAATTTGTCTGCAGATACGTCTTGCAGAAAATCTAGTCACATTCATTAATGTGGATAAAATGAGCCAAACCTGATCTACTTGCAGGAAATGACAAGGATCCCAGCTTTTAACTGGGATGAGCTAGATCTCAGTTTAAACTCAGTATACAATAGATCTTCCAATGCACATTCATGCCCAAACTTGCAATGGCCTGCTGAAGTACGTAGTGACTCTCTATTATCAGAGAGTTATAAGTAAATGACATCTGATAGCAATGTTACAGAGGTTTTTTGTTTTTGTTTTTGTTTTAAGATTTGATTTATTTATTTGTCAGAGAGAGAGCACAAGCAGGGGGAGTGGCAGGCAGAAGGAGAGGGAGAAGAAGAGGCAGGCTCCCTGCTGAGCAGAGAGCCCGATGTGGGGCTCCATCCCAAGACCCTGGGAACATGACCTGAGCCGAAGGCAGACCCTTAACCAAGTGAGCCACCCAGGCGCCCCTGTTATAGAGATTGTTTAATCATCATTCCACTGGGTTGGGTAATTGAAGTAGGTGGTCTCTAAGTTATTTTCATTACTGATTCTAGGGTTTTCTAAAGATGGTGAATCACCAAACCTTTATAGAGCCTGATTATGTGCCAAATCCAATGCTGAACCCTGAGGATATGAGCAACAATGAGTTCAACTCAATTCAGCAAGCACATATGTATAAATAGATATCTACAGAGATATTTATATATCTATATAGGTAGACATATTTTTTAAGAACCCGTGCTGGCATTGAACTAGGCATAAGGTTATAGTGGTGAATAGACAGACACAGTTCCTGTCCCAAGGAAATACACACTCTATCAGAGAAGATGGGCTTCAACAGACAATAATAAGCATAAGGAATGGTAGTGGAGAAAAATTCTGGGGCTTCCTTCCATCAGACAGTATGAAGACTTAACCTACTAGGGAATCAGAGATGATGCATAGGATGAGAACTGGAGGATGAAGAGGAGGCAGGGGTGTGGACATGGAAGCAGACAGGGTCTTTATAAAGGAGGACAGGAGGAAATGAAAATGTCTCAAGAGATTAAAGCAGAGACACCAATGGTGGGAAAGACCAAACAATCCTTCAGATCCTGGAAGGCCTCTGGATCACATTAATGACTTGAACACTAATTTGAGGGTAATGGGCACCGTGAAAGGGTTTTTGAAAAGGAGGTAGCATGAAAAGGTTGATATTTTTGGAAGATCACTCTGGTTGTCATGTGGTCAATTACGTAGACACGGGTAGACTAGTGGTGGGTGACCAGTGAGGGGCTACTGCAGCACTCGAGATGAGATGTCACAGATTCAGACCATGAAGGTAGCAGTTGGGGTTGAGAGAAATAGACCAGTTTTAAAGTTACTTGACCAGAATTTGGTGAGAAGACCATGAAGAATTTGGGTAATCTGGTGAATGGAGTGTGGGGATGAGACCGAGAGGAAGGGTAGGGAAATACATAAGATTCAAGGTAATATGTAATATAATAGACATAAGAAAATGATGCATACCATTACGGAGATTCAGGAAAGGGAATAATTCACTCGGACTGGCTAGGTAGAGGAGTCATAGAAAAAAATATCTGAGGAAGAATAACATTCTCTTGGTGGAAGGTAAAATAAAACAAAAGCTTCTTAAATATAATACAGAAGACTATCTCATGACTTTTGGATCGGCTGGTATATTATTCAGTAGGATACAAGAAGCACTAAGTATAAAGAAAAGGATTGATACATTGAACCACATTAAAATTAAGAATTTCCATCAAAAACCAGGGATGTACTGTATGGTGAATAACATAATATAATAAAAATATTATTATGAAAAAAAATAAAATTAAGAATTTCTGTTCATCATACATAGCTATTCATAGAATGAAAATACAAGCTGCAGAGTGGAAGGAAATATTTGTGATATATGTATCTGACAAATAATCCTTATGCAAAATATATAAATAACTCCTAAAACCAACAAGAAAGAAGCAGACAATCCAGTAAGATGAGAAAATGGGTAAAAGACATGAACAGGCATTTCACAAACAAGAATATTAAAATGGCAGATAAAGATTTGAAAAGGTGATTAATTTTTCTAGGCCTCAGAAAATGTAAATTAAAGCCACAATTCAGTATTCTAACCCAGCCACCAGTCTGGTTCAAATGAAAAACACTAACAATATCAAAGAGTGATGGTGTGGAACAGTGGAAACTTACATGCATTGCTTGTGGGAGAATACATTAGTCCCACCACTTTGGAAAACTCTTTTGGCAGTATCTACTAAAACCGCAATATGTCCTTGTCCTGTGACTCAGAAATTACAATTCTTGGGAATGTGCCCAACAGGAATGGGACCTATGTTCACCAAAAGACATGAATGTTCATAGCAGCTTTATTCAAAATAGCCTCCAAATGGAAAGAGCCCCCAATTGCCCATCAACAAGAAAATGGATAAATAAATTGTCACGCATTCTTATGATAGGCTACGACACAGAAATGGGAGAAAATAAACTACTCTTCTATGCAACAACATGGAAGTATCTCATGAACGTAACATCGAGTCAAAGAAACCGGACACAAAAGCGTACACAGTGTGATGATTCCATTTCTCTACAGGTCAAAGCAGTGAAAACAAATGCATTGTTCTAGAAGCTCAGAGGGCATTAACCGTTGGGGAGGGAGAAGAAGGGACTGACAGGAGACGGGAGAGATTTCTGGGCGTATTTATAATGTTCTGTTTCTTGATCTGGACGGCAGCCCGTGGGGTGTGTTTACTTTGTGAAATTCATAGCTCTGTACACACATGAATCATATGTATACATTTCTGTGTATATAATATGCGTCTATTAAACATTTATTTAATAATGTGCTCCATCTCGCCATCCTCTGCAAAGAGAAGACATGAATAAGGCAGAGACATAAAAGAGCAGGAGGTGGTCCAGCCCAGCTAGAAGACAGCTGCTCGGACTGAGGGCAGAGGAGTCAGGAATAACGACAGATAATATTTATCCAGAGCTTCCTTATGTGACAGGGACTGTGCGAATTTATTTTTATTATATTCATCGTCATCTGTTGGTTTTTATTTATCTTAACTTACATTTAATTGCATCACAGAATTACATTTGTTACATGTTTAAGCCTCACACCGTTCCTACGAGGAAGGGGTAAATAAGCATCCCTACTTTCTGGGTGAGGACACGGGTGAGAGAGGGCACTCGGTAAGTGATTGAGCTTGACATTTCACCCTGACAGTCTGACCTCAGAGCTTCTCCTTCTCAAAATGCTGGTGTTCTGTCTTCCTCTCTCCTCTCCGAATTCTGCTGAAGGAGGCTGGGAGGGGAGATTCTACAGAGGTTTATTCTGGTGGGTCGAGGATGATGCGAATGGCACTCTGATGGCATTCACCTTGTGGTGTTTCCTCAGCTGCTCGTGGAACAGGGCAAAGGTAGAAGAAAAGAGGAAAAAAAAAAAGAAGAGGATTGGAGGACACTAGGAGTGAGAACGACAGGATCATAGAAATGATCTCAGGCTATTAGTAGTCAAAACAGCAACAGCCAAACTGTTAGTAATAACGCTAATGGCATAATGATAACTTCTTATTTTTATACTTCTCTCTCCAAGAAGCCCATTGAATGTTTTGCCGACATTGTCGTGTAATTTAATCTCGTATCCATCTGGTGAGGTATACAGAGAGAGAGCTCTGCCTTAGTAGCTCACTGATGTGGAAAGGGATGCAGAGAGAATATTTTGCTGAAATCGAGGATGATCCATAAATTTATTCATTCATACATTCATTCATTTAGCAATATTTATTGAATATCAACTACATGTCAGATATTGTTTTCAGAGCTGAATATATAGCTGTGAATAAGCTAAGTCTCCATCATTTTGGAGTTCGTATTTAGTGCGTGGGTGTCAGGGGAGCAGACGATAAACAAGTAAACAAAGAAATACATTTTCTTTACAATCAAAGAGATGGTGAAAGAACAGGTCATGTAGAAATTTGTAGACCATGGAAAAGACTTTAGACTTGACTCTGGATGAAATGAGAAGCCTTTGCAAATTCAGGCAGTGCAGTAACCTGACCTGACTTACATTTTAAATGAATCACTATGACTGCTGTGTGGAAAAGACTGCAGAGAGGGCAAGAACACAGAAAAGGAACCCAGTTCGGGGGCTATTGTGTTTACCAAGGTGAGACAAAATGATGGCCGAGACCACGATACCGGTGATGCAGGTTTTGAGGAGTGATTGCATTGTAGGTACATTTTTAAGTAGTGCTGACATTATTTGGTAGTGGACTGAGAAAGACTTGCGAGAGAAAGAGAGAAGCAAAGGCTGATCCCAAAGTTTGGCTGTGTGATGGAATCGCTCTACTGATACAGTAAAGACTGTTGGAGAGGTCACCTTTGATGAGACATGAGGAGATGGGTGAACCAAGTTTGAGAAGTCTATTAGAGATACAAATGCGGATGCTGAGTGGGCATTTGGAAAGTCGGGGTTGGGGGCAGAACTAGAAATATAAGTTAGCATAGAGATGGTATTTAAGGATGTGAGGTTGGGTAAGATGACTTTGGAGAAGAGGGTAGATGAAAACAAAACGAGGCACCTCAGTTACTGAGCCGTGGGGAATTTCCTACTGCAGGGTTGGGATAGTGGGATGATAATAAGGAACAAGAGAAGGAAGCTAAGAAGTGGCCGGGAAAGTGGAAAGGAAGTGATGAGAGTGTGGTGTTCTGGAAGCCAAGTAAAGAATGTTCCTCAAATAGGAGATGGTGGTCAACTGTGATGGGATAACTAAGATGGAAACTGAGAACTGAGTTGTGGATTAAGCAGCCCGGAGGTCGTTGGTGAACTTGACAGGGATCTTTCAATGGCATCATGGTAGTGAAAGCCTGAGTGGGATGAGTTCAGGAGAGAGTGGGAAGAGAGGAAGTGAAGGGGATGTAGAGACTCTACAGAGGAGTAATGCAACAAATGTCACAGTAGCAGAAGGCAATGGCGAGTCTGGGAGTTTTTCTTCTTTTTTTAACATAGGAGCCACGACACTTCTACATGCTGATGGGAATTATTCTTCAGAGAGGGAAACATTGATTCTCTGAGCAAGAAGGATTCTTTTAGGGTCATAGCTGAGCAGGCAAGAGTGAGTAGGGTCTTGGGTATGGCTGGGATTATTTGCCTTAGGAAAGAGCACCTGGCTGTTCATCCACAGGGAAGAGAGGAAAGGGAGAGTGTTTGGGTGCAACTCACAAATGAGATGTTGGGGGGCATTTTCATGTACTTGACTTTTGATTACTTTTCATAGATAGCGGTTGCATGATTTTTTTAGATTTTAATGTCTCTGAATCTAGAATGCTTCCTATAATTGATGGTGTGTCATGGTGTAATTGACAGGGTATTGACAGCCATTGATTTTTCTCAATGTCCATAAAACAGTGATATGTTTTACAATGAACGGCACCCTAGATTCACTGGCATCTGATGTTTTTCTTAATGCAACAGGAGTGAGGTCTCCAGCCTCATCTCAGTTTCCAAAAGAGGAAGATGGGCAGGAGGGAGGCAAAGATCTTTAAAAGATGGGAGGATAGGCAGTGAGAGCTATGGGAGGAAGGAACGATATAACCAGGCATCATCTAGTCTCCTCACTTCCAGACGGGGCCACCTGAGACTGTTGCACTTTGAGAATCTTCTCCTCATATCCTGATAATCAAATGGTGCATTTCACTTTTTTGGTCTCAGATCATTTTCTCCTCCCCCCTCCTCTCCTACCACCTTCTTTCTTCTCTTATCCTGTGTGTCTGCTTGAAACCTCAGCTCCTTCCAGACTAGGCTCTGTCTCCTATCATTCATGCACTCGGGCAACATAGTCAAACTTTTCTGTCTTCTTGTCTTTGTCTTACCCACCATCCAACACACACTCATATCTTTACTCCAGGCCTAAAGAGTTTCTTACATTTCATGATAGGCATCTTTTTTACTTTTATTTTTTATTACTTGTACACATTGTCTCTCCCAATTCCTGGACTTGTACCTCTTCCAGAAAGCTTCCCTCACCCCCTCTGTCCAGGTTGTCGGGCATCCTGCCCATCTTCTTCCCTAGGACTTGTCACCCAAGAGTATAATCAGCCTATTGCTAATCTGACTCCCCAGTTGAAGCACCAGTTCCTCACCGGTAGGGACCACCTCTGTCTCCAGAAAACCTGCTACATAAACGGTACTCAGAAGATATTTGTTAAATGGATTTGTGAAGGAAGGAATGAAACATGAACGAATCACCCAGCTTATACTGAGCTCAGCTTTCTCTGAGCTCTTACACTTCTCATTGCCCATCCTGCTGGATCCATTTCCACCTAATGACCATTTCCTGGAGGCCCACTGCAGGCCGGCCACGGCGCTACCGCGCACGCTCGCAGCAGTCTTCAAAAGCGCATGCACCTTTTCTACCGCATCGGATGTTACATCTTTAAGGCAAGAGTTATATCCCTTAATCTTCCAAATGCCATCTCCTCTGAAAAGCCTCTTTTAAGACCTCTTCCATGGCATGATTTATCTGTTTTTATTCACCTTGCAACATATTCGTCTGGGTTTGGGTTTTATCTCTCCTATCAGATTAGATGATAGGCTTCTTTAGAAAAGGGATTTTTGCCTTGCCAACTTGGCTTTTCGTTCTATTCAACGGTGCCGTGGCCATAGGAACCCCATACGTCTTTGCTTAATTCAGGGTTTTCTTACCGTTGATGCTCAAATAGCCATAGCAGGAGGGGGACTTCGGGGAGAGGAGGGAGAGAAAGAAGGAGGAGGGCAGAGGAGAGGATGCAGGAGTGGGAGAGGAGGAGGGGCGGGGACTTGCGAGAGGAGGAGGAAGAGCAGAAGAGAGTGAAGGAGGGAGCACAGGGGGAGCAGGCGGAGGGGGCTGAGGAAGAGAAGCACAGTCAGTCATCCTTTTCCTCAATAGCTGGGCATCATTAATGGAGCAAAGAGGATTATTTTCAAACTCATCCCATGATAAGTAGTAGACACAGAGGAGCAGAGTGTAGGAATGTTTCACATGACGTGTGTTTGAGCTGCTATTCCCTCTTAGGCATTGTGCTTATACCCCTTAGCCAATCCAGCCTTCCACCAACTGAGAGGTAGGGCTCGTGCTCCCCATTATACAGATGGAGAAATCGAGACCGAGAGAGAGAAAATCAATTTCGCAAGTTTCCCCTGGCTTTCGGTTCCTTGTTGTCTGGGATCCAAGGCTTCTTTACTTCTCTAGGGAGCTCTGAGCAGCACAAAGCATCTCTAGATGTGGGGGGAATGGGAATAAGTCCCTGCCCAACTGCAGTAGTAGAGGAAGAGAGGGCAGGACATGATTAGGTCTCTTTTTCATAAAGCCCCCTCGCTACCTCCCCCCATCACTCCATGTAGCCTTGGGACCCCAGGGCGGAGCGTCGAGTGATTATTGCCAGCGCCTGCTCTAGTCGGCAGCTTCGGGGTGAGTCCTCCGCAGAATTAACCCAGGGTACAGGCGGTGGCTTGTGATTAAGGCCCTTCTTGTCTGATTAGCAGGGCCTGGAGGCACCGATGGGAATCGGTGTTTCTGCCTTCCCGTGGCTTTGTCTGTAAGGCCTGCTGAATAAAAGAGCAGTGTCTTTATGACCAAGGGGGTTGCCGACATCCACCCGGTTGGCTGCATCCAAGTATTGGTTTTCCTTTATGCGCCAAGAAGCACTGTGTTCTCAGCCTTGTGGGGAGAACTGGAGTTCCTCTTAAGAAGTAGATTGAAGACATCAATTGAAGACTCAGTCAGAATGCAAACAGAACAGGGACGATCCAGAGGGCAGACTGGGAGCGATGAGACCTTGGACTTGTTAATTCTCTGAGCTTCTCTAGGTCTTCGGATCGACGAAACAGGAATAAAAACACCTCTGCTGCAGAGCCATTGCTCTCCATGTAATTGGGAAACATGTAGAAAGCACCTGACCTGAAAACCAATAGGTCTGATATAAACTAATCATTACACTTGTGACGTACTGCATAATTCCCATGTGCCAGGGGAAGAGCTTGTTTCTTTATATCAATATCTCATGGAAACCTCAACGAAGACCCATTTTCCAGATCTGAAAAACTGAGGCTCACAGAAGTTAAGTAACCCTCTTGTAGGTGGCAGAGCAGGGATTTGAACCCAGATCCACTCATGTCAGTGCTCTTCAACCATATTGTTTCCCAACCTGAAACATACAAATCAGAATCATGATTTCTATTAGAGCAAATAGTTCCATAGCCCTTTCTATGTACTTAGAGGTTCTGCTCTTCACTTTGGAGAGTCTATGATTTTCCTCAGATTACTTGTTAACTTGTATGGGTTTGTTGGTGTGCCATTTCTATAGCTATTCTCATTTCTCAGAAAGAGCCAGGAACAGGAAGGATCAAATACCCCTGGAACAGAGATTACTAAGACCTTGCAATATAGGTTATCTCTGACCTGGGGACGTCTGGAATCATTTGGCAACTGAAGACTCACACTTGTACAGAAAGAGGTGGGAATTCTGATGGGATCGAAGCTGGTATTGAGAGAAGTGATATCAAGACTCATCTCTTAGCATGTGGGGTCTGTACCTTTCAAATAGACTCGTGGCCGAGTACACGGCAGGGAAATCCTGACAGATGACTAGCTGGTGTGGTGATTCGGTCTACTTTAACAGCCGTGTTCCGTTCGATTCCTTGTTGGTCTCATTGGTGGGGCAGAAACCAGGCATTAGGATGCCCCAAACCTAAAAAACATCCCATGAAAATTAATGCTTTGATTCCATGTAGATAAGATAGCTGCTTATTTTTTTAAGCTTATTAAATCAATCCTTATTTTTTTGTCACAGTGAATCTTAGTCAGAATTAGGCTCTCCTTTGGCACTGCAAACACAGCCCTTTCCGTGTGCCTTTATCATTATTACTGTTCTCCAGATACAGTCTGCCTTGTCTTATGTGCACAATCAGACATACCACTACTAACTTGTAATTAAGCATCCCTCAGAGTAGAAACCATACCCTTTTCATGCATTCATTATGCACTTCTCTTCAGTTCAGTGTTTAGCTCATAGTAGGTGCTCAATAAATATTATTGATTTAAAGTAATTTGAACTGTCAAATCAATTTGTTTGGAATCTCAGTTTTTTTGGGGGATAAATATGTATCACATAAAGTTCAACATCATAACCATTTAAAAATGCACAGTTCATTAATGGCATGAAGTAGACTCACAGTATTGTGCAGTGGTCACTACTATCTAGTTCCAGAACTTTCTCATCATCTCAAATAAAAATTCTATATCCATTAAGCAGTCATTCTTCACCAGCTCCCTTCCCTCCAGCCACAGGCAACTTTCTGTCTGCTTTCTATCTGTATGGATTTGCCTTTTCTGGATAGTTCAGTGTAAATAAAATAACACAATATGTATTTTTTTTTTAGTGTCTGGCTTTTTTTTTCATTGAGCAAAATGCTTTCGAGTTTCATCCATATTGTAGCATGTATCAGTTCTTTTATGGCTGAATTAATAGTTGATTGCATAGACACACCACATTTTGTTTGTCCGTTCTTGGGTTGATGGGCGTGTAGATTGTCTCTACTTTTTGACTCTCACGAATAGTGCTGCTATGAACATTCGTGTACAAGTTTTTGTTTGAATACCTGCCCGCAATTCTTTTGGCTATCTACCTTATGAATGGAATTGCTCGATTACATGGTAATTGAATTTAAAAAAAAAAAAAAAAAGGTTTGGTGCAAAAATAAGTTTATCTTGTGGTAGATTGCATGATTCCATTGTTCTCTCCCCCAAGAGGATTATATATAACAACACATCGCCATGTGACTGCCAGTGCTGTTCTGTGGGAGATGTATACCTCCCAGCTAGTTGGCATTGGACTTGGCCACGTGGTTTGTTTTTGCCAATAGAACGTAGGAGAACATATCCTATGCTCCATCTTTGCAGACACTTAAGGAGGTATTATCTGGCATGGCTTTTGCTCTTTTCCTTCTGTCTTGATAACAGCATACACCTTAGCAAAGCTGCTCCTCCGAGTCTATAGGAAATACAAATCAAAACCGTGATGACAAAACCGTGATGACATACCACATCACACTGGTCAGAACGGCTAAAATTAACAACACAGGAAACAACAGATGTTGGTGAGGGTGGGAAGAAGGGAGAACCCTCTTATGCTGTTGGTTGGGAATGCAAACTGGTGCAACCACTCTGAAAAACAGTATGGTGGTTCCTCAAAAAGTTAAAAATAGAACTACCCCACAACCCAGCAAATGCACTAGTAGGTATTTACCCAAAGGATACAAAAATACTGATTTGAAGGGGCACCTGCACCCCAATGTTTATAGCAGCATTATTAACAATAGTCAAACTATGGAAAGAACCCAAGTGTCCATTAACTGATGAACGGATAAAGTAGATGTGGTGTACATATGCAATGGAATATTACTCAGCCATCAAAAGGAATGAAATTTTGCCATTTGCAATAACATGGATGGAGCTAGAGTATAGCGCTAAGTGAAATAAGTCAGTTAGAGAAAGACAAATATCATACGATTTCACTCCTATGTGGAATTTAGGAAACAAAAGGAAACAAACCATAAGAGGCTCTTAACTATAGAGAACAAACTGGGTTGTTGGAAGGAGGTGTGGGGGAGTTGGCTAGATGGGTGATGGGCATTAATGAGGGCACTTACTGTGATGAGAACTGGGTGTTGTATGTAAGTGATGAATCATTAAATTCTACTCCTGAAGCCAACACTACACTATAAGTTAACGAACTAGAATTTAAATAAAAATTTGGAAGAAAAAAAAATGAAGAAGACATCTGGAATAGAGCCAAAGGCCAGCGAACATAAAACATGAGCCAGAAATAAACCTTTGTGGTTGTAAGCCACCGTGATTTTGAGGTTATTTGTTACCACGCAGTAACTTAGCAAAAGCTCAATAATACTGAAACACCAGATTAAACAGCATAAACCACACTTATTTACTGCAGGACTTCTCAGTGCCGTAACTGTGCTGATGTATATTATGAGTCTCAAGAGGTAGATTAAATACAGTGTCCTGAATGTATTTGATCTTGGTTACGTTTGCAGAGCTATGACTCTGTAGCATACAACTTGGCAAATGCTGGACTGTTCATACCGTTTGGGTTCAACCCTGTCCAAAATAACTTTTCCAGACTCCTTTACTCTTATAAAAGGAGAGGGTTCTTTTTTTCTTCCTCTGAAACTCGTGTATATTCATGCGTGTATTTTATTGTAATTTTGTGTTTATGAATCTTGTTCTCTCACCCCACTGGAGCTCCTTGAGATCAGAAACCTGTGTCTTACTCAGTTTCTGTATCTCCAGCATCAAGTTCAGCACCTGTCTCAATAAACTGGTGAGTGAACAGACTTTACTAACAGTTGCTGAATTGAACAGCTTTATTTTGGCACACCTACTGTGAGCTAGCACTGTGCTTGCTATCTTGCAAAGAATGCAAAGAAATATAAGACACAGTTCTAGTTCTTAAGAGTCGTAATTTGTAGCCGTGGACCGAAAAGAGAGTATGTGCTAAAATTAGTAGTCAGGACCTTCAGCATCATTGTTCTCCCAGGATGTTTTTTGGCTCTGTATTGCTTTTTTTTTTTCCCCCTCAGGTGTTTCTGAGCACCTGTTCCTTCTCCTACTGAGTCGAAGTTGAAATAGCCTTAGATTTCAAGCCGTGATGTTGGGAAAGATGATACAGGTCCGACTCAGGAAGGACAGCTGTATAGAGGCGGGGCATGCGAGGCATAGGGCAGAGAACCACAGTCCTCTCTGAAACAAGTCCTGTCTCAATTCGCCTTCGTTCGGGCATATTTCCTGGGAACCCACTAATGTGCTAGCTGACAAGGAAAAGGGACATGAACGAGGCACTGCCTCTGGCGTTCAAGGAGATCACAGACCGGGAGGACCGCGGACGTAAACACGTAACGTGGTGTGAGCTGACAAGGAAAAGGGACACGAATGAGGCACTGCCTCTGGCGTTCAAGGAGGTCACAGACCGGGAGGACCGCGGACGTAAACACACGTAACGTGGTGTGATAGGTGTTGCATTAGAATTTGAGCCGTGTGCAAGGTGCTTTTGGTTGCCAACGGAGGGGATGCCTGAGATTGCCAAAGACCTCCAGGGAAAGCAATAGAGGACGGGGGGAGGGCAAAAAAGGACATTAGTGGAACAACTATCCTAAATGAAGAGATTCCCATGTGTTATCTAATTTTGTTTTCCAGTTCGTGGAGATATCATTTACATACAGAAAAGTTCACCCTTTTGAGGTGACGAGTTCTGTGAATTTGAAATTTCCGGCCGTGTAATGATGATACCACCAGAGTCAAGATACAAAATGGTTTATTAGATATTGACATGGACCCTACCGTGGAAGCTTTAATGGGGAAACAGAAACAGAGACGTTAAGCCTCTTGCTGTTAGCTTCCCAGCGTCCCGCAGTTAATAAGAGCCCGAGGCAAAGTCTGAGCAGGAGAGAACTTCCTACTTTTGCAGGGCAGTGGGGGTGGTGTGGCAGGATGTAGCGAGGAAGGGGAAACAGAGAAGAATTTGGAGACATCAGCTGATCAAGGGATCGGGTAGCACAGAGTTCTGTAGGTATCAGAGCTGGTTTTTATCATGACTTGTGTGAAGAAGCTTATAATTAAATTGAATCAACCTCTTCTTAATACCTTCTGTGACTGTATCTTCATGTTGAAATCTTATGAAATTGAATTTAAAAAGAATGTTGGCCTTCTTATCCTTGGTGATGTCATAGTTTGGGCCATATTCTTTTTTTTGAAAGTTAAAATTGGGCACGCTGGGGTGGCTCAGTCGGTGAAGTGTCTGCCTTCGGCTCAGGTCACGATCCCAGGGTCCTGGGATCAAGTCTCACATTGGGCTCCTTGCTTACCCGGGAGCCTGCTTCTCCCTCTGCCTCTGTGGCTCTCCCTGCTTGTGCTCTCCTGCTCTCTGTCAAATAAATAAAATCTTTAAAAAAAAAAAAAAGTTAAAATTGTCATGTAGAAGTCTCCCTGCCCCCGATCCTTTTGTCAGCATAAATCCTCCTCTGTGTTTATAGCCCCTTCATCGTCCATCTCCTGCACTAAGCGAGAAGTTTCACGAGAGCAAGGATTTTGCTTCTAGTTCCCTGCCCTTCCTCCAGAGTCTAGAAGATTATCTGGCGCATCGCCGATGATGCCGGATCTATCTTCGCTTAATCAATGAATGAACAGCAGCACAGAGTAGACGCACAGAAAACCAAGGTGGAACGACTCTTAATGGCCAGCTAGTACCAGAGCTGGCACACGTGCTCGGTGAAGAGCCAGATGGTCAATGTTTCAGGCTCTGTGGGCCACACATCTCTGTTGTAACCACTCAGCTCTTCCACGGTCATGCGAAGGCAGCGATAGACAGCCCTGAAACAAATCTGTGTGGCTGTACTCCAATAAAATTAATTACAAAAATAAGCTGCAGGTCAATTTGGCCCCTGGGCCGGCGTTTGCCAAGTCCTGGCTAGGCGAGGCGACGTTGCGCTAACGAACAGTCCGGGACTCTCAGTGGTGGGCGGAGGTAAACGCTCCTTTCTTACTTATGCTACATCGTGGTCTCCAGCCAATGTGCCTGTGCTCCTGCATTGGAATATTGCCATTTTTGTGGTGATGGGGTAGACAAACGGATGAGCCTGTGTGTTGGTTCTTCTAGCTCTGTTTTGGAAGTTGTACCCATTACTGATGTTCTCATTTCATTGGCCAAAACGTGTCGTGTGAACCCATCTGAGTCAGAGGCTGGGGGGTGTGTAATTTTTTCCAAGGGAGGACACTGCCAGGACGGGGACCGAATATAAGTGAATGATAACTCATGCCATTTGGGTCTTGGATTCTTTAAATTCTGCTTGTACATGTGGTGATGAGGAGTCTTCTACCTGTGAAGGCAACCTGTTTTATCCCTCAAAACTCCTGATGTTAAAGAGGTTTTTGTTTTATTGTGCTGAATTTCATGTATTTGAATCTTTCATCTAAGGGTTCCAAGTCTATTCCTTAAGATTCCGCAGGATACAGGAGGATCCTTGGGAACGCAAAAGGTTACTCTATCCAGAAGGGGGCGCCAGAACCCACCCACTTTCCCCCCAGGTAGCTGCCTTTCTTCGTTTCCCCCGAGTGCAAATGACCCATCACGGAGACAGGGCTGAACTTCTGAATGAGATCATAGCCTTTTCGCCCTTTCTGCACGGTTTCACCCGGTGAATTATCGTCTTATTTTCATTCCACTCCAATGAGCTGTCAGCGATGGATACTGTAATTCACAGCAATAGAAACACAAACAGATGGGTAATTGACCTGCATGCCTTCATTACACTGGAGTTCAGAATGGCTGTTGGAGCCATAAAGTCCTTTATCTGCCAGTCTGAGATCCCTGGGCTTTCACAAGGAAGGGGATCAGGCTGACTTTCTGCAAAAGGTTTAGTCCTTGTTGTTCTCCCCACCTCGTGCTTTTCAGAAATGGACAGAATTTGACAAGCAGAACGTAGCAGGTACAAGGCAACAGCTGGGACTCCTGTGGGGCTCCGAGGTATCTGCAGGGAGCCACATTCTGATGCAAGAACAGGGTAGTACAATATTTCTACTCAGCCAAAATAGAATCTGTATTTCCCCCTCTTTCTCTTAGCCCTAAAAGAAATCGTGCATTTAATAGGCCAGGAAATAGGTCAGAAAAAGAGGACATCCATCGAAACTACTACTATTTTAGGTAATTGTGATATAGAATAAAATGAAACAAAGTTCATCCAAAAAACAAACAAACAAACAAACAAACAAACAAACAAACAAACAGAAAGATAATATGGTTCTTGCCTTGAACGAGACTGTGACTGATCCTGGGTATTCAGACACTGACCCGTCTTTGCTCAAGGTGTGCCCTCTGCAGGGAACGCTGTGTCTCCTCTTTATCTACTAAAACCACGCTCGTGTTTCAGGATCTACCCACGTCCCACACACATCACGAAGGCTTCCATAATTATTGTCTTCCGGTTTATTTCCTTTCATCTTCGTAATATGTCGCTGGCTGATTCAGTATTTATTTATTTTTTTAAAAGATTTTATTTATTCATCTGAGAGAGAGAGAGAAAGAGAGAGCACGAGTTGGTGGGAGGGTTGGGGCAATGGAAGAGGGAGGTGGAGAAGCAGACTCCCCGCTGAGCAGGGAGCCCAATGTGGGGCTTGATCCCAGCACCCTGAGATCGTGACCTGAGCTGAAGGCAGACACTTAACCGACTGAGCCACCAAGATACCCTTCAGTATTTATTTATTTTTAAGTTTTTATTTATTTTAGAACGACAGGGCAAGTGGGGTGGACGGCTAGAGGGAGAGAGAAGGAGAGAAGCAGACTCCCCACCAAGTACAGAGCCCATCGCCGGCTCGATCTCACAAGCCTGAGATCATGACCTGAGCTGAAACCAAAAGTCAGATGCTTAACCGACTGAGCCACCCAGGCGCCCCTATTCAATATTTAAAATGTATTTATCAAACACCTACTGTGTTCCAGAGGCAATGATGCTTTTTATATTTTAATCATCGGCACAGGCCTTTGTCTCTTGTACTTGGATTTTATGCTTTAGTTTTGAATCTCCAAGGACCCCCTGTGGGTCCTTAGAAGGTAGAAGCATCCCCTCCAGCAAACCCCCATGTACTACTTGTTGAAAGGAGAAAGGGGCTGAGAGTTCCTAACAGCAAAAGAGCAGGATCAGGGTCAGAGCTGAAAGTTCGACTGACCCCCCAAATCTTAAAGGCACCTTCAGCTTGGTTGATTGGGTCCCCCTCTCCCTAGCTCACTAAGCACAGTCACCTGGACCAGGTGCCTGCTTTGGACAACAATACTGCGTCCCTGAAGGTATCAAGGAATTCGATGTAGGGGTCCCCTGAAAGTTCTTCTGTCACTCTAGTGCTCCCCAGTGGTTGAAACTCAACAATGCAGTGAGCCCTTGTTCCTTTCTCTGAATCCCAGCTGTACTCTTCGTCTGTAAGGGACAAGGAGCCTTGACCTCTGTTGCTATAAGCAGTGCCGTTCCTCTCACGAGCTGGCAGATCTCTGCGCTGCCATTCTTCCCTTCGGAGTCTTGATCGTCTCTGAGGCACCAGAATGCTTTCATCTCTTTTCTAGGGAACCTGGAAGCAAACACACAAACAAAAAAAAATGGTGAACCTTAATCAGAAGGGAAGGTGATGGTCAGATTGGTCCTTAGCTGGAAGGAGCTCTATCGCCTGGGTCCTTGGCACATGCTGTCCCCACTTTCTAAACTGCTCTCCTGCCGGACCTCTCATCCCCTAATTCCTGTGAATCCATTAGGTCTCAGCCCAAATGCCGCTTCCTCCAGGAGCGTGTCTGTGACCGTCCCTCCTCGAGTCTGGGTTGGGTGTTCTTCCTCTGTGCTCCCCGAGCAGCCTCGTGCTCCTGGTAGAGCACTGGTTTCCCTGTGTCCAAGCAGCTGGTTTGTGCCCCTCCTCCAGTAAGCCCTGAGGTCTGTGAGGGCAGGGACTGGGACTGCCTGTCTTGTTCACCCCGGTGTCCATGGCACGGTGCCTGGCACACGGAAGGACCGAGAAGGAGAGAAGAAAAGGAAAGATAAAAGAGAAGGAGGAAGATTCCCTGAAGTAGAAACAACAGGATGATAAATAATAGAGCCCTAGACTAATTCCTAGAATACTATGAAGAGACAGTGCAGTCTGGGCAGGTTTCCTACCGGCCCAAACGGGGCTGCTCTGGAGGTTGTGTCCAAGAAGGACTCAGGTCTGGTTCAGGGGATGAATGATTTCTGACGTGGCATACGCAGGGAGCCTAGCGTCTATGGAACACTTACTTATTATGTCCTTGTCTTCGTCTGCTCGGGCTGCTATCGCAACTACCACAGACTGCGTGGTTTAAACGGGAGACCTCCATTTCTACAGTCCGGGAGGCTGGAAGGCTACGGTCACAACGCTGGCCAATTCGGTGTCTGGTAAAGGCACGCTCCTGGCTTGTGGACAGCCACGTCCTCGTTGCGTGCACACATGGCCTTCCCTTCGTGTGTGCTCCTGGAGGGAGAAGGGGGAGAGAGACCTTTCCCGTGTCTTACTCTTCTGTGTCCGTTAGTCCTATCATGGAGGCCCACCTTTGTGACCTGATGAAAACCAAATCACCTGCCAAGGTGCCCCCTCCTAAGACCAGTACTCTGGGGGCTCGGGCCTCAACACAGGAACTTGGGGGGACAAAACATTCTGTGCATAGCAGCCAGGTTCTTGCTGAGTACTGATGATGCCTTTCCCGCTCATCTGTTCCTCACAGCAGCCCCGGGATTTGAACTTCACAGGCAAGTAACTGGATTTCAGAGAGGCTCAGACATCCGCAGAGGCCGCTGTGCGCCAGGGCCGCCATGGGGAACACCGAGGCAGGGGTTCGTCTCAGTGCCTGCTCTTTCCCGCCCCAGAGCTGGAAGGGCCCTCAAGTGTTCCGAAACCCAGTCACAGTTCCTGGATTTGGCCTGATTTGGTTGTGGGGCTTCAGGCCAGCTTTGGGCCAGTTCCAACGTCCTCAGAGTGGTTAGGGACAACTTTTCTTTTTTTTTTTTTCTTTTCTTTTTTTCCTTTTCTTTTCTTTTTTTCCAGTTGGGGTGAAAAAGAGAATAGCAGTTGAATGGAAATCCGACAAATGAGTGTCTGGAGCCTCTACCGGGCTTGGCCTTAATTTATGCTCTGAGGGAGGGTCTGAGGCGGATAGATAAGGCCCCTGTCCCCCTGAAGCACACTGTCTAATGGGGGAGATGAAAAGAAAAACATGGAAGCAAATTAATAAGATCACGTCTGTCAGTAACTAATCCTATGATGAAAATAAAAGAAGCATTTTAATTTGGGTGATCTGGCAAGGTCTGGGTTGCAGGACAAGGGAGCCATGCAGAGATCTGGAGAAAGAATATTCTTGGCACTGGGAGGGACATGTGCAGAGACCATGGGGAGAACAAGACCCGCGAGAGGGAGGGAAAGGAGAAGGGCAGGATGCCTGGTGTGTTTCAAAAAAAAAAAAAAGAAAGAAAGAAAGAATAGAATATTAGGAAGGAGTGAGGAAGCAAGGGGATAGAGACATCCTCCCGTGTGACAGAAAGGAGAAACCATTTCTCCGCACACAAAGACTGTATGTAAAATACAAAAAAGGATTGTGAGGTTTCCGTGTTGAAGGTGAGGTGGGAGGAAGGCTAAGGGAGACAGGGGCAAAAACCAGGAGAAGAGAACGAAGATGACGTGGGTGTTCCCACATCTACATTGCCCACTCACTTCGCAGAACAGTGAAACATTCCAATTTAAAGTATAACAAGATTTTTTTTTTTTTAAAGTATAATGAGATTGGGGGAGCTACCCCATATGTTCAGCACGAGTGACTTGGTGTTCAAATGAAACTCTCAGCTGTTGCCTTCCTGGGTCTTTGAGGCAACATTTATATGCTCGCAGTAATGGTGGCCTCTCTCTCTCTCTCTCCCTCCTCCCCCATCCCGTCCCCGCTCTGTGTGTGTCTTTGGGAAACTGTGGGGCCAGAATATTCCACCCCAGCCAGCAGCTGTATATCTTTCGAACAGTGGCTCCACAGGCCAGATCCCCCTCCAAGTTATTTATGACTCCCATTGAAGCCTGAGCAGGACTCAGGCGCCGACGTGGAGGTCAGCAATGGGCCTCTTTGTTGGACACAGGTCATCGGGAGACGGCTCCGGCCGTGACTGCTCGGTGACCCTCTGCTGCTGTAGAAATGGTTATGTAACTTTAAACAGTAATGACATTTTGCAGAAAAGTGCTTTTTAATTGCTACGTCTTCATTATTCTCTTTCAAAATTGCCCAGGAGATTCTGCCTCAGAGACAGCTCGGCATGATCTGAGTTTCCATTTTTAAAGAGCAATCAGTTTTGTGTTTCAGCTGCTCCCAGAAACCCCCCAACCCCAAACTTCATCTGTGTTCAGTGGCATTCAGTGGGGTAGGTAATACTGCCTTTTGTATCCTTGCCAAACGGAGAAATGATTTGACGCAATTTTCTAAAAATGCTCTCCCCAAATTCCTTTTGGGCTGGGACCAAGAATAGAATATTTTATCCCCTACAAAAGGGAGAAAGAAAATGATGAGCAAGCTAGAAAAATAGGACTGAGAGTATAGTCTATAGAGTTCCAACAGAAACTTAACCCCAATCCATAGACTCAGATGCCTATAGGGGTTTGGGATCAGCTAAAAATAAATTTTGCTTTGGAAGCAAAAACTGTGATACAGATAAAATGACTCAATAATGCATAGTCTGAAAGAATTGGAGACTTAGCTGAGGAGGGACTCTACTTTTGGTGTCTGTATCACCCTCTTGTACGGTAAGCCCTCCCCAGCCATCACTCGGCTTCCTGCGGACCCCTTGCCCATTGCTGTGGAGCTCACCCCAGCCTTGCAGCCCACAGTGCCCAAGCCCTGCAGCTGTTCTGTCCGTTACAACACCTTCCATGTGGACTGATACACAGCCCCCTTCCTGAGCAGCCGAACCCCCCACCACCATGCCACTCAACAGGCAGAGAATTCTAAATTCTAGATCCTGGGAAGTCTCTGCAAATAGCTCAGGACTGCCTGCTGAGTATTTTCTTCTGATTAAATACCCACAGCTATTGTTCATTTATCCTGAAGATTCTGTTGATGCTGTAAAAAGCGTCAATCTCAGGAGTGATTTCATCATCATCATCATCATCAAAAATAGGAACGAATCGGGGCGCCTGGGTGGCACAGTCGGCTAACTGTCCAACTCTGGAATTCAGCTCAGGTCATGACCTCAGGGTTGTGGGATCGAGCCCCACGTCGGGCTCCACGTTGAGCAGACATTCTGCTTGAGGATTCTCTCTCTCCCTCCCCCTCCTCTCTCTTTCTTTCTCAAATACATAAATACATCTTTTTTTTTTTTTTTTTTTTTAACTAGGAACGGGTAGCATTTACTATTTGCTTGCCATGTGCCAAGAACTGTTCTGGACAATTTTCAGGGATTCCTTCTCTTAGCCCTCTCAACAACCTTCTGATGTAGGTACTAAAAGCATCTCCTCTTTACGAAAGAAAAAGGAGAGGCTTAGGCAGTGTGAGGGACTTGCCTGGGATGTGAAGGGGGTAAGGAGAGGGGCCTGACTAGCAATGCCCAGCTTTTAACTACCTCCTGGGACCCTGCCGTAAGAGGTGCTGGAGGCCATCTTCTTTCCCTCAATGCCCTTCTGAACACAGTCTTTTTTAGCTGCCGGATGAAGACAGGTTGAAATGATGGCGCTTCATTTTTTTTAAATAATTTTGAAAGTGGGGAGGGGATGTAGAAACACAACTGTGAAGTAGAAGGAGAGAAATGCCAAGCTTATTCAGCAAACCCCTGATGAGTAGGATGAGGGGGTGTCCCTGAAGCATGAATGGGAAAAAATGTAATCCAGGGAACACAGTTATTTTTCACACAGTGGGTCGTTAAGCCATTACCTGCATATGCACTGGTGGCTAAAACTGTCAGCAGCCCCAAATGAGGTAGAGAGAAATGTCTTAGGTAACGTGCTTTCATGAATTAATTTGGGCCGGAGTTGTCCTTCCAGTTGGACACCCTGGGCCATAGCCTGCTGTGCTCGCATCCCAGGGGTATGTGAGTAGTGCACATGCCCAGAGAAATCCTTCTCCATCCTCGGTTTTCAGGCATTGAGGCTCTGAATAGGCAGGTGTAGGGAAAAGACTACAAGGTGTGGTCCAGAGTGTTGGTCCTGGAGCCGCGGGCTCGTCACTTCCCCTCCAGGGGCCTTGGCCTCTTCATATTTAGAGCAAAGAAGAAAAGAGAAATAACCCTCTCTCATGTCATCCTGCACTGATATTATTTTTATGATGCACTGGTCTTATTAAATTATACCGCTGTCCTTATGTTACTCTTATCCTTGTAATTTACCAAAGTGTCCCCGTTATCCCCAGGATGAAGTCCAAATTCCTTAGCATCTGATAAAACCCTGCACCCTTTGGCACCTGCTCCCCTCTGAAACCTGTTCCCCTGCAGCCCTGCACCCCCACCCATCCAAATTCATTTCATTCACCAGCAACTCCCAGACATGCGCATCCTTATTCTTGCTGTTCCTCTCCTTAGAATGTGCTTCCTGTTCTCTTTACATGATATGGTCTCTTATTTACCTTTTAAGCAGCCCAAATGCCGTCTCCCCTAGAAAGACTTCCCGGCTATCCGAGCAGGGTTATTCGCCGCCTTCTGCTCTCCTGTCGCCTCATATGTGGCTGTCTGTGCTGCAGGTCTATAAAGCAATGTTATGATGACATGTGTCCGTGTCTGTCCCTGCTGACCATACTGTAAACGCCCCAAGGGCAAGGATCATGTCTTTTTCATCTCTATGGACTTAGTGCCTAGCTCAGGACCTGTGCTTCAGAACTAGAGTCATAAATATTTGAAGAAAGGAACACAGAAGAAGTGAAGGAAATAAAAAAAAGGAAACAATCATCTCGTGCTTTCGATAAGGGTTTCTCCCCAAATGGAAAAGCTGTAGGCCGGACCCGGCTCTGGCCTCAGTCCTCAAGTTGTGGAATAAAGCATGCCTTTCCGGGGTGGCCAAGGTCATGATTTGGAGGAGTTTAAGTAGGAGCATTGCAACCGGAGGCCTCGCCAACGGGGCCCTGTCTGGATCCAGGCAGGCCCAGAAGTATTTTGGTTACAATACCCGGGGAGAAAGCTAGCAGCTTTAGATTTCCACGCATCACCTTTCAAAGCTGTTAATGAAACACCTTCTTTAACCTTTCTTTTTTCCCTTCTTGCTGTTCTCAAACAGGTCTTCAGATCATCTTCCCTCAGTATCTGCAAGAGAAGTTTGTCCAGTCGGCCTTAAGCTACATCATGTGCAACGGTGAGGGGGAGTACGTGTGTCGGAACAGCCAGTGTAGATGTCAGTGCGCCGAGGAGTTCCCACAGTGCAACTGCCCCATCACCGACATCCAGATCATGGAGTACACGCTGGCCAACATGGCCAAGGCTTGGGCCGAAGCCTATAAGGACCTGGAGAATTCAGGTAGAGAACCTGGTAGTACTGTCTAGAGCCAAGTCTAGAAGAGGAAACTGTCTAACTGGAATTAGGACCCACCATGAGGGAATATCCAGTGACCCCAACTCTTTCACTTGGGAGGGACCAGAGCCAGGTCTTAGATGTCATGGGGGAGGTACTCAGTCAGTCTCCATCGAATGGAGTAATGAATCACATAATCGAGTGTGTGGTCCTAAGATGTATTGTCTGTACTGCACGCAGAAGACAGAGGAATGCCACGTAACACAGGGAGGCCTCTGCGGAATGGAGAGTCAAAATTATCTGTATTGATTCCTGAATCCATGCGTGTGTGTCTAAACAAATAACACGCGTGCATGTGTAAACAGGTATGTGTGTAGGTTTTCATCCATGTACATATAGATCGGTATGGATACGGATGTGGACATCCAAAGAATTCACAGCTTGTCAAAGCCCAAGTGACTTTTCAAGTACTTAGCTATCTCCTGCTTTTCGTGGCTAGGAAAATTTGTGGTTATGAATTTCGGGGGAGGAAAGTCTCCCCAGGGCCATAAAGTGGGTGAGGGGCAAAGTGGGAGCTCGGCCTCCACGGAGCTTCTAGCGATTGTGAAAGCCAGACATGAATCGTAGAACCATACAAATAATTGTGACCTTTTAATCAGGTGTGTGAAGAAGGAGCAAATCTGTGGAGGGGGAGTTTTCCGCGGCCAGGAGGGTTGGGCGGGGCAGCAGAGGCGAGTTGGGGAAGAGCATCTGTGACGCAGAAATCGGTGGGTGATCACATGTCAGCCAGTGGGAGGCCATCCCAAGGTGCCCAGGAGGGAGAGGCCAGTGACGTGGTCAGCATGATGGTGGAGGTGGGAAAAATGGGGAAGGGGCAGACATGCCGAGATATTTAGAGCTTGGTGTTACATTGGCTGTGCGAATTGAAGAGATGGGTGTTGAGATTCAAGAGCTTTTTTTAGGTATGTTTGTTCGACAATTTGATGGACGCTGGTACCATTCGCTGAGCTAGAACACCTTGGGAGGTTGGGAAAAAAAGACTGTGTGCTCAGCATTGGACATGAAAAGCTTGGGAAGCCTTGAGACTTCCAAGAAGTGATGCCAAGTAAATACTTGGCATTTAATACCTCAGCTATCTGCTAAATAAATGGACATATGCAGAGAGCACTACTGTTGAAAAAAAACAGCAACAACTTAATATTCCTTAAATTTATCACAACAACCGCATTACAGCGAGTAGTGACGTTCCTGTATCCTAGAGGACCGAGGGTGCCGAGACCCAGTGTCTTCCCCGGGGTCACGTCGTTAGCAAACGACAGGGTTGGTAATGGAATCCCTGATTCCAAATCCAGTGCCTGTAGCAGCTTCTAGAACTTTATTAATTCTTCTTTACCCCCTAGGCCTCAGTTCCCTCATCTGATAAATGAGAGGACATGTTTGTGGTTTTCATATTTGAATTTATTTAAATGTTTAGTCGAGAAAGCCTTTGATCGAACAAAATCATACCTTGGAGCCGCTGTGCACCCCAGGTGAAAGCTGAGCCGTACTGAGCTGTGTTTGAAAACCACTGGTTTCCATGAACTCTGAGCCCCCAGCCAGCTTGCGGAGCCTGCGATGCACGAGCGATTCCGCTCTCCCGCAGCTCACGTGGGTCTGGGGCTGCCCTATGAACCTGCACCCATCAGTTCATTTAAAATCCCAGAGATTCAGAGAAGAGAGGCTCATGATGGAAATGTGTTACAACCATTATTTGGCCTCAAACAAAAGAAGCATTTGATAAAATGCTTTTGCAGAGAGATTCCACCGATTGCTAAAAAGCAGAGGGGAACGCCGGCTGCGTGCACGAGCAGTAAGGGTTTTTAGCATCTAATCCTATTCCCAAGGAGAAGAAACCACGTTCAGTGGGGGGGTGGATGCGTAAGGAGACACAGCTGAGATGCTGCAGAGTAGCTAATAGGCCACGGAAACGATATCCGTGGCACTTTCTCCCCCACAAGAGCACATACTCGCTCCAGATAGCTTGTGTTTGTCCATTTGGAATGGTTTTACCCATTAAGACGAATCCACCCATCTCCACATGTATATGTGGCTTGTGCATGTGTATTTTCCTCCTTTTCATTTCAGGCAATGGCCTTAATGCCCCAGCCAACCAGGCACTTTGGAGGGATTAATGACCCGCCAAAAGGGGAAAGCCAGTGATTCCTTCACCGTCGGAGTGCTGGTAGTCAAATAGAACCAACTCAGTTTACACAGCCAAATGGGGCTGTGTCTACACCTCCATTATTGGGAGGGAACCGGTGTACTTTGAGTCAAGAAAATGAAATCATTTTAACTCTTAAATCGTATATCCCTATCTGACCCAGATTCAGGTTCACTGAAACGACTGTTGCGTCCTTCCAGGTCCACAGAGCCTTGCACAGGAGGCATAACTTCCCCGGGGTGGGGTGGGCAGCCAAAGAGCACAGAGTCATTAGGGCCAGCCCCCTGCCTCCAGCCAGCTCCCCGAATGAATTAGTCAGCACGGTCGTCTGATATCCTTCCAATCCTACGCTGTCACGTATCCCCTGAGCACTTCCTGTACGTCGAGAACTATTTAGGCAGATGCAGTCCGATGTCACTCTCTCAAGATTTGCACGGGGTGCCAGGATGCCTGTTTGACATATGGGGAAACTGAGGTATTGAAAGCATGATGGTCGTACAGCTGCTCAGGGGCCGAGATGTGGTTCGGTCTCCTGCATGTCTGACTGTCAATAAAGACGTGCTGGAAGTTTCGTGGGATTCCAAGAATCCTGTTTTCAGCACCTTTTACTTATTTTTATCCCAATATACTGGTCCTCCTTATGTGTTCAGAGTAAGTGTATAATGTTGAGTAAGAGAATAAGATTCAGAGCCTGGCTAGAGTTCTAATTCTACCATTTACTAGCTGTGTGACCTTGGGAAGTTAACTGACTTCTCTGTGTCCTAGTTTCTATAAAAGGAGGCACTGAAAGTACCCACCTCATAGGTTTGCTGTGAAATCACTTATATGGGTTAGGTGTTTCAGACTGAGTGTGGTGCTGATTGAAAGCTATGTAGGCATTTTTAAAAATAAAATGAATGCCTAATGGACCTGAAATTTCCTTGTAGGTTTTATAACACGAACTGAAAGTACTAAGCTGCAAATTTATGTGTATATATATATATATATCTCCCCAAGCATTTAGTTGTGTTTTTTTTCCTACAATATGATCAACCTCTTAATTCTTTTCCCAATAGTGGGGGGAGGGATGGCAGGGGTGAATATTATATTAAAAAAAACAACAGCTCAGATTTGAGTCCTGCCTCTTGTCACTCCCAGGCTGTTCTACCTTCAGAAAATTATTTCCCCACTCTGGGCCTCAGTTTCCCTCTAGGCAGAACCAGAAAACTGGCCTAGAGAATCTCTAAGGCCGTGTCAAGTAGTAGCAAATATTGAAACTCTGAAACACAGAACCACACCCTGAGGCAGAAAACTTCGCCCCGGGGACCCAAGATTTGCCCCCGTCTCTTCAGTGTGGGTGTCCCCCAAATGGGACATTACGTGAAAGGGTACACAACCTCCAGTGGGACTGGATCGCACTGTGGGGAGGTTGACCCACCTCCGTTCCCCCTCAACCCTGCAGATGACACCAAAGAGAACTTTCGAGTTGGTGCTAATACACCTTTAGCACTTGTCTATCACTCACGACCTTCCCGGATGTCTCCGTGAGAGCAGGAGCAAGGGTTTGAGCATTTACCTGGCAACGGTATCGGTCCAGGATCTGTTAACACAGTTTACATTGTATTTGCGTCTCCAGCTTTATTTTTTAAAACTTTATTTTATTTTATTTTTATTATGTTCAATGAGTCCAGCTTTATTTTTATAGCTCCCATTCTATTGAAGGCACGTGAGGGAGGTTTTCTAATGCAGAATTGGATTTTTAAAAAGTGGTTTAATTGATTCCAAGAAAATATCAAGTAGAAGTACACGTGGGATGTGACTATCGTTACCAAGCTGGCACTCAGATGACCGAAGTTTGGGAAGCCCGGTTTCCCATGGGGACGCAGGCTGCACGTTTCACTCCCGTGGCGGCAAAGGAAACGGACCGTCCCTGAAAGTGCGGTGGCCCTTGCATGGCGTGGTCAGAGCAGAGCAGGCCGGGGCAGCGTTCGTGGGCCTCGAAGGAGGACGTTGTATCTGCAAGCCTGCTGGGTTGGTCGGTGGGGCGAAGCGTGCGAGGCAAGCTCAGATGGGGGCTGTGGCGCTCAGATGGGGGCTGTGGCGCTCAGATGGGGGCTGCGGCGCTCAGCCCTTCTCTCTGCCCTTTGTCTCCTGCCAGACGAGTTTAAATCCTTCATGAAGCGTCTCCCCAGCAACCACTTCCTGACCATCGGGAGCATCCATCAGCACTGGGGCAACGACTGGGACCTGCAGAACCGGTACAAGCTTCTGCAGAGCGCCACCGAGGCCCAGAGGCAGAAGATCCAGCGCACGGCCCGCAAGCTCTTCGGCCTCAGCGTGCGCTGCCGGCACAACCCCAACCACCAGCTGCCCCGGGAGAGGTAAGTGCGGCCCCCACCAGCCGCCGCTGCGGCCCAGACCAGTGCTAGCGTCTAGCTTCCTTCACTGTTGCCCCGGGGGATGCCCGGCCGATGATGCCCTTGTCGGTGGCGTGCCAGGCCTTGTGCGGTCCAGACCCGCTGTTTTCTGGATCGTCTCGCTTCTCTGCTACTGTGCTGGCTGTGCTTGGATTTCTCACTGTTTCCTGAATATGCCCTGACCTTTCAGCCTCTGCGTTCTGTCTGGTCTGATCCATCGGACTGTGGAAGGGAGCCGACAATAGCCCTGATTGCCATGTGACATTATTCTGGTTGCTTACAACGTATTATCTACTTAATTTTACTCGACAAAGCAGATTTTTAGCATCCCCGTCTTTCATGGTGAAGAAACTGGGTTAACTCATCCCTCAGCTACTTTTGGAGGGTCTTTGATCAGGGCCTGGCGTCAGCGAACCAAACGAGGCACAGACCTTGAACCGTTTAAGGAGGTACTCCCTGGCCGAGTCGTCATGGGAGTGCAAGGTTCTCACCTGAGAGTGGGAGCCTCCGTAAATGTCTGCACGCCTCACTTGCCTCCCTCGGGGCAGACGAGGCTGAAGCTCCCAGGTCTTCACAGACCTTTGCGCTTATTTACTCTCCCTGGAACCCCTAAGGAGGGAGCCAGGATTAAAACCCAGGCCTCTCAGACTCCATTCTCGCAGGGCATGGATAAGCTGCGTCTGGGCCTTTCTGTAGGCTCCCTCTAACGGTCCCACGAGGGCGGGCTTGGGGGCTGCGCACGCAGTTCAGCCAGTGCAGCTGGGCCTCTACTCATGCCTACGTGGGCGGTTTGCGTTCAGCTTTATTCAGGGAGAAGAGATTCACTCTGTAAAAGAGCAAGGCTAAGGGGCATCCGGGTGGCTCAGTCAGCTCAGCGTCTCACTCGCGGGTTTCTGCTCAGGTCCTGATCTCCTGGCCTCTGAGACGAAGCCCTGAGCTGGGCTCTGCCCTCAGTGGGAGTCTCTCCCTCTGCCCCTTTCCGTGCTCGCTCTCTTTCTCTCTCTCTCTCTCTCAAATAAATCCATCTTTAAAAAACTAAATAGAAGAGTAAGGCTAAGTCACATTTACTTAACAGATTCGCTGCCAGCCACGTGTTTATATATGTGATTGCTCGCCCATTGTGCAGATCAAACGAGCTTAGAGGTCCTGAACTGCAGGACAAGAGTGCACCAGCCGTTCTCCGCAGGAGATGACTGTGCCCCCGGGGAACAGTTAGAAATGTCTGAAGACATTGTGGAGTATGATAATGGATGTGGGGGTGCTACTGCAAGGGGCAGTCCCACAACAAAGAATTATCCTTCTCCAAAAAAGGGGCGAGCAGATCCCCCGGCTCTATGGTTCTACGTACTGTGTTCTCCATCAGCCTGCTGTACAGGCGCTCAGAGATTAAAGACCACTACGCTCCCCGAAGCATCTCCCTCATCCCAACCACCTCTGTGCACCTGCTCGTTTTCCTCTGATTTTTTCAGACTCGGATCAAATGCCGCCTCCTCCACGAAGTCTTTCCTGATTGCACTAGCCAATACAGAAGACTCCTTAAGTCCACATTACATTAAAGCCCCCTGCCTGTCTTCCCAGTTTCTCCACTATGAAGTCTCCTCCTTACACACTTGCCTGTGCTTATCTCTGTTTTTCCCATTCCTTCCAACTCTGAACGCATGGCTCTGCACCTTGCTGAGGAACCACAGAGAATTTGCTCTGCCCTCACTTGTTGCAGGACAGCGGTCCAGTCACAAAGTGGCTTCCTTGTCATCTGCAGCCGGTGCCCAAACCGCCACCATGAGCGAGTGCCTAAAGGAGATTCCATCTAGGCTTCTGTCACCGGTCCTGCCTCGGGCACGGGTGGGGGGGGGGTTCGGAAATGAGCACAGTAAACAGTGCTGTGAACCATGTCTTTCCGGGGGGGGGGTTCTGTTAGCAATCATGAAAAGCTCCATATATATATATAATATTAGCTTGGCTGGGCTGCCGTAGCCAAGTAGCACAGCCTGAGTGGTTTAGACCCCAGAAATGTATGTTCTCACAGTTCTGGAGGCTGGAAGTCTGAGACTGATGTGTCAGCAGAGTTGGTTTCTTCTCAGTCCTCTCTCTGTGGTTGTACATGGTCGCCTTCTCCCTGTGTCCTCACGTGGCGTTCCCTTTGTGCATCTCTGTGTCCCGATCTCTTCTTATAAGGACACCAGTCCGACTGGGTTGGGGCTCACCTCGGTGACCTAATTTTACCTTAATTACCTCTTCAAAGTCGCTTTCTCTCCTCAGAGAGGGAAGCGCAGGGATGGGAAGAACACCAAACAGAATCGGGGGCTAGACGGAGATCATGCCTTCCCATTAGCAAGCTGTGTGACCTTCCGCAAATCACTTCCCTATGCTGAGTGCAGATGTCCACATCTCTTCCCGTGCAAGCTGCCGGGCTAGAAATGTCCCGCTGCCACCAGCACCTTCAAACAAAGAACTTGCAGTGTTGCCTTCTTTCCTCCTGAGATGAGAAAACTTGCCCTAATCACAGCATCCCTCCTCTACTCACCTGGAGAGGATGTCTAGAACTCCACCTTGGCAAGTCAGTCAATTATGTTCATTTAACAAGTATTGAATGCTGGGTACTGGGGGGTGCCAGGCGCAGAAACTCGGCTCCGCGTGGATTCCTCTGAAGCCTTCCCAGGAGAGCTGAACCTCCTGGCTGGCTGTGAGCTGCTTCCTGACATCCGAATCGGAGCCTTTAATGAGTGTTTCTCACACCAGCAGGCAGGGCACCTCCCCGCCATGGAGCGGTGTCAGACAAAGGTGCTAACACAGGGGACCTGGGGCCACCTGAGCTGAGCGAGCTGGAATTTGCAAATGAGGCCATTGCTCTGCTGTAATTTGTCTGTGAGCTGGGCTCCAGGGGAGAGGAGTCCACCAGATGCCATCGCTCCCCTGTGTCACAGGGATTTTTACATGCATCGTGGAGGGGTGGTGGTGTCCGGGCAAGGGCGGGAGAGGGAAAGAGCACGGGGCTTTAACCCACACGGACTGGGTCCACATCCTGGCTCCATCATTCACCAGCCACGAGGCTCTCTGTAAGTCCCTGCACCTCCCGGCAACGTGGGTTAATAACACTTGCCTTCAGATTAAGTATGAGGACTAAGATTGAAAAAATTTTTAAAAACCTATAACATGCCTGATTCCGTTAAGAGAGGGGCCGGGGGGAGGGAAAGAGGGTGCTCTCACTACATATTTATATTCTAAAGGCCAGGCACTGTTCTAAGCACCTTATATGAATTAGCTCATTTCCTCCTCACTGCAACCTTAGGAACTAGGTACTTTCACTATCTTACTATTTCAATTCTACAGGTAAAGGAATTGAGGCACAGAGAGCTTAATAATATACCCAAGGTCAATAAATGTTAATTATTATACTGTTACTTCAAAGAGGTGTTTGCCTATAAAATTAAGTGGTAGGTCAAGTCTAGATAATTGGGGCTTAGTTTTAAGGCACCCTGGAACCTTAACACTGGGCTGGAAGGCGAAAGGGGCATTCTGCTTTTCATTTGCTGCCAGGGAACTCACCCCAAGACTCAGGGGCTCAAAACAACACTTTATTATCAACTCTCGTGATTCCGTAGGTTGACGGGGGCACAGCCGGGGGGTCTCTCAAGTTGGCCGGGGCTGGGCTCCTCCGAGGGCTGGACTGGGCTGGACGTCCAAGATGACTCACGCCCACGGCTGGCCGGCTGCTGGCTCTCGGCTGGGAGCTCAGCTGAGGCTGCCGGGCAGACTGCCTACACGTGCCCTGTCCATGTGGCCCGGGCTTCTGGCAGCACGACAGCACCTTCAGACCACAAGGAAGCTGTACGACATCTTCTGTTTCAGCTCTGGATGTGAGACAGAGTCCCCTCCACCATATTCTATGGGCCGAAGTCCAGCCCGGATTCAGCCAAGGGAGTGACTATTGGGCGGTGTGGGTCTCTGGGGGCAGAGGGAATCTTTTTTTGGAGATTAGGTATTACAGGATAAATTGAGTATAAATAGAGCTAGAGGTGCCCATCTTATCTGTAGGGCAAACAAGATTCATTATAAAACATAACAGCTTCTTACCGAGCAGCTATTATAACAAACAGGAATGCTGGTAAGTGTAAAGATTCCAGAGTCAGACTGCCTGGGTTCAAAGCCCAGGTTGGTCAGCGGGCTTATCCTGTAACCCTGGGGAAGTTAGCACTGGCTTTGGGCCTCAACTTTCTCATGTGTAAAATGGGGCTAATAATAGCACCAACCTTCTAAAGCTGTTTTGAAGATTAGATGCTTTATTCCACATAAAATGCTTAGAACAGTGCCTGGCACATGGAAACACTCAATACATGTCAGCTATTTTCCTTCCTGTTATTTTTACCAGGCACTGATATTTTGCATGTGAGTTACTTAGCCCGTGGTAATACTCAGTAAGTCTAAGTGTTGGTAATGATGGATATATATAGATATAGATATAGATAGATAGGTAGATATATAGATAGATATAGATATAGATATAGATACAGATATAGATATAGATATAGATATAGATATATCTCATCTAGTCCTCACACTATCTCTACAAGGTTGATGCCATTTGATTTGACTTACAGATGAGGGAACTGAGGAGGCAGAGATGTAATTAACTTGCTCAAGGTCACTGGGCAGGTAAGCGGCGGGACTGGAATTGTCTCGCGGTCCCATTGGTGGCCTTGCTGGTCAAGGGCTGAGGGCAGGCTCTGAGCAGTGTGCAGCGGCAAAGACAGGCAGCCGTGCTTGGTTAGGGCACCGTGGTTTGAGTGCATGATGACCTCACTAAGGTCATAGGGGTGGTGATGGATCGGGATTAGAATTTTATAGGCTGGAGTGTAGTGTGCTGAGATTTAGGACATGGCCCCAGCTGTGGAATCCTGAATCATCAACTCTGGAGCCCAGGCAGATGTCCTTATCTGGCAACAGTAAATCATCCCATTCTATGAGTAGGGAAGTTAAGGCACAGAGATGTTAATTGACTTGCTGGAAATCACACTGCAGGCAAGAGGCAGGATTCAAATGTTGGCAGTCCTTTCCTATAACCTTTAAGCTCTTCCTCCTGTTTCCAAGGATGATGGTCCAGGGCGTTCAAATCACCTGCTTAGACCACAAACTGCATGGTGATGGAAATCACCCCACTCTCCTTGCAAAGAAGGGACTGAGGACAGACGGATGGAGGGAGGGAGGGAGAAAGGGGGAAAATGGGGGAAGGTAGGAAGGAAAGGAGGGAAGGGGCAAGGGCGAGAATAAAGCAGCAGAGAATCAGTGTGGCCAGTGCCAAATTCAGCAGGCTTCTGTGCAATTCTGTAAACACTGAGTGACCACCTAACCTCCCAGCCCAACACCAGACTCTGGAAGGCACCTAAAGAAACAAGCAACAGGGCCTTTGTCTTCAAAACATCATTATTTAGTGGCAGGGTGTGCTTTTGAAAAGGACACAGCTTTGAACCAGAGGACCTGAGTTCAGATCGCGGCTCTGTCCTGCGTGGGCCACATTAAATCCATAGCGGGTCTCTAGCGGGTGTTCCAGGGGACACCGGGTGCAGAATGTGTGCCTGGGGGGGGGGCAGGTGCAGGCTGGGTAGTGAATGATGACACCTCAGCTTTCCCCAGAGCAGCTCTTCATCCATTTTCTTTATGGGAAGTCTGAATTAGAACTCGCTTGGGAAAATAAGGGGATCCTTTTTCCTTAAACAATTTGAAAACAACTGGACTCCATTACGTTGAGGTCTTGCCCAACCGTAGGAGAAATATCACTCAGAGAGAATCACAGTTGAACTCCGAAATATGAATATAAGGTCAGTAATTAAATCTTAGTCAGTTTTAATGAGTGGCCCAAATTACAATGGCTTTTTTTTTTTTAAGATTTTATTTATTTATTTGACAGAGAGTGGGAGAGAGAGAAAGCACAAGCAGGGGGAGCGGCAGAGGGAGAGGGAAAAGTAGGTTCCCCACTGAGCATGGAGCTGATGCAGGGCCCAAACTGAGGACTCTGGGATCATGACCTGAGCTGAAGGCAGATGCTTAGCCGATGGAGCCACCCAGGTGCCCCTACAATGGCCTTTTAACTGTGTCTCCCAGAGTCTGTTGTACCCACTTTCCAATCTACGTTCCATGAGGCGGTCAGAATTATTACTTAAGAAGCAAATTCCATCTTGCTGCATCCCTGCTTAAAGCCTTCGGTAACTAATCACTGCTCTTAGGAGGAAGAGCAAAATCTTAAGCTGACCTAGAGGTCTGCCACGATCTGGCGCCTGCCTACTTCCTCCCTCTCTGCTGCATGCCTCTTCTTGGCTGTCAGGGCTGCGACCCCCCGATCTCTCATTTCACTAAATGCACATGCTTCTTCCCACTCTGCAGGGCTTCACACAGGCTCTTCCCTCTATCTGGAATGTTCTCTCCTTTTCCTCTACTGCAGTAGCTTTTGCGTTGTCTTTCAGATCTCAGCTCCAAAGGCTGTGTTCCTTGCACTGAAAGGGTGTCGGGACCTGTTTGATATGCTTTCCTAACATCCCGACTTCCCAAATAAAGCCCCCAACCTCAGTTTACTATAATACCTTTGCCTGTCTGTTTATTCATGCCTGTCTGTCTTATGAGACCATCAGCTCTGGGCTGATGTGTCTGTATCCACGTTCTTTTTTTTTTTTTTTTTAAGATTTTATTTATTTATTTGACACAGAGAGAGAGAAAGCCAGCGAGAGAGGGAACACAAGCAGGGGGAGTGGGAGAGGAAGAAGCAGGCTCCCAGCAGAAGAGGCTGATGCGGGGCTCGATCCCAGAACACTGGGATCACGCCCTGAGCTGAAGGCAGACACTTAACGACTGAGCCACCCAGGTGCCCCTGTACCCATGTTATTGACCACTTTAACACCCTAACTTCCTAGCATGGTAATCGGCACACAGTTGCTAGTCAAAAAACTTTGTTCACTGAATGGACAAATAAATTATTTTCTACTTGGAATGGGGTCCCAAAGGCATGGCGACATAATATTTTACAATTGTGTCCCGTGACCATGTAAATAATTTAAGGATTTTTCCACATATACTGTGTATGGTTAGATTGTCTTCCTCATTCATAAGTGAAGAAACTGAGGCGGGGGTGGTGGTGAAGTGACTTGTCTAAGGTCACTCAGGGAATCTGTGACTACACCAGGATTAAAACTGAGGCCCTCAGACTGTGACAGTCCAAGCTGTATGGTCAGATGGAAACTGTAGATGGAGACTGTCTTCAGCTGACCTGGATCCGGATCCTGAAAGTATCTCTTGCTACATATGTGACTTTGTGAAAGGTACCCTAGTAGAAGAAAAAGAGAAAAAAGAAACAAAGAAACAAAAGGGGGACAAAAATAGGCACTTCCCAGAGTGTATGAAATTCAATGAGATGAAGAAAAATCCCTAGCGCTGAGTGGGTTCTTCATGTCAGTGTGATTGGTGTTTCTTTGCTGCATGCTGTCCCCTGATTTTTGTAGAGGTTAGACTATTATTAAGGCAAAGCAGATCCATGGCACTTTAACTTGAGGGCAGGCAGTATAATTATTGGCATTTTCCAATGACTCTTGGTCTTTGGTTTATTTTTACTTCTCATAATCACATGGCCTTGACCCAGCAGTCTGGGCCCTCGCCAAGCACAATGTAATTATGCATTGTTGAGATGAGAATCTCTTGGGGGCGTCCACCTCAGGCTCCAGTCCTGGGGCCATACCTTCTGAACCCATGTCAGCTTTTAACATATTTCCTGCTCCACACGGTGTTTAATTGGTGTCTATGGAAAGATTCTGGCTCCCAAGATAATCGTTAGCCCTATTATGAGGACCCTCCATATCCACACTGGTTTTGATTCTTCTCTCTGAGCCCTATACTTACTTGCCTCGGGATTTAATCTCCATAGACTCCTGCAGTGGGGCAGAGGGATAGGGCTTCTTATATTTTATTGAACTGAAGTTAGGTTCAGTTTATTAGACTGAAACAGTCTCTTCTCTGCTACTTATTACATGTGTGACCTCCACAAATCTCTAAACCTGCCCGAGCCCTCTGTTTCCTCATCTGTACCCTCAGGATGATAAGAATAGCTACCCTGTAGAGTTGACGTCCCAGTCAATTTATACGATATATGTGAAAACTCTTTGTAACTTATAAAGAAATGTGCAGGTACAATTTTAACGTAATCAAGAGCACAGGGGTAGTCGACCTTAGATATGTGATGAGGACACTGTTTCTGCCTCCAAGAAATGGATGTTTCCACTGGAGAAGACAAAGCGTGAGCCCAACCGCACGTAACAGTCCAGTAGAGAGGCAGTGGGATTTAAGATACCTGAGACTTCACGCTCTGGAGTCCGACAGGCCAAGAAGAAGGTGCAATTACTAACAATGTAAACTTGGCACAGTATCAGGTTTCTGAGCTTCACTTTTCTAATTGGTATGGTAGAGATAAAAATAATACCTAAGGTTGGAAAATCCATAAAAGACCATGTACGCCACTTTTAGCCTATAGTAAGATGTCAAAGCCCACGGTTCCTTATCAGGCAAAATTAGAGACCAATAATTTGTCAGCTAATTGCAGAAGTTAAGTTAAAAATAGGGAATCCTAAAATGTATATACATGCCGCACATATCTAAACACATTTTATTTTAACTTAAAATATATACATGCATATTCCTTGGCCAGCCTTTTGAAGTAGGGCCAGAATCTTTTTTGAGGGCGCTGGTATATTCTGTTTGACATTTTGCTGGCTTTCTTGCATAAACCACACCCGTCATTGTATAACATTTCCAACTTCAGTTTATTCAAAGTGGAGCAACAGTTTAAAAACTCTTAGGAAACAATCTAAACATTTGTAGATTTTCATGTCCCCTCCTAATCATTTTCAGGTACTTCCCCTTTATTTCAGTCGATGACATTTTTTTCCCCCAGCAAATGTCTTTCTAGAATTTGTTCATAGAATTCAAATTAGTTTCCACAGAAAAAGACAGCTCATATTTAATTGATTTATTTGACTTTGATTTCCATGATATTATCATAGCAAATACAACTGGCACAAGCAGATGTGGGAACAAGGGTGCTCGTTACTTGGAGGGAAAGGAGGCACGTGGGCTTTGTCGGTGCGTAACCAACCAGTCGTGAGCATTCAGTGAGCATCACACATTGATCGGAGGGCAGGGAGAGTGTCAGCTGTGTGGCGAGTCACCCACGTGGAGGTCAATTACACGAGCTTGTCCTGAGACAGCAGCTCTTATTCCTACTAACTTGCCACGGCTAGCTGGACAACTTGCAGAAGGCCATACCGTAAGAAAAAAAGGTAATGGTAATATGAGTTCACATATATACCAGGCACGGTTTTAAGTGCCTTACGTACATTTACTCATTGAATCCTTACAACAAGCCGACGAAGTAGATTCTGTTATGGTTCCCATTGTAAAAACAGAATTTGAGCAGCAGTAGAGGTAAGAAGGGAGAGAAATACGTTCCTACTGGGGAAGACTGGAGAATCCCCTTGCCTCTTTGCCTGGATTAATCTATTCATCCTTTAACTTTCAGATCAAACCCCCATTTCTTAGGGATGGTTGCCCGGACACACTGAACCAGTTTGCGATGTCCTACGGGATGTCTTTACTACATCCCGCATGGCAGTTTTTTCCAACCCTTGGCTCATTTGCAATTGTGTGTTTCATCCCAGACTTCCCCGTCTTGACCACAGATTGCATGAGGGCAGTGACCAGTGTATCTCCCCAGCCCGCAGTGACGGATAAAGTTGCCTGGCCCCCAGCGATACAGTGCTTGCTGAGGGAGCTTTTGAGATGGAAGTTGCAGGATGATCATGCTTTGCACTTGGGGCGGAGAGAATGGTTTTCTATTCCAGAAAACAACATATCAAGAATTGACTGTAAGATTAATTTCATCCAGAGTGGGGAATCAGAAAACAGGGAGCGCAGGGAAAAAAAAGAACATGAGTGCATGGGCTTTGGAACCAGACAGTCCGGCGTTCAATCCTGGGGTGAGCTGTGCGCTCAGTGTCTTCTGGTCCTAAGCGCCATCATCTGTAAAATGAGGAGAAAAACAGGACGTTCCCCACCAAGTTATTGTAAAGATTACCCAAGATATATATGCAGTGTTCTTAGCGTATAGTAGGTGGTCAATAAACAGTAACTCTTAGTGTATTTGTCTTAACTGTTACTGAATAAGATTAGACCTGTATGTTGAGATGAAACTATGGAGGAATTGAATACTTAACTATAAATTTGTATATTATCAGTTAGCTGATGAGTAGTTATTGGGAGAAAAAAATTAGAAGGAATGCTGTGGTTTAGTCAATGTTCTCTGCTAGCCATTTGAAGTATGAGCTAGAGAGTCAATGGAATCTCTCTCCCTGTAAAAGGATCCAGTATTTCTTCCCTGTGTTGACATGAGCTCTACCACTGATCTGTGGACCACAGCAGTGGCTCTCAAACTGCAGTGGGCTTCCTGATCACCTTGAGGGTTTTTGAAAATAGATTGCTGGGCCCCACCCCCAGCGTTTCTGATTCAGCAGGTCTGGGATAGTTCCTAGGTCCCTGATGATAGTGATATTGCTGGTCTGGGGACTACGCGAACCTTGGATTAGAGCATTGCCCTCACTGATGTAAACACAGTGTCCCCTCACTCAGTAGAAACTAAGCAAAAATGAATTCCCCTAAATGAATCCTACAGGATATTGTGATGTGTGTGTGTGTGTGTGTGTGTGTGTGTGTGTGTGTTGGGGGAAATGAAGTGATGTCTTTGACTGAAAACGTTTAGAAAATGTTGAATTAAAAAAAAAAACAAACCCTAAATAGAGATAGGGTTATGTGCCTATAGTTTCTCAAACTTTTTGGCCATAGAACCCTTTCTTCTTGAAGTTTTTCAAGAGATTGGGTTCCTCAGTCCACAGCCAGGGAAGAGTGCCTTACACCAGATTAAGAGGTAGGGAAACAGATTATTTGGTGTGGTGACCACAGGTACCCCTCCTGTCAGCAGATCCTCATCCTCCAGCTTGTCTCCTTTGACTCGAGTTTCTAACACCTTCTGCGGAAGCAGGTGCTAATCTTTTGCATCCCAGCAGGTACTGCGCCTGCTGAGAAGTGGCACAACTGCCCGCCAGCAGCAGCCAAAGCAACAGCAGGAAGGTACTCGGTTTCGGGTATAATTAGAGAATAAATTTACCCCTTTGGGCTTAGGGACATTCCTAACCTTTCAAAGTGAACTAAGACAAATACCTTATGTGCAGGTTATTTTACTTTGCAGAGGGCTTTCCCGTTAGTGATTTGACTTGATCCTTATACATAATAACCTGTCGGGGAGCTAGAGCAAGGATTAGTCTCCCCATTTACAGGTAAGAAAACTGAGGCTCACAGGAAGTCAGGACTGGCCCAACATCCTGAAATAATACTCCTTCTGTTGCCATCCTACATAGACATAGTTCTTTGTTCTTGTCAAAGACTATTTACATTAATCTTCATTTATTCATCTGTTCATTCCTTCATCCAACGAATATTTAGCGAGTGCCGACTGGGTGCTGGGAACTATGCGAAGGGTAGTGGTGGAGTGGTAGACGAGACCAGGGGAGATTTACCTTAGGAATTTGAGGCTCAGAAAGGTAAATGACCTAAAATTACGCAATCACAAAATCTCATCACCATCAGGGAATCTGAACGATCAGCTGATGTCTTCCTGTCATTTTATGAAAGAGTAAAACGAAACCAAATGGAGAAGTGTGTTGGCCAGAGAAGCTTGTATTAGTTTGGTGTTGCTGTGTAACAAAGTACCACACATTTGGAGGCTTTAAAGCGACAGATGTTTATCATGTCACAGTTTCTTGGGTCAGGAGTCTGGGCGGGGTACAGCTGGGTCTCTTGCCTGCACCTCACAGGCAGAAATAAAGATGGGGACGTTCTGGGGCAGAACCCACTTCCCAGCTCATGCAGGTTGTGGACAGAATGCACTGCCTTGTGGTTGGCGACTGAGGTCATGATTTCCTTGCTGGTTGTTGGCCAGGGTCTGCTCTTAGCTCCCTGCACGTGGACTCTGCCATCTTCAAAGGAACCAAGGTGCAGAGGATCCTTCCGGTGCTGCAGACCTCAGAGCTCTCGTTCTGCTAGCAGCCAGACAAAGCTCTCTGCTTGTAAAGGGGCACGCCTGATTAGATGAGGCACACCTAGATAATCTACCTTTCTTTAGGTCAACGGTGCCCAGTAACAGAACACAATCATGGGAGAGATATCTTATTGTTTTCACAGGTCCTGGGGATTAGTGCCTGGAATCTTGGGGAACGAAGGGCCATATTTAGAATTCTGCCTAGTACAGTAACACAGGCTGGTAGAAATGGAATTGAGAAGAGATCGTCTCAGTTCTCTTTGGGGCTCATGGTATAGAGTAGTGTGAATATCTATCGCTATATAAGTAGTTGACCCAAACTTAGGGGCTTAACGCACCAACCATCATATTATGCTCATGATCTCCGGGTCAGGAATTTGTGCCCGAACTGGCTGAGCACTTCCTCTGTTTCACGTGGAGTTGACTTGAAGTCACCGGCTGGAATTCACCTGGTAGCTGGGTGGGGCCGGAGGTTCCAAGAAGCTTCACTCCCATGTCTGGTGCCTTGGAAGAGATGGCCAGAGGCTGGACTCGGCTGCGCACTCTCCCTCCCCAGGGTTTCTCCCTGTGATCGCTGCCGTGCGGTGGTCAGAATGCTGGTAAGTGGTCTCAGCTCCTAGAGGGAGTTTTCCAAGAACAGGAAGTAAAAGCTGCAAGTTTCTTGAGATCGGAGTCCATAAACTGGGTGAATTGCTTCTGCCTTCTTGGATTGGTCAAAAAAGGGGTAGAATCCTCCGAGATTTCAAGGGAAGGGAATATAGATCCGTCTCTGAGAGGATCTGTGAGCTACCTGTCGTACATAGCGGGTTTTGTTTATTTTTTGCAGTGTAATACATTTTAGTAGAAAGAAGAGGTGCATTCTTCAGAGACCTTGTGAAGAAATGTTTTGTAATACAAAATTGCCCTTTGGAACCTTTGTCAATCAAGATTGTTGTTCAGCGTATTTATCTTAAGTTTCCCTCCCCTTGCTATATGTTTCAACATAGGTGCATAATTTGTTATTGTTGTCTTGTTTTCCTGGAAGCTGGTTAAAGGGAGAGAATGTTCCATAATATGAGCTCATTATTTGGGCCGTGTGTAGTGTGGGTATTGGAAGCGGGAAAGAAGAGGATCCTGCCAGTTGCTGCGTATTTCAGTTATGGAATAATTCCAAGTATGTGTTCTAGAATCAGGAAAATAACTATCGGAAATAACCCCTGGACCCACTGTGAGACAGACCGAGCTCAAACTCCATTGATTACCTGACCTCCATGAGCACTTATTCTGACTGGTGGACCGCAGACATTTTTGTCTCCGGGAATTAGTATCCGTTCAGGTCCAGTGTCCAGTAATCCTTGAGAAGTGTGACTATTTCCTCTCCCCCGTGCATACTCACCCCAGGTAAAATGGTACCGTTCTGGCAGTGCTTCTTCAAGGGGATGATTCTGGCTCTGAGCGTCTGCTGCTTGTGGGACTTCAAGCAAGGCCCACAACCTGTCTGGGCTCTGTTTCCCGTGGACCTGGTCTGGTCTAAGCATCATTCAGCTCCGGGACTCTGAAAATCTGTCACTCTAAACCCACAGACAGCTCTCCCTGGAGTAAATTGCTACTTTGATAGTCCCTGACCTACTCATTTTTGTGTGTGTATGTGTTTGTGGGGGGAGGATAGCAATTTGGTGACAAAGACCTATTCTGAGTGTGTATTAAACTGTCCTATTACAGAAGAGGTACAAACCCACAGATAACCCCAGGCTGGCTCAGGGCAGCTGACTGTCAGTCACAGAAGCCTACAAGTGCCCTCCCCAGCACGGGGCAATGAAGCTTTTAACTAAGAATGTCTTTGGCATTTCTTTTCTTTTCTTTTTTTTTTTTTTTTAAAGATTTTATTTATTTATTCGACAGAGATAGAGACAGCCAGCGAGAGAGGGAACACAAGCAGGGGGAGTGGGAGAGGAAGAAGCAGGCTCATAGTGGAGGAGCCTGATGTGGGGCTCGATCCCACAACGCCGGGATCATGCCCTGAGCCGAAGGCAGACGCTTAACCGCTGTGCCACCCAGGCGCCCCTTGGCATTTCTTTTCTATTTATGGGGGTAAAAAGAAGGCAGCCTGTGAGGCAGAACCCCGTGGCAACCCAAGGGTGTAGGGTCTGGGTGAGGGGCCGGGAGATGTTTGCCACTGGCTGGGTTTCGCTGTGAGTGATGGGCAGGGTTCGTTCTAACAGACACTACGAGGCAGATCTCCACTCTCATCCCTGTTTGTCATTCTGCATTTGTAGCAAGTAGGGCAGTTGACTCACTCAGCTGACGTAAGGCCAGAAAATAAGCATCTTCAGACCTTTTCTGTTGTTTTTAGTTTAGCTTTTTTTCTCCCCCCCCGCCCCGGGGCTCAGAAGTGGCTTCCTGTTCGGAATAGAATCTAGAGGCTCAGAGGACTGAGTCAGAAATAGAACGAAGGTCTTACAGTATCTGTGGATAGCTCTTTCTTACCCCCCATCAGAGCCACTTCCAATTCACCTCCCCACGTCCGCCCCCCGAGTTGGCCAGCAAGCTCACAATGGGCGAGTTATAATCCCAGCGATGAGACAGCTCACAGGTGACCTGCAGTAAGTCACGTCCCCTCCCTCAACCGAGTTGTTCCTATCATTAAAGTGAGATGCACGATCCCCTCTCAACCCCACCCACAGCCCCCAAAAGAGTTGTGAAGATCAAATTACAGCACCAAACAGAAGAGTTTTAGAAAGTTTAAAAGTGATATAAAAATGCAAAGGGCTACAGCCTTCATAGTAGAGTTCTGGTTGTTTTAAAGGACAGTTTTTTTAAATCAATGCTTTAGTGAAGTATTACAGACCTATAGAAAGTTGAAAAGATCCCAAGTGCACGGCAAGATGAATTTTCACGAGGTGAGTTCACACACGTCACCAGCAGCACCCGGATACAAAATAAAGAGCACCCGTTATGAGCACGGCAGAGCCCCACCTGTGGCCTCTTCTGGGCACGCCCCACCTGCTCCCTGGGGGAGCGACTTCCCATGCTACACGCACCGCGGCTCAGTTTTGCTTCTTTCTCTACCGAATAGCTACTTGAGTACATACTTTCAGTTTTTCGAATTTGCTGCACCAATTTTCTCTCCTGCCACAGGAGAGCTTCCCTTGCTCCACATCCTTCGCTCATACTTAGCGGTCCCCATCTTTTTGATTTGTGTTTTTTTATTCTTTTAGCCATCCTGCTGAAGTATGTAGTTCATCGGAGTTTTAATTGGCAGTATCGTGATGACTAATGAAGTGGAGTTTCATGTACTCCGTGGTCTTTTGAATGTCCTCTTTTATGAAGTGCCTGTTTATATCGTTTGCCTATTTTCCCTTTTGATTATCAGATTTCTTCTTACCGCTTTGTAGTTCCTTTTTTCTTTCTTTCTTTCTTTTTTTTTTCTTTCTTTCTTTCTTTCTTTCTTTCTTTCTTTCTTTCTTTCTTTCTTTCTCTCTCTTCTTTCCTTCCTTCCTTTCCCCTGCCTTCTTTTTTCTTTCTTTCTTTCTTTCTTCCTGGCACAAATCACATATTAAACAGTTTAATGAGTACATTGTCAAGAAAAATAAAAATTGTGATAATTGCATCTACTCTGGTTTAAAGAGCAGTGTAAGAGGCCCCCTGACTAGCCCAGCATTCAACCAGGGTAGGAGTTACTTATATATTATAAATACAGTCTTTGGCCAGAGGCATTGCAAATATACTCTCTAATGAAGGGTTGTTGTTTTATTCTTTCAATGGTATCTTTTGATGGATATAGTTTATCTTAATATAGCCCTGTGAATCATTTTTTTCCTTTACGATGAGCTGTTTTAAGAAATCTCTGCTTCCTCCAATATCATTATAATGTTCCCCTATGTTTTCTTCTAATGAAGCTGTTTGGTTGATGTTGGTAGTTTCATTATTATTATTTTACTTTTCCCATTTAGATCCGCAATTCATCTGTTTATGATTTGGGGATACATAAGAGATTAATGTCAAGAAGAGGTTTTGTTCTTGTTGCTGTTTTTATGTCAGTATTCAACTGACCCAGTGATGACGTTTATTGAATTCTGTCCCTGGATTTATAATCTATAATTACTTATTTCAAAGGGACTGTTTTCTGTGCAAGCCAGAGAAACACAATAGTTTGTTTTCAGGAGACATAGTGTGTACCTACTATATGTTGGAGGCTTTATATACGTATCTTACCCGTTTCTCAAAACTACTGTATTATTACTCCATTCTGTAGCTGAGAAAACAGAAACATCGGAAGGACAAGCAATTAGCCAAAGGTTAAATAATGAGGAGTGGAGCTATGATTCAATACGTTATCTTGCCTCCAAAGTCCATGTCTTGCCTTTTCTTCAAGTCTCACGGTGACAGCATTCATTAGGACTGTGGAGGGTGAGTAACCAGAGAGACGAGGGTATTAAGCTATAATCAACTGAGCTGTTCTAGTAACTGAGAGGAATATTTTTACCTGTAGCATTTATAAAACGCAGTTAGTTGTTCTTTGCCCTCAGTGACAATAACGGTTAAGGGTCAGTCCAAACAGTCTTGCACTGCAAACCTCCTGGGAGCTTTGCGTTACTGATTCTAGTTCTGAGGACAAAGCGCATGGTACGTGTTACCCTCCCCATTTGACAGATAAGGAAACTGAGAATCAAAGAGGTCAAGTGACTTAGCCAAGGTCACATAGCAAGGTCAAATATCCAATAGCAAACAGTGGTAGAGCGGGGTCCAGGATTTATTTAACTAGCTGACTCCCACCCCCGTGATCACTTCAGCTCCCTGCCCCAGTCACTGACGGAGGTGACCACTACGGTACATTAAGACCGGACTGAAGTCCATTAGACCCGATTAGCCCCTTTCTACTTTCTAGCCTTTAGGTCTTAGTCTCTCATTCTTCTGCCTGACTACTGCCAGGAGCCATAAAGCACTCTTGCAGCCCTCCACCTGGGAGCTGCCCTTTCCACCTTTCTGTCATTCCCAAACAGACTTCCAGGTCCTTCCTTCACCTGCCTCCAGCACATCCATGCCCCAAAGCAAAATGCTGAATTTGAATATGCAGCCGATGTTATCTGTCACCTCCTTCCAGACACAGAACTGTGTAATTGCAATAATTGTCTCACTATCCTCCCCGATGAAGCTCCTGACAACCTGATTTTAAAGACTCCATTGATTTTTACAGGGCTATTCTCGCCATTCCTCCTTCTACCCTCTACCTCTGTCCTCTGTAAATCAGACCTATTATTTCTTCCATGATTCCAAATTACAAGGCATTTTCATCATGGCCAGGCACTACAAAATTCTTCTTTTGGTCTTTCCTTCCTTATGGCTATGAGCCATTCATTCCATGAGGCTCTGACGTCATGTGAAGAACCCAGACAAGCAGGGAAAACAGGTTATTAAGGCAATGATAGAAACTCAATGAGGGGAATACTTAAAAGCTAAATATTTATCTGGGGGAAATGAGGAACACAGAGTAGTTCTGATGGCCAGTATAATTCACATTAGCACATCCATAAACCAAGGTTTCCTACAGTTGAGCCCTGAACATTTTGACACCATTGACATATTCATTTTCATGAGCACCTTGCCTTTAACACACACACACACACACACACACACACACACACACACACGTGCACATGCATGCAAGTGCGCACATACAGTCCTGCACAACACAACCAAAAAACGGTGCATCGTCAGAAGCCTAGAACAACTGTTTGCCTTCCCAGCCCAGTCTGGGTCCACAGCGGGTACATTTTGTGGAGTATCATGGAATTACTCAGACACCCATTATAGTGTCAAAGAAATGCCAAGGAAGCAGCACAGGGCATAAATAAAAGAATAATTCAGAGCTCCAATTTAATTTTTTTTCATTTCCTCTTCTCTTTTGAATAAACACTCCTGGTAGGCAAATGGGAGTTATGGATTAGAGTTTTCTATTTTAGCCTAGATCTGTTCCCCCCTCCATCTCCTTGGCACTCGATTTGTGTGATCTTCCCTAAAATGCCACTGGCCCGGCACTGCATTCCTGTCTTAGGCAAAACCTCCAATTAAAATCAGCAGGGAGTTTGCTTGAATTAGGAATCCCAGCCTGGGCTCCCCACCCGGGTGGTTCTGAAAGGGAAGTGTGCGTCTTTGAAGGCTCTGATGGGAAGCCCTGGGTGGCAAAGCCTCTGTCCTCCAAATGACGAGCAACTCCAGCTGTGTCCCTGGGAGACCTGTCAGGTCGCCAGAAAATCCTGGCTGAGGCAAAGACAGAGGCCTGCGGGGGAGCATGGCCCAGAGCCTAGCCTCTGCTCCAGCGTGGGTTATAGAGGGTAGGGAAAGTACACTGGGGATTGGAGGGAACACTGGGTCTGATCTGCTACATCCATGCTGTGTGACCGTGGGAAAGTCACAGTCCCTCTCTGGCCTTCGGTATCCTCTCAGTAGAATGAAAATCGCAAAGGCGTCCTATCTCGGGGGGTTGATGTGAGCATAGGAGGAACACAGCCACGATGTAGAAGGGGCTCAGGAAACACTGATCCTTCACCTAAGCCCCAGAGTCTCAATGTTCAGGGCTAAACGTGAGGGGGATGAGATGAGCTGAACATTTCTCAGTCTTCTTCTGGAAGGTTTTCTGCTTCTGTGGTCCACCCTGCTGCATGTGGCCCTCAGAGGGAGCCCACCCATCTGGTTCCAAGGTTTTCCAGCTTTAAAAATAAAAATGCTTGCTGCCCTCACCTCCTCCCTCCCCCCGCCCCCGTTAGAATGAATTGAAATCACATCCAACAGAAAGATGCTGATTTGGATGTACTGGAGTCCATCTTTGGCTGCAAACGGAAGAGGCTCGGGATCCCCAGGGACAGAGGAAAACATCTGAAAACTTGGTCCTCACTGCCTTGCACCGACTGCCTTGCAGTGGGGCTGTGTCAGCCCTTCGTGAGACCCTCCCTCTGGAGCCGGCCTATTAAGCCTCTCCTCTGTTGCCAGGGTTGAGGCAGGCTGTCACCAGCTAGCCTGGGAAATGGTATTTATAGATCACAGTCCCTCCTACCCCTGGTCCCCAGCCTCTCCCCGAGCACTCGAGCACTCGTCCGTGAGCTCCAATTATCTGTGAATGGAGGAGAGGGGTCCCGGCAGGTCCAGAGGAAGCGAGGAATGTGATAATAGGCCCTTCACACTCCAACTTTCGGTATTTTTCCATGATTTCAGTTTACTTCTCTTCTCGTGGCCTGTGTCCTTCTTCCTCTTGCTGCATCATTGTAATTTCACATTACGGTACGCAGCACATGCCTGGCAGCGCTGGGGTTGGAGAGCGTGGAATGGGAACGTGGAGTGACTCCGTCGCGGATCTCGCTCCTCAAGCGCTCCGTGTCTCCGTCTGTGACTCAGCGGCTCCTTCGGGCTGCTCGGGAGAGCCTCCAGCACAGTGCCTGCGAGACAGTGAGGGCTCCAGACTTGTAAGCCGCCCCGTGCCTTGGCTGGTCTCGGGTGCTTTGCGCAGTGGAGCATTGCCACGTTTCCAAATATCCATGCTCACTCCCCAGAGCACTGGCTGGAGATGGAGAAAGTGTAGGAGATCGGTCTGGTTGAGGCAGAGTCCACATCATTGGAAGTTGCTTATGTCAAGAACAAACCCTCAAAACACTGGAATGAGCTTGTCTTTCTGATGTTGCTCTTTCCACAAAAGGAAGCATTGAAAAGGAGAAGAAAGTTCGCTGAGGTTGGGAATCGGGGCTCTCACTAGTGACATTGCTCCCCATCTCTGACACCGAGTCCCCACTTCTCAGCAAAGGCCGAATTGCCCTCGGGTGGCCCACCCAGCGTCCACGTGCCCTGAGCCTGTGAGTTAGGACAAACGCAGGCTTGGCTGAGCTTCTGTGTTTCCGTGCTGCCCACTCTGATTTCATTCCCTCCTCTTCTCCTTCTCCAGTCACCTGCTCGGGCCACCGTCCCGTCTGGGCTCACGGTCGCTCACGGTCGCCCCTGCAGTCTCCAACACCAAGTCCGCTTCTCCTCTTGCCGCCCTTCCCCGTGCTCCACCTCCCTCCTCCTTGTTCCCTTTCCTCCTGCCCCCGGGCCTCGTGCTCCCTGCCCCCTCCCCCCTGCACGCAGCCTCGCTCTAAGTCCTCTGGCTGTATCATTAATGCCTTCTTTGATACAGCCCACAACCTCATGATTATTCTGAGGTCAGGAGCTGCAGGTGCCACGCAGCTCGCCGATGCGCCTCAGAGGGCCTCTGTCCCCAATCCCTCCTGCTCGACAGGGCTGGAATCCTAATTCGCCACTAGCCCCGTCGCTTGTGGCTGCATCACCGGGGACTTTCATCTTTTTCTTTCCCCCAACCAACGATTCTGAGGGCTCAGCCACAATGAGGCATTGATTCAAGGAGTGGGGGCTGCAGTGCTGACAAAGGGTCCCAATGATGAGACACGAGAAAGGGGGTGCTCGACGGAGTTATAGAATGCCTCGCAGATGGGAACAGAGGAGCTCTAAATGGGGTACTGTCCTGTCACTTGGAGAGGGAGTGACAGGGGCAAGTGTGGGCCATTTGAAAGAGGCATTTTGGAATGACGCTCTCGTCAGATGGAACCGTGCAATCAGAGACGTGTGGCGGGCCCCTGCAGCTCACAAAAATGTCAGATGACTCATAGCCAATATTCAGTCAATGTTCTGGTTTGGGAGGTGGGAGCCACAGGGCTCATTATTATCCCAGCTCCGTTTCCCGAAGGCTGGGCCTGCTGCTGTTCTCCAGGCTGTAATAGGATTGGTCTCGTGAAGCAGAGGCTGGGGAGGCCTGGAGCCGTGTGGGCGGACGGTATCGAGAACGAATACTGCAGCCCGGAGGGGAGAGAAGACACATTGGGTTATTTCATTGTTGCTGTTGTTGTTTTAATGAAAAATACAAGACAAATATTAATTTTGTGGTTCATTCATTCAGCAAACATTCACTGATACCACAAACAGTGAGGGAGCCGTGCTGGGGGTGAGCCGCTCGGGGGAGGACGGGTCTCCCCCTCTCAGGCCTGCCAGCCCGGAGGGGAAACTGACAGGGAAAGCAGGTGTCTCCCCACTGAGTTCAGAACCTTGCGAGGGAGGTTTCATTGCCAGGGGTGGGTGGTTCCGTGGATTTAAAAGGCAGAGCAGCTTCAAGGAGCACACTAATTATTCCTCCATTTTCTCTCAGCTGATAAGCAATGCGTTTAAAGCAGAGGATTCTGGGAAGCCGTGTCAACGCTATCCATTTTCAAATGTCCCATAGAACAAAATGGTTTCCCTCAAACTCCAGGGAGATAGTGAAATCCCTGAGAGTGTCTCAGTACCTTCAAAGGAATAGCTTATTCTCTGGGATAAGAGTGCTTATTATTATTACCTGTTTAATAATTGAGCTTATGCCAGGCTCTGTGCTAAATGCTTTAAATATATCCTCTCACTGCCGAAGATGGGCTTTATCGTGCTCATTTCATAGGGGGATGCTGAGGTTCAGAGACACGAAGGGACTTGTTCCTGGTTACAGGACTGAGCTTTGAACTCAGTTCCGCTTGGGTCAGTGCACCCGCTCTTCAATACCAGGCTCTCCTACCCCCAGCCCCTTCTCGGCGCTTGGGCTCAGCGGCCGTGGCTCCAGGGTGCAAGGGATACAGCTGAGGGACTGCTGACCTCTCCTGCCCCAGGCAGTACGATGCACGAGGGCTCCTCTTCCCAGATTCCTAAAACGGAGATCGTGAGCCACTGCCACCACCATCACTGTCGTCATCAACACTGTGGCCGGAAGAAAGGCTTTCTTGACTCTTGCTTGACACAGATTTTCCAAAACCAATAGCGATGAGCCAGGAGACTTCTCCACTCACTCGCCGTATGGCTTTGAGTCCCTCATTTCACCTCTGAGCTTCTCTTGCCACGTCTGTAAAGTGCAGCTGAGAGTCCCTTTGCAGGAATAACAAGAACTAACTTTCATCGAGTCCTTAATACCGAGCAGTTTTGGGGATAAGACTTCACATAAAAATTCATGCAATCCTCACCACAGCCCTGCATGGTAGTGACGATTAGGAAGGTGGACGGAAGTGCCGGCGCTGTCTCAGCTCCTAAGTGGAGAAGCCAGGACTTGAAGCCATCTCAGACTGACCTCAAGTCCCCAGCTATTTTCAGGGTGTTGTTGTGAGGCTCAAGTCAGGAAATGGGAGCGGATGTGCCCTCGCAGGGTAGAAAGTGCCAGACGCGTGTAAGGGATTCTTCCTAGCATGGAAGACGGCCAAGAGATACTCGCACAGAAATGAGGAAAGATGAGAGGCCACTAAGCTGACTGCCTTCCATATTTTTATCTATTCGTCTTCTGCTTCTTATCTGATCTAGTATCTATCTTCATTGGAACGTTTCAGTGGCTGGAACCCAGAGGCGGGCTTGGGTAGCGTTTATAAAAGTGTTGAGGGGCCGTGGGGGAGGGGGACCTAGAGATACGTGTTGTGATGCAAGTTCCACTGAATTGCGAGTTGGGAGCTCGGGGGAAGATGGGGGAGATAACATCTTTCTTACATGTGAGGATCATGTAAGATCATCAATATGGAAGCGCTAGGGGATCTGCAGAGTAAGCGCTAGGGGATCTGCAGAGTAAGCGCTAGGGGATCTGCAGAGTAAGCGCTAGGGGATCTGCAGAGTAAGCGCTAGGGGATCTCTAGAGTAAGCGCTAGGGGATCTGCAGAGTAAGCGCTAGGGGATCTCTAGAGTAAGCGCTAGGGGATCTGCAGAGTAAGCGCTAGGGGATCTGCAGAGTAAGCGCTAGGGGATCTGCAGAGTAAGAGCTAGGGGATCTGCAGAGTAAGCGCTAGGGGATCTGCAGAGTAAGCGCTAGGGGATCTGTAGAGTAAGCGCTAGGGGATCTGTAGAGTAAGCGCTAGGGGATCTGTAGAGTAAGCGCTAGGGGATCTCTAGAGTAAGCGCTAGGGGATCTCTAGAGTAAGCGCTAGGGGATCTGTAGAGTAATATAAACTATAATTTGTTTTTGTTCGAAGTTGTTGGATGTTATATAACCTCATGGGAGGAATCCGGGAAGGGGGCTGGACCGTGATGCAGGTTAAACACAGGAACCCCTAAGTTCTTCTCTGTGGCTCATTTCTAAAGTCTGTTGTGATCTGGCAGGGGTGGTAGTTTGGACACTCTAATTTCCTGGATCAAACTCCTTTGGGGGCCACTGTATAATGGAATCCTGGAGCTGGAAGGACCCCAAAGAACACTTACCCCAACCCTTCACTTTACAGGTGTGGGCACTGAACACTAGAAGGTTATAGGGTGTCCTATAGCTGGTCTGCGGCATTACAAGGAGCGACAGGGTAGTTCTTAGCATTTCTATTCAGTATCCTAACTATTATAACTGTTCCACTCAGGCCTTTCATCCGCTGGGCAGCTGTGCTTTGCATGATCGCTGGGGTCACCCCAACCAGCCCACCCCTGGTGGCTAACAGTCTCCGTTTTCCTTCTGTCCTCCAGGACAATCCAGCAGTGGCTTGCCAGGGTCCAGTCGCTTCTCTACTGCAACGAGAACGGGTTTTGGGGAACGTTCCTGGAGAGCCAGAGGAGCTGCGTGTGCCACGGCAGCACCACGCTGTGCCAGCGCCCCATCCCCTGCGTCATAGGAGGCAACAACAGCTGCGCCATGTGCAGCCTGGCCAACATCTCGCTCTGCGGCTCCTGCAACAAGGGCTACAAGCTGTACCGAGGCCGCTGCGAACCACAGAACGTGGACTCGGAGCGGAGCGAGCAGTTTATCAGCTTCGAGACCGACCTGGACTTCCAGGACCTGGAGCTGAAGTACCTGTTGCAGAAGATGGACTCGCGCCTCTACGTGCACACCACCTTCATCAGCAACGAGATCCGCCTCGACACCTTCTTCGATCCCCGGTGGCGCAAGCGCATGTCCCTCACACTCAAGAGCAACAAGAACCGCATGGACTTCATCCACATGGTGATCGGCATGTCCATGCGCATCTGCCAGATGCGCAACAGCAGCCTGGACCCCATGTTCTTTGTCTACGTCAACCCCTTCAGCGGGAGCCACTCGGAGGGCTGGAACATGCCCTTTGGGGAATTTGGCTACCCGCGCTGGGAGAAGATTCGTCTCCAAAACAGCCAGTGCTACAACTGGACTCTCTTGCTGGGCAATCGGTGGAAAACGTTTTTCGAGACGGTCCACATCTACCTACGTAGTCGGACTCGGCTACCTACCCTCCTGCGGAACGAGACCGGCCAGGGCCCCGTGGACCTGTCCGACCCCTCCAAGAGGCAGTTCTACATCAAGATCTCGGACGTGCAGGTATTCGGGTACAGCCTGCGCTTCAACGCGGACCTCCTGCGCAGCGCCGTGCAGCAGGTCAACCAGTCCTACACGCAAGGGGGCCAGTTCTACTCCTCTTCGTCCGTGATGCTCCTCTTGTTGGATATTCGGGACCGAATCAATCGCCTGGCCCCTCCTGTGGCCCCGGGGAAACCCCAGCTGGACTTGTTCTCCTGTATGCTCAAGCATCGCCTGAAACTGACCAACAGCGAGATCATCAGGGTGAACCACGCCTTGGACCTCTACAACACCGAGATCCTCAAACAGTCGGACCAGATGACAGCCAAACTCTGTTAACCTGGGACTCCTTGCCATGGGCTTTCCCTTTTGTTGTACAAACGTAACAGAACAAAGCAAAGCAAAACAAAACGAAACAAAAATTTGTAAAATGTAATTAATATTCAAAGAAAAGGAGGAAGAGTCTTCATTCGTTGGAAACTAAAACGTTCTAGCAACTGTATAAAACCGTTGGGCATGTTTGTTATTTCTATACTCTGTCATGAAGAAGGGTCTCAGCCTTTGGAGGAGCTTGGAGGGGTTGCTGCTTAGGCCTCAGGTGCTGTATTGTGGGGGGAGAAGGGGAGAGCATATGCAATGAATTGCCAAGATCTCTGCTGTGCAGGTGCTAAGATTAAACACTAAAAAGAAAGAGAGATATATGTAATGTACAACCGACACTGCCATTTTTCCTTGTGGGAGGAAATGGACATAGATAAAGATATTTCTTGGGTTATGATTTCTTCCCTCTTTATGCCTAATTCCTTGTGGTTCTTTTGACTCATTCTTGCACAGGGGCGGGGATGCGATGACCGTGCTATCTTACCCGTTCTGAATAAACTGAAGCTAGTGAAGCTGGGCAGTAGGGGGGCTCGCGGGGGAGAAACAGATACATCATCACAGGGTGTTAAAACAGTAAGGACCCTCACATATCAGCTGTCACACTCCTTGATTTAGTTTGTGAAATAGGCACGGAGAGAGAAGGGCAGGCCCGTGGCCACACATAGTTACTACCTGAATAAGGATCTGAACTCTGCCTTCTGACCTCCTTGGCAGCGCTCCTTCTTCTAAATCATGCTGGCCACTTTGTGGTTTCTCCTCCAGCTACACTGCCAAGGGATGAAATATTATTTTTCAGTCTCAGGTTGTTTCGATAGCTTTTTCTCTTTTAATTGAAAAAGCCCTTTCACTTACTTTCTCCCAAAACAAATGGTCTCAGATTTCCTAGAAGTGCTTTGCATATTAAAATTTTGTCTAAATAAAAATCAATAATCAAAATAAACTAAAATGGGGTAAGTTCTAACATTGCATTGCTCTGCCAGGCAGACTTCCCCAAATAAGTATGGGGGAATAAAATGATCCTTTGATGAACTCAGAACACACAGGCACACACGCATGCACACCCAAATTATAACGATGCCATTTCTTCACATCTGTGAAGGTGAGAGGCCTTGTTTTGGGACTTGGTAGTTAAACTGAAAGGAGAAACTCAAGAAAGAAAACCCATTTCCGAGCACTCCTGTAGAGGATTTGGGCAGATACCACCTCTCAGTCTTCAGGATCCCTGCGTTTATCTTTTTGGCGAGGTGGCACTTGCTGGAGGTGCTTCTGAACATCCAAATCTTCATTTCTGTATTGTCAGAGAAACAGGATCACAAATTTCAGGGTCAGAAGAGAAAATGGAATTCCTCTGGTCTAAACGTCTGCCCAGTGCAAATCTCCTCCTCACCGTCTTAGGGAGATCACCGCTGTTGACCGGCTGGACCGTTCCAGTGACCGGAAGCTAATTAGCTCTACCTTCCACGCTCCTTGAATCCCTCTTTTACTGAAAGGGAACAGTAGTGTTCCTTCCAGTTTATGTTAGAAAACAGATCTAGTTTTTAGTTTAGACCTTGGCCAGCTTTTGCATACTTTCTACTCATTGGCTCCTGTTCTGCAATGTGCATCTCTCTCTCTCTCAAGTTAATGTTATCCTGGATACAATACGAAGACCTATCTCAGGGGTCACCAGAGTCTGTGAGAATATGACTCAAGGAGAACACCATCTCCAATATAGTTTAGAAGTAAAGAATTACCTAGTGTGTGTTTACGTATGTGTGCGTGTATTGGGGGTGAGATGGGGGAATAAGTCTTTTTTTTTTTTATAGTGGTAAATTCCAACTTTAATGTTCCATTTTTTAGCATGAATTAGCATATATTCTGACACCGACTTTAACACTAACTTGCATTTCACATGAACGCAGTTTTTTGGACCTCAGCTTTTGAGGATTCAGTGTTCATTTAGACTGGCCACCCTTTCATGCCAGAGATCACAGAGCAGCTATTCATCAGGCACAAGATTTTGCAGAAGGTCAGCAAATCATCAAACATCTCTTCAATGCCTATTAGATGAATGGGGCATGTCAGAGAAACAAGAATTTGTAAGGACATGGTCTATACTTTTGTGCCACTCACAAATTAATGAAAAATACAGACATATGAACCAAATTGAAAAAATAAACAATAATTACAGTACACCATGATGAGTGCTATCGTGGGGTCAGGCACACAGACAGGAGCCCTGGAGAAGTTATTTTCTCTGTTAATGGGGTTGGCAAAAGCTTTACATGGGCATGTTTATTCTGAGTGTTGAAGTGAATCAGAGTTGGGCAAATAGCAAGAAGCAGAAGGGCCAAAGGAACAGAAAATACAAAACCACAAAGGTATAAATATGTGTGGTATATTTGAGGGTCAGTTAACAGCTTTAAAACTGTGATTTTAAGTGGGAAGCCTAACAAGGGCAGTGAGGATTTCAACTCTGCATGAGAAGTTGAAATAATCATCCATGATCTTCATGACCTGCTAAATGAATTTAAGACTGACCACCTCTCAGTGGCCTCTCTTCCTTCTTCCTTTCTTCTCTACCTTTCAAACACTTCAAAGGCTCATGCTATATGAACCCCTGTACTCGCACTTTACAGACTGCTAGGCAATCTTCAGAGGCATTGTGTTACCTAATCCTTATCACAATTCAGTTAGGGCCTTCCACCTGAGTTCTTTCCCAGACTTAACCAGTTCTATGTGCAGGAAAATCCTCTTCCCTTCACCTTGAAAATACTAACTGCATCACTTCTTATTACAAAGAGAATACAGCAATGTCCAATGATTGGAAAGGTCAGGGAAATAGAGAAATTTTCAAGGAGAGAGAAAGATTCAGACATCAAAATATTTATTCAAAGGCAAAAGAAAAACACTTTGCTATATAAAAGGACACAAAGTTCTGTGGATTTTCCAGTGTCTCCTGCTTGGGTCTGGCCCTTTGAGCTAACAAGTTTCCTCTCCAGCTGGGAGGAAGAGAAGCCTGAAGCCTTCAAGTGAGATTTTAATTCAATTAGTGTCTTACCAATTTGATGCAGCAACCAAGGACCTATGGTGTCTGATTAATATGCTGATGCTAAGGCAAAAGAGTGAACAGAATGCCCATTTGGATAAGGCCTGGCAGCAAAGCGTGGCATTGCCATGGAAACCGCAGAAAGCCATTAATTAGCTATCAAATAAAATCATTGGAAAATTCTGGACCCTGGCATATCTGCCCCCTTCAAAGAGGAGGGCAAGAAGAGGTCATACTAACAGCAAGGCTCCCTTCAATGATTAAAATCATAGTTGCACAGAGACTGCATGTCACAAAGTGGAAGAAAGATTGGGAAGTAAAACAAAATGGACACAATGAAAGAAAAGAGGCTTTGGGATTATTCAAATCCAAGAATATAATTTTAAATGTAAAAGTATCTTGTTGGGTTTCCTATGCTGATAAAGTTATCTCAATGACAAACATTTTCTCCTAGTTTCTTTTCTGTGGAAAGAAAGTGAGACTAATATGGATCCACCACATGGTGATAAGTGATCAGGGGAAGGGATTATAGAGTCAGAGGGTGTGGAGAAATTAACCCATAAAATAACAGATACAGATTGTATAATGTTCAAAGTTTAAAAAATTAAATTAAAAAATTATAATTAAGAAACTAAATTAAAAAGAAGGCAGAAAAGGAGAAAAAAGAATCATTAAAATAGCTGGACACATAGACATAATAACAAAACTTACTATACAGATAATCACAATAAATGTAACTGGACAAAACTGGTGAGTAGAAAGACAAAGGTTGTCAGACTACACATTGTAAGTTAAAAAAAATAAAAGGGAAAGAAGGTTTCAAAATAAAAGGATAAAAATATGCTAGACAAATATTAACTTAAAAAAAGCTGATGCAGCACTGTTAATAACAGTCAAAAAGACTTTAAGGCAAAATACATTATTAGTGTTAAAGAAGGTCAATTTAGCAAAGAAAGTGAGACCAGAGTGGACACGTAGAACCATAGACTCCAAATGCTAAAGGGGTCATTAAAGAACCGTAAAAATTTCAACCTTTAGAGATGAGGAATTACACCCAAAGTTATTCTACAAGTTTTCAACAATAACCATGATTACAGTTCCCTCTCTATTATCACTAAGTGAAAGGTTGTCTAGCACAATCTCCTACCCAAGACAAGAATCAAGAATTAGCCCCATGACATTTAAACTAATAGGATATACAAACTCACACATATGTTTTTTCTTGATAGATATACACATATATGTAATATACTATATATTATAATATATAGTATACATACCATAATATATATATCATAGTATACTATTATATTACATTATAATATATTTTTTCTTAAGTCACCACCATCTTATATATGGGCATTTTTCCAATTGAGGATCAACTCAAATCCTTGGATGGTTATAAGGAGCTCAGGTTGAGTGCAGATCACTCTCTTACTGGAAACTGAGTGTTAGTGGTTCCAGCCCTGTCAATGCTAAGAACCTAGAAGGAACATGCCTTTCTCAATATCAGGGCCTGCAGTTACAAATAAGCTCACTCCTTGATTTTGTATATCAGATCTAATTGTAAGCACTCTGAGTCAAGGCATATGGTACACTCTGTCTACTTCAGTTCAGAATCTTCCTTCCTTCTCAACAGATTCACAAATCAAGATGAACGGAGGGAATAGAATGGCATAGATTTGAATTAATGGGCAGGAAATCACCTCAAAAGTCACAGAGTTAATTTGGGGGGAATTACAGATCTCTGAGAAATGTGAAAGCTCTGGGCTTTTACCCAATAAAAATGTACCATCAATTACACTACTGAGTAATGTTTCATAGATCCCTTGATGACCTTTCTTGGACATTCTGGAAGACTGTAAACTTTCAGTAAGTACCTCAGATCTAGCCTAAACTTTCTATTTTACAAAATTTAAGCTTCAGCTTTTGGAGATGAGGAGTCGTATCCCAAAGTGATTCTACAAGTTTGGAACACTTACCATGAGTTTAGTTCCCTTTTCACTATTTCAAGTGTAGGTTGGCCTAGAATCACATATCAAGTTAATGTAGCTCATACAGCAGAATCCTGCCCTCAAGGAAGGCAGCTGTGGTTTTTATTTTACATTTTATTTTATTTTATTTTATTTTATTTTATTTTATTTTATTTTATTTTTATTTTATTTATTTGTCAGAGAGAGAGAGCACAAGCAGGGGGAGGGGCAGGCAGAGGGAGAAGCAGGCTCCCTGCTGAGCAAGGAGCCTGATGCAGGACTCAATCCCAGGACCCTGGGATCATGACCTGAGCCAAAGACATATGCTTAACCACTGAGCATCCTGGAAAGCAGTTTTGTTTTGTTTTGAGATTTTATTTATTTATTTGAGAGAAAGAGAGAGGGAGAAGGAGCACTAGCAGGGGGAGGGGCAGAGGGAGAAGCAGACTCCCTGCTGAGCAAGGAGCCAGATGCAATGCCAGGCTCCATCCCAGGCCCCTGGGATCATGACCTGAGTTGAAGGCAGACACTTAACCAACTAAGCCACCCAGGCGTCCCAAGGAAGGCAGTTTTTAACATAAAGAAACATCTTGAGAAAAATGGCAGTTATAATCACTTTAATAAAACCCAATATATACTAAATCCCAAATGTATAAAGTAGATATATTTTCTATAAGCACTAACTAAAAGAAAGAGGCCTCTAAGCTGGAAAGTAATGACTGTGGTTAAAGGATATGAAGGGATGCTTTGATAAGTATGACATCATCAGAGGATAGAGAGTCTAGTCCACTGAACCTAGTACAAGGGTACATGAAGTTTGAAGGAGAGAATGTTTGTCTCAGTCAATTCTGTCTGCTGTAGTAAAAATACCATAGGCTGGATGGTTTAGAGAGCAAACATTCATTTCCCACAGATCTGGAAGTCCAAGATCAAGGCACTGGCAGATTTGGTGTCTGGTGAGAATCTGCTTCCCGGTTCACAGAAGACTGTCACCCCTCTGTGGTCTCACATGGCAGAAGAGGCAGGAGTGCTCTCTGGGGTCTCTTTTATAGGGGCACTAATCTCATTTATGAGAGTTTCACTCGCATGACCTAAGCCCTCCCTACCTCCTAATACCGCCACCTTGGACGTTAGAATTTCACATGGGAATTTTCAGGGGAGTGGTAGGGAGACACAGAAATGTAGTCCATAACAGTTAAATCAGCAAAAGGAAAAAAAAAACCCTCTGTTAAATAACTTGGAATAAACAAATGAACTTCACGAATCATAAATTGAGTTGCTAAGTATCTAACCTCCATTCTTGAACTTCCTTGGTTGGAAGGTGTCCTCAAAACCATATTGACGCCACCAATTTTTCCAATATTTCCCTAAGACAGAACAAGGAGCCTCTTCACAATCAAGGGCTCACAGTGTTGAGAAAACTTCTAAACGGAGCCTTTTACTTACTCCATGAAGAAAATGACTTCTATAAAAAATGTAAATGAAAGCTTCAGAGCTGATGATAGGAGGAAGGATGGACACCCAAGAGGCAGGAATAAATTTCAGTGTTGTTGTCACCTGGGGTGGCTGTATTTTTCTCTGTCACGTGACCCCTGCAAGCCTTAACCAGGGACCAGCAATTGGTTTGACTTTGCCCCAGGCCTGTGCAAGTGAGGAAATTGTAATGTCTTATAAATTAGACGATGATTATAAACACTGTCAAGGGATTGTTAATTATATGGTGTTAATTGTATAACACATAATTATAAATTAATAATAACGTCACCTAATCTTTTTGTTGGTGTACAACAGAATGCTGAGCTTAAATTCTAGGAGCTAGGTTTTCCTGAATTATTAGGCACCTACAGAACCAGGATTAGAACTCAAATTTCCCAATTCCCAGATTAGTGATGAACCATTACACTCAATGTTATTGCTGACACGAGAACGTAACTGGCAGCCAGTGCTGTGGCTGAGAACACAAACCAGGAGACACGAAGCGGGAGACCGTGATTAAAGCTCAGCCACTTACTACCTATGTGACCTGACTGAGATATTTAACCTCTCTGTGCTTCAATTTCTTCTGTAAAAATGAGGTTCTTAATAGGTCCTTTCTAATAAGGTTGCTATGAGAATCAAGTACATTTAAAGAGCTTACAAGAATGATTGGCATAGAGGGTGCCTATCTATTTGGTACGTAAGTGACATAAATAAAAATACAATTTAGATAGATATGCAAATTAATAATCTGCATAATGGCTAAAATCAATTGAGCTCGTTTTACCAGCCAAGCACTAGAGTAAGAATTTGATGCAAGTTATCTCACTTAACTGCACGGCAACTCAATGAGGCGGATCCAATTTTCACTTCTGCTTACACACGAAGAAACTGAGTCTCCGGAAGATGAGATAACTTGTCTGTGGTCCCACAGCTAGTGATGGAATTCTGATTCGTCAGTGTTCCCCAATGGGCCTCCTAATTATGCCACCCATGGTGCCCCGTTAAGTGCAAATAAATGGTCAAAGTTATCTAGAAGAATAACCGGCCCTTAAACGGTACCCGGTGCCACTCCTTTACTATAGAACTCTTCAGTTTCTCTGTGAGTCGGAGTCAAGGGTAACCAGCTAGTGTTAGATGTACTGACTCCTGAGATCGCAGAGCTTTAGGAGGCACCCAGGAGGAATGGGCTGCCTAGGACAGATCTTCTCTCTGGAAGGGCAAGATATGGCTCAGAGCCTACATGCATTTCTTACTCCTTCTCAAGCACCTCGGAGATGCCTACTGGCCTCAGGTATAGCCACCATCTCCTTGAGTAAAGCACCTTTGACTTGCACCCTGCTTTTCTCTGGGAAAGCACAGTGCCAAGGGACTGAAGTCAACAGGTGGTGCGCAGGAGGTGAAACTGTAGTCTCTTCCCCACAGTGGTCATAAGAAGAGAAAGCCTTCGATCTCTAGCTGGGCCAATCCCACATTTGAACATAGTGGGTGGAACTGGAACCAGTCTGATGCCAGGCTCCTAAAACCCCACCCCAAGCCCATCCACAGTAGACTCACAAAATTGGGGGGAACACTAGGAGGAACAGGAGGATGAGGGTGACTTCTAGAAACAGTGTGCTGCGCCCAGGGTTCTTGTTCCGCTTCCTGCTGTCACACTAGTTGCTCAATCTCTCTCCATCTTCCCATCCCAGTATTGTCATCCTCGGCCATCACATGCCAATCAGTTCTCTTACAGTGGCACAAAGACTTCATGGACAGAAAGGCAGGATGAACAAACTCTATCAACTATAATGGGATGAGGGCTTCTAAATGTCTCAAAACAAAATCACTTTTGCGAGTCTTTTCTCAAGCAATGTTTATGGAAAAGGGGAACATCAATGCCTATTTCATCTTCTAACCTTGTAAGGTCAGCCAGGACTCAGGAAATGGGATTCAGCACATATTTACAGAGAAGGAAAAGAAGGCACCTAAGGTTGACTGAGCGTCTCTGATGTCCCAGTATTTAACATGTATCTAATTTACTTGTTTAGCACAAAATGCAGCAGTAGGATGAAGTGGTGAGCAGCATGGTTCAGTTCTTGGCTCCCTTTACAAACTCTGTGACCTTTGAAAGCTACTCAACCCCTGTGTACCTCAGTTTCTTCATCTGTCCTGTGGGGAGAATACTAACTCCCACTTCATCAGGTTGCACGAGAATGTTTCCTTTGCCCAATTTCTACCTTTACCCGAGTCAGTACAGATAATGGTCTGCCCAGAACTCCCTGGTCATAGGAAACACTCAGTAAAAGTTAGCTTTCATCATTTCTTTGGGCCAGGCCTGGCTCAAGATTGGGGCTTGAAATTTGAGCCCCGTGATGCGCTTTGGCTTCCCTTGTTGCTTATGTGGCTCCTCTGGAATTGTCTTATCGCACAGGAATTGGGTGGAGGACTTAGGTGAATCCCTGTCTTCCAAAAGTTGACAGGCAACTCATAGAAACAGACGTATTCAAAACCTGAAATAGGGGCAGGGTGCCATCAGAGAAGATATCATTTTGAAATTATAAAAATAGCACCTGGGAAGAGGAGAATGGAAGACGGAACTGGTAAGGGAAGTAATGAAGACAAGAAGCTCCAAGGGACTGTTCCCGGCGTCATCCCTGACAAAGCCTGGTACAGCCTCACCCCACTTCCAGGCAAGCAGGGATGTTGCTTAGCAACCCAGCCAGGCCCAGCAGAGTGAGCTCTGTGCTGGCGCGCTAAGGGCCGCCACTGCAGTCCTGAACAGGACCGAGCTTTTCCCTTAAACCCCTCCTCCAGCACAGGGACACCTGCAAATTGAAAGCACTTGGGGGGAGAGTCTTCTGAGAGGTTAGGTTGAGCAGAAGGCAGGCATAGGGGAAAATACTCAGTTTAAACGAGTGGAAAAAATATAGAGTGAATTTTCTTTTCTTTCTTTTAAATGGTGCAGAAATTTGATGTGCTAAGAAAGATTTGCCAAGCCAAGGACTTGGTGAGTCTGCTCCACTGAATGTTGATGTGGCAATTGAGGCCAGCAGGACATGCCCAGTTCCTAGCTCATGTAGGCCACCTCTCCCAACAGCTGCAGCCTCTTGATTCCCACCTACAAATTCAATCTCAAAGTAAGATCTGGAGAAAATATTGTCCTTACTCAGGAGAGATTGGAGGTGTTAGAGTTCAACTCTATATTCATTCCTTCAACAGATTTTTTTTTTTTTTTTGAAGCTTGGCAGTTAGAAAGGAAGATAGGCTTTAATTTTTAAGTGTATACACGTTAAGGAGAGTAAGTATGAGATGCTGTGGGAATATACCGCATGGACCCCTAACCTAGAATGGACAGAGAAGGGGGAAGGTCACAAAAAACACCAGAACCTGTGATGTTTAATAAGCGTCGTGAACGAGAAGTCAGAGTTCAACAAAGACAGGAAGGGAAAATTATTCCATATGGAGTAGCAGTTCATGCAATGGTCCAGTTCAATGAAAAAGAGGAAAGAGGATGGGGTGGAGAGAGAGAGAGAAGACGGGGGAGGGGAGAAGATGGGGTGGAGAGAGAGAAGACAGGGGAGGGGAGAAGATGGGAAGAGAGAGAGAGAGAAGAGAAGAGAATTGGGGATGGGGATGAGGAGGAGTAGAAGCCGAATATATGAGTATTATGCAGCCATAGAAGGAAGAGTCTTGCAACTCATATGAGAATTCTGGACTGTATCCTGACAGCAAATGGCAACTGTTTGAATCTTAAGAATCTTAAGCATAGCAGCAGGTGATCAAATGTACTAGCATACAGTCAGCTCTTCTGCTATTCCACTTTATGCTTGAATCCCAGTGCTTGGGTCCCTAGTCTAGTCTCTGGAGCTCCTGGTGTGGTCTTCTGCCTAATTTTCTAAGAGAAGGGATTTTGCATTTTTTGGGGGGCGGGGTCCATATCACCATCCCTTCCCTAATGTATGGAGTCTTGCTCTTAAATCTGAGCTCATTTACATCCTCTTCTTCTGATTTTGCCTGTTTTAGGACTCTCCGTCACCCTCCTACACTGCTGGCCCCTCCCCATAAATCATTATGGTTGCCTCTGGTGCTGTTGGATTGGACTACCTCTCTATCACCCTGCCAACACTAGGTAAAATCCACTAAGTGGTCATCTCCCCATTAACCTGCAGCAACTGTGTCTGAACCAACTACTTGCCCGAGAACTGATCCACTCCGTAGAACTTGTCTCATATCAAGTTCTGTTCATCCTAGTGATGATGCAAGAAATCCAAGTCACTAGCCTCTTTAAAATAGTGCTTAAGGGCCCAAACTCTGGAGTCAACTTCCCTTGAGGGTGAAACCTGCCTATATCAAGACTTAGCTGTGTGAACTTTGGCAAGTTAGCTCATCCCTCCGAGCATGGTTTCATCATCCTTACATGAAGATACTCACACACACATCATGGGGGCTGTTATGAAGATTGAAAGAAACTATGGAGAGAAAAAACCTAGAATAGCACCTTGCACATAGTAGGAAGAAAATAAATATTTCTCTTCACTATTCCTCTGAAAGTGCATTATCTACTTACATTTCTGGTTTTGATCCTTACAATGACTTCCTAAGATTGAAGGATTAAAGGAGATTACACATATAAAGCACAGGTACATAATAAACACAAGATAAATATTAGCTATTATTATTAATTATCATTAATGAAGCAGAATATCCACTGAGAGATTAACTGTGTCTTATTTTCTGAAATACAGGCTCATAGTAAATGAACAAGTCTTCACCACCCACCATGACTGTCCTTTTTGTGTATTCACACATACCACCCCCAAGAGGCAGCATATGTCCTCTAAGGGCTCTTCTCAATCTTTGCAAAAGGCCGGCATCTTCTTTAGTTTCAGAGGCCATCCTATAAATGACTCCATCCAGGGAGGTTAGCAGAATGGCTGCATTGCCCATCTCCACGGGTACCATTCTCACCTTAGTCTAGAAGAATGGCATCTTGTGCAGGAGTTGATACTGTTAATGACTGTTATATGCTGAACCGTGTCCCCCCCCAAATCCATACGTTAAAATTCTAACCCCTGGTACCTCAGAATGTGACTGCATTTGGAAACAGAACCTTTCAAGAAGTAAGCTAAAATGGGGCTACTAAGGTGGGCCCTAATCCAGTCTGACTGGGCTCTTTATAAGAAGAAATTTGGGCACACGAAGAGACATCAATGATGCCTGGTCACAGAGAAAAGAGCTTTTGAGGACAAAGCAAGAAATTGGCCATCTGCTGACCAAGGAAAGAGGCCTCCAAAGAAACCAAATCCATCAACACCTTGATCTAGGATTTCTAGCCTCCAAAACTGTGAGAATTTCTGTTGCTGAAGCTGCCTAGTCTGTGGCAGCCCTAGCAAATTAACACAGTTCCCATTAAAGAATCAGGCTGCAGAGACTGCAGGTAGGAGAGAATGAGAAGACAGAACTGTTCACTGGGAGATGCTACGGTGGCTTGGATTTCCTGAGATAAGACTGCACCTTGCTTCCCCATGGGGAGCTGGACCTTTGACCCAGTGGCTGGCCTAGATGCCCTGGAGAATGGACACACTGTGTGGGCTTGAGGGAAGTATCCAAGACACCTTGTGAAGACCCTGAGTTCTTCTGAGTGACCTCAGTATGACCCTCTGGATAAGAAGTAAGCAGAAGTTTTCCATGGCCTCTCCAGATGAGAGCTGCCAGGTAGTGGTCAGTAGAGACCAGAGACCAGATCTCTGCCTCATTTTCCTTGGACAATAAGTGTGCAGAAATGAACGTAGTATTCAAAAGAGGATTGGAGAGAACTTCATTAATGAGTGTGATGGTCATCCTGGTAATGAGGATGGTAACAACTCAGAAATATATAATTTGAAAAGAAAGAAATAGAACATTTCTAGCATCTGTTAATGTTATAGAATAAACTAATATCCATCATATGTAAGTAGGCAGAATAGCTATGAAGTCACAGTTGATTAGTGTCAGGGGCATTTTTACCTTGATTTCTGTTGCCTCCCTAGTACTAGCACAGCACCTGGCACCCTTGTGTGTTGAAAGAAAAGATGGACTACTCATGTGCTATTTACTATATTTCAGAGCTGCACAAAGACCCTGAGCAGCAAAAGGGACAGAGCCAAGGTCTCATAATAACCATATGTCATTGACAGACAAGGTGTCTTAGTCAGTTTTGGCTGCTAAAACAAAATATCTTAAAATCAGTGGCTTAAAGAGCATTTATTTCTCACAGTTCTGGAGGTCAAGAAGTCCAAGGTCAAGATGCCAGTGATTCAGTTCCTGGTGAGGCCTTCTTGGTTTATAGATGGCTTCTTGAGTCTCCGTGTGGAGGAAAGTGAGAACTCCAGAGTCTTCCTATTTTTATAAGGACAACAATCCCATTTTGGGGGCTCCACCTCATGACCTCATCTAAACGTAATTACCTTTCAAAGGCCTCACCTCTAAATACCATCATTACAATGAGCTATGCAGGGTTTCAAGATCTGAATTCGGGGTAGGGGTAGGGGGCACATTCCACCCATCATACAAGGAAAGAATGAAAACAACCACTTCCACTCCAGTGCTCTGCTCAAAGCCTATGTAGATATTTAACATTCTTTCTCCAGAAGCATCTGGTTCAGGATTCTGCCTGGACCATGCCAATGGATGGGCAGAATGATCTAGTATGACAAATCCTCTTTCCCTCTGTCCCCCTGTGAAAGGAATTTGCCATCCTCTGTGCTCATCAAGCTGGCAACATCAATCTGGATGTTCGTTAATGACACTGACCTCAATCTGTCATGTTGCAAGAAACCCTTCACAGCAGCTAGGATTTGCTGCCATATAAGGGCTTTATTGTACATAGAACTCTCTAATAAGCTGATTAAAAATATTTTTGAAGCCTTGATGTGTACGTTTCGGACATCTGATAAGAAGCAAAGTGAATGGACACATGCTGAGTGTAGAACGCAGGAATCCTGCTGAATTAGAAGATGCTCGTACTTGAATCATGGCACACTTCTCTTGGTTGACAGAGCAAAGGTCTGGCATGATGATACCCTCGTTTAAGCCTTTTCTTGTTTCTTTTTTTTTCTTTTAAATATTAAACAGTTTATTGAAACTAAGAAGACAACAACAACAACAACAACAATTAAAAAAAAACTTCACCCATTTCTTCCATTCCTAACTCCCTACCTCTGGCAACCACTAATCTGTTCTCTGTATCTCTGAGTTTGGCTTTTGGTTGCTGAGTTTTATTTTGTTTGTTTTCTGTTTTTGTGTGTGTGTTTAAGATTCCACATATTAGAGAGATGACACAGTATCTGTCTTTCTCTGTCTGCCTGAGTTCACTTAGTATAATGCCCTTAAGGTCCATCCATGTTGTCACAAATGGCAAGATTTCACTCTTTTCTTTGACTGAAAAGTATTCCAGTGTGTGTGTAGTTGTGTGTGTGTGTGTGTGTGTGTGTGTGTGTGTGTCTATATATATCTCTATATATCACAGTTTCTTTATTCATTCATCCATAGATGGACACTTGGGTTGTTTGCATATCTTGGCTATTGTGAATAATGCTGCAATGGGCATGGGGTACGTATGTCTTTTTTGAGTAGGTGTTTTTTCTTCAGATAAATATTCCAGAAGTGGAATCGATGAATCATATGATAGTTCCATCTTTAACTTTTTGAGGAATCTCAATCCTGTTTTTCCATAGTGGCTAAACCAATTTATATTCTCACCAACAGTGTACAAGGGATCCCTTTTTCCACACCCTTGCCATCACTTGTTATTTCCTGTCTTTTTGTTACTATTTTAACAGGTGTGAGGTGATATCTCATTGTGGTTTTGATTTGCATCTCCCTGACGATGAGTGGTGTTGAGCACCTTTTCATGTACCCAATGGCCATCTGTATGTCTTCTTTGGAAAAATATCTATTCAGATCTTCTGTCCATTTTGTAACGAGATTATTTGCTTTTTGATATTGAGTTCTTTATATATTTTGAATGTAAGTCCTTTATCAGATATACGATTTGCAAATATTGTATCCTATTGAGGAGGTTGCCTTTTCATTTTTCTTAATCGATCATTTCCTTTGCTGTGTGGAAGCTTTTTAGTATGATGCATTCCCACTTATTTATTTTTGTTTTTGTTGCTTTAGCTTTTGATATCACATTAAAAAAATCCTTGCCAAGACCTATGTCAAGGAGCTTACCACCTATGTTTTCTTCTGGAAGTTTTATGGGGGATTTAAGGTCTTATAAGTCTTTAATCCATCTTGAGTTAATTTTTGTGGATGGCATAAGATAGTGGTTGAGTTTTACTCTTTCACATGTGGCTATCCAGTTTTTGCAACACCACTTTTGAAGAGACTGTTCTTTCCCCATTGCATATTCTTGGCTCTTTTGTTGCAAATCAATATAAATTAATCTGGGTTTATTTCTGGGCTCTCTATTCTGTTCCATTGATCAATGTGTTTGTTTTCATGCCAATATCATACTATTTCAATTATTATAACTTTGTAATACAGTTTGAAATCAGAGAGTGTGATACCTCCAGCTTTGTTCTTTCTGAAGACTGCTTTGGCTACTCAGGGTTTTTGTGGTTCTGTACAAATGTTAGGATTATTCTATTTCTTTGAAAAATACCATTGGAATTTTGGTAGAGATGACACTGAATCTGTAGATTGCTTTGGATAGTGTGGATAATTTAAGAATATTGGTTCTCCTAATCCATGAGCACAGAATATCTTTCCATTTATTTGTGTCTTAATTTCTTTCATTAATGTATTGTAGTTTTCCATATACAGGCCTTTTACCTCCTTGGTTAAATTTATTCCTAGGTATTTTATTATTTTTGATGCAATTGTAAATGGAACTGTTTTCTTCATTTCTGATTGTTCATTGTTAGTCTATAGAAATATAACAGGTTTTGTGTACTGATTTTGTATCCTAACTTTACTAAATTTGCTTATTAATTCTAACAGTTATTTGATGAAGTCTTCAGGGTTTTCTATATATAATATTGTGTTATCTGCAAATAGTCATAGTTCTATTTCTTTTCCAATTTGGATGACTTTTATTTCTTTTTCTTGCCTAAATGTTCTGGCTATGACTTCCAATACTATGTTAAATAAAAGTGGTAAGAGTGGGCACCCTTGTCTTGTTCCTGATCTTAGAGGAAAGGCTTTCACTTTCCACCATTGAGTGTGATGTTAGCTCTGGGCTTCTCACATATGGTCTTTATTATGTTGAGATATGTTTCCTCTATAACTACCTTGTTGAGAGCTTTTATCATAAATGGATGTTGAATTTTGTTAAATGTTTTTTCCACATCTATTGAGATCATCATATTTTTATCCCTCATTTTGTTAATGTAGTATGTCACATTGGCTGATTTGTGGGTGCTGAATCATCTTTGCATCCTTGGAATAAATCTCACTTGATCCCTAGTTTGTTTTAATGCCAGTTCAGCACATGAGGGATAAAGTCACAGGTAAGCCTTGGGCCTCCCTAGGATGGACTGACTTCCAACTGTGCTTCATGAGACAGCACCATTTTATTACCTGTATGCCTGGCACTGAGCTGAAGGTTCATGTTCCTAATTCCCCAAAAGACTCTGAAAAAAAGACAGGCATAGTCATCTGCATTTTACAGAAGAAACTGAGTCTCAGAAAATGTCTTTAACTTTGGGGCTTTGGAAGAGTGGGATTCACATCAGCTCTAATACCCATGCTCATAGTATTAAAATCATTCATTTCTTCAATCTTGAGCACCAACTATGTGTTTTGTACTGTACTTAAATACCTTGATGCCTCAAAAGGAAATGGTGGATCCTCCCCAGTCAAAAAGCTTTCACAATATTCTTTAGTGTAGCAGTCTTCTAGGTGCTCATTCTTATTGGTACTTTACCATCATATTAAGAAAACTAACCATACAGTTGACTACAATACTATGTGATTGACCATTATGCAAGAAAGGATTGACTTAGCAGACTTGGGTTGCTCAAACTGTTCACATTCTAAGAAAGGCCTGCCTTTAAGACTGGCTCTTGGCCAACTCCTAGGAGATGAGCTCTGAGCTTTTGGAATTCTACCTGATAAGAGTGTTCATGTGTACCCAGAGCCTTGAGCCATTTGACCAGATCACGCTAACAAATGTAATTTACAGTGAATGTCTGTTTTTGCTCTAAGGACATAAAGTCAGAGTAGCTGAGGCCAATTACACAGACACTGCATGCCCACATAACTGACCCTCAAAAAAAACCCTGGACACCAAGCTCGGGTGAGTGTCGCTGGGTGGCAATCCTTCACATGTGTTGCCACACACCATTGCTGAGAGAATTAGGGGTATGCATGGAACTCCTCAGGGAGCAGACAACTGGAAGCTTGCGTTTGGTTTCTCTTGGACTTCGCCCTACTCACTTTTTCCCTTTGCTGATTTTAGTCAGTGTCCTTTAGATATAATAAACAATAACAGTGAGTGTAACGACTGAGTGAGTGAGTGTAACAACTTCTGAGTCCTGTGAGTTTTTCTAGTGAGTCAAGGAGCCTCAGAGTGGTCTTGGGCAACTCTGAAAAAATGATCCACTTCTCTACCCATCATCTTCTTTATTCCTTACTACAATTCAGAGGGCACCTGCATTGGCATATCCATTGCATTGATGAGGGAGCAGAAGGCTAGCTGAAGACAAAGCGTAAGTCTACACCCTGCAACCTCCCCCATCCCCCTACTCCTGGGTGGGATAGGTGATGTTCCTCCAGGAAGTTCCCAACTATCTTCATGTTAACACCCAGGAAGTTCCCAACTATCTTCATGTTAACGCCTTGCTAGAGGGAAAAACAACCTTAACTTGACAATGGCCAGGCCTCTTATCCTGTGAGTCTTCTTTAACATATGAAAATCCTTTTGAAACCTCCCTTTTTTCCTTACCTCCCCCAACCATATAGTATATAATCAGCCACCCCTCACAACCCCAGGGCAGCAGCTCTTTCTGCCCATGGGTCCGGTCCCTGTGCTTTAATAAACCACCATTTTGCACCAGAGACACCTCAAGAATTCCTTCTTGGTCATCGGCTCCAGACTCCACCCCACTGGACCTCACCAACGTTCCCAAACCCCATCAGCATAAATGAGGAATCCTAGGCTCCATGAGGACAAGTGCCTTTCTTGACACATGTTTTAGGGGGCCCAATGTCACTTGCATTCTAAACCAGTAGAGATTGAGAGGGGTTAAGCAGTCGAAAAAACTAAATATCACCATCACATGGATAAAGCAGACATTCAGGTGAACACCACAGTTGACTCCCTAATACCACACCCCAAAATTACAAATATACCCACCCAAACACAGAGAGCATCGGAAAACCAGAGGTTTCTCTCCTTGAAAACAAATCTTCCATCCCAAGCGTACGGTCTGTTGGGGAGAAGCCCAGTGAACTATTTTACAAGTAGGCAGATTTCAGAGAAGAAAGGTCATTTGCTCTTCCAAACACAACTGTTGGAACACACTCTACTTCCATGTGAAGAGTAAATAAGGAGGTGAAGCACCGCCTGGATATGCTTCTAATTAACGGGTGCCCTTTTGCCTGGAATCAGTGAGCCAGGAGAAAGAAAGTTTTTTGCATGTTGCAAGAAGTCGGTGATGCTCTCAGGACTAGAATTCCCAGTGGTCACAGAGCCCAGGACGCATCCCCAGACATCATTCTACATCGAGTTCAAGGCAAACATGGTGCTTTTTATTGTTGATTTACAACTCTCAAGGTCTCAATGGTGTAAGGTACTGCAGATATTTAAAATGCAAAAAGCCTTAAGTAACCTTCATTGAACTTAATTAACATCACCTATTTAAGGAAAACAATTCCCCTCCCTTTGGACCCAGGACTGTTTCCCAAAGCTGGTCCCTGATACCTGAGCTAAGCATAAACCTTTGTGCACAAATTGCTTCACATCATATCAGAATGCAGCCAGTTACTCAGACCTGGCTATGTCTCCACTTCTTAGGCCTATTTCATCTCTCCCTCCTTTTATGGACTTATGAAGTGGTTCTGAGACACAGGGGTTCTGTGTCTCACTTTCATTCTTTCAGTTGTTCATGTAATGAACATGTGTTAAGCATTAGCTATCTATTCAATGTTGCTCTATTTTCTGGGGATACAACAACAACTACATTTTTGCCTCAAAGGGTTTACTCCCAGTTTTAGGAAGTGGAGTGTGCTTACAAACAGTGCAGACATGCATCTCGAGAACAACGACAGGAGTATTTGCAGGATAAACTAGGGCACAGATGAGGGAGTGGTCCATCTCCCCGTCACTCCCCGTTACGTGCACTGCAAAAACACTGTTCTTCTGCCTTCCCATCACCTCCTCTTCCTCTCTCTCTGGCCTTTGTTTGCCCCTTTTGCTCCATTCCCCAACTACTCCCAACAATCACTTGTGATCTGGCTCCGGTCCGTAGTATCCAGATCCCTCACCAACAATATTTTGGATCAGATGCTCCCCGGACCGCTGGCCTGCTGCTCAGTCTGTCCCCAGTTCTAGTGCCGTTCAGATTTGCACTAGGCCTGCCTTGCAGCCTGCCTTAGCATCTTCTGCTGCAAGGCTCTTGCTGACAGAGCCCAAATTGTACCTCCAGAGACCTAGAGCCTGTGGGGCACTTTCTATGGCAAGCCTGTGCCCAAGAATTGCTTATCCATGCTGAAACACAATCCACTCACCTTCTGGTTGTGAGGCAAGATTTAAAGCCTTGATGGTGTCTCATTGATTTCTTAAGGTCTGCTCAGAGCTGGTGCTTGGCTTTTGCATATTTTAATTGTTACCGTTTTGTTCTTGCATCCCGAGGTGGTTTTACCAGGAGGAACACATGCTTAAAGAAGCTGAGTTAAATGCAGGCAAATCTCATTAATTCAGACTCCACTAATTCAGGCCAGACGAAAATATAACTCTGTGCTATCTAGAAGTAAAAAGATTTTCCAAATAAATTAGCAGTGGAAATAAGACTGCAGGGGAGAAGGTTCACCTGTTTAAAAGGCAGTGTTCCCAAACCCCTTCAAGGCATCCGGAAAGGCCATCAACATATAAACAATTTCCTTTGTGTTTGTTTCTTCATTAAAGCTAAAGACTGGTTCTTCAAAGAGTAACCTCCTATTTGGTGAACTTTTTTCTTTAATTTGTTAATCTGTAAATTTAAGGCTTATTTTTCTAAAATATCCACCAAATCCTCCCCCCTCCATAATGCTAAATGTATTACAGACATATTGTACCAACACATAAACATTTGTGTGTATGCATTAAAAATACAATGAAAGCATCTTAAAATGAAATAGCATATTTATGGTTAGTAGGATTAAAGGTGATTTTTATTTTCAACTTCATATTTGTAAGTATTTTCTGTAATGAACTCTTATTTTTATCATCAACATAAAAAAATGTAAATCAACATTTTCTAATATTTAACAGATCTCTTCCCCCAGGTAGCTTATATGGAATAGAATTGAATCATATCCAGCATTTTTTAATAAAAAGACTTGGTGGGGAGAGTGAGAAGCTGGCTTACGGTGAAGGCCAAAATTTATCTTCATGTCACCCTTGTTGGAAGTGACTTGGTCCTGAAATCAGTTTAGAATATGAAGTGAGCCTGATGTAGAAAAGATGTTAGGGTTCAAAGCTGATGGCCAAGAAAGAATTCTTGAGACATCTTTGGTGCAAAAAGGTGGTGTTATTAAAGCATGGGGACGGGACCCAAAGGCAGAAAGAGCTGCGCTGGGGTCATGAGGAGTGGTCCATTATATACTTTCAAGTTGGGAGGGGGTTAGGGGTAGCATAAGTCTCTAAGGGATTTTGGAAGCAAGGTTTCCTGGACCTTGAGGGGGCTGGCTATTGTTGGGAAAAGGTCACTTATTACTGTCTAATAAAACCTTAGTCATGAGACCCTTCAGATGTACATCGGTGGGTCATATGCTTGGGGGATGATTGCCAACATGTATCTTTGCGGGGGGAGGGGGGGTGGTTAGAGATAAAGGAAGTTTCCAAAGGAATTTTTATACATTGAAATAGATTTATAGGATCCTGGGGTTGGGCTAAGATTGCCTTTTGCCCTTAGCAAAGTAGTAACATGGAGGCAGCTGAGTTCCTAGAGGATGTCACTCTGCCTGTTTCAAGGACTTGTCAATGGGTTGTTAAGTAGTATGGAGATTTTTCTTGTGCCTTTGTTTCCCACATCACAAGACTGCTTCTTATTCTACATCAGAAATCATCTATTACTTAAAGAAAAAGAAAGAAGTCATCTATTATTCTGTGGGCAGAATTGTGGTGGGTGGAGAAGGTACGTGGTCAATGCTGCTTTTGTGTGCATTCTCCAGGAGCTCATAGGTGTCATGGTCAGAGTCAGTTCACACATAGCACAGTAGACCACGTGACTGCCCAGTGTCATACAAGCCATAAACTAACTACCTCCAGTAGCATTCCACCAACCGCTCCTGGCTACCAGTACAGTTACTGCAAGTACGCTGAGTATCTCATTTGCACCAGATAATTCTTCATGCATTTTCCAGGCAGAATTTACTTTTTTTGCTACAAATAATCACAGACAGATGCTTAGGGATATCCAAAATTGCACGGGTTCCCCCAGCTGATACACGATAGAGGGAATGCTCAAACCCAGCTAGACAATGTAAAGCCCCTGATATATATTTTTAGGCTCAGAGAAAGTGCACCGTACAGAAAGAGACATTGGATTAGTGGTTAGACATTTTGAATTTTGAGCCCGGCTTTTGCTACTAATGAAATGGATGACCTTGAGCTTTGTGCTTAACCTCTGTAAACCTCAGTTTTCTGTAAAATGATCAACATATACAGCTGAGGAGGAAAATAAATGAGAAAAAGTGTTTTATAATGCCTTAGAACCTCTTCTTTTTATTAATATAATTTCTAATTAATAGGATCTTCCTCTCACGATCCTCCCTGCTCTAAGCATGCAGGGTAGATGGTGCAGGTGAACTTTTATTTAATAGAGGCTTCAGTAGGCCTTTCAAGAAGTAGAGGTACCATCTTGAACAAGTCGTCCTACCTGAGTCCAGGCCCCAGAGAGGCAGGTGGTAGTCATCTTTTTCTCTTGCTCTTCCCCTAACTTTCTAAAGCCAAAATCTGAGCTCAGATATTTTAATATTGATGGAATATTGCTTTGATGAACAACCACTTAGGATGGCTGCACTAACTGTAATGGTCCCAAAGTTTCAGTGTCATAACATAAACACAATTTTATTTACCTCTCATATGATACTCCAGTGCGGATGGGATGGTTCTTCTTGGAGGCTCCCCTCTAGGTAGTAACTTGGAAATCCAGACTCCTTTCTTCCTGTAATTATCTAGCCTACCGATATGGCCTCTGGGGGTCGCTGTGGAAGAAGAAGAAAGGGAGGATCTGGCTGAAGATTTTAGAAGCCAGTCCTGGCTATGCTATGTATCCCTTTTGCCCATCCTGTTACTGCCCAGAACGAGCCACATGGCTTCAGCCCACTGCAAGTCGTACTATCTGCTCAGGGAGAGGAAATGGCGTCTGAGAATTACTGAGGCTTCTTTTCTGGAAGCAGAGCTGAGATGGAGCCTCTGTGCATCAGCACGCCCAGAGTCTGTTCTTACTGCAGGGCAATATCAGGATTGTTGGCCCATATACCCCCGGGAACCAACTTTATCAACTAGAGTACAGCGTTTACGTGCAGTTTCTTTGCCTTTTGTCTTACAGACACCATGCATTTCAAAGTTACTTTGATGCGCATTTCCCTCTCCACCAGGACCTACATCCAGGCTGCTTCACACATTTGTAACATAGTCAGATCCTCCTGTCACCGTGTCCATTCCAGCCTGGGATCCCCCAGGACAGTTTGCTCTTCGTGCTATCAAGTTCCATAGGTATGACTGATGCATAATGTCATGTATCCACCATTACAACATAATACAGAATAGACTCACCCTCCTAAAAATCCTCTGTGCTTTACCTATTCAGCCCTCCCTCTTTCATTCTCCCCCTAGAAACCGCTAGTATTTTGAAGACTCTCTAGTTTTGCCTTTTCCAGAATGGCATACAATTGAAATCATACAGTATGTAGCCTTTTGAGACTGGATTTTTCATTTAGCAGGGTGTGTTTAAGGGTAACCTATGTCTTTGATGGCTTCACAGCTTATTTCTTTTTAAAAAATATTTAATTCCAGTATAGTAGATGGTGTTCTATTAGTTTCAGGTGCACAATACAGTGACTCAGCAATTCTATACATTACTCAGTGCTCATCATATTAAGTATACTCTTGATCCCCCCCACCTATTTCACCCATCCTCCCACCCACCTCCCCATAGAACTTATTTCTTTTAAATGCTCCATTTTATTGACGTACCACAAGTTGTTTATGCATTCACCTATTGATTTGTTGCATTCGCCTACTGAAGGACATCTGAAAGGTTTTTGGTGATTAAATAATACTGATGCTGTACACATTCACATGCAGATTTTGTATGGACACATGTTTTCAAACCCGTTGAGAAAAATACCTAGCTGCGCACATGTTCAATCTCGTGGTAAGACTGTATTTGGTTTGTCGGAAACCACCGAACTGTCTTCTAAATGGCTTGTACCATTGGCATTCTTGGCAGCAACAAAAAAGAGTTCCAGCTGCTGCGTAGTCTTACCAGCATTTGGTATTGCCAGCTTTTTGTAGCAGCTGTTCTGAAAGGTGTGTAGTGGTTAGGGATCGTTTCATAGTTTCAACTCTTCTGGTGTCATAGTGAGAATAGCTAGCAGTGGTTCAGTAGATACTCATGGAACACACATCATTTGCTCTAGGCAGGGGTGTCGTGGATAGCTAGTAAGGTGATGATGTCAGGGAAGAGATCATTTTCCCCAAGATGACTGCATGAGCAATTACAATTAGGCCACAGAAAATCTTCATGCACTAGAAGTCTGGACGATCAGCTGGTGGAAAACTCCTCCCTGACTCCATTCTTAAGGCACCGCAACCAGGCCTTTTGCAGTGGTCTTACCTGAATTCACTTCCTGCATACTTGTTGGAATCATAGGTTTGCTGCTGGATAAGCTCCGTGATCTTTCACATGGCACAATTAGCTGCATAGAGATAAACAGATCTAAATCTTCACCTAGAAAACCATAATCATATAGGGATCCCAGGGAAACACACGCGACTTATTCTTGCAGGAACAGAGACATTGATCTCTAAGGAGAGGTTATAACAAATAATTAGAAAGGAATAAACAAACAATTACAATTTCATTATAGAAATCAAATCATCATGAGAAGTTAAGAAAAAAAAGAGAGAGAGAGACAGAGAAAAAAGAGAGTTATGACTTTGCTGAACACCAAACTGTTATGGAGACAGGTATAGAAAAATAATATAAAATAACATGAAAAAGAATAAAGACTAAAAATGATCAGAAAGAAAAATGTAGCTACATATTCTAGAAGAGAGCAAACATATGGATGATTAATGTTCCTGAAAAAGAGAACAAATTAGACCAAAAACACACCAATATTCTTATAATGTGACAGAAAAAAGAATGAATTAAAGAAACACCTGCATGTACAAAGTGAAAGGGTACAACTCATCTTGCGAAAGTTGATTAACCAACAAAGCCAGACGAGCAAAATCATATCAAATGTGAGACAGAGCCACGTCGGTTCTTAATTTTCAAAGATAAAGAATGACTCCTGAAGGCACTTAACACACACAGGATCCCCTACAGAGGGGGGAATGAGGAACACACTGGCTTCAGCTTCTGTCTAGGCAGCATTCAGTGCTAGCGGACAGTGAAGCAACGTGTACAAACAATGTCTACTCTGGTCTAAGGGAAGGGAAGTGTGACCCAAGACTTTTACACCCTGCCAAATTGGTGTTCAAGCATAAACGCACCCGAAAGCCATTTTTATACATGGTAGAATTCAGAGGAAATGTCACCCATGAGCCTTTCTTGAAAAAAGACATGGTCATAAAATCCAGTCAACCAAGAAATGAAGCAAAATAAAATGCATAGAAAGGAGGAACTATGGAAGCAAAGTTCTTACACACTAACTTTATTTTAATGTAGAACTAAGTTTAAAGAATTGTGAGAATTTTGGTTGCAGTACAAAATGTAACTGCTATAAACCATGAAAATACACACGAAAATGAAACTAACAAAAACTGAAGTAGAAACATGGGAGGTGTAAAGAAGTGTGTGGCTGTGTGTGCATACGTGTGAGCTAATTTTTCTTGTTTTTCACTGGGGTGGGTGGGTTCTAAAAATATTATTATACTTGTTAAATTGAGAAAAACATAGTTAGGCATATTATTACTGACTATAAATGTAACCAACTAGGGTGTTTTAAAAAAACATTTTCAAAGACTCTTCCAACCTTTCAGCGGAAATGAGAAACAGAAAATGAATCAAAGAAGCACGTCCAAAGCAAAACAGAAAATCTAATGGGCACAAAAGTAAGAAATTAACAAAATAAAATGATAGACCTGAAATAAAACCCACCCATGTTATTGAGTTGCAATGGGATAAACCCACAAATTATTAAAAAAGACCATCCTATTGATTCTTAAAAACAACATGGAGTTAGAAGTAGTTAGAACAAGTACCTTTGAAAGATTATAGTATCAAATAAAGACATATTATTCAAGTAAAAACATAAGTTGCAAGCATAAAATAAAGGGAAAACCAGGGGGGAAAAGGACTAAATTAGACAAAGAAAGGGGGTTTTCTAATGACACAACAATGGGGATCTCAAAATCAGGGCTTTTTATGTTCCTAACACCACAGCATCGATATTAAGGAGAAAAATGTAGAAAATGTTAAAATTACATAAAACAATATTGGTAGGGCTTTTTACCTGAACTCTCAGTTTCAGAAAGATGCTTCAAGTAGAAGAAGAAAAGAGATGAGATAAATACAATAACCAGAGAGGTAGATATTATTAATTCTATACCAGAGGAGAGCAAACACCCATTCTTTACAAGTGCCCATTGAACATTTGCATATCTCAGTCTTGTATTTGTTTGCTATTAAAATGTCAATAATTGATCAAACGTAGAAAAATCATCATAGCATTAAAAACTCAGAGAAATGACTTAAATTATTAAAAGTAAGATAATCTATAAGATAATTGGTCAGAAGTGTTAGTAAAATTCAGTAACATGAGTAATTAAATTGTTAATGTAAATCTAATGTAAGAAAATATCTATTTTGAAAGTAATAATGAAGATTAATTTCCTAGAAATCAACTTAACAAGATGTGTACAAGGCCTATATGAAAAAACAAAACTGTAAAACTTTACTCATAACCATAAAAGAATATAGTAAATAAAAAGACATCTCTTTTTTTTTTTTTTTTAAGATTTTATTTACTTACTTTAGAGAGAGACAGTGGGGGGAGGGACAGAGAGGGAGAATCTTCAAGCAGATTTCCCAACCTAGGGCTCAATCTCACCATCCATGAGATCATTACCTGAGCTGAAACCAAGAGTCCAACCCTTAACTGACTGAGCCACCCAGGTGCCCCTAGACATCCCTTATTCTTATATAAGAAGGTGTAAATGGTTTAAAAAGATCATGTTTTCTGATCACAATAAAATCATAATGGGTTTGTAAGGACAGGGACAAAATCAAAATCCTCATGATCCCACCCTCTTCTTTGAATGAACCCCCAGAACAAAGAGAAAAACATAGGTAAAAGTGCATTGAATATCTGGCAAATAGCAATAATGAAAGTGCATAGATAGGGCCTTACGTCATAAAGTTATAATTACACTCAGGGAACAATTCATAGCTGTATATACATTACCATATTTAAAAAGGATGAAAATAAATGATTAATTATTCAACTAAAATGTTACAAAATGAAAAATAAAAGGATGGCAAAAGGTGGGAATTAATAGGTAAAAATCAAAATTAATGATTCTGAAAACAGAAACACAGTAGAATTAATAAGTAAAAATAAAAGGTGGTTGTTTGGGGGAAAAAAAATAGACCATCCATTAACTATCTACTTTAAAAACAATGTATGTGTGTTTGTGTATGTTGAGTAAGCACGGGAGTGGCTGGAAAAAGACAATATTGATTCCCAAACCAAGTAATTAGGACAAAACAGAGAAACATATCCCAGCTCTGAATATTGATTTAAAAACCCTAAATTCTTAACAAATAGAGTCTGCCTTCACATGAATTAACACATTATAACCCAGTAGATTTTTTTTTCAACTAGGAAGGAAAGAACTATTCAACATTAAGTATGAATCAGTATTATTCAATATTTTACTAAATCAAGGGGAAAATCTCAGCATGTGATTATCTCAATAAACACTAAAACAGAAACATGATAAAATTTGTCTATACCTGACTTTTTTGGGTGCTTAATAAAATATGAAATATATGGATACTTCCTTAACCCTATGTCAAACAAAAGGTTGATATTTTGAAATAATAGAAGCTTTTCCATTATGACAAAGAATAAGGAAGAAACATACTGTGTTGACTATTATTTAATATTAATAGTTATTAGCCGTTGCATTGAGAGAAGAAAATGAGATACATAAAAAAGGAAATACAGAAAATTATTATCAACACATAAAATGACTATATATCATTAACAATCCAAGGCAATGATTTAAATTATCAGAAGTTAAGAAATTTACAAGGTAATTGGTTAGAATTGTTAATAAAATTTCAATAACACTTAGATATTATATTAATATAAATTTAATGTAAGAATATAGCTCATAAAAGTAATAAGGATTAATTACCCAGAACTAAATTTAAGATATATACAAGGCATATATGAAAAAAACAAGACAAAACTGTAAACCTCCACTGACAACCATAAAAGAAGACCATAGTAAATAAAGAGACATACTTTATTCTTGTATAAGAAGGTGTAAATGGTTTAAAAAATCAATTATATTAATCTAAGTATTGACGGCAACCCCAACAAATATATTAATATGATATTTCACCTTGGAACTTGAAATATATAACTCCAAAATCCATCTCAAAAATAAGCATGAGGAAATTATGAGACTCACTATGGACAGCAAGAGGACATGAGAGGGGCCTAGTGCCATCAGATATTAAAATGCATTACAAGGATATAGTAGTAAAAACTATGTTCTGTAGCAGGAAAAGGCTAACAAATTAATGGAACATAGTAAAAATTCTCTAAATAGGCCCAAATGTACATTGAACAAGAGGGTTATTATAGAGTTTCAAAAGTGAGGGAAAGATAGTTTACTGAATAGATTTTCTTGGACAACAGGCTAACCATTTGGAGTGAGCAGAGCAGTGAAAGCTAAATCCCCATGTTATTTTTCACACCAAAATAAATTCTAGATGAAACAAAGATTCAAGATGAAGTGGGAAACCTCAAACATAAAGAGAAAAATACCATTAAAAAAAGTCTTGAGTTGCGAAGGTCTTAACATATTTTACCTAAAACCACAAACTACCAAAATACAGACTACTTTTTTTTTTAAGATTTTATTTTTAAGTCATCTCTACAGCAAACATGGGGCTCAAACTTGCAACCCCAGGATCAAGATTCACATACTCTACTGAGTGAAACAGCCGGGCCCCCCTAAACTATTAGCTATACATACATAAATACTCTGTGTAACATTTAGAATCGTAATCAAAATAAAAATGTAGACATGAGAATCTGATAGGCAACATAGGGAAAGTAGCTAATTCCCTTAATATTTAAGTAACTGTCACCAGTCAGTAAGAAAAAAAAAAAAATGACTACTGCCCAAAGTGAAAGGGCATAAAAAAAGCAGTTCATAGTAAATTTCACTCATGCACAGACACACGCAAATACCAGTGAACATGTAGAGAAGATTGCTAAAATTTCTCATTATTAAAGCAAAGAAAATTAAAATAATAAGTAGACACCAGTTTTATTTATCATTTTTCCAAAGATCAAAAAGTGTTAGCCAGTGTAAAGGGAAACAGGCATTCTCATGTACTGCTGATGGAAATACACATGTATAGAGTCAATCTGTCCACCTCAGTCAAAATTAACTATGTACGGATTCTTTTATCTAGCAATTTAATCTCTACACTGTTGGTCACATACATGTAAGAATTTTTCTGAATGTCCATAAAGACCAATCAAATTAATTAAGGCACACCCATGCAATTCTTGATACCATTCAAAGGACTGAGATTTTCTTTTTTTACTGAAGTATAGTTGATACACAATGTTACATTAGTTTCAGATGTAGAGCATAACGACTGGACTAATCTATAGGTTATGCTATGTTCACCGTGAGTGTAGCTGCCACCTGTCACCACATAATGCTATTACAATACCATTGATGATATTCCCTACAGTGCACCTTTTATCCCCATAACTTATTCATTCCATAACTGGAAACCTGTATCTCCTACTCCCTTTTACCCATTTTGTCCATCCCTCCACTCCCCACTCCCTGGGCCACCATCAGTTTGTTCTCTGTACTTATGGGTATGTTTCTGCCTTTTGTTTTGTTTTTTAGAGTCTACAAAAAGATTGAGAATTTTCTTATGTGCAATTCTAGAAGGATCTTTAATCCACATTTAGAGAAAAACAACAAATTCAATGTACAAAACAGTGTACAGTACAATTTTATTATTTACATGATTTAAATTTGTACTGTATGCATGAATTTCTTTTATAATAAAAGTTTAAAAAGAGACAAAATGGCCATTTTTTCCCCTGTGAACAAGTGAGAGCTAGATAATATTATTTGTAACAAATGTTTTACAGCCTATGTGAATCAGTTTTCAAATACGTACAATGTATTTTACAGTTGACTACTGAACAATGTGGGGTTTGGGCACAACAGAAAATCCACATATAACTTTTGACTCCCCCAAAAGTTTACTAATAGACTACTGTTGACCAGAAGATTTACCAATAACATAAACAGTCAATTAACACTCATGTTATCTGTATTATATACTGCATTCTTACAATAGAATAAGCTTGAGGAAAGAAAATGTTAAGAAAATCACAAGGAAGAAAAAATACATTTACAGTACTGTACTGTATTTATTTTTAAAAATCCACATACAAGTGGACCCATGTGGTTTAAACCTATGTTGTTCAAGCAGTATTTTGACTCAAATAAACTGAGATGAATTATAAAATATTACCTAGTGGTTAAAAGATTAATCCATGGAGGCATGCAGGCATGAGTTGGGGTTCTCCCCCTACCACTAAAATACACACGATCTGTATTCATCCATTCAACTGTGTATTCAGAGCATAGTCACTCTAGGCAAGTTGCTTGCTTTCCATAAAACATGATTTCACAGTAAGATGAGGATAATAATAATAATGATGGTAATTGTGATAGTTATATTAATATCCACCTCATGAAACTATTATAATTATTAAATAAGCAAATGGCCATAAAGGTCTTAGCATAGTTCCTGATACAGGAATTACTTAAAATGTATTAGCTATAACCAATAGAGCAGGAAAAAAAGGCCACTCATCCTCTCACTTCAGGATTATCTATGAAGACATTACAGACACAGACAGAAACACACACATACACATACACACAGAGGGAGAGAAAGAGACCCATATAAAGATACAGACATAGCTATTTGTCTTCTGAACACATAGTGGGATTCATATTGTTTAGAATTTTGTTTTTACTCATTGGCAACATGTTGCTTTTATATCGACAAATACACTTAGATCCCCACTGCCCTGCCTTCCTTCAAGCTACCCTATTTTCCTGCCTGAATTTTTGCAACAATCCCCAGTCTATCTCCCTGCCTCCATTCTTTCCCACCTTCCTGTTGCTTAACTTCACAAACTCCTTAAGCATTCCACATGACTGCAGGGTCTGACTCCACCGCGTGGCACATGGGATCTAATCCTTGTCTGTGTGGAAGGCTTCATCTCCTACCACATTCCTCCACGAACTGCATGCTCTTGTCACACCTTCTCTAGCAAAGCAAAGCGCTCTAGCACATGCCTTTCCAGAGCACAGTGTGGTAGAACACACATGTGGAAAGCACATCAACTTTGGATCCAGACCAACCTACATTCTTTCTTCTTTTTTTTTTATTTGTCATTTTATTTTGTCTTATTTTTTCATCATGACAAGTGTACTCTTTACTCTCCATCCCTTATTCTCACTAATCCCCCACCCCCATCTCCCCTTTGGTAACCATCAGTTTTGTTCTCTATAGTTAAGGGTTTGTTTCTTGGTTTGTCTTTCTCTGTCCCCCCCGCCCCTTGCTCATTAGAGCACATCTTCTGTATCCATCCATGTACCAGTGGACCCTTGGGCAGCTTCCACAGTTTGGCTATTGTAAATAATGCTGCAGTAAACATCAGGGTGCATGTATCCCTTTGAATTACTGTTTTTGTATTTTGGGGGTAAATATTCAGTAGTGTGATTCCTGGACTGCAGGAATTTTTTCCTGCAATTTTTAACCAATCTACATTCTAATCTTGGTTCCAACATCTACTGTAGTGTGGCCATAGGAAATTCACCTGACCCTATTTGCTAACAAAATTTGCTTTGGATGAGACAAACTTTTCTTGTCTAAACATCAAAATAATTATTGGGTTTACAAGCCAGAACACAGCAATAATTAACAAAAAGTACAGTGTTCCCCACATAGTAATAATTGACTAAATGTTCATTCCCTTAGAACAGCTGCAATCTTTCTCACATCTGGACTTTTCTTTATATTTCCACTATAAGCACCTCTGTTCCCTCGTTAACTCTTACCTGGATTATGACAACAGCCTCTAACTGATCTCCAAATTTTCCTTTGGCCCCGCCCCTATCCTTTCTTTCAGATTCATCTGTCTAAGCACGTCTCTGACCATGTTGCTCTGCTGTTCAAAACTCTTCGGTGATCTCCATCACCTCCAGACTAAGCCCCTACCTCCTACCGATGCTCTTCCAGCCCTGCGGCATCGCATTTCCCTACCTTGGCCTGGGCTCCAGCATTCTCCGGGAAATAGGAGTTCCTTTTTTTATGGCATAGCAATGATATGCCAGCTACTGTGTCTGGCCCCTTCCCTCCATTTCTCCTCATCATTATGCTCATTTTAGGACACAGGATTCCAATAAGTTAAATAGTTTTCTCAAGGCCATTCATCAAGTGAAGAAACAAACAAATAATAAAACTCATACATATCTGTGTGGCTCTAAGAGACAGTCCATGACATTTTTTGGGACTAAACAACTGCATTGAAATACATGGCATAAATTGTTTTATTCTGCCAAATGAGATATGATATGTTCATTAATTTGTTAGGCTGGTTCCTGAGGTCCGCATGGGAGCAAGTTTAGAGACAAAGTATGCATGAACCAGATTGCCAGGGGCTTGGCATACACACCGTACAGTTTGGATTCACTCCTGTAGCACGGGTGAGATTAGCACTAAATAATCACAGCAGGGGAGCAAACACGCTGGAGAGATACCCACTGGGAAGCTGTTTCAGTACTGCCACCCAAAGGAGGTGGTGGCTAAGGCAGAGATGATGGAGAGGAGATGACGGTGTGAAAAGATACTTAGAAGGTTGTCTATTTAACAAGTTTAGCAATTGCCTCTTGAGCAAACTCCATGCAGCTGTGTGTAGTCATTATAGCCTCCAATGTAACTGTTACAACGAAAGTGAAATTTGTGGTTACTATTGCCCATAGGCCTCCAGTTTATTCTGTCACCATTAGTGGGGCTACGAGGCCTTCCAACAAGGAAAATGATCATTCTGCTTCGCCACATTATCACACCAGTTTAAAAGGTACCAAGGTACAGCACTCACGTGAGTACAAGAGAGTCAGGCTTCCCATTGTAAAGGGATCAATAGCTGGTCTACCAGCAGTGGCTACAAAGCACCTTTTAAAACTAATAATTGTGGAAGGGCTGAGTCTTCATAATAAAATCTTTAGAACCTGTATAAAATTCCTCTGTAAAGCCATTTTCCTGGGGAGACCTATAATTATCGAAAGGCAAGATGAGAGCACTGGCCCATTTCACATAAACATGGATGGTACAAGCCTTAGCCAGGAATGCTGAGAGTAGAGAAATAAAACCCAGATGAGAAAATGAACCTGGGTCAATTTTTCTTCCCCATGTATTTTATTGTATACAAATGATAAAGCATAAACAACCTCTGATTTCCCACGAGACTCTGATGATTTTTTTTTTTCTAAAAAGACTGCCTAACATTGAATCTCAAATCCTATCATTCATTCAAATATTCACCTCGGCAAATTCTGCTGCAGTTAACCCTATTTTCGTGTGACTGCTTCTTATTTTTCTTGAATTTTAAATTCAGGCATTTAGTTAGCATTCAGAATCTTCTTTTTTCTTTGATCTCCTAAAAACCAGCATGGCAGGGGTAATTATACCCCTCCAATCTCTCTGCTCAATATACTAGAGTATACTTTGTTGTTCAAAAAAGCAGAAAAAGAGAAAGAGAAGCTGGTTAGGAGAAAAAGGGAAGAGACTCTGGTTAAGTTCAAGTTCACCCCAGCACCCTTCTAAGTCCTGCTTTTAGCAACCCTTTTTCAAGTCTTCACTTCCACAGGATTTGGGCAAGCTTCATTAATTCATACCCCAGGGGCAGGAGAAGAAACAAGAGTCCAGAAAGCCAAAATGCTGTGTGGCCTGAGCAATGCATTTCATCATCTGGTTCTCAGCTTCCTTTTCCCTGTAAATGAAGGAGTTGGACCAGAACTAGGAGACCAAATAATTGTAATCTCTTGTTACAACCCTGTTCACTCAGTAGTGACTCCTTCCTGTGCTCCTGGATCCTGAGGTGGATTCCAGACTCAGGAGGAAAGAGAATCAAGGTTGATTAGTGATGTCTGCCAAGGGAAAAGGATGTGGTAATGACAACATGAGTGCCATTTTTTTTAACATCCTTGAGATATGATGCTTTTAGTTCTTGTGTGATTCCTATTCCCTATTAGAGAAGAGGAGACAGATTGTCTTGTGGGAAGGTAAACTTAATATTCCAGAACGAGATGACTGAGGGGGTTTAAAAATAGAAGATAATCAAGAGGCAAATCATTGAATATGAGACAGAGAACCAGAGAGATGAAAGTGGAGATAAACATTATGTGCAAGCAAGTGAATGGGCTGAACACTGAGATGAGATCTGTTGTCGACAGTCAGTTTCTCCCTGCTGTGATGCTTGAGGGACAGCTGAGTATAAAGGATCAGGGGGGCAAAGCCTCCTGATGTCATTAAAGAAAGAATTCTATAATTCTAGTACTCTAACAAATAGATATTTCATGGCATTCAGAAAATACTCAATAAAGGAATAGGACATCAAACCAGGGGCAATCCCCTCCACCACAACCCCTGGACAAATGGAAATATTTGAAGACTTTTTTAATTGACATGACTGGGGTGGGAGGCAGTGCTACTGGGATGTAAAGAGAGAGGCCAGGATGCAGGGAAACATCCTCCAGGGCACAGAATAACCCTGGATAACAAAGGCTTGTCAAGGTTGAGAAATCCTGTCTTAAAGGAATGAATGAAAAGAAATGATCGAAAGCCCTATCCCATGTGTGCTCTATTTTGCTAGAGACTCCAGTGTTCACCAACATATTTGATTTCCTCTTCTTTAATCTGCATCTACGCTGTGTTTCCTACCCTTCCTTTAAAGTCCGGTGTGGCCATATGACTAAGTTTGGTTCAGTAGGATGTGATGGAAGTTACATATGACACTTCTGGAACCGGCGCATTACTAAACCTCCCAATCTCTTATTCCTCTTGCATCAGCAGGATGGAGAGTTCTCCTATGACTTAACAGAGGGAAAAGACACAAAATGAAGGGAGTCCAGGACCTCGAATGACCATGCAGAGCAGAGCAGGCCCTCAACTTCTGACTCTCCACATTGGATCATACTGTGCAGGAAAAATAACTCTAACCCTTCATTTCATCAAGTCATTGAGAGGTGAAGACTTACATTATAGGAATTAGCCTACTTTGAGTAATACATCTAAAATTGGATCAATTGGACTGTGTGCTATTCCCAAGCATGAACAGCCAATCAGCATTTGTCAACCTGTGTCTCTGTCTCTCAACTGTCTTATATATGGATACACGTTTTATTAACTTCTCTTTCATGGCCTTTATTCAAGTCTAAGCTTCCCTATTCTAGGAACTCTGTTTTTCATCCCCTCTGTCCAGAGCTGTTGACAACCTACAATAGTAGCTACAATATCACAAAAGCAGAAGCAAAGGGATAAGTGTCTCCCTTTTGTATATCAGAATTTCTGAGATCCACGAAGCATCATGACCCCGTAACAGATTATAGGGTTCTTGAATTACTTTAAGTTCATAAGAAAGAAAACTCATGAAGCACTACGCTAGGCTCTGTAGGTCATAAAAATGTGTTACATATGATTGTCTTCAAAGAATTTATGTTCTGATAAAATAAGTGAAAAAATACATAGGAAGCTATGATAAATAATACATTGTAAGGATAAATAAATTCCTCTAAAAGTTCAAGAGAGAATATCACATGTGGTTTGAGACTTCAGAATATAATGGGGGCACCTGGGTGGCTCAATCAGTTAAGCATCTGCCTTCAGCTCAGGTGATGATCTCAGGGTCCTGGGATCGAGTCCTGCATTGGGCTCCCTGCTCAGCGGGGAGCCTGCTTCTCTCTCTCCCTCTGCTTCTCCCCCTGCTTGTGCTCTCTCTCTCTCTCTCAAATAAAGAGAATATGGGGTACCTGGGTGGCTCAGTCATTAAGCGTCTGCCTTCGGCTCAGGGCATTATCCCAAGGTCCTGGGATCAAGCCCCGCATTGGGCTCCTGAGCCTACTTCTTCCTCTCCCACTCCCCCTGCTTGTGTTCCCTCTCTCGCTGGCTGTCTCTCTCTGTCAAATAAATAAATAAAATCTTAAAATAAAAATAAATAAATAAATAAATAAATAAAATCTTAAAAAAAATAATGAAGCAATGTCATTTCAGGTGGGTTTCAGGAACAGATAGGTTTTGACGAATGAGCATGGGGTGAGGCATGAGGCCACTGAAATGCCAGTTATTCCAGGGGGCAACAAGAAGTCCAGTTGGCCAGAGTCTAGAGCACCACCATCCAATAGAAATCTAGAGCCACAAATGAGAGCCAGTAGCAACTTTTTTTCAAGTAGCCACATTAGAAAAATAAAAAAGAAAAAGGATAAATTAATTTAAACAATATATTTTAATTCAATATATCCAATACGCTATCTTTTCAATATGTAATAGATGAGAATATTAAGAAAATATTTCACATTTTTTTCTTTGGACATCTTCGAATTCTGGAGTGTCTCCTACATTTATAGCACATCTCAATTTGGATTACTCACATTTCAAAGTGCTCCCTAGCCTCACGTGTCTAGTGGTTATTGTACTGGGCAATGCAGGACTAGAAACCATGTCAGTAAAAGGCCTGGACTTTGTTCTTGAAATCACCCACCCTGCCTAGTGTACAATCATTTGCACAACAGTACTCAATGCAGTCGGTTGGGAAGAATTGTTTCAGTAAATGCTTCCATGGAAGACAGAGGTTTATGAAGTTTCAAAGACAGACTTTTCTGCTATGATGTAAAAGACTATGATATACTATGGAGGAAAGTCTTAATTCGTTACCCCTCCTAACCTTCCCTGAATGCCAGTCTCTGATATTCAACTTTGACATTTTGATGCCCATTTTTCTGTCTTCTTAGCTACAAGAAATACATTGCAGCGAAATCCCAGTACCCTGGGATAAGAGGTCTTAACATTCTCAGACTTGGGCAATGTCACCAACTCTAGGCCCTGAGTGATATGTGGGTCTTCTGGAGTAAATTCACTTGCCCGAAGGATTGTTTTGGGTAATTTCAGAACTTTTGGAAATTCTGGATTGATTTTTATTAAAACCAATGTCTGAATTTTACTTTTATAATTTTTGGTTTTGATTCTGCCACCATTTTTTTCTCTCCTTTTTGAACCCAGTGCTTGTCCAATCACCCTCATCTTATTGAATTTTCTGCAACTCCTTCTTTAGGGGCTCACTGCTTGCTTGATTTCAAAAACCTTCAGAAATATTCTCTGACTTAAGTTTCGGCTCCCTTCACCCATCCTCTCCAGTGTTGCTTGAGTGATATTTCCAAAAATACATTGGGGTGTGCTCTTTCTAAAAATATCATCAATACTTCTACAGAGGTCTCAAAGTAGTTGCCACGGGGCTGCTTTTGACTCTTAATGAGGTTTTGTTTTATTTAGCCATGAACTGTGTTTAATAATACTGATAAAAAAAAATACCTAACACTTTGAGGTGCCCTGTTGAGTTCACCTCAAAACCACAGCTCCCCAGAATCTCCTCCCTGTGCACTCAGCCCTCTTTATGTGAGTCTGAAACAGAGTCCAGGCTTCTCACATTCACTACTACTTGCAACAAACTGATCTCAGATTACTTTTCACAGACTTGTATTACGCCAGATTTCTTTGGTGTTATGCCTCCTATACTTAACTGTTCCTAAATTGGAAGGAGTAACAGCTGAAAAAGTTTCAGTGATTACTGTGTACCAGGTATTGGGCTTCAAATGCGAGATTTACTTAATTCTTAATAGGACCCAGTGGGGAATTAGGGCTGAGATCTTGATCATAGGGTCATAGAACTGGTACGTATCAGGATGGGATCCCAACTCTAAGCACTATCGAATTCTACAGCTGAAGCAGTTAAGCACTCAACTGATGGCCTTCCCAACACCCCAGTCTCCAGGTAGCAATACCTTTCTCATCCCAGCAGGCCCAGACTGAATGCCTGCTGCTTTATCTATGAAGCCTTCTCTGACATGTCCTGATAAATCATGCCTATTCTTTCAAGCCTACAGAGGGATTTAGCAAATACTTCACTAACACTGTCTTTTATATTGGTTGCTGTTTATAAATATTTTGCCTACTGGCTCTTGGTGAATCACTCTTTACTTGCATCTTGATTTCCTTTTTTTAAAAATGAAGATTCTAATAAAACTTACAGTGTTGTAGAAAGTAATGCTGATGGGATAATGCATGTGGAGTCCTTAGAATAGGGCCTAGAACGTGGGAAATGATCAATACTGGTTAGCAGGTGAGCTATTATTAACCTCACCATTATTGTCACTGAGTATAAAGGAATTTGCATTAGATATTTTTATACTATACTGCTATTTTTTTCTATTCCTCTTGGCCTTTGGTTCTGTAGGGCTTCTTACAACTATCAGCATTCTGCTTCTTTGACCTCGCATGGCTCTTTATGTTTTAGGATTCTTTTAGAATATCTCTGTATGCTTATTTTGAATATGCTAGTTTGTATTCTTTCTTTTCTCCTTTCTTTCTTTCTTTCTTTCTTTCTTTCTTTCTTTCTTTCTTTCTTTCTTTCTCCCTCTCTCTTTCTCCCTTCCTTCCTCCCTCCCTCCCTTCCTCTCTCTCTCTCTCTCTTTCTTTCTTTCTTTCTTTCTTTCTTTCTTTCTTTCTTTCTTCACTCCCTTTACTCTGCTTCTGTTCTAACAACTGAAATGAAATAAGGAATAAGAAAGGTTAGTTTCTCTTTATATGTAGTCTTACTTTCTAGTGGGTGAAAAAACAAAACACAAGGGTACAAGTAAATGCACTGAAGAAAATTAAACAGTGCATGGTAATAGAGAATACAAATTAATTGGGGGAGACGGTTCTTTTAATAAGGTAGAAGGCTTCTCCAAAGAGACCTACATGATAGGCCCTTGCCCTAGAGTCTATGAGGTAAATATCACATATTTTATCATGTTTAACAATAATTAATTCAGCAAGCATCTCTAACAGACCATGACTATTTCTTCTTTTTCTTCTCCCCCTCTCCCTCCCCCTCCACCCCACCTTCTCCCCCGTCTCCCCCTTTTCCTCCTTCTCCTCCTCCTTCTTCTCCTTCTATCCTCTCATTGTTATTTTGTTATTATATTACTATTAGCACACATAACAGAATTACAAGGTTCTTAATGTTATTTAATGTCTAATCTGTGTTCAATATGTCCCTGTTGTATCAAAAAATGTGTTTTATAAGTTTTTTCCCAAAATCAGAATCCAAACGAGATTTGCATATTGAATTAGGCTGACATGTCTCTTAAGTCTACTTTAACCTATAACAGTCTTCTCTCCCTCTTTATATAAATTAATTAAAATGTTTTTGTTTGAGGTATAATTTACACAAATCTGAAGCATACACTCAATAAATTTTGCGTAGCCATATAAGAAGCTCACAGATTATGAGCCAGATAATTTTGAACTGCATGACCCGTTCTAGTCAGTATTCCTTGCAAGGAACCACCACTCTATCTTTTGTAGTACAGAGTGGTTTTGGCTGCTTTTGAATTACTTATAAAAGGAAACTCTTCCATCTCTTATTAAAAAATTAACATTATTTTTTTTAAACTAGGGTTTTTGTCACACAGACCTTCCCATGTTCTGTAGTTGCCTGATTGTATATTCATGGTGTCATCATACATGTTCTTCTATCCTCTCTATTTCCTAAGATGCGAAAGCTATATCTAGAGAATTGGTTACACTCAGGTGCACAGATGGTGACTGGGAATTCCTGTTGCATCCCAGGGGACACATGGCCTAGTGGTCACTCTTTAGTGACATTAAGATTGATCGGTGCATTAGGGTGCCATTTTTTTGACTCATTCTCTATGAAATTCCCCCATTAACGTCTTACCTAATAGCTTTAACAGCCACAGATGTGTGGTGCCTTGATCTGCATTGTTTCATTGGAGTACAGGATAGTTTGGGGAGTGGTTAGACTTGATGTTAAATGGCACCAGAGAGTAAGAGTAAAGATTTCTAAGCTGAGTGAGTAGGTGAATGTTGGCCCCATTAATTGATTAGGGGATGACAGGGCTTTGAGGGGGGGAAAGATCAAGATTTTGATTTTGGAGTGTTACATTTAAAATATCTACTAGATATTCAAGTTTATTTTCTGAGTTTAATAGATGAGTCTCCAACTAGAAAGAATTTGTAACTGAGTATCTACATTTGGGAGTCTTTGGTGATCTTTCAAGCCTTCGGATAAAATACAATCTCCAAGGAAAGGATAGAAAATAGTGAAGAGACTCCAAATGGAGACCTGTAGGCAAATGCTCTATCATCTATGAAAGTTTTTAATATTCAAGATAAAACACACCTTAAAACACTACACTAATTCTGGGATCTTACAGCTGGAAAAACTGGTCTAAGATGGGAGAGAAAGAAAGAAAGAAAGAAAGAAAGAAAGAAAGAAAGAAAGAAAGAAAGAAAGAAAGAAAGAAGAAAGAAAGAAAGAAGGAAGGAAGGAAGGAAGGAAGGAAGGAAGGAAGGAAGGAAGGAAGAGGGAGGGAGGGAGGGAGGGAGGGAGGAAGGAAGGAAGGAAGAGGGAGAGAGGGAGGAAGGAAGGAAGGAAGGAAGGAAGGAAGGAAGGAAGGAAGGAAGGAAGAGGGAGGGAGGGAGGGAGGAAGGAAGGAAGGAAGGAAGAGGGAGAGAGGGAGGAAGGAAGGAAGGAAGGAAGGAAGGAAGGAAGGAAGGAAGGAGAAAAAAATGCAACATTTGGATGAGGTGGAGAGAGTTTGGAGTCAGAGCAATCCAGCTTGGCCAGTTAGTGCCTGCAGGACCCTGGGCAGCATGCAGTTGCTCTAGGCTCCAGTTTCCTAGTAGAATAACACTGCTCAAGCCTAGTAAAACAGCAAATGCTCATTCATTTGGCCAATTCCTAACTGTATTTTAGGATCCAGAGAGTTCCCCTATCTTGGGAGAAGCTTTCTATAACTCTCTTGAACCTCCTTGCTGCTGAATTGTGCTCCCTTGGTATCGTGGTGCACTCTTCATCATAATTTTGTATTGTGAACTATTTCTCCTCTAGACTGAAAGCACCTTCAGGGCTTGGCCAATGCCTAAGACATCCTTGAAAAAACAAGAACCTAGTGATTTGTCTGGCATGAGGGAGACACTCAGTAAATAATGAGGGAAGGAAGAAAGGAAGGAATGGCAAGTGGAAAAAGGATTGGAAAGAAGAAGGAAAGAGGAAGAAAAGGAAGGAAGGAACGAAGGGAAGGATGTGGGAATCTCTTACTAGATGAAGTTTCTTAAGGTGAGGGGAATTTTTGTATTCCTTTCTGTATCTCCAGCTCTTACCACAGAGTAATAATAATGAAAATAACTGTATAACTAAAACACCCTAAATTATCTTAGGGCCATTATTATGCCAATATTGTCTTTTATTATATACACTATTTACAGAAACTTTAAAAACTGGGTACTTTTTCTAAACAAATTTTTTCAGATGAGTAAAATGAGACCCAAAGAGGTGAAGTCGCATGCTCCTGGTCATTAATGAAAGGTGCCAGAACTAGAATTTCTTTCCTGTAAGTGTTGGGTCAAAACTGTAAAATGTTTGTCCAGCGAGTGAAAGAAGTTATAACTCAAGTGACTGGAACATGGTAACTGCTCCATAAATGTTAGCTAATGTCATCCTTAATTTTCTTTCTTTCTTTCTTTTTCTTCTTTCTTTCTTTCTTTCTTTCTTTCTTTCTTTCTTTCTTTCTTTCTTTCTTTTTAAGATTTTATTTATTTATTGGACAGACAGAGACACAGCAAGAGAGGGAACACCACCAGGGGGAGTGGGAGAGGGAGAAGCAGGCTTCCTGCTGAGCAGGGAGCCCGATGTGGGGCTCGATCCCAGGACCATGGGATCATGACCTGAGCCAAAGGCAGATGCTTACCGACTGAGCCACCCAGGCGCCCCTGATGTCATCCTTACTTTTTTATTCACTCCCTAGTAAGACCTCCCATATTACCAGCTTACATGGGTCTTGCAGTTGTCCATAGTTTTGTATTTGTCATATCTTACTCACTGAAGAATTCATTCATTTCTCTCTTGCTTTTAGACTCAATGGTAGGCACCTTGTGCACTGGGGCAGTTCCTAAAAACACTGTTATTTCTGTTACTGTCTCAACTCTAATGCAAGTAAACAGTAGGAGCTCCCTAAATGTCTCTGAACAGTTGGGTAGTGGTTAATCGAGAGGCAGCTTTGTGCAGAAGAGGGAACATGAGATTGACTCGTGGAGGTTCTAGTCTTGGTTCAATCACCAGCTGCACACTGGAAGGGGGCCACTTAAACTCTTCATGCTTTCACTTCCGATCTATAAAATCGGGATGATAGTCTCTGTCCCCATAACTCTCAGAGGTATAGTGAGGTTCAAATAGGATAATGCAAACCATAAATTGCAGCGCAGATACAAGGTTTTATTATGCCAGTTATATTATATCCCTCTCTGTCTACTTGCCGCACATTACCACCTTCTCATTTAGGTGAGCACTCAATATTCACCAAATGATTTTCCCTAAATCAATAATATAAACAAAGGAAACAAGATGATCTAGTAAAAGAGGCTCGGGAAATTGACTCTCAGGGTGTGTATACAGTATTGTCTTGGAAAGGTAGGCTGATATAATATGCCACTAACTCTCTAAGTCAGAGAAGAATTTACCAGAAAGCTTGCAAGTAAATGCATTTTCTACAATTCACTCTAGCGCAGCAATTCTCGGGAGATAACACCATTAATACTCCATTTCAAATTAAAAAACATATGCTTTTTCCTCTCTTAAAAAAAAAAAACAAGGGAACATGGCCCATTTTCCTTCCTTTACAAAAACAAAAGCTTTTAAAATGATAAAAATTGCCTCTGCTTGATAAAACAGCCATCTGCATCTGATTTAGTTAAGTGTTATTCTTGTATCTTTTTATATTATTATTATTGCTGGTTGGAGAAAAATGCATAAATACAAAGCGAGGTCTCTGCAAAGGTCACACAATTTCTACTTCAATTATCCTTAAAACTTTGCCTCACCTTCAAGTTGACCCTAAAATTGAATCTTAACCCTTAGTGGAAGAATTTGAAATAAAGCTTAAGGAAACATTTCTAATTATTTATGTATAATATCTTGTCTTCTCCCTCCCCCACTTTTATGATGTCGGTCGAGAAAAGATATTAAGAAACTTTAGAATGAAGAATAGCTATTGCATTTGGCATTTATATGACCCTCTATTATTGTAATCATTTTTATTAGTTATTTCTCATGTTGGTTCTGAGAGAAAGATTGGATAAGCTTAGTATTCAGAGTGGGTGAGTTCCCCATATGCTGTTAACTCCAGTATGATGGTCATAAACACCAAATGGCATGCCATATGAAACAGACACAGGGCGGGTTTCCCAAATATGCAATTAAGATAACTGGAGATGGCATCGTCTATACACATGCTACCGCCATTTCAGAATGAATCTCATGGAGATGGCTCCTTTGAGCTTAGGACAAAGGAAGCAGGAGAGAAGGCTTGTTGATAATGCTCTTAAATGGGCTGTGCTGATATTACCAGCTGAAGTCTGAAGATAATGCAGCTGGGAGAAAGGGGTCAGGTGCAGTTTTGGCTATACATATTTATGCTTGGATGGAATGGTGGAAATAGTGAATATTATGACACCAAAGAATTTGATCAGAAGACATGGATTTCAGTCCCCTGTCTACAACCAACAAACTTCATGTCTTCTTGGGTCTTGTCTTTTACATCTGTGATCCTCATTTTGGTCACCCAAAAAATGGGTACAAAAAATCTCTGGCCTCTCCGAATAATACTGGAGGAGAAAGTAGGGTTGCCAAAACGGGGCAAACCGGATGCAGAGTTAACAGAGAGCATTCTTTTTTTTTTTTTTAATAAAAATTTTTTATTATGTTATGTTAGTCACCATACAGTACATCCCAAGTTTTTGATGTAAAGTTCCATGATTCACTACTTGCGTATAACACCCAGGGCTCCATGCAATACGTGCCCTCCTTAATACCCATCACCGGCCTATCCCATTCCCCCACCCCCCACCCCTCTGAAGCCCTCAGTTTGTTGCCCAGAGTCCACAGTCTCTCATGGTTCAGAGAGCATTCTAAGCAGAAGGAGTAGTATGGGCAAAGACAGCGGGGCACAGTCCCAATGTGGAAGACGCAGAGGCTCAGTGCGGTAGAATCCGACAGGCCTGACAGACAGCAGTGAGATCTCAGTCAGACCAGATCACAGAGGGATGGGGGCACTGTACCAGGGGCTTTTCAACAAAGAGCTGAAAAGCCATGACTCGATTTCTTTTTATTATCGTTCTTTATTGGTTTGTTTGTTCATTTTGGGCAGCACAGAAGTGAAATGTTCAGCGGTTTAGGAAAAAAAAATTAATCCAATTAAGAAAAATGGATTGGAGAGGGGAAGAGAAAAAGCAGGGAGACCAGTTGGGAGACTTTTGAAAAATGTGATTCAAACCAGTGCAACTGGAAAAGGAAGGGAAGGCAGCAGAGAACTACAGGGGATGGGGTAGAATTTTGCATGCAGCTCTTGTCTGCATGACGGATATATACAGGCGGTGTGTGTTATCTGTTATAATTTCCTCTGCTGTGCTGTCCTTTGCAATTTGGAGATGACCCCTCTGATGGTGATTACTGTGTTGTGTGCAGCTGTGGCTGAAGAAAGTGACTTGAGAGAGCAGGATTTATCACATGAGTCAGAAGGCAGCCTTGTGGGGACGAGTCTGTAAGGCATATTCAGACTTTCATTTAATAAGCTCTCTTTCGTTTCAGAGCCCCCCACCCTCCTGTTGCTTCCTGTGTCCAGTATCCCTTTCCCCATGAATGACGGAATCCCAGAAGGTTAGAGCTCCAGTGGATGGGCTCCTAAATGGGGAATGACAGAGTTATTGGCAGACGTGGGACTAAAACAAAATGAGTTTTCAGTGGCAGAGGGCTGGGTTCAAATTGTGTTTCTATGTTATACTCACTGCATGAATGCAAGAGTTTCTGACCTTAGGCAAGAACAAAATATCTCTTGGCTTCAGTTTCCTCATTTGTAAAATTGATATACAAATGCATAAATTACATGTATTATTGTGAATTAAATAAGATAATGCAGATTAAGCATTCGGCAAAATGCCTGTTCACAGAATGGAAGCCAAGCTAACGGTAACTATTTCACGGGTATGGAGAACTCCGCTTGCTACCACACTTTGCATTTTTTTTTTCCCTCTCACTGCTCTGCCCCTCTCTCTGTGTCTCTGTCTCTATCTCTGTCTTTGTCTCAGTCTCTCTCACTTATAGTGACATCAGCTACCTTGGAACAGGTTGCCCACCTCGGAGAGCACCTCTCCAATTTGGACATTGAGGGGGCACCATACTACACAGTGGCATAGTTAGTATGAGCTAAAAATAGGGAGACAGGTGATGTGTAGCCACTGCAGACTCCACTTTCTGACTTTCAGAAGCAAAAACCATAGACTAGTTAGATTGTGCATGGGCATACCATGACAAAGACCTTGTGAGTGAAGCATTTATTTTAAAATAAAACATACAACTTCAAAGGTTTATTCCTCAAAGGAGAAAATCTGTGAAGAGAGGGATAGTTAATTATGGTTGACACTGTGGTTGATGCTCGAATATTCTAGTCGATTGGTCTGTCAGTAGTCCCCAACCTGGAAGCGACTTTCTCTCCGAGGGGACCTATAGCAATGTGTGGAGATATTTTTGTTAGTCACAACTGGGGAGGGATGCTACTGACATCCGGTGACCCAGGATGCTGCTTCTTCCATACAGAGCAGAGTGTTTTTAGGACAAGGAATTATCTGGTCTTAAAATGTCAATAGTGCCATAATTGAGACACTTCTGTCTTAGCCAATCAGGAGAATTTTCCCTATCTGCACTGATGGTTTTAGGAATCTAGCCACAAGCCAGTGAGTGTATCACACCCTGTTGGTGCCTATTATTCATCTTGGGGTCAACACAAATTGGCTAAAGGGAAGAACATATTTCAAGGTTAGGACTCTTGTTTCCCCACTCGATGTGAATAAGGCTGCTGCTGGCTACAAGCTCCGGAACTTCAGAAGAATGAGTCTGAGGATGAAGTGTACATTCCAAAGACGGCAGAGAAGAGAGATGGAAAAAAACTCAGCTTCTTGAAGACACTGAATCTATTCACCCTCAAATCTACCTCAGTTGTTGAATTTCATGCTGTTAAATAATAAATACCATTGTTGTATATGTCAGTTGACATCAGTTTTTCCTTTTTTTACCTGCCAATGTGACTATATATAAGCTAAAACTCTGAAAAAGTGATCTCACGCTTTTCCAGGAGTTTTACCTTCTTTTAGGGATTCTCTTGCTTGGAATTCAATAGTTTCCAGACAATCTATTTCTCCAATTTCCTACCATGGTCTACCCGTGATCACACAGTTCTCTTTCCTTCAGTTTTCATTAACAGAGCTTAGACCAGTTAGGATTAAACAACAACAACAACAAAAATTTGTATGCCAAACAAGAACGAAAAGAAAATAAACACAGGAGGAAAACAAGAGTAATATTTTCAAATGAAAGTTGTTATAAAGTCTCTGATCCCAAAGGCGCTCACAATTCAACTCAATTAAAAAGTATTCAGCATCTATTAAGAAACACTGACAACTCTGCTAGGGGCTAAGTTTCATGGAGCAGAAAAGGCAGAATTATTTTTTCATAAGGAGCTCAAGTCTCGTATCAGGGGACAGATGAGTAAGGAGTTAACGAGAGTATGGAGGGATGGGTCCAGTCATAGCAGAGGGAGTAAGCAAGAGAGGCAGCCCGGACGAAGCAGTGATCTAGCAGGTCACTTCCCGGGCCTCTCCCTCTATCTTCTGACCTAGTTTTAAGTGCACAATTCCATCATACATTCACCTCATAGAATTCTCTCCCAGCCACCTTGACCTTTCCATGATCAAGGACACAAGAGATAAATTTTCATCATGCCTCCCATCTGCAGCTCATTGTTTTGGCTGCTTTCTGGTTTGAGAAACATCGTAGACAGGGATGTCCCGAATGACTGTACATCTCAGGGAAGACGCCCAATGCCACACCCCCCTGGGTGAGGAAGGGTGAGCAGGGCGACCATGCTCTGCATTCATTACAATTCAGTGCAAAATGACAGATGATGCGCGGTGGAAGAAAATGTGATCGAGATAACGAAGAAGTTATCTTCTTCTTAAGAAAAAGTTAATGACACGAGAAATGAAAAAGAGGGTGGAGAAAAATGGAATCCAGCATTCGCATCTCAGATAACTCGGAGAGACTAACTGTGTCCTAGGAATGGGTGGGGAGCGAGGTGAGGAGGACCCGGTTCGAGAGAATAATGACAAATTTGTTCTGATCACATTGCCTTCAAAAATCTACTAGGATTGCAGCCTATTTTGGAAGTATTGTCACATTCCAGGACTAATTAAAGGAAGAACACAGGAGACCAGACGTAAGGAGGGAAACTTAAGAAAAAACAAGACTTTTCCAAACTCTATCAACCAGTGGTCAAAGATATGGTGAGTTAATATGTTTCTCCTGTTTCCCACCCCTACCATTTCTGTCAAGCATAAAAAATAGACCAATTTGTCACTGCGTCTGCATAATGTCAGGATAAGAGTGTACTGTTCCCTTCCCTTAGCAGAGGTCACTCGAAAGAGTGTCTCCAAGATTGTCGGAAGGAAAACAAATGAGCAAGCCCAGAAATTGGAGGCGAGGTGCTCTGCTGTGGCGGGGGAAATGCCGAGATGATGACTTTTGGAAAATTGCATCGAGTTTATCCAACACAGGACTGTTTTAATCACTGCACCGGGGGACCCGCTTCAAGGACGGATGGATAATGCATGTTTCAGAGAGGCTGATGGGGAGATAGTGCGGATCCTCAAACGTCTTGAACAGGCCATTAAGTGAGCAAACGTCCTTGCACATCTGCTTGGGGGTATGGGACTCAGTTTCAAAGGAAACTTCAAGGTTTCCCAATGGGCTCAAAGGAGCACTTGGGGAGGCAGACTCTAGCGGGACTCTGGAGAGAAAAAGGAGGCATGTTCTGCAAAGTCAAGTCCGGTCAGGCGTAGCATCCCCTCATCCCCCACTCCTATCCACTGGGAGTAACTGTTAGATGTGGATGACTGATACGCAGATGAACAGACACTCGGACACATGCTGACCTTGCTACATTCTCTTCTCCAAACTTCCTGAATCTTTCTTAAGAAACTGACTGAGGTGCCAAGAGTTTAAGGAGGCACAAGGGGATGGGGTGAATTTAATGGAATGGGGAGAGGCTTTGACATTAAATTATCCAGGTTCATATACCAGCTTCGCTAGGAATTACTTGTGCAACCTTGGGCACGTCACTTCATTGCTCCAAGTCTGGGTCTTCTCTTCCAAAGTAGGAATAAGTGCTCCTATCTGATGACACTTGCAAATCTATAATGTTACACAAATATCAGTTTCTGTGATTGTTATAGTGAAAGGGTCGCTCTTGTGACCAGAGAAATGTCATATCACCTCCCCGGGGTCTAAGTTTTCTTCTTTGTTAAATGAGGTAGCACTCTGATTAATTATATGCACAAGAGGAACGATATTTAAGGAGCTTTGACTATATGCCAAACTGTTGTGAACACTGTACGTCTATTAAGTCAGAAATCAGCTTACACTCTAGGTACCTGTGTCTCCATTTTGAAGTTGAGCAGAGAGAGAGGGAGCTTCTCATCCCAGGGCATAGCGCTGGCAGAGCTGAGATGGGATTTCAGACACTGTCACCCCAGGGCTTCTTCTCTCACTTGACTAGCACTCTGCCTGATGATCCGCGGCACCAGAATAACGCGGAGCCTGGAATCAGGTTCTTTGAGGGTCTATTTCTCGGTGCCAGGGATATTAGCTTACTCTCCAGAAAAGCCTTATAATTAGCTGTGGAGGGAAGCCCCCAATGTCACTGGCAGCTTCCCTTGGGATTTTTACCTGCAAAGCTAGAGGGGAAATTCCTTCAATTTGAGGTAAAGAAAACAGCATTTTTAGAGAAACTTCTGAGGAGGGAGCCATAGAGCCATAGATGGTATCAAAGGTAGAAGAGAGAAGGGAGCCCATCCAGATCTTTTCTCTCAATTTCAAGATAGTGAAACTGAGATGCAGAGAGGAGGAGAGGCTAACCCCAGCTCACACAGTGAGAAAGGAACAGAATGGGGACTGGAACCCTGCTGACTCTTACACAATATGCTGGGCACTGGACACAGAACTCTACATGGCATTGAGCCCCTGCTGTGATTTTTTATGTGTGTGGAATTAGAACACAATCATCAAAATATTAATATATTTTCATTTACAGACTGGAAAAGCTGACTTCCAGTAAGGTGGGACACCTCTATTGAAGCAAACACCTGGTTAATTGCCGAGTACAAGGTTGGGTACACAGCAGGTATTTAATCAATACTTCCTGAGTTAGACTGAACGCCTCGGACAGCAGACATATGACTCTTTCCTTCATTTCCTAAGTGTTTCCTCCACCTCAAATCCTTAGCCAAGTCCATGCTGTAGGGACACAGTTTGATGTCCCCATTACCTGTGAGTCAGCAGATGGATCATGTGCCATTTGATGAGCAACCTGGAATCAAAAAGACTGTATTGAGCTCCTCCTACACGGTCATTGAAAGGAAGCCTTAGCACAATTCCTGGCTCATAGCAACTCCCCATAAACATGAGATATTAGCATTGCTGCTCAGAGAGCTCCTAATGGTCTCTGGGGATAAATGATGATGAATGAAGAATGCCTCTTTTTCTCCAGGAAGCCCCCAAATAATAGGAAGATTGTCACATTAACAAATAATTATAACATATTACAATTATTAATGGTGAAAGCAGACAGACTTGTAAAAGACACGTGGATTCTAAAAGAGGGTAGTTAGTTAATTATTCAGTGCTGTTGAAGCAAGCTCAAAGCAGAGCTCAAAGCAGAGCTCCCAGAGAGGAAATGCTGAAGAGGGTTTTGGTAGGTGAGTAGAAGCAAGGAAAGTACTCCAGTAAGAGCAAACCTGAAAGAGAAAGCATGAGGCTTACACTATTTACAACTTCATGGAAACATCAGTTACTGAGCAGAAGTATGCAAATGTGTCTGTGAAGGAGAGGTGTTGAGCAGAGATGAGGCTCCACCCTAGGAAGGGGCTGATTCCCAGAGATTATTCATGCTGAATTTTGAAACTTAGGTTGTAGATTGAATGCAGCAGGGAGCCTTCATTTGGCATCATATGAGATCGTAACATGGTCAAATCTGCATTTTAGAAAGATGATGCTGCCAGCAGCATAGATATTAAAAAGGAAGGAAGAAGTTGCAGAGGAGAAGGAAGTATCGGGGGGCTCTCAAGAAAACACAGACATGACCCAGCAATCCCACTTGTGGGTATACATCCAAAGGAAATGAAAACAAAATATCAAAGAGATATCTAACTACCATGTCCATTGCATTATTCACAATAGACACAATATGGAAAAAACCTCCACAGACAAACAGATAAAGATGTGAGATATTTATATTTATACAATGGAATATTATTCAGTTATGAGAAAGAAGGAAATCCTGCCATTTGCAACAACATGGATGGACTTGGAAGGCATTATGCCAAGTGAAATAAGCCAGACAGAGAAAGAAAAATACTGTATGGTATCACTTACATATAGAATCTAGAAGGGGAAAAAGTCAAATTCACAGAAACAGTAGAAAGTAGCAGCAAGTTATTGCCAGGGGCTGGAAGTGGAGAAATAGACAGAGGTTGGTAAAAGGGCACAGATATAAGATGAATGAGGTCTGAATATCTAATGTATAACATGATGACTGTAGTTGATAACGTTGTATCGCATACTGAAATTTGCTGAGTAGAACTTAAATTTCCTTACACATAAGTAAATATGTGAGGTGATGGATCTGTTAATCAATAGATGGGGGGATCTTTTCACAATGCATATGTGTATCAAATCATCACAATGTACATTTAAGTATCTTACAATTTTGTCAATTACACCTTAATAAAGCTGAAAAAGAAGTATTGTCCTTAGAACAGATTCAGAAAAATATAAAATTTAGGTTTAGCAGTTTATCTTGTTCTTACTTAAATCTGGTGGATATTATCTTGAACATTTAAGCACTGAAATTAAACGATAATAAACAATAGGGAGAATCAAATTGTTTAAAAAAAAGAAAAGAAATATAGGCAAGAGATAACAGAGGCCCAAATAAATTGATAGAAGAGGGGAGAGAGAGACAAACTTAAGGAACACACTTGATAGGACCTGGTGAGAGACTGGAGAAGCTGAGGGGGCATGAGTGGGACACCCCCCACCCGCCCAGTGCGATGAAATGTGAATCCAGCAGCCTCTTCCCCTCTCTGTTGGGGTCACATTCCTTCCATCAGTGGTATTCCACTGCCCCTCCTTCTGGGGGGCTAACTCCCGTAAGAGCAGACTGCTCTCTTGCCAGAGCCAGCTATGAAAGGGGAACCTGGCAAAAATCTTTCTCCTCCACCTCTCAAACCCGTGGTGTTTATCACTTGAGCTATTTGTCTTTGCCGAGCGAACATGACCATCTGTTGCTATAACCCAACTATGAGAAAGAGATGCTTTTATTTTCCCCCATGTCACTTTGTACTGCTTGGGTGACACCTCAAGGAAGAAAAAAAGGCAGAACGCAACAACAAACGGCATCAGTGATGAAAAGGGAGAGTCTAAGCTTCCATTCCTCTCACATTTTTGCAACTAGCCACATAAAAGGACCCACAAAATGTGTGGTAATATCAGTGCAGATAGTCACCCAGCTGTCTGTACACGTTGTGTCCCTCACAAGTGAAATTTTTTAAAAAAATTCCTTTCCTTTTTTTTTTAATCTCCTCACCTGGCAACAGATGTAAAAGGAGGCTCCAAGGTCAATAACTTTTCCGACTCTCTCTTTAACACACGGTGCCTTAGCCCAGATTATTTAACCTGTCAACTAAACCTCTCTATAATACAGACTCAACCTACTTTTCCCTCAAAAATTTCCACTTTTCCTCCTCAGGTATTGAAACCGGACCAAATGCAATTACCTGTAATTCTCAGGACAAGGTATGCTCTTTTCTCTATCTATTTTCTTAGCGCAGAATATCCTTTTCCTGGGTCCCCTCTTGACTTTCAGCTCCAGCCTCGCTGACCTCGTTTCCATTCCATAAGGGGACCATGCTCCCTCTCTCTTTGGGACCTTTCCTCTACCTCACCTCCCCCCCAGCCCTTAACCCAGTTAATGCAGATGTCAGCACACATTTCACTTCATCGAGGAAGTGAGCCTTCCCCAAACATCCTTCACCATCCTCACCGGATTATGTCAACTCACACTGTACTTTTCTTATGACATAACAGGTACAGTGATTTGTAACCACACACACACACACACACACACACACACAGACGATTATTGGATTAACAGCTATCTCTTCCATAGGAGAGATAAGCTCCATAAGCTCCATAATGCTCACCGGTGCATCCAACAGTATAGTGCCTGGTACACAGTAGGATCTCAATGAGCACGTACTGAATAAACAAAGCATTAGAGGAATAAACGGATTAATAAATGAATGTGGAAATCTTCTTCCCTCCTCCAGGACCATCTCTAATAACATCTCCCCTATACAGCTTCATCTTGTGCTTCTTGTCACCCACAATCTTAAAACAAAAGTGCTGAAAGTGATTTCTCAGTCATTCGAATATTTAAAACATATTTGTTGTATCTCCCTTGTGAAATGTTTGGAGGATGGCTTCTGTTGCAATAGGGACACTATTTTTTGATTCTCTGATTAACGGCAGAATCTAAACGAAAAGCTTCCCTAAAAAAAACTGGGCTTCCCTTTAATTTTGGGGGGTTAGGCACAGATAAGTCTTCTGAAAGCTTTTCTGGCCTTACCCATTTAGTAGAGCCTTCTAAAGCAACTCTGAGATACGTTCAGACATTGCACACCTTTTTAAGTGCTTCATTTAAAGATAAGGAATCTGTGATCCCTAGAACTCATCGGCAACTTAATGGCAGAGTCTGGTCCAGAACCCAGGTCTCCTGATTTTTAGTCTTATCCTTTCTTTAATATCTGTTTATTGTCATATAAAAACAAATAGAAATGGCTGAGAGAAAAAAAAAGACAGCTTATGTATTTCCCTCAATTGGAACACATTCCTAAAATGGGACAGACATAGACATTATTTATCCTGGGCAGTGGATTCCAAGTTTAATAAAGCAAACCCTCTTGCCAAAAACTGGCAGCATGATTCTCTATAAAGTTGCAAAGAATCGCTAAATTGGCCACATCCATCACACATTGACATGTTCCTGGGATGACACAACACTAAGAACAAGAGGCCCTTAATTTAGATGTCATTAATAACCCAAACAGATCTTACGATGCAGAATATTAATGCAAAGCTTCTCACAATTTTGGAGCTCAAACTTGCTTTGGAATCAGTACATTACTTTACTATATGTGTGTGGAAGAGATGGTAATTGAAGCTGTCTTAGATTGAATCCGTTTTAGCAAGACAGCATGGTTTGTTGGGGAGACGTCTGCTCTGCCACAAATTTGCTGTGTAAACTTGGACAAGTCAACCCTCTTCTCTGTTTCACCATTCATAAAACAAACTCTTGGATTTCAGCTTAATGGATAGTTTCTCCATAAATAACCCAAGGTCTGTGCAGTTCACTTGAGCATACAGTTGGGTCCTATAATGTGAAAGGCACTGTACTCGGTGTTTTAGACACAGGTGAACAAAGCGTAATTCCTGACTTCAAAGCGTTCAGAGCTTAAAGAACAGGGCTGATATATAAATAGCCAACTTAAATGAGTGTAACAGAAAACAAGAGAAGCTTGAGTAAGTCATGGTAGGAAATAGAAAGAACTTAAAACTATGGATAGAGAGAAGTCATTTAAATGGCTGAAAGAATATGATGTGGAAATCTTTGCTAATAAACTCTAAAATATCTAGAAAATTATTTTCTAAATAAACATAAATTATCAATATCGATGGAGGCATATGTTGAAAGACTGAAATGCATAGTCATCATAGATGAAATGTGAAAATCATCCAAGTAATACAGAGACAGGGTGGAGGCAAGAGTGTTTAATGGAAAGATTTTTAAATCTTTAAGAAACACAGTTTCTATGTAACTTCTATACTTCCTAAGTACACAAAAAAGAAGGGATGCTTTTTCATTTATTTTACTAATTTGTAATAAAAAGCTATACTTATTCCAAAATATGAGAAATGTAGTATATAATTTTATCTACACTTAGCAACGGGAACTTGCATGAAGAAAATGCTATTAAATAAATCAGGAACAGGACTTCCAGTCATGGCCACATGATGAGGACAGGTGGTTTCTTAGAAGATAATAATGATAAAAACTGGGCAAAATTAATAAAAACAACCATTTAGAGACACTACAAATTAGTACAAAGCAGATCAGAACTGGAGAAGAGGTTATATTTAAAACTGTCACTGAACCAAAAAAGAATTGTGATGCCAGTTCTTATTTTCTTATCTAAAGGTGCTGCCCAACCCACAAAGAGCTCTAGTGGCAGAAAAGGGAAAGCCCTCTTGGCTTGAACACAACAGATTTCACAACCCCTATAACCAAATTTTCAACCAAAAATTACCAAACATGCAAAAAGTATGAGCAATATGTAAGAAAACAAACAAATCCATAGAACCCAGTCAATAGAAACTGACTCTGAGTGTGTCCAGCTGTTGGATTACAGCAGGCCAAAACATCCGAGAAACTAATAGAAATACATACAAAGATTTAAAAGAAAGTAAGTTTGAAGAATTAAAAGGAAATATGGTATTAATGGGTGAATAGAGAAATAGAAACTATGAAAAGGAATTTTTTAAAAAATCTTTATCTGAAAATTATAACAAATAAGATGAAAAAGTAAAGCACTGGATGGGCTTGGCAATAGATTTGAGAAGGCAGAAGAAAGAGTCAGTAAACTTGAAGAAAGATCAATAGACAGTTTCCAATCAAAATAATAGAGAAGAGAAACATGGAAGAAAAATATAAAAAGCGTCAGAGACCGATGGCCGATACTGAGCAGGTCAACAACTCGACTCCCAGAATGAGAAGACACAATGGGGCAGAAAAATATTTGAAGATATAATGGTCAAATTTTCCCCATATTGTTGAAGAAAGCACATTAATTTACAGATCCAAGAAGTTCAACAACCCCAAGAAGGATACAGATGGAAAAAACAAAACAAATTAAAGCATGTAAGGACATCACAGTAAAATTGTGGAAAACCAAAAAAAAAAAAAAAAAAAAAGAACTGAAGGCAGCAAAATACACATAACACGTTACAAGCAAAGACACAATGATGATTAACAGCTGAATTATCATCAGAAACAATGAAAGCCAGAAGATACTGGATTTAAATACTTAAAGTGTTGAAAGAAAAAAAAAAGAAAAGTGTTATAAAAATACTTTGATAAACAAAAACTGACAGAATGCATTGCTATCAGACACAATTTAAAGAAATGTTAAAGAAAATCTTTCAGGCTGAAAAGAAATTATATCAGATAGAGACGTGTTCATACAGGAAGGGATGAAGAACACTGGCAATGGTAAAATATGTATTTTTTTCTTGTTATGGCAGTTTAAGTCACCCAAGAATTAGACACCTAGATGGGTTTGGATGTGATAGATTATTTTAAGGAAATGTTTATGAAGAATTAATAAGGGGAGAACCTGAGTAGGCAGAGAGCCTTAAGACTACAGTGCAGGTCCAACATCTGTGAACAAAGAGAACAAAAGATGGATGGAAGTGTAATGTAATAATTATATTAACAAAAGATGGATTGAAAAAGCTCAGCCCACAGTACAGTTCTGAGAAAATCTCAGCCAGGCTGCCTGTCAGAGTAATTCCACCTTGAGCAGGAGTGCAGCAGCACTAATATTTCCTGCTTGCTCAGTCACTGGTTATGAGCAGCCTGGGGAGGCACGACCTCAGGGTTCATGGGAACAGCACCTGGAAGTGCCCGTTAACTATGATCCCCTCAGCATGTAGTCTTAAAGGAGATGAAATCAATGCATCTCCACAGTCATCATACTTGATTTCTTTAAAGATATATGGCTATTTGAAGCAAAAATCATATCACAAGCATTGTGGAATATAACATAACTGTGTAATATATAGATATCGATGTAGATATAGGTATAGAGAGCTACAGATAGGTATTATAGGTAATATAGGTATCTATCTATTTATAAGGCAACATATATGGTGAAATAGTACAAAGGATGGAAGGGGGTAATTAGAAATTTACTGTACCCAGAATTATCCATTTTTATTTTAGCCAGAAGAAATTCAGTATTAAATTTAAGTAGATTGGGATGATTTAAATAGGCATATTGTAATTCCTAGATCAAGGAAGAGTAATAATGAAAGGAAATGTAGTCAAAAATTCAGTTGTGGAATTCAAATGGTATACTAGAAAATATTTGCTTAATGAAAAAGGATGAACAATAAAACAACAAAAAAGAGATATTGGAAAACAAACTATAAAAATGTTAGACCTAAATCAAAATATTTTAATAATTATATTAAGTGTAAATGAATTAAATATTCCAATCACAAGCTAGATTGTCAAATTCAATACAAATGTGACATTCAACTATATGCAGCCAACAAGAGATACTCTTTGAGAAAAACACAAATAAGTGGAAATTAAATTTACAGAAATAGCATTATGCACACACTAAGTACAAGAAATCTATAATAGTTATATTAATATCAGACAAAGTAGACATTAAAACAAATATATGTCTAGAGAAAAGGAGAGATGTTTTATACTAATAAAGGGTGACTACAATAGGAAAATATAAAAATATATTATTTATACATGTTTAACACCAAGACGACAAAATGTACGAAGCAAAAACTGACAGAGTTGAAAGAAGAAATAGACAAAAATTATATTTGAGATTGCAATACTTATCTCTCATTAACCGATAGAACAAATGGAAAGAAATTCACCAAGAATACAGAGGAACATTACTATTAAACTAATTGAACATTACTAATCAATTGAACTTACTTGACGTTTCTAGAATATTAGACCCTCAAACAAGAGATTACACTCTCTTTCAAGCATACATGGAACATTCACCAACACAGATAATTGCTTAGTCCATAAGAAGTCTCAATAAATTTAAAATAAATATATTGAAAGCATGTTCTTTGATCATAATTATACTTGAGGTCAAAAACAGGAAAAAAAATCTGGAAGTTAAACATTTGGAAATTTAAATAACACAGTTCTACACAACCAATGGATGAAGGGGCAAATTACACAAAAAAATTGAAAATATTTGGAATTCAAATACGTATGAGAACACAACATATCAAAAGACATATAGCTATTTAAAGCAAAAGTTATACCACGGCATTTTTGAGTATAACATAGCTGTGCAACATCAAGAGACAGATGTAGATACAGGAATAGAGAGATACAGGAAGGTATTACAGGTGATATACTCCCTGTAGTAATAACATATTGAAAATAGGTGCTTATAGGGAAATTTATACCTTTAGGTGGTTTATTAAATCAGAGGAAAAGTCTAAAAAACATTATCTAATCTTCTTCTTTAGGAGGTTAAGAAAAGAAAAGTAAGCTTAAGGTAAGTAGAAATAAATAACACAGGGGTAATGAAGTGTTTAAAAAGTGAACACGTAATAAAGGAAGTCACTGCAACCAAAAGCTGTTTTGTTTTGTTTGTTTGTTTGTTTGTTTGTTTGGAAAGACTACAAAATTGACAACCTTCTAGCTTGACCAAGAAAAAAAGGAGAGAATGACCTAATTACCACTACCAGGAGCAAAAGAAGGGCATCAGTTTGACACTAAAAACATTGAAAAACGTAAGTAAAGAACATGAACGAGTTCAAACCAATAAATTTGATGATATAAATAAAATGGTCAAATGTCTTGAAAGGCAAATCACATACAAAAAGAATTCCTCTGGGGCTGCGAGGCAGCAGCTTGTAAGTCCAGTCACCCTCAAAGAACAAAATAGAAAAAGAAAAAATAAAAAGAAGAAAATTTAAGATAATTTTTAAAAAGACACAAGAGAACTACTGAGGGAAATGAGACTGAGATTCTTTAAAAAAAAAAAAGATTTTATTTATTTGAGAGAGAGAGAGCATGAGCAGAGGGGAGGGGTAGAGGGAGAGGGAGAAGCAGACTTTCCGCTGAGCAGGGAAGCAGGACCCTGGGATTATGACCTGAGCCAAAGGCAGACACTTAACCTGGCGGAGCCACCCAGGCGCCCTGGAGACTGAGATTCTAAGAGTCAGAGTGAAGAGAATCACAGAGAGGGTAGCTTACAGAGGGCACCCACCGCATTACACCCCAGGGCATTTGCCAATTATTGGAACATGGAGCTAGGTGGCCATTGCTGAGTGGTAAAGAATCCAGCAGAACTGTTGGCGAACTCATAAATCTGAGGAGAAAAAAAAATGCTTTTGTGACTGCCAAGGCAGCCAAGACCTAGGGAGCCAGAATTCTAATAGAAAGGACAGAATGAGTATAATTGTTGGTTTCTCCTTGAGACATTTGCTAAATTCTTAAACTGTAGCGGTGAGGCGAAGAGCAAGCGAGGCAGAAACCTTTTAAGTGTAGAAGAGTTTTCCAAGTCTCTCAGAGCTGAGCAGACAAAAATTGGAGATGAGAAACTACAAAAGGTTGTGGGGCACCAGTGGGGAGGGTTGGGGGGGTGGTGGGCACCTAATACACATCTAGAGATCTCAGGTGGGAACCCACGGGGGAGTTTGAGGTAACCAGAGGTAGTGGAAACTTTGTAAGGGCTGCAATTCTGCTTCACATCAGCCCCATTCTGGTCAGATTACGGTGATCTACCACCAGTCTATTTTCCACCCAAGGATGGTGTAAATAACATGGTGGCATTCAATTAAAAGTTGTCTGGCATGTTAAAAAGGTGGCAAAAAGAAAGCGTAAAACAGAAAGATACCCACTAGTGACTCAGTGTTCAGAGGTACCAGAAATACAATTAAAAAGAGCTACTTTTTGAGGAAGTCCCTTGGGTATATACTGGCGTGAAATTATAGTAAACTGGGTGTGTAAGACTTGTGTAGTGCTGAGAGAACTTACAGAAAACCTAAGTAAAGAGAGACATATACCAGTTTCATGGACAATAGGACTCAATATTCTTCCCCTAATCATCTATAACTTCACTGCAATCCCAAACAGACTCCCAGAAATCATTTTTAATAGAAATTGACAAGCTATCTCTAAAATGTATGTGGAAGTACAAAGGACCTAGAATAATTAAAGCGATTTTTGAAAGCAGTGAGAAAAGGTAAAAACTTTTACCCTATCTGATTTCAGGTAGTGTATGTAAAAGATTTACTGTAGAGCTCTTCAAACAATCCAGGCAGCGTGGTATTAGCAAAAGAATAGACTTACAGGTCAAGGAACAGGAGAACAGGTTTAGAAATAGAGCCCTGTTTTTATATACCTAATTGATTTTAGAGAAAGTTTTCAAGGTAATTCAATGGAGACAGAATTTTCAATAAATGATTCTTGAACAATTGTATATCTCTATAGAGAAGACTAAACCTTGACATAACTCAGAGCAGTCACAACCTTATGTGATCAAATGGATCATAAAAGCTAAAAATATCAAAGTTTTAGAAGAAACAAGAAAATTCTTTACGATCACAGCATGTACCATAATGGGAAAAAAGTGGATTAGTTAGACATCACCAGAATTAAAACCCTTCTTTTATTTTTCAGAAAAAAGGGTTGAAAAATAGCAAACACAGAGAAAATATTACGTATATGTAAATATATATCAAATATGACAAAGGATTAGTATAAGAATAAATTAAGGACCCCTCAACTCAATAAATAAGACAGATAACAAAGTTTAAAAATTAAAAAAAGGATTTGAACAGACATTTTATAATAGAGGATGTACAAAGAGCCAAAAGGGATGTGAAAAGACACTTGATAACATGAGTGTAAATGTAGGTATGTCTTTAAAATCCCAGATCAAGTGGTCTGTGGTCTGTAAGTCAGGATAGTGCTTATCTGTGGGGAGTAGCAACAGGTGGAAGAGAGCACGATGGGGCCCTGGACGTGCTGACACGTTTCTTGGTCTGGGTGTGGGTGAGCCATGTTGGCTCACTTACAGTGCATGTACATATGTATGTTATACCACAATACAAAGCCTACTGAAAAGGTTCAAAGGCTGGCTTTATACAGTTATTTTGAAGTTTATCTCCAAGAGTAAGTCATCTGAAATAGGCACAAAATACTTTGAAGATGAATAAAGAGAAAGTATTTCTATGAATTTGAGTTTGTAGGTTTGGCGCCAGAACAACTTAAATTTTTATCTCTATTCTACTAGATAATAAATTATATATATATATATAAATATATATGTTTCATATATATATAAATATATATGTTTCATATATATATATATATATGTTTCAGTTTCCTTAGCTGAAACATGTATATAATAATTATACTTATATCACAGAGTCATTTGAAAGAATAAACCAGATATATTTTGTAAAAGTACTAAGCATCGCATGCTGAAATATTAAATCTGAATCAGGATCAGTAAATAGTAGCTATCAATATAATAGTGTTAATAATCATAACAACAATAAAAATAACATTGATATGAACCAAAATAACTTAAAAATAGAACAGAGGTAGAGGAACAGGTTGATGGTTATTTTTAAATGTTCATAAACTGACCTGAGTGTGTGTGTGTATATATCTCAATATATCAATATATAACACCAGTAGCATTTCAAATCAATGGGGATTGGATGAATTGTATCATAAATCATTTTCAAATTCAACGGCAGACAGCAAAAAGAGATAAAATTTTTGTGAGACATACATGACAAGGATGATATATAAAACCAATGAAAAAATGAGACAAACATTACAGTTGAAAGTGAATCAGAAGACCCAATTAAGAAAATCACAAAAGAAACATATATACATGAGTTTAGTATGCAAAGAAAATATATTATACTTCACAGAGGGATTATATTAAAATAAGTCATACTTTTTGCTTATTCAATTGTTATTAAATATCATATATTTATATTACCTTTGTGAGGAAATGGACATATATTGCTTTTGGGAGTGCAAGTTAATAGGATGTTTTTGGAAGACAATTTGGAAACGTGTTTCAAAAGGTTTAAACTTGTACATCCTCACTGATCCAGAAATTAGTCCTGTTGAATTTATCAAACAGAAATAATCATGATCACACTCAAAGATTTGGCTAGGAAGAGAGAAATTGCCTTCTTTGTAATAAAAACTTTTAGACATGATTGTAGTTCAAACAATAGAAAATTATTTCATTCATCCAAGGAAATACTTTTCAACATTGACAATGGTATTAGGAAATAATTTTAAAGGCAGAAGATATTTTTACAATATACTCTTTTATTTCAAAAAGCCGATTATAAAACAATATGGATAGTATAATTATATTTTTGCAAAATAAACACTTATGTACATTTGGAGAAAAGACTAGAGGTAGAGTCCACCAAAATGTTAACAATAATTGCATCAGAGTGACAAAATTATGAATGATTTTAATTTTTTCATTCTGCTTATCTATATTTTCTTAAGATTTTTACAAGGTGCATCTATTACTTTCCAACAGAAAGGAAAGTAATAATAACAATATCAATGCAATCCACATAAAGGTAACAGTACCCATAAGGTACTCTAGTAGTAAAAAGGGGGTGACAGATCCGCTCTTTGCAGGACTGAAGAAGGTTATCTTTGAATTTTGCAGTTAAAAAAAAAAGACAATAGGTATACAAAAATTGTGGAGACTCTTCAAGCAGGCAAGAGAGACAGTATGGAGAAAGGACAAGGAGGTTTAAGCCTTTTTGCAGACAGTGCAAAGATTTAAAAGTCGAGAATTACTGTATCTCTACTTTTTAGTTGGTCTGGGTTAGAGGCAGAGTTGGAGACATAAGCAGAAGTCAGATCATGCTAGGTTGGTCCATCATGTCACGGTAAGGAGACTGAATCCTCTAACAGGTGGGAAGCCACTGAATTGGCAGAGCGCGTGATCAGATCTGGCTTTTAGAAACGTCCCTCTGGCAACATTGCTGGGAGGAATGGCATTGCTGGAGAGCAAATGGAGATCAGATCCTTAGGAAGTTGTTGCAATGGTCCATGCATTGCTGAGAGTCCGCAATAAGGCAATGACTGAGGCCGGCCAGAGAGAGGGGCTTTTACGAGAAATTCAGGGTGTAGCCGTAACGAGACTTGGTGACTATCAAGACGCAGCAATGAAAGTGACAAAAACATCAAGGAAGCCCTAATGTGTTGTTTTGAACATATGATATACAGATGAAGTCTTGTTTGCCTTGTTTTGCCTATGGGCTTTCTACTTACTAGACTAGACGTATCTGGAGCGCACGCCCCCCACACAGAGACAATTAATTAAAAACATCGATACATCTTTAAACTTCACCAAACCCAACCAAAACAAATGACGAAGAAGCTTAAAGTAAATAAAAGAGTGAGAAATGAGAACTGAGAAACACAAAATTAACAAGGAAAATAGAAAAGAGGTCAATCTTGCTTAGGTACCAAGTAAGATCTTTTGGCCAAGAGAAAAATATTAGGGACTCTAAGATTCAGACCATTGAGAAAGAGCAGTGTTTTCTTTTGTGCTGTAGATTCTGGTGAAGACTGGTGGTGTAGAACCACACTGTTCTCCTAAAAAAACAAACAAAAAAAAAAAATAAAAAGTACTACTTTTTCATCTTGGAGAATGCAACTTGATTTCTTCCATTCTTTGTTTCATTTGTATTTAAAGTTCTTTTCGTGATTGTTGCTGCTTGCTCAGAGCATAACTATGGCATTATATAAGCTTTCACAGTAATCGTGACTTCTTTTTGTGCTGGTGTGGAAGAAATAAGTGTGGGCAGGAAGGCACCTTGGGTGGAGCAGAATGTACCATTTTGCCAGTCATGAAAGCTTTTCTCGGTGCTAACAGCACCCACTCTTATCACAGCTCCTGATACCACAGACAGAAAGTAGTTCCTTTCATCTCTTTCTCCCTCATTTGATGAGGCAGGGGCTTTGTTAGGTAGGTAGAGGGAGAAATGGAGAGATGGAGGGAGGGAAGGAGGAAGGGAGAGATGAGTAGATAGGTGTATGAATTCATTTGTTCAATAAACGTTTGGCGAGTGCCCACCTTGTGCTGTAGAGAAACATGGTCCAGTCCCCAGTATGATGAAACACACACGTCCCAGTCTCCCACACCAGTCTTCCACACCAGTGCCTAACCCAGGCCACGATGATTCGCAGAAGCTCAAAAATAAGAAATCATCTAGACGTGATCTGGATTTGGGCCTTGATCCTTTGCCTCCTCTGGGACCCTGCACAAAGTGCTTTACCTCTGAGTCTTAAGTTGTACGTGCTGAGGGTGGACGAAGGGAGTGGGCCAGCTGCAGTGCAGATTTCTGCACAGAGTAAATGACTGTGGGAGGCAGCTTGTCCTGTGTCTCCGGTGTGACTGTCAGCATGGCCTGCAGAGCTGTCAAGTATGTGGATCAGATGACAGTGGGGAAGGGCTTGGAGGTGGAAGTGTTCCTTATTCCTGGGGGGAGCCAAATGCCTGGTGATTAAGAGCAAGACTGTGGAGTCATCGAACTCAAAATTCTGATGCTAAAAGTTCTTGCCCCACTCATCGTTCACCTACAGTCAAATGACTTCGTCTCTTTCTCCACCTATAAAGGGGAGATCACAAAAACTAGCATTTATTGAGTCTGTCCCTTATTCCAGGCACTCTGAGGTAAACACATTCCATCTTCAAACTGTCTCTGCAGAAGAGATAGTGCCCTGATCTCCACGTTCTACACAAGAACACTGAGACACAGGGCAGTCAGCAGGCAGGTGCGGGGACTGCGCTCCCACACGCCACATTGCACTGTTTCTCTCTGTAAGTCATAGGGTGCGGTAATAGAATGCTCAGGTATAAATATGAAAAAGTGCTATGGGAATTGTTTAGGCTAAGAAGCAGTAGAAGTGCGTTGCTGGCACAAGAAAAACATCATTATTATAATGATAACTACCATTCCCGAGTATATATAATAGAGTAGGCAGTAACTTGGGTGCTTTATATACTTCATTCCATTAAATCTTCACACAGCCCGCGCCAGGTAGTTATTACTATTCTTATTTTATGCGTGAAGAAAGTGAGAGGCTAAATAACTCGTCAAATGTCCCACTAGTTAGTAAGAGGCAGACCCAGCATTCAGACCTGCCTGCCGGAGAGCCCGGCACCTTCTACAGCACAGCTTCTGTCCACAGGTGGGGACCAGAGGCAGGAAATGAAAGGCATGTGAGGGACTGGCTCCTCGTCCATGGTTAACACAGTGCGGAAATGGTGGATAATAAAGCGGAAGCATAAGCTAGTTCGATGCAATCTGCAGACTAAGACTTGACCTTGCAGACAATGGTGAGCCATTGACAGGGAAGCAAGAGTATGACTAGAAATCGTCCCAGAGGTCTTGCAAACCTGTCTCTGTTGTTGCTGGCATTCTAACCATACCAACCCTCAGATGCGTTCCTTAAACCCTGGTAAAAAGAGTTCTCTGAATACATAGTCTGTAGTACTTCTATCTTCCTCTGAATTTTTACAGGATTTACCAACAATGCTTCCCAGGGACTTTCAAGCAGTATTTATGTTTTACCGCCTATTACATGTCTTTTCATCTAGGTTGTGATTTCCTAGAAAACTGGCATTGTGTCTAAGGTTTCTGTGAGCTAAGTGCCTGTCCTCATGATTGCACATAGTTGGGACTTTAGAAATGCTAACTATTGGTGATGTAATGGATGTGGCATCATTTGAAAAAGACTGCATCTCCAAAGAAGCAAGCTACAAGAGGCAGTTTGTTCTTAGTCAAGAGTCAAAGGATCTGAACACATCCCCAAGTGATCAACAGTGACCAACTGAGAGAAATTCCTCCCTACCTTGAGCCCCAATTTCCTCCTCCATCGAAAGGAGCCAACACGTCCTCTAAGGCCTATATGTAAAAAGGGAGGGCAAATACCAGGCACTCTGCTGAGCACGTTCTAGGGGTTGACTAATGGCTTGAAGGTGAAAGTATGATGTGGTTTTGGAATCAGAACATCTTATATTTAACTCCATGCTCTGTCTGGGTGCAGGTTACTTATTATAGGCCGAACTGTGTTCCCTCAAAATTCATATGTTGAACTTCTAACCCCCAGCACCTCAGGCTGTGACCGTATTTGGAGATACAGCCTTTAAAGAGGTAATAAATGTAAAAACGATTTCCCATGGGTAGGCCTTAATTCAATATGACTGGTGTCCTTATGGAGAGATTAGGACACAGATACACACGGAGAGAAGACAACGTGAAGACAGGGAGAAGACCAGTGTGCGCAAGCCAAGGACAGAGCTTCGGAAGAAACCAACCCTGCTAACACCTGCCTTCAACTTCCAGCTTCCAGAAACTCGAGAAAATAAATGTCGACTGTTTAAACCGCCCAGTCTGTGGAACTCTGCTATCACAGCCTTAGCTGATGGATATACTACTTAACTTCTTTGAGACTCAGTTTGCTGTTGTACAGAAAGGGATAACCACACCTATCTTCGGGGCACCGTTGTGAGGCTGAGACATGATTTATGCAAAGCAGGTATGGGTACTCTGTGAATGACGTCTGGAATTTGTAGTGGTGACAGGACAAATATTGTTGACTCTAGCCCACAGGGCTCTTGAGGGGATCAACTGGGATGATCATTTCGATGTGAAATATAAGCAACCTCTGGAATCAAAGTGGCTGAATGTGAACCTTGGCTTCCCCGCTGACCATGTACGTGATCTGGACTATTCTCAATCTCCCCAGGCCTTGCTTCCCAACCCGTCAAACAGAACACATAGCCTCCATCACTGAGTTGTTAAGAAGAATATGTAACATCACGGGATACTTTTTAGTATGTGCCAGGAACTGTCCTAAGCCCTGTATTAACTTACGTAATAGGCACAAATGTTTGGGGATTTGGAATTCTGTTATTTCCATTTTTATAAAGTAAGGAATCTGTGGCATAGAGTGAGAAAGTCTTCAAGTCACAGAGTTAGCAAAATGTGTAGCCAGGATTCAAACTTGGACAGAATAGCAGAAATGAAGAGAAAAGTAGGATGTTAGCTCATTAAATCTTATCTATCTGATTTTAGTGTTCCTTTCCATGCTTTGTTACTGGTTTCCTCTTCAACCCTGAGGAAGCATGTCTCACATTCTTACCAGGCCTAGAATCTTAATCAGACAGTGTTTGGAGACCTGTCCACTTCTGAGACAATATTCTGAGGGACTCTCCTTCCATTCCCAGGTCCCCTGGAGTAGGCATCAGTGCTCTCTCACTCCTGAGCACATGGCTCTCGCCCCTTTGGGAAGGGTGGGGCCGTGTGACTAGGTCATCCAATGCAGTATGGGCAAAAATTATATGTGTCACTCTATTAGGTTCAGAGCATTTAACTGCTAGTGTGAGACCCTTCTGAACTCATTTGCCTGTTGAAATGGTGACCAGCAGTGGTTGTGAGGCTGCCTTCTCTGCCACCCAGATTCTTGATTAACGGCAATGGCCACAACATCCTTCTGACTCACAATAGACATGCACCCTAAATGGGAAATAAATTCTTGTTATTTAAGCCACTGAGATTTCAGAGTTGTTTGTTACTACAACATAACGGTCCACCCTGACTGATGCATCCATCCCATTAGTTCATTTCAAGGTCCTGTCTTTTCCTCTTGGGAATCTTCCCTGCCTGATCATACTCTCAACCCCCCAGGTCTTCTTTCTCCTCCTCTGTTACTTCTTCTCTCTTTCTACCTTCAATTCTGTCTTTCTGTCCTATACGATTCCTTTCTGCAGTCTTCCTTATGTGGGGTTGTCTCCCTGGGGAAAGAGAAGTTTAACTGAATACAGGGACAGAATCACTGTCTGCCCTCCTTCTGTTTCAAATTAGGCTCAGAATGTGGAACCCATCCTAGGTTCTGCTCATGCAATGCAGCTACTAAAGCCTGATTTCTTGAAGATATAGGCGCAGTCTGGGTAACGGCAGCCAAACCAAGCACTTCAGATCTTATCTCCCCAGTGATAAGGTTGTGTCCAGCCATGACTGCATGGAGTATGTCCACTTAACAAGGACAAGAGAAGCTGATTTGTCCCTAAAGGGCCTTGAAATTCACTCCACTAACATGAAATGGGTCAATAAAAACAAGAAATGAAATTGAGGTCACGGACTTTCTCAGGAGAGATAGTAACACCCCTGTCCCCATGGCGCTGCTGCAGATTCATTGGCAAGGTGCTGATTAATAGCCAGAGGAAATGTCACTGCTGCCTGGCGCCCTGGGAACCATGGTCCCCTTTTCCCAGGAGGAAATAGGGAGCCGTGAGGAAATCTTGCCAGCCAGACTGCAGCCATAACAGGCAAGATTGTTTGCTTCAATTGCTAGTTCTATATTTGTAGCTGAAATCCCAGGGCTATGCTCACTCATTATGACTGGGGATTTGGCTAGGGTGTAAGTAATTTAGGGGCAGGGATTAGATCTTTTATATTTCAGTACATTGCATGGTTTATGCCATATAATAAATGCTTGTGATTTTTGATGAATTATTTAGTGGGTATATGGATGTCTTAGTCTATTTGGGCTGTTATAACAAAAACACTGGATGGCTTATAAATCACAAACATTTATTTCTTACAGTTCTGGAAGCTGGAAGATCCAAGATCAAGGCTATGACAGATTTGGTGTCTGGTGAGTACCTATTCCCAAGATGGGTGTCTTTTTGCTGTAACTTCACATGGCAGGAGGGGCAAGGGAGCTCTGTTGGGACTATTTCATAAGAGCACCAATCTTACTTGTGAGGGCTCTGTCCTCATGTCTTAGTCACCTCCCCAAAGCCCCCACCTCCTAATACTATCACCTTGGGAGTTCTGTTTTTAACATATGAATTTGGGCAGGGCACAAATGGATAAACATCATAAGTTGTTTATTGGCCACATCTTCTATTAAATATCTTTTCTATCACGTTTACAATGGTATCCCCTGCATCTGCCACAGTGTCCTGCTCAGAGTACCCCAATAAGTGTTTGTGCAATAAATGATTAGCCATCTTTTACACCAGGAGAGGAGAACATTGCTGGGATTGAGAAAAAGCCACTCATACGATTAATTAAACACTCGCCAAGTGTCAACTGTGTGACTGTCCTTGCTAGCAACAGGGTTGACGACACCACCGAGGCAAGACTCTGCTCTTCCCACTTTAGTGAAGAAGACTGGGCTTCCCACAAAGGATCTTATGGGCAGTAAGTAAAGAAAGTGTGGGGGCAAATTAAAAAGAGAAAAAATCTTCCCCAGGGACAGAAGGAGAGGAAGACATGGCCTCTGAGAGTGATGACCCTTGATGTGAGAGCTGGTTAATAAGATGACAAGAGTTCACCATGTGGACCCATCAGAGGAACAATGTTCCAGACAGAGTTTATATCCATTTTAACATCTGATCTTTCTGGTAACCCTAGACATATATACAGCACACGGACTGTGGGCCGTCCTGAAAATCTTCCGAAGCTACGTGAAAACGTAGGCTTCCTGAATCTTAACAAGATACACTCTTCAATATGATTTGTTCCATCTTTCAAAGCTCCATCCAGCCTCATCCCCTCTGGGAAGGCTTCAGATTAATCTAGCAAAGATTTCTACCCTGTGGGCTCAGAGTCTATCAGCTATCTCAAGCAAGCTGTGTGATCTCAGGGAAGTCACCTTCATTTTTTTCATCTGCTAAATCGGGGTTTCAAGAATACCCTTCCCCCGAAATTGTAGTATAATTAATGACATAGCACCTGGTAGTTCATCAAACTCTCAGTTCCTTGTTTTTTTGTTTTTCTCATCTATGAAATGTTATGATAATAAATGAGTCAACAACGGTCAAACACCTAGAACAGTGAGTGGCACACAGCAGGCATAGATGAGTATTAACTATTATAATTCCTACTACATATTATGTCCATTCCTTAATAGATGCTGCTTTGTATTAATTATAGTAAAAGTACATGACAGCCCCTTGTATTACTCTGAACCTTCTTCCCATACTGATCTTGATCAGTAAAGAACTGGTGGCCTGAGATCGGAGATCTTAATCTGAAATTTCTAACTCCTGGTCCTTGGTGTTTCAGTCATGGGCCCCAGCCAGCATGCTCCTTGGTTAAGAATCAGAGGCTGGTGAACCATCCAAGCTGCAGGCACTCTGCTCCTCTGAGCCTCCTGCCCTCCTCCTGGCTAGAGGACACCGTGGGTGTTATCTGCCTTTTTCCTAGCAATGCTGGCAACATAGGTTCTTATGCTGCTAAAAATATGCAGCTCAAGATTCAAGGTGAACCAGACAGATTGATTTTCAACTTGGACAAAGTTGAGAGGGAAGGAAAAATCGTATTTAGTGGCTTCTGCTTGGGGATGAGAGGGATGGGAGACTTAAGGTTTTATTTTAAATAATAAAACATATAATTTTTTAATCCATTGGGGTTTTAACTGGTTTGGTCAACAGTTATTAATGTAGATTCACTAGCAGTGCCTTCTTGATGCAAAAGGGTAGGAAACTTCTCAATTTGAGAGACAGTCCCTCTGGCATTAAGGGCTTACACATCTTTCAACTTGACCTTTATCTCTGGGTTCTTCCCTGGTGATGCCTGGTCCTTGATGGTTATAGCAATTTAAGATTCAAAAACATTTACAGCCCTCTCTTCTAGGGAATTCAGTGAATCATGACTTCTGAACTAATACTATATATAATATTTCTACAACAATAATGACAGGAAGGTAAGGTGTTTTGCTCTAATCTGTATGTTCTACAGCAGACATATAGCATATTTTTATAATTAGGAATGCAGACAGTTAAGAAATGAAAATATTGCAAGAAAACACTGCAATGCTTGGTATATTTAGTGAATACAAAAATAAATAAGTATGAAGCCATGTACCATAGAATAACCTTGATAACTTTCCAATGTTGAGAATCAGCATCTCTTGGATATTTTAGCCAGACAACAGCATAGATACTTTCCAATACCACACTCCACATAATCTTCACCAACAATCTGGTGACAAAGGAAGCAATAGCCTCATCTGACAGATGAAGATACTGAGGCTCAAAGGGACCCATCAGCTTGCCTGAGATCACGCAACTAGGAAACAAAGAAGAAAAGATCAGACCACGTCTCCAACACTAATGCCCTGTATCCTACAGCAAACTCTTTCAGTCCAGGGGAAACCAGAGTTTAAATTCAGAGCATGGTATACTGGGGTTTGTCCAGGTGGAGCCCCCAGTCTGCAGTATCAGTGTCATATGGGAAAATCCTCTGGCCCACCCACACATACTGAATCAATACCCTTGGGGGTAGAATCAAGCGACCTGGATTTTTTAAGCAAGTCCTCTGCATGATTCTAATGGCTACTGTGGTTTCAGTAACACTGGCGAAGAAATAGAGCTTCCGAAGGGCAAAGTAAATTGCCCACCATCCTAGAACAGAACTAGGCTTCGAAACAAGGTTTGTCTTCCTTTAAACGTATTATACTTAATGAGGTGGGTTTGTTTGTTTGTTTTATTTATTTTTTATTTTTTTTATTTTTTTTTTAAAGATTTTTTAAATTTATTTATTCGACAGAGATAGAGACAGCCAGTGAGAGAGGGAACACAAGCAGGGGGAGTGGGAGAGGAAGAGGCAGGCTCACAGCAGAGGAGCCTGACGTGGGGCGATCCCATAACGCCGGGATCACGCCCTGAGCGGAAGGCAGACGCTTAACCGCTGTGCCACCCAGGCGCCCCTGTTTGTTTTAAAGATTTTTTTTTTTAAATTTGAGAGAGTGAGAGAGCACACAAGAGAGAGAGCAAGCCAGGAAGAGCGGGGGGGGGGGGGGGAGGGCAGGGAGGAAAGGCAGAGGGAGAGGGAGAAGCAGACTCCCCACTGAACAGGGAGCCAGACACAGGGCTTGAGCCCGAGACCCTGAGATCGTGACCTGAGCCAAAGGCAGGCACTTAACTGACTGAGCCACCCAGGCGCCCCGTATGAAGTGTTTTCTAATGCAGAATAAATTGTTTAGTATCTGAGCTTTAGTTCTCTTAGCTGCCAATTAAAAACAGTGGTCAAAGAAGAAGATCCTAGAAATAGCGTCTCCTGTATTCACTAGCCACGTGGCACAGGCAACTTACACATTCCTTTGTGCTACAGTTCCTCATCTGATAAATGCCTACTCCGGCTGCAATGGAACCAGTGAGAAACCGCAGGGAACTGCCTCTGCACCGCGCCTGGCACAGAAAAGAGGCTCAGTAATTAGTGAGTCTGTTCATGCACATTAATAGCTTGTCTTCTTTCTCTCTCAATAAAATGGAGAATATCCTTACCCAGTGCCTGGAGCATAGTAGGTGCACAGAAAACGCTCAGTCTTTTGGGTTCCTTCTAATAGATGCTTCTCTTCTTCTCCTTGACAGGCTAAGTACCTCCCCAACTAGTGTTTCACTTTCTGGATTTTCTCCCTGCAGCCAACTCCCTTAATGTCAAGCAGTGAAAGTGGATCCGGAGGAAATAAATTCCAAAGCTATTGTAATGGAAAGAGTTAGCTTCAGTCAACTTTAGCATTTAACTCTTAATAAGAGAGTCTGCCCTATAAAGGAGTCGCCTTGCAGCCCTTTCTTCTAAGAACTCAGGTTATTAACTCTAACCCCCTGGAGATGTACCGCCCCCATACACACACACACACACACACACACACACACACACACACACCCCCTTTCAGGGCAGCCCCTGCATTTCCCTCCCGAAGCCCTACAGAGTCGTTGCATTCTACTCGGTAAAATAGATTTAATAAGATGCTTAATTAATTTTGAACCAACAACAACATTTTGCTGAATACTGTAATTGCATTTTCCATTTTGCTAGCAAATTGAATGCTGAGAAGCGTGTGAACTTGTCCTATCAGTGCACAGCCTGGACAAACGACAGACCCAACACCAGACGCTGTGGCTCCTTTTGCAATCATCTGTAATTCCCCAACTCTGAGCAACAGGTTTTGAGGACTCCCTGAGCCCAGCTGGAGAGGAAACATTTGGCATATATGTACAACTTCACTGGCAGTGTAGAAGGGGACGGACAGTAAGTAAGGCTAGGCAGGCAACATTTGGCATATATATACAACTTCACAGAAGGGGACGGACAGTAAGTAAGGCTAGGCAGGCAGGGATGGTATACAGAGATTCTACAGTTACTACTGCGTAATCTTGCAAGGAAATTGCACCACCACCTCTGGCTAGTCTTGATTTACTTATGTCTGAAATGAGGATAATGATAATGCCTATACTCTTGGTGGTAGAGAGGTTTAAAAGGTACCACTGTAGACAGCAGCTGACACCTAGTAGGTATTCAACATAACAGAGCCTTCCCGTTGGTCCAAGGAGACAGCCTAGACAAATGGACTTTGACATTTAAAAACAAACAGGAAAACAAAGAAAAGTGGGAGAACAATGCCCCCCAGACTTTGCTTAGGGAAAGACTCTAAATAATCAACGTGAAGTCATTCTGGTGCTTCGCCCATATCGCTCAGCTCACTGGCACACTTCCGCACTGTCTATACTCTTGTCCCCTACATGCAGGAGATGGCACCGATGACAGATTGCTGCTTTCATGAATCACGGGGCTGTTAATCCCCACCGTGTCTCCTTAAACCAAATCCCTGCATTTCGCACGATGCTGTGCTTTCTTTACAAATCTTTTAGTTGCCTAGTTACTGGGCTAATATTGATAATACCTGCTCCACTGGGTACCCAGCTCGACTGTGCAGCACGGAGGGTCCCCCCAGTGCCCTATGGGCATGCTTCTGCCCCAGACTGCTGGCTGGCTGTGGTTTGTCTTCCTCAAGTGTCTTCTGCCTAGGCTTCTGCTTCTCCAGTCCCCTTAACAATTCCGTGCGGCGGGGGGGGGGGGGGGGGGGGGTTGGGTTCAAAAGATAGGCTCCAGCTTTCTCCGCTTTTAATACTTCATACATGTCAAGACAGGGCCTATGATAAGCACCCAAACAGTACGGATGCCACAGATGTGTCCCAAATCGGGGATCAGGAAGTTTATAATCTTGGGGTCTCACGGATTCTTTAACTTTTAAAAGATTTTACTTTTTCATACTAAAAACAAACCTGCTTATTACTTAAAAATTAAAAAAACATTAAACCTAAGAAGAGAATAAAACATTATATATCTACATATATATGCAGGTAGACATCTTTCTATCTAGAGAGCTATAAATACACAGATATAGATATATAGATACAGATATAAAACATCACTGATGAATGTCATGACATGTTTTCTTCCAATGTTTTTTCTATTCGTAGTCACAGTTTTTTTTTTAATTTTGGTTTTTATAATACCTACTTGTCATTTTATAGTCTGATTTTCTTAAATTATCCTCTCCATAAACATGCTTTCCTGATAGGTTTTCTCCATAAACAGCATTTAAATGGCTGCATACTATTTCCCTGAATAGGAATATCAGCTTTCTTAACTATTCCTCTAATGTTGTCTTTGTAGTGTTTTTGATTTTAAATTTCTTCTTATCATAAGTAATTCTTTGATGGGCTACATTATATGGCCCATAAAGCTGCTATTCTGGCAGAAGGCAACACACCATAAATAAGAAACATAATAAGTAAATGAAATGGTACATTAGGGATAAAGGGGACAGAGAGCAACAGAGGGACAGTTGCTGCTTTAAATACAGCAGGCAGGGCAGGCCACACCAAGATGGAACCCTAGCAGGAGATAAGGCAGACACGCAGGTATCTGGGAGAAGATCCTTCCAGGAATAAAAATGGAGGGTGTGAAGGCTTTGAGGTGGAAGGAGGAGAAAGTGGAGACAAGGATAATTTAGTATAGCTGTGCAGGGTTGTTCAGACGGCCTGTGGCATTACAGACCCAGGTTGCTAGGATTCCATCTAGAGTGCCGCGTGTTTTCTAACCCGGAAGCATCCCATGATAGCGTGACCGGGACAGTCTTAACATGGGCCTCAGTCTGACTGAACCGTAGATGGGTTTCTTCCTGAACACGATGTCCCTTTTCCTAGAGCATTTACTTCAGAAAACTTCCAGTCTTAAATTTTCTCTGTCCCTTTGAGATGTAAATCTTCTCCTGGACTGTTACAAGTTTTACAACCCAGGAATGTCTTTCTCGAGGGCCTGGGAACCATCCCTTCAAAATATGCTCATCTAAGGAGATAGTGCCCCTATTTCTTAGTCTCTGGGAGGGTAGTTGCCTGATTTCAATGGGTGCCAATTAGCAAGCACAGATGGCTTACACTGACCTGTGCCCCCCCTCCCCAAATCATCCTCCAGCACTTTTCCACAAGCTCCCCCCATTGCTTAACCTCCACCCTTTGGTTTCATCAGTGTTTAGTGATTTGCCTAAATGTATCCTTTGGAACTCTGGTCCTCAGAATTTGTCTGCAGCGTTCACCTTGATAGTCATAGCATGCGCTAACTTCTTGAAGGCTACTTCTCCAGTTCCACAGCTGCATAGACCCAAATCCTAGGAGGCACTTCTCACTCGTCTCTTTCCCCACACTGCACCTTCCATCCATCAGCAAATCCTGCTGGCTCTACTTCCATAAGATCTTCCAAATCTAGTCGCCTCTCTCCGCTTTCATCTCCATTACTGAGAATGCCAACATTATCATCTCTCACTTGGAATATCGCAATGACTTCTTAACTAGTCCCCTACTGTTTACTTCTTACTGTTTGTTCTCTACAGAGCAGGCAGAGAGATCTTTCGAAAGTCAAATTGCACCCTACCTCTACTCATGAGCCTCCGGTGGTTTTCCATTACGCTTTCAATAAATTCCAAAGTCTTTCAGGGCTCCCAAGGCCCTGCCTACTTCTCCGACACAACACTATGCATTTAGGCTCTCCTTCACTCCATTCCAGCCATTTTGGCCAATAATGCACCCACTCTGAGGGCCTCAGGCCCTGCTGGTGGGACCGCGCAGACTCTCTGGATGGCTTGCACTCTCACTGTGCAGCTACCTGCTGACATATGCTCTTCTCAACCCGTCCGAGTGCTCCCTCTGAAAATGTAAACCTTGTCATTCTGTGTTGCTGCAGCTCGCTTTCCCAACACATACCAGGACTGGACATTATGCATTTCTTTTATTATTGCCTAATCCCTTCTCCCCACTTGAAAGTAAGGTCCATTTTGTTCACCGCTACGTTTTTGTAGCCTCACAAGTAAACAATAAGTGCTGAGAGAACGAAGGAATAAGTAAAAGGCTCTGAGGTGTTCCGTAGTTTAAAAATATTGCTCCACTTTCTGACCCACTATTCCTCAAATGTACTTATCCGGCAAATCCTTTTCCACGCACCACTTTTTAATATGGAACAAAATCAAAAGCACAGATCGCGGCAGATTAAAGACGGCTGAAAGATCTCTGATCTTGCTCTCATCAAGAGGTAAGATCTATGTTGCCTCTACTTGAATTTGGGGAGTCCCTGTGATTGCTTTGTACAACACAATGTGGCAGAGATGGTGCTGTACCAGTTTCTGGAAGCAGTCTGTAAGAAGCTGGCAGCATCTACCTCCTGCCCCTTGGTGCCCCTCCACACGTCTCAAAGCCCTGAGCTGCCATATTCAAAGTCTGATTATCCTGACAATGCCGTGCTGGAGAGCCGTGCACACACAGATGCTCCAGTCAACAGTCTCAGCAGAGAGCAGCCTTCCAGCCACACCCCCAAGGCACCAGACAAGTAAGAGAAGTGTCTTGCACTCCCCGGACCAGCCTATCTGCCAGGTAAATACTACCGAGGGACACCCACTGAGACAGAAAAGATCTGCTATGGAGCCCATCCTCATTTCCTCACCCACAAAATCATGAGACGTAATCAAATGATTAAAGTTAAAAAACAACAAACCATCTACATTTGGGTATTTTGTTATGTAGCAATGGGTTGCTGGCATACTGATGTAATCCCCCCCCCCCTGCCCCGCCTTTTCATCTTTTCAGATGAGAAAACCAGGGCCTAGGGAGGAGAACGTCACTTTGCCAGGGTCTCTTAGCTGGTTCATAGCAGAACTGGGACCAGAACCCGTATCTCTGATTCTGGTCCAGTGTTCCTGCCATAAGCAAAGAAGGGGTTTTCAGAATTATTCTGGATCCCTTTCTCCTTCTCTCACACGGGCTGTCCCCTTCAGTTTAAATCAACATCTCCTAAACACGCTCTAGGTGTCAAACCAGACCTAAGAACACGTACATACTCACTTCACTCAGTCCCTCCAGCCAGGGGAGTTCTTTAGGGACCAGACAGTGCGGACCGGCAAAGAGGGATGTCACCAAAGCTGTAAAATGAAAGGCAAGTCCAGCCAGAGTGTAAATTGACCAGAATATATTTCATTCTCCTGGCTGTGAGGCCTCACACTTTTGAATGAATATGTGCTTAACTATTTATAATTGACCTTTGCACAAAAGAACATGAAATTTTTATAGCCCAAAGCTTCATTTATTAACTTTACTGGAGTGTAAAATATTTCTGTTTGCCATAAATTTATACCAGGACAATATATATGCTAATTAGTAGTCATGTCGTCGTCTGCACGCTGTTGTGTTGGCTGGTCATTTCCAACAGGCAAAATAGCAGAATTCAATCGACAGATGACAATTGAATGGCTTGATACTTGCTGTTCAAACAGTGAAGTCTAGAGTGGTGAATTAATAGTGTTCATTATAATGAGTCCATTTCCTTTTCATTTCCTTTATAAATTAGTCCAGGTAACACGCTGAGTCCCTTCAAGAATGGCTCCCGGGAACCCGCTGAGATACACCTGCAAAACCCACAACTCAGCAGAATCCCTCCGGCTCTCATCCTGTGGTTTTCATGTTCCTTCTGGAGTTTCAAAAACCCACTGATGGAAGGAGCCTCAGAGATCATCTCTACTTGTTTCACAGAGAAAGAGACGGAGGCTGAGAGTGGTCAAGCATGTTGCCCAGGGTCCCACAGAAAGGCAGTGTTGGAGTCAGAAGTCAGGAGTGGGTCTCAGTGAAAAATAAGGCTGGGAAAGACCTGAGCAATCATCATTGTGCCCTACCCACTTGAGAAATGTGAAAATCGAGGATCGAGGAGGACAAGTTCAAATACTATATCCCTCGTGAAGCCTAAGTGAACCTGTGGCTTCATTCTATCCATCCATGTGTCTATCAATTTAATAGACATTTACTGAGTACCTACTATGTGCTAGGTGCTGGAGGTAAAATGGTTATACAAGTACACACAGCCCCCTCCCTCACAGAGTCTAAAGTATAGAGCAAGAAATATATATATGAATCAAATTGTTACACAAGCATATACTAGCAAAATGTGATGGGCACCACAAAAGCTATGAGGGTGGGATATGGTCTAGTCTAAGGGGCTAGATATCATGAGAGGTGAGATTTGAATAATGAACAGGGATTGATAGGTGAAGTGTGTTGAGGAGATGGGTAAAACATAATACTAGACAGAGGGAATAGCATGTGCAAAGGGTCTGAGGTAGGAAGAAGCTTGACCCATTACATTAATTAAAGGCCGCGATAAATGAGTGCACAGAATGAGGAAAGTGGTCCCAGTTTTGATCATATTGAACTTTATGGGTTTTAGTTCTTTATCCTGAGACATACAGAGAGCAAATCAATACTTAAAGGGACATGGAAATTACATGCAAAAATAGAACTTTGTTTCCACTGTATCACATATGATATTGAATTTCAAGGTTGCTCTCATGGTTGTGTCCTTAACTGTAACCATTACTTGAACCACGTCTATTTCTAGCTTATGTTTACAGCACCTAGTTCAGTTCTTGGTATGTAAGAGAAGCTTGGAATACTGCCTGCTGGATGAAAACACAATTTTCCCATCATCACCTACAAAATATTGGCAAAGAAGGGCCTACTGTTTTGTCTTTATACCACATGGATTATCCCTTCCCTTCTCCATCATGATATAAGTGTGAAGAAGCAAAATATCCCAAAGCCATTCCCTCTTCCTTTTTGCTGAAGACAAGCCATTTTATTTCTGAGAGCAAATTTCCAGCTAAACACTTTCCCAATTATACATAAGCCAAAGCCTGATGAAATTTTCTAGGACAGCTTTTGTCCCTCAATAAAAGGGAAAAGTGAAACTGGTATGTCTCCCCAGCTTTCTTCTTGCCTTGATTTCAAATGCAATGTCCTGAATTGCAGCAACCACCTTGCAATCACGAGGTAACAAAAGTAAGGAAATGGCAAAGACAACTATTAATATACAGACACCAGTCTCGATATTGTCAAGCTGTCAAAACAAGCCCTCACTCTGGATTCTTATTTGACCGGAAAAAATAAACTTCTATTAGTTTTAGCCACTCTGGGTGGGTTTTCTGTTATTTGCAGCCAATCACAGCTCTAGCTGTTACAAAGCTCTAAAATACTACCTATCGCAAATAGAAACTCAGTAACTATTCACACTCTTCCTAATTCAGTCCACTCCCTTTCCACCAAGATATTTTTCTTATGCGTTTCTTCACTGTTTGCTCTCTTCACGTTATTTATCATGTGTATTCAAATACTGGAGATAGAGATGAGATAGAGCTGGAGTCTGTGATATAAAGAGAGGGATAAACGGGGGGGCGGTGGAGAGGGAAGGGAATGGGTGGCTTAGTCGGTGGAGCTTCCAACTCTTGATCTCAGGGTCGTGAGTTCAAGCCCCACGCTGAGCAGAGCCTACTTAAAAAGAGAGAGAGAACTAGGAGGATGACGTTTACCCTAGGAAGCTTAAGATCCTGTTGGAAGGTAAGAGACTCATACAGGTAAAATAATAATGCCACACACCAAGTTGCTGAGAAGCAGGCACAAGGTCTATGCCCCAAAGCCCAACCCTGTCATTAACAATAGTGGAACTGGGAAAGTCACATCACCATCTGGGATCTCTATTTACATTTGCAAATGAAGAGGTTTAGATAATCTCGAGTTGAGTCCTTCTCAAAAGATAGCCCACTAACTACCAACACCTAAGTCACCGAGGAGGCTCGTAAATGGTAGATCCCTGGGCTCAGACTTCAGAGTCTCAAACTGAGGATGAAAGATTGGCATCTTAAGCATGCTCCCGTAGTTGTTCTAGCACTAAAGTTTGAGACCCATTGTCAAGTTCTATTCTTAATCTAGCCTTCTCTGATTTACTTGGGATGAAGTACAAACTCTCTGTTTTAGGTAGTACACTTAAGACAGAAAACTGATGTTTTAAACCATTGTTTTAATTCACTTAAGATGATTAAGAGGTAGGGCCCCAGTGCAGCTGTAGATCCCAGCTCCTCCTGAACCAGAACCAAAGTTTACTGACAATTGCTGAATTAAATTACAGGAACCTCCACGGTGTTTGCTGCTGGAGCTGTTCACGGTGTTGTCAAAACACCCTCTGTGCATATGTATCTGTGTGGTTGTATGTTTGAACACATGCATGCCTGTGTATAAATATACGCATGGCCACATATGGACGTGCACATGGGCGTGCACATGTGCTCAAGCATACACTAATGCTTGTGCCTAGGGATCAAGTATGTACCACTATATACAGCTACATGTGCCTTGGATACACATATTTTTACACATTTGTGCTTACACACTCAGCTTACACAGATGTATATAAATGTACCGATTTTTGCACCATTTGTTATTGATTCCAAATTGAGCTGTGAATAGAAATTAGTAAAACTCTTGACTCAACAGTCCCCGAGGTATAGGAAAATAGAAGAGACAATTGGACAATTCGCCAGGTTAGACTCAGGATATTAATTTCATTTAGTTTCTTGAAATATCGTCTTGTAAAGACTTTTCTGGGTTGTGTTTGCTTGTGTGTTTGTTTTTAATGATACAGAGGAGCTTCTGGTTCCAACACTGTGGATAACACACTGGATGGTCTTGGGCAAGTCATGTGATCTCCATGGGTCTCAGTTTCCCTTTCGTTTTTCTGCAGTTTTAGAGCTCCTTGTTCCAACCTGAATGACAACATTTATGGTTTGTGTGTGTTTTCTTAGAATATTAATGTCCCTTTGATAATAGGAGCTACATCTTATTCGGCTCTGTATTCCCAATGTCTATGAGAGATCCTAGCTTATTATGATGGTGATGGTGATGAAGGTGGTGATGATGACGGTGATGGTGACGCTGCTGCTGACAAACGGAGCTATTTATTGAACAGCACTTTTAAGCACTTCGCATGGACCACTTCATTTAATTTTTACCACAAACCTTGAAGCAAGTACAATCGACCCTTAAACAACATGAATTTGAATTGCACACATCCACGTATACATAATTTTAAAAACATTTAATTCCAGTATAATTAACATACAATGTTGTATTAGTTTCAGGTGTATAACACAGTGATTCAACAGTCCTATATGTTACGTAGCGCTCATCACAGTAAGTGTCCTCTTCGTCCCCCCACCTACCTCCCCTCTGGTGATCATCAGTTTGCTCTCTATTGTGAAGAGTCTGTTTTTGTTTGTTTGTTTGTCTGTCTCTTTTTTTCTTTGTTCATTTGTTTTGTTTCTTAAATTCCACATATGATGAAATCATAGGTATTTGTCTTTCCCTGACTGGCTTATTTCACTTAGTATTATGTCCTCTAGATCCATCCGCGGTGTTACAAATGGCAAGATTTCATGCTTTTTTAGGGCTGAGTAACATTCCATTGTGTACATACATCACATCATCTTTGACCATTTATTTTTTTTTTTTTTTTTTTTCAAGATTTTATTTATGTGACAGAGAGACAGCCAGCGAGAGAGGGAACACAGCAGGGGGAGTGGGAGAGGAAGAAGCAGGCTCCCAGCGGAGGAGCCCGATGTGGGACTCGATCCCGGAAGGCCGGGATCACGCCCTGAGCCGAAGGCAGACGCCCAACGACTGCGCTACCCAGGCGCCCCATCTTTGACCATTTATTGACAGACACTGGAGCTGCTTCCATAATTAGGCTATTGTAAATAATGTTGCAATAAATATGGAAGTTCAAATTTCTTTTCAAAGTACTGTTTTGTATCCTTTGGGTAAATACCCAGTAGTGGAATTACTGGATCATATGGTAGCTCTGTTTTTAATTTTTTGAGGATCTTCCATACTGTTTTCCGTAGTGGCTGCACCAGTCTGCATTGCCACCAACAGTGCAAGAGGGTTCCTTTTTCTCCACATCCTCATCAACACTTGTTTCTTGTGTTGTTGATTTTAGCTGTGCTGACAGGTGTGAGGTGATATCTCATTGTGGTTTGCATTTCCCTAATTTGCATTTGCATTTCCCTAATGACGGGTGATGCTGAGCATCTTCTCATGTGTCCGTTGGCCATCTGTATGTCTTCTTTGGAGAAATGGCTATTCATGTCTTCTGCCTGCTTTTCAATCAGATGATGATGACGATTATTATTATTATTATTGGTGTTGAGTTGTGTAAGTTCTTTATATTGTTTAGATACTAACCCTTTATTGGATATGTCATTTGCAAATATCTTCTCCCATTCAGTGGGTTGTCAATTTCTTGATTGTATGAATTTTTTCTTATAAATACTTTACAGTAATTTAAATGTATTTTCTCATCCTTATGATTTTCTTAGTAACTGTTTTCCTCTATTTTATTATAAGATTACAGTACTAACATACAAAATATGTGTTAATTGACTGTTTATGTTACTAGTAAGGCCTCTGATCACAATAAGCTATTAGTAGTTGAATTTGGGGGGAGTCAAAAGTTATACATGGATTTTCAACCACATGGAACACTGGCATCCCTAACCCCTGCATTGTTCAAGGGTCAGCTATACTACCATTCTCCCCATTTTAGGAAGACATGGCTCAGAGAAATCAACTAGCCTTCTCAGGAGTCAAAGGCTAGGAACTATTGTAACCTGAATTCAAATCCAAGTCTGCCTGACTCTGAGTGGTCATACGGACCACAGTGTAATACTGCTCAGTCAAGAGTTATCTGATGCATTATAAGAATGATATGTAGTGGAATGAAATGTTTCTTGGATTCCCAAAGAGCCTCATCTACACAGAATGGAACCTGGTTTATAATCACATATGAGAGGCACATTTTAAAGTAGGAAGGGATCACAAAGGTCGCCAGACCCAAATGGCCTTCTTATATATTAAGGAAGTTAGCCACAGGGAATTAAAGTGGCTTGTTCCAGGTGGTAAGATTATAGTTACAGTAGCAACGATTTCTGTGTTGCTCATTCCCAGTCCAAGTGCGTTTTCTACTATCCCAAAGGGCTTTGTATCCTTTCCTCTTCTTATACGAAAAGACAAGAAGACTTCAAGGTTACCTTATGGTATCTATAACAATGAAGAAAATCAATGGAAATTTCCTCCACACAAACACGAGTTGCAATTACCATTGTTATTATTATAATTATGCTGTTTGTGCCTCTTCTCCCTGCTAATTTCCAGAATCAGTGGACAGACACCAGGACAGGATAATTAAATACGCTGGAGTACCTGTCACGACACCACATGAATCCAGGAGACAGAGCTTCCATGGGCCAATCACCTCGTTCCCCCAAAGTGCTCCATCTCATAATTAAAAATTAAACCGTTTTCCAATGAAATAATTTTGTTCATTCTTCTTGCTCCTGCTCCAGTGCCTGTGGCACCAGCTAAATTTCGAATTAAATAATTCAGCTGCAATACATTTAAAATAGATCACGTTTAGTGCTACACTTCCAATTGGCTGCAAAACCAGGCCAATTGAACAAGATTCTCATGGATGTCACCTGCCAAGGGTGTGCAAGGCCTGGGATTCCATTAATGAGAGCTGACTACTTTTTCCTATTATCTTATTCTCAGGCTCCCACACAATGAAACTCCCCCCCCTCCCTTAACCATTCTGTCTCATTTTTCTCCCTTTGTTCTCATTTTTCTCTCCTTTGATCAAAAGCTTCCTTTAAAAAACAGATTCCTCCATTTTGCTTTCGTTTCTGGTCGTCTACTCTCTGCTTGCTTTCAACATCTGCTTACTTGCTAAGGCAATAGAGACAGATTACGCCTCTCTCCGTGCCCTGTGAGGGGAAGTAGAAGGCAGGATAGATTAAGGGACTGTGCTGAGTCAAATGCTGTCTCCTCCTGGGGCTGCCAGTTTTCATCTGGCTCAGGCTGCCAGAATCTCAGAACCATTATTTCATTTGACAGATAATACTGTAACAATAGCCTGCTCTGCTAATCGTCCTCACCTGGGGAGCCAGCATGGCAGCAAGAGGTGCTGTGGCAAAAAAGCCCCGATGGGGAGGAGGCATGGGTTTGATGTGGGTGATCTTGAAGGAGCCCCTTAATCACTCTGGACCTCAGTTTCCTCAACTGGACTCTTCTCTGTCTAGACATCATGGTTTTTATCTATTCTCAGGCTCACGAGTAAAAGGGAAATGTGAACCACAAGTGACTTTCAGAGAAGGTCACCCAGGATTACGAGTTAATGAGGACAGCCGAACAAGAGATATCACTTGCTAGGGAGGGGTAGGGGTGAGGCTCTCCTCTATAACTCAAATATCCATGGAGGGAAGGAAATCCTATTCCACCACAAAAAAAGGGCAAAGAGACTTACTGTTTCTCTCTGGCTTCACTTTCCCTCTTCCCCAGAGGATGAGTGTTCACTTACATGATTGCTGTTTGAGAGGGAAAAAAATAAACAACCCCCAAAACTGGCCTGGCTCATCTCAGCCCCTTCAGAGCTACCTCTCTCAGAGCCAGCCCTGTCCACAGGACCTACACACCTGCATTTTCCCAAGGGTTCGTTTATAGAGGCCGTCTCTGCCCAGATTGGGGTCAGGACATGGGGTGCGCTCAGTGACCCAGTGTTGTCCATGCTGGATGGATACATTTAACTCGGAGGTGAGGTAAAATAGAGCCCTTCACGATGCTGACCCGATTCACCTTCCACATAAGCTTTTGTCGGTGGCAAATCCGGATGTTTTATTTTCACTGGTGTGTTTCTTGAATCTCATTTCTTAATAAGCTCTGATTGTTGTAAAGGATAAGTGGTGTTGTCTATTAATGTTCTAAAACTCAAATTTTTTTCCTTCCCACAGGGGGCCCAGGAAAGATATAAAATGCCATTAGGTAGAAAAAGGGACAGCTTAGCTCCTTAAAGCTCTACAGAGCCACTTAGGACCAACAGAAGCTGTTACAGAGAATCATTTCCACCCTGAAATCGTAGCGGGAAACTCTGCTGAGGTAGTGAGCTCTTCATCACAAGGGGTATCTAAGCCGCGGTGCTCCCAACCACTAACCAGTAGTTTTAGCACACGGTGGACTGCTTTGATGTAGAAATGGAAGATAAGATTGTGAGGGTGTTTGGGAATATCCCCGGGTCCTGCTTCCCCTGTGCAAGTCTGTCATTTCCTTCTAAAGGGCTTCCGCAGTGGTGGATGCCAGGATAGCTTGGATAATTAATGACTGCATTTGTCATTTGCACAAATGTGTTTAGATAGAGAGAACACAAGTTTACAATATAGAGCTAAGGAACTAGTAAGTGCCTTTGCCTCCTGTCGATGCACTCAGTGGGGGTCCATGCACACACCTGCACACACACATGCACACTCCCATATATACACAAGGCACGCATGCACACACACAGATACAAACACAAGAATAAAAAGAAATAGAAATCTATAAAAAAGAAAAGTGTAATCTTGGTCCAGAGAGACTGCCAAGTTATGATGCTGACAACACTCAGGCCCCCCAGGCAGAGGCGTCGGAGAACATGGGAGATAAAAAATTGGGAACTCCATCGTGTGGTGCGTCTGCCAGAAATGTGGAGGCCATCATGGTTGGAGACTTGGGGAGGAGACCGTCCAACATCACACGTTATCACAAAGTAGCTAGTGTTTGTCAACCTGCTTTTAGAAACTCATGCTTGGTCCTGGGTGCTCCTCATTGGTAAGCTCCCAAATGGCTCTCCTTCTTGATCAGATTGGACTCTCATGGGACTGGATTTGGAAGGAGAGGGAGGCTGCCAGCCTCACAGAGATGGAAAGGTCTGGGGCTTGGGTTGGCCACTGAGAAGGGCCCCTTCATTCCTGATTTTACTGCATTCTTGGGAGTCATGATGGTCACCAGCATGTGAGCACTGAAGTCATCATCCACTTTCCGTGTTCTGGTGTGTGTGTGTGTGTGTGTGTGTGTGTGTGTGTGTGTGTGTGGTTTTTCTTTTTAAGTTAAATACTAATTAGCACTCGAGAAAGCATGGGACCCATACTCAGTGGTGAAGGGTCCTGATGGCAAATCAATTTACTCACAGATTTCACATCCGAGGTGTAGAAACTGGCATGTTTTTGTTCGCAGGCTTCTAGCTGGTTCTGGGAGGAAAAAAAGTGCAAAGTACTTTGGAGACAAGTACAAAAAAAAGTACCAAGAAAAGTAGAAAACAGAAATTATTTCCTGAATAAGACTCCTTAATTTCCTATTCACCCAACCCAAAGAATAATGGAGAAAAGTCCTAGATTTTGTGGCTGAAGACCTGAGTTTGAGAAAGGGCTTTATCACTTACTAGCTCTGTGCTTCTGGGTAACTGACTAACTGACTTAACCCCTGTACCTTAGTTTCCCTTAACCATTAACTGGGGTAAGTCATAGTAATAGCCCTTCCCTCACATGAGAGTGGTCACAGAACTAATATTCAAATACCGTAACATTTAATATGCTAGAGTTCTTGTTGTTTCACCATCTAGAGTTTTGTGAGATTTCTGTGGTTAAATGAATTGTATGGCATGAGTATATTAAAGGCCTGATAAGCCCTGCTGTAAGTAAACAAAAAGCACATACGAAGAAACAAAAACCTAGTTTCCAAATCTAACTTTACCCTCGAACTCGGTCTCCTGGAAGCATCATTTAATGTCCTATTTCACATGTTTTGAGGGATGGGAGGTTATGCAAAGAACTTCTGTTTCGCCAGACAATTGAGCATAGGATAGAAGTGGGATCGGCCTCCAAGTCAAGGAATGCACTGATGATCATAAAGTGCCACCCACCCTTCACTCCCAAATATTTAGCTTCACAGTTTTGCCAAAGCCCAGTCACAGTCTGTCTCAGTGAGCCATTAAAACATGATGGCAACAAACCCAGAAGTTAGAGTTCAATGGAGATTCGGACAAGCTCTTGTCCTTACGGGGGACCTCAATTTCCTCATCTATCCTATCGGGCAAATATCTCAAATCACTGTGAATTACACAGACCATCAGCATCAGAATTACTCGGGCTTAAAAGCATAGATTCCTGAGCCCCAGACCTAGACACAAGCAGAACATCTGCATTGTCAGCTGTTTCTACCGTGGGGAATTTTGTTCCTCACTACAGCTCAAAAACACTGGTCGAGAAAAGCCTCGGAGTCATACCAACCAAAGCCATCCTTGGCTTTCTTGATGTCCACATACTTGAAGTACCCAAAGAAAAAACAGAGATCAGGAGCCCTGAACGAAAAGCAGCCTCTCCCCACTGGGAAAACTATGTAAGACAAGGCTCCTCACCTGGGCAGTTCTCCAAAGCAAAGCAGAACCAGCCTGCTATCAAAGCTTTCCATGGCAATTCTAGAGAAGCTTCATGCATGCGTACACAGATCCCTCTCTGAATTGGCCCATCTGAAGCCAGGACAGTTGGAGTGAAACATAAAATATCACAGCATTGATTTAATGGCCTTTAAAAGTCCCTCCTGAGCGGCTGGGGAGCTCCTTGTCCGTATCCCTATGCACCACTGTGCTCGTAAACCTGTCACCATTAATCGCTGCCCAACATCCTGATAGCATTTGGGTCACACATCAAGGGGAGGGATGCAGTTTCTGAAGGGGTCTGGAGTGTGGCTGTGGCAGCCTTACTCCTCATCTACTTCTTCCCAAATCCTCAGTGTGGGTGTGGCACCTCGCTTCTACTAAACACCTCGCTGGATGTATGGGTGTCACCTCTTTTAATTTGGAATGACCACTCTCTGAGCTGTCTGGAGCCAGAATCTAAATTTATTCCAAGTGTTTCCTTCTTCTCCTGGGCCCTGGTATTAATTAACCTATTCACGTCTCTGTATTTCTTGCAATTTGTTTTTCACGGCTATCATTGTAGACCAGTGCTGTCCAATGGAGACATAATGTGAGCCACAAAGGTGATCATCCGCATATGAAATTTTACATTTTCTACTAGCCACACTCCAAAGGGTGGGAAAAAAGCAAAATTAACTTTAAAAATATTTAATAATATATTTTATTTAATCTACTATATTCAAAATATTATCATTTCAACATAGAATCAACATAAAAATTATTAATGCAATATTTTACAAATTTTTTTGGACCAGGTCATTGGAATTCAATGTGTATTTTCTACTTAACAGCATGTTTCGCCCTGAATTAGCCACATTTCAAGTACTTAACAACCATGTGTGGCTATCATACTGGACAGTGAAGTTCCAGACCAATCGAAGTGAGACTGTTTGGCTAATGATTCGCTTATCCACGCACTCACATGTTCTGAGCACTGACTACAGCAGATGTGGATCTGGGCACGAGGCTACAGAAGTAAGTCATATGACACCTCTGCTCTCCTGGGATTTATAATTAATTGGAGGTAATAGACAATAAGCAAGTAGAAGAATAAATGAACAAAATAACTTCAGACTGCCAAAAGGGGTATGAAGAAGAAGAGGGGGGAAAAACAAGGAGGCTGGCAGGAGAGAGAGTAACTCAGAGAGCGGAGAGGACTGGGTTAGATCAAGTTATAAAAGAAGAATCTTGGAACAAAAGTCTTAATGACAAGAATTCGTTTACTTACTTTTTATGATAACAACCAAACACTCACTGTCTTAGGACCCCAGGTGGTACAAAGTGCTATATGGAATATTTAACTGAGTTTCTGGTGTGTGCATAAGGATTAAACTGGACTGAATATTAGACTACAGACCTATACAAGAAGAAGCATATCCCCAGGGACTCGAAAAGTATCTTATACATGGTACCTGTTCAATCCTGTTCAATATATATTTAATGGCTGGACATGTGAATAAAGAACAGCAGCCCTCCATGAAGCTTGGTTTTGAGACTGAAAGGTGTAATGGAAGGCTAGAGATGTTAATTCTGTTTCTTGTTAGTGCATTTGCTTTTTGGGTGAGGTACAATTTGGTCTCTATACAAGAATGCACTCATCCCCATTCCTGCAGATGATGACAGTTGATCTACCCAGTGATTTGAAGAAAGCTCTTTTTGTGTTCATCTCTCCTAAGGCATGGCGACAGAGGATTAGGTTCAGAAAAATGTGCTCCTAAGCACTAAGATAATTTGTGGAAATGCCAGTCCTTTCTTACACAAGCAATTTGCCAAGAAATGCGGAAATGAAATAAAATTAAAAATGTAAGTTCGACCATTGTATTTCAAATCAGTAAGAGTTTTGGTGTGAGTTTTGCTGCTGTTGTTTTTAAGAATTATAGTATTTTATAAACTCTGAGGAGAACCTGCTTCAAGAGATCAATATTTTCACAACAATAAAAAGTGATTCAGGAGAAGAAGGGTCACCCAACAGAGTTTATTTTTATTGCAGTCAAATCTGGTTCATTAAAGAAAAAGATACTTTTAGGACTTTTATTTACTGTGTTTATTCATTTTTAGCACTTTTCTTTACCTTCCTCTTTCCTCTGTGACTCTGACCTAACCCAGTAGTGTTCTGTCAATAATAATAGCTAACACATATTAGCACTAACCAAATTCCAAGCATTTTGCTATCTACTTTAAATGAATAATCTCATTTGATACTCAGAAAGCTCTATTATTTTGGGAAAATTGTTACCTTTACTTTACAGATGTAGAAACCGGGGCTAGTAAATTTTAAACATTTGCCCAGGATCACAGGAGACTGGTCCTCAAATTTTTGGCCTCAGGATTCATGTATATATTCTTAATAATTACTGAGGACCCTGTATTAAGTTTCAGTTTCTGGCATAACACATTACCACAAACTTAGTGGCTTAAAATAACAACTTTGCCCAAAATCAGGGCACATTTGTGTAGTTCGTTCTCTGGGTCCTCTATTCTGTTCCGCTGATCTATGTATCTATCCTTGTGCTAATACCACAGTATCTTAATTGACGTAGCTTATTACAGTCAGTCTGAAGATCAGGTAGACTGATTCCTACCATTTTATTTTTTTTTTTCAAAATTTTATAATAATCTTGTCTGTATCTACAAAATTAACTTTGGGGGGATTTTTATAGAAATTGAGTTAAAACTATACACCAATTTATGAGAAATGGCATCTTTTTTATGTTGAGTCTTCCAATTCATGAGTGTGATTTTGTCTCTCCACTTTTTTAGATCTTCTCTGAGTCTTCTTTCTATATTGTGTAGCATTCAGCGAACAAGTCCTATACATGTTTTGTTATGCTTACGTCTCTTTTCTCAGTAATGGGAAATGGTATTATATTATTAATTTTGGAGTCTACATGTTCATTTTTAGTATAAATAAATACAATTTAGTTTTTTACGTTTATCTTATATTCTGTGACGACTTGTTGAACTCACTCATTAGCTCTAGGGTCTTCTTCCTCCTCCTCCTCTTCTTCTTTTCACATTCCTTAGGATTTTCGGTGTAGATAATCATGTCATCTTCAATAGAGAAATTTTTATTTATTCTTTTCTGAGTTGTATGCCTTTTTATTTTATTTTCTTGCTTTATTGCACTGGCTAGAATTTCCAGTACTGTGTTGAATAAGAGTGGTGACAGTACATATCTTTTCCACGTTACCAATCTTCAGGCAAAAAGATTCAGTCTTTTACTATTAGGTATAATGTTAGCTCTGGTTCGTTTCATTTTTTTAAATGAATACTACTTAACACGCTGAGGAAGTTCTCTGTTCCCATTTTATAAGAGTTTTTATCATGAATGTTGAATTTTGTGAATTTTTAAAATGTACTGATTGATATGGGGCCATGTAATTTTTTTCTTTAGCTTGTAAATAGTGGATTACAATTCTGAGACCAGCTCTTCTGTTTCAACCCTAACTGTTCCAACACTAACTGGTGTGCTACAATTTAATTCTGGCACTAACCCTCCAGATTAGCACAGACCCTCCCCCCCCCCCCCAAGAATCCACAAGACTGTCTTCACTTCCGGTACTAGCCACAAGTTCATGGCATCCCCAGGCTACTCACTTCTCTGGCTGACCAGCTACAAATTCCAGGGTTCCCACAGCAAGTTCAATAATTTGCTAGAATGATGCACAGAACTTAAGATAAATGCTATACTTATAATTACAGTGTCCTTATAATGGATACAACTCAGGAACAGGCAAATGAAGACACATAGGGTGAGGTCTGGAAGAGTCTGCAACACAGGGCTTCCATGCCCTCTCTCTCAGAGCACATCACCATTCCAGAACATTGATGTGTGCACCAACCAGGAAGCTCCCCTGAGCTCTGAGTCCAGAATTTTTATCACCCTAATATGGGATACTATTGTCAAAGCTAAGACACTATGCACAACCATTGCCAATTAACAACCATTAACTTTAACAACTCTTAATTATTAACAATAAGCATTGATTATATGTGTGTATGAATATATACATACACTCATACCATACGACATGTAATTGCCATTCATTAAATATTATTCAATTAGTGTTCACTTGCTTCTCACTTTCTTACCAGAATAAAAGAGTTGTGTCTTACTCATTTTATCACTATGATGGTAATGATAATAGCCACCATTTATTGATTCCCTCCCATGTGCCAGATTGATTACATATATTTAATCTTCATAAAACCCCCATGAAATAAATATTATAATCTTTAACTACCAAGGAGGGAAACAAGTCTCAGAGAGGTGAAGTTACATAGTCCAAAATCACACAGCCAGTAATTAAAACAATTTTCTCTGCTTTTAATGTCCTTGTTTTACCACCTCTTTTAAAATGCGTTCTACATGGCTCCTGCATCCACAGGTCTAGGATAAGTAGCTTGATTGCTCTCTGTTAAGCCGGATAAGCTAGCAGAACAGAGGTTGGTTTAGATTTTGAAAAGACCTTTGTAGATAGAGAATCCTCTTTTCTCCCTTAACCTGTTAAACCAGGGAAAGTGGGACATCTTTAGATGCCGAAGTGATCACTTATCTCGCCTGTTAATCAGCCTTCCATTTTTTATCTTGCCCCTCTGAGGGCCATCTTGTCCTCCTGAGCCTCATAAGCATTGATCCTTTCAGCTTAAGCCCTGAGAGATAGCTGCCATATCGATAAAATCCCTACTGTAATTTTTTTCCCCCTGAGTTATCAAAGAGTAGGCTATCAAGATGAGAGATACAATGAAGGCCAGAATCCACATGACTGGGTGCCTGATTAGAGGGTAAGGAAGATACTGAGGAAAATGGAAGCGCCTATGGTGACTGTGAGGTTTTGTCTATAAGAGACAGGAGCCCAAACCTGCAATTAATACTAACAATGATAATGATATAGATAAGTAGATAGATAGATAGATAGATAGATAGATAGATAACATTTATTAAGAGCTTACTATATGTCTGGACTTATTTTGGGAGCTTTAAAGTATTACCGAATTAAATTCTTACACTAACCTTTTCAGAAAATTATTACTGTCCTTATTTTACAGATATGTAAACTGTAAACTGAAGCTACTGGCATGGGTAGAGAATTAGAAGGCGAAACTGAGCAAGAGGCTGGTTCTGTGTTTGAATTCCAGGGAGTGGTGGTAGGATAGCCGGTTGGGAGTTTCCTAAGCCACTTGTGCCTGCTCAGTTTCATGCCCTGATGGAGGTGTTGAAGGGGAGGAAAACTTTTCCCTTCTTCCCTTCTAGGTTCTTTAGCTGGTCTAATAATTAAATTGACATAAATCAGATTAACAGGAGAAAAACAAATTTAATTTCATACATGCGGGAGCCCATAAAAATATGAGACTCAAAGAAATGACCAAAGCAGTCAGCTTTCATACCTTTTAGACAAGGAAGCCATGAATTTGTGAAGAATTGGCAAGACAAAGGAGTTTGGGCTTGGGGAAGTGAATTAGTGAAGAAGTAATAAGGTTTGTTTACTCAGCCTTCTAGGCCCTAAACTTCCTGAGTCTGCTGGGGAGGATGCCTTCTCCCTGCCTGGTACAGGAGGGCACCTTTCACAGGGGAGAGTTATTTCCTGCTTTCAGGGGGACAATGGAGATCAGAGTGTCCTTGCACAGGCTCTTTCGTATGGAACTTTCATTCAAAATAATGAATATACCAAAGTGGCATGCTCTGGAATGGTATATTTTGCTTCTCCTCAGTGTGAAGTGGTAAACCTGTGTCAGTTCTAACATTGGACTGAACATCAACCTCCTGATCTGAGAGGGTCCTTAACTGCAAAACAGGATTAATGATTAACCCATGGCTCTCCGAAGTGTCCCCACCAACTGAGGTAAAGCATGGGAAACACCTGGCCCATACTAGATTCCTGCCCACTGGCAGGAGTCCCTCCTGCCTTCTCTCTTCTCCCCCTCACCTCTCCTTCTGCATCAGTAGCTGTGAGAAGCAAATTAATAGTGATTATGAAAGTGTTGTACAAATGTGAGGTTACTTATTGACAAACATTTTTAAATTACAAAAATAAAAAAAGATATTTATTCAATTCTCAGAAAAAAGCAAAAAGGAACATTTAAATCACGTTCAATACTGTTATTCAAATATAACAGATCTTACCGAGGCCAGACCATAAGCTCCCTAAAGGCAAGGTCCAGGTCTGTATTTATTAAGCAATGCATTGCTAGGGTCTAGCATAAAACCTGGCATGCAACAGGTGCTCAATACAGATTTGTGGACTAAACTAATATAATTGTAGGTGTTTTATTACCCTTTCAAAATATTTCTTCAGTAGTTATCACGTTCCTAACCTGACATTTCTTGCTGTTTACCGTTTTAATCTTCCCCCCCTTCGCTTATGCATATCGGTGTTTCTGTCGGAGAGATAGGATGCATTATAATGAATAAAACCCATTCCCTACAATTCTGTCAACACAAAATTGACAATTTGTTTTCTCCAAAAAGCTTTCCCTCCTTCCCTTCTAGGTTCTCTACCTGGTCTAATAATTACATTGATATAGAACAGATCAACTGAAGACAAACAAAAGTTTGGTCCAGTCACGTGTATACCTCCTGTATATATGGAAGGGACCCAGGAAAATGGAGTCTCTGATGTGGCTGAAGCCACCACCTTACATACCATCTTCAGCTGAGGAAAAAAGAAGATGTTGGGGTTGGGAAGTCAGGGCCGGGAGGCCACCAGGAAAAGCACAGTAAACAAGGGTAAGGTGGTGATACAGATTTAAGTCCCTGCCTTCTCTACTGATAAGAGTTTCCACGGATTGTCATCTCCCATCTTCTGGTATAACGAGGGAGACACCCTTACAAGCAGAGATTTCCCTCAGTAATGTAAAAGTCTCCTACGGAAGGGGAACTCCGATTCCATTTTTACAACTTCAATTGAGTCTGCTGTTTCTTAAAATTAACCAGCTTAAAATCATTTCCATGCCAAAAAGGCATATCTTGGGATAGCAAAATTTGCCCCCCTTCATTTCATTCCTTGTCTTTTTTTTTAGATTGTAGATCTGGGGTGCCTGGGTCTCCATGGGTTAAGCCTCTAACTCTTGATTTCAGCTCAGGTCATAATCTCAGGGTCCTGAGTCTTCCTGTCCCTCTCCTTCCCCCTCTCCTTCTCCCTCTGCCCCTCCCCTGCTCATAGGCACCTGCTCTCACATTCTGTCTCTAAAATAAATAAAATCTTTAAAAAGAAATAAGTAAATAAGTAAGTACATAAAATTGTAAATACGATGTCACTACTGTCCTGCTAGTAATCTTTGTATACCTTTGCAGTTCTTCTTTCAGGAGAAATTCTCAGAAGTGAATTGCTGAATTAAAGGGCCTGTGCTTTCTTGTTCTGGTGAGACCAGGCAATTTATGGAAGTGTCGAATCACTGTATTGCACACCTGAAATTAATATAATACTCTATGGATAAGTATACTGGTTAAAATTTTAAAAATCAAAAATCAAAATAGAGAAACCAAAATAAATGAATAAAGGATCTGTGCTTTAACACCTGAATAGTCCTTCAGTCCACACCATGACTTCTAAAAGTCACTCCTGGTGACTCTCACACACTTAGGACTCAAGATTCCCAGTCCAGAGTAGTTTTCTTTTTTTTTTTTTTCAAGATTTTATTTATTTATTTGACAGAGATAGAAACAGCCAGCGAGAGAGGGAACACAAGCAGGGGGAGTGGGAGAGGAAGAAGCAGGCTCATAGCAGAGGAGCCTGATGTGGGGCTCGATCCCAGAACGCCGGGATCACGCCCTGAGCCGAAGGCAGACGCTTAACCGCTGTGCCACCCAGGCGCCCCCCAGAGTAGTTTTCTGAGCTTCCCTTTGCCGTCCCAAGTCCCCAAACCAAATTCTGGCCAGCAGGCTCCAGGCAAGTGAAATATTTTTAAACCCCTTAGAGGAACTGAGATGTTGCTGGCTGACATGTTCTTCCAGAGACAGGGCAAGAGGCTCTCTTAATTTTCTGGGGCCACAAGAAGAGAAAAAGGAGGGGGGAAGAAAAGAATACCTTTTGCTAAGGAAGGGCTGGTACACACACACACACACATACACACACACACACACACACACACACACACACACATATGGGTGATCTCTAAACAATCTTTTTCCATCTTGAGTAGTAGCAAAAGGTAGTGAAAGAGAGGGATGTGTGCATTCCCTGCGGGATTTGTGAAGGGACGAACAAAGTATCCCCAAACCCCAGCTGATGATGCAAAGGAGCCAGAGCCAGAATCATCCTGATTTTAAGAGGCGGTCCGCTTGCCTTCTTTAGGGGAAGGGCTGCTGCAACTCACTCTGAGTGGAGGATGGGCCACAGCCTGCGTGCCGTCCGGTCCACTTCAATGTCAAATCCTTGGGGGATTATTCTAAAGACAACAGGAGGCAGCATAATAATAGACCTGCCACTTCCCTGCTCCTTCTCCCCCTTTGGCAGCGCACAAGCCAGGATCTGGGGATCCGTCTCAACTCCTCCCTCAGCCTGTATTACCTCACTTTTCAAATGGCAGGCGGCAGTGGGAAGGTAGGAAAGTTCAGCTAGCTTTTCCCCCTTCTTGAGTCTTTGAAGGCCATCAGGTTGTGGAAGCAGCAGCACGCAGGATGTGAGGTGCGGTCACCTGCCCTGGGGCTCCCATACGTTGGGTTCTGGGCCTCTGGCAAATTGCCTTCCAGTAGCTAAACTTAAACCATCATACCTTCTCTGTGTATTCTGCCTACCCGTCCTCTGCTCCAAATCTCTTTCCCTCCTCACTTCCTCCCCCAAACAAAGCATATATTTTTAAAGTGCACTTTGCAACTTTATGGGTCATCCAATTCTTTTCCTCATTTCTGTGAGGGCCCCTGTGATTTCTCTTATTTCCTCGTTTAAATATTGTGCCTTGGCCATCAACCACAGGATAAAAACCCAACATTTTAATATGGAATAAACCCGTTTCCTGCTGTCTTTTTTGCTTTTTTAGCCTCACCGTCCCTGCTGTCCTCACCCCTTCATTCTGAACATCTTTCCATTCCTTAAGTGTATCATATTACTTATTCTTTCCAGGCATTTGTGCAACCCCCTTTGTTGGTAACGCCTTGTACTCCCCCTCCCCACAGCTTTTACTTGGTTCCCCTCACCCATTTGTCAGGCCTTATTATTGACCTTTCTTCTTCATTAAGTCCTGCACACAGCCAGATTCATTGTACATCCCCCAACTGAACCATAAGAATTCATGAGGGTAGAGACATGTCCATCTTTTGCAATGTTGCCTGTCTGGTACAGTTCCTAAGGCAGAGATTACTAATTGATTGCCAATATCTATTCTCCCCTATTTAATTAGAGACATCCTAAATTTTGCCAAAGCATGTGGCCACTGAACTGTAGACTACATATCATCGCTACCCTGGTAGCCTGTTATAGCCAAGGGATTCAATTCTAGCATCAGCATGTGAGGAGAAATAGTGTATACTACATAACAGAAAGGTTGTAGGGGCACCTGGGTGGCTCAGTTGTTAAGCATCTGCCTTAGGCTCAGGGCTCGATCCCAGGGTCCTGGGATCGAGCCCTGCATCAGGCTCCCTGCTCTACTGCGAGCTTGCTTCTTCCTCTCCCACTCCCCCTGCTCCTGTTCCCTCTCTCACTGCCTGTCTCTCTCTCTCTGTCAAATAAATAAATAAAATCTTAAAAAAAAAAAAAAGAAAGAAAGAAATGGTTGTAGACAACACGCCCCCTTCCCTCTTCCCCCCTCCCCAAGGTCTGGAAGGGGGACGGGGGACAGTTGTGTTAGACACGGAAGTGAAAGAAACATTTTGAGGCTAGCGGAGCTTACCCGTAAGTCTCGAACAGCTTGATTCTATAAGCACACACGGAAGAAAAATACAATTTCAGTTTGCTGAAGCCATTATATTTTGGGGTCTTTTGGTTGTAGTTTGGATCATGATATCAGTAGGCAGGTAGTCAATAAATATTTTTTAAATGAATGAATGGATGGGTGGATGGTCAGCTAAACTTTTCTATTTTTGCTCTGATGTCTCCTTTTTATCACAGTCACCATTTCTTTCTCGTCTTCAAGGGTCCTCCGTGATCAACAAAACATTTAAGTGTACAGGAATTTAAACAGAGATCACAGATAAATAGACAGACAGGTGTGAGAGACAGAGAGAGACAGAGCGAGAAGGACCAACCAGCAGCAGATCATTTAAAACTTAAAATAATAGGGAACTGTGTTAAGTGCTGGCTAGCTGTATGCTACACTGATTTAGGCACTCTCTGCACATGAATTCATTGAATACCCACAACCATTTTATGAATCAGTACTATTATTGTGCCCATTTTAGAGATGGGGACACTGTGGGCCATAAAGAGTAAATAGCTTGTCTGAAGGACACAAAGTTTTGATGCCCAGCTAGGAACCCAGATAGTCTGACTTCAGAGCCCACACTCTTGATTATTGTATCATAATAAAAGAATAAAGTCCCCAAAGCACAGAATGTCAGTGCTGAAGAAATGTTAGAAAACATCTAATCCGGTTTCTTCTTTTTACAAATGGGAAAAGTGAGACCCAGTGAGAGGAAATGATTTGTTCAAAGAGACACAAATAGAGTCAAGTTTCCTATTTGCAAGAACAACGAGGAGCGTCAGGAATGGCAATTTCCATCCACTGGTATGTGCAGAATACAAAGGAAAAATTGTTCTGATGGAGGAATGTGCCTGGCGTGTATGGGGAGCGAATGGCAGATTACACATGTGCTGGACCGGACATCTGGTCCCAATTCTTCATTCCCTGTTCCTCATCCACACACTTTGTCACGCCACTTTGCAGTACCCTCCTACCACGCTCATTGTCCTTACCCTGTCCATGGTGGGTCTGGGCACGTGATTTGCTTCCCACAATGGAATGCTAACAGACATCTGTGAGCACAGGTTAAAGTGTGCTGGCACAGCTCCACTTGTTCCCTTGCACACCTATGATTTTCCATAGTAAAAATACGTCTCAGTAGATGCTGATTCAAAGAGAGGGTGGAGACACACAGAACAGACCAAAACCAGAGCTGGATCCTAGGAACATTCCCATTAGATCTGCGGACCGCAGGAGAGCTCTCCCAGCCCACCCACAGTCTCCCGAGTGAGAACAGGGATGCTTGTTACTGTCAGGCACCGGGATTTCGGGCAGTTTGTTAGCAGATCAGTATTACGGCAATAGCTAACCAAGGCAGTACCATTCATCGCTGCCAAATGCGCCTGACCCTAGACTATTTCATAATCATTTCACATTTTCTTTGTATCCGTTTACTTGCTACAGCTTCCTGAGTTGGGACCTTTGAAGGGATGAGTAACATCCAATATGCTTTTTATGAACTTGCTGAAATTTGGACGGATGGGGAAAGCAGAGGTTGAGAGCCAGTTTGGAACAACTTCTCCTTTAGAAAGTATGTGAACTTTTCTAAAGGCCATAGGACAGATAGTTAATATCCTGTAGGATCCCCAAACATGGAACATATTAGTACAGCCTATAAAAGCAATAGCCTTGGAGAGTAAGATTTATTCCTTAAAATCATTCATGTAATAATGCTGTTTGAGTATACACTGATACTTATCACCATACGTACTTTGCTCACTGTGATATCATTATTTGTGTTTGAGGCTGTCTCCACTGGCAACTGAACTAGGCAAGAGCTTGGATTTATTTCTTCTAAATCCAGCTTAAAATTCTGGTGCTATCATATGCTGTTAGGATCAGAAATCTAGGAATGTAATACTTCTCTCATGTTAATCACCGCCACTTCCATGGGGTCCCAGGGAGTTCCCAGATAAACAAGTCACGGTAACAGGACAGGACTACATTATTAATAATTGTCCCCACACCTGATGCTGCAGTGCAGTACTCCAGGTAAAGGATGGGCTGGTGCACATGACTATGGTTTCAGGTCTAAATGGAGCCGTTTACTTCTACTGCTCACTGTCCCCATCAATGTAAATCCTGAAATTGTATGATTTCCTGTAGCTGCTTGAAGGGAATCAAATGGGGAATGGGTCATGGCATTGCCACATCTGAGAAGCAGCATGTGGTGCAGTTTATGGGATTCCACACAAGGAATAGGAGGAAAAGCATAAGTGAAGAGACTTGCCCATCCTTCACGGCCCTCTTACACTTTGTCTAAGTATAAGAACTATGGGATCCTGCATTTAAGGCATGGTAATCTTGTCTCCTAGGGAAATTTGGTCTCTGCTTCCACCAATCAGATCACTTTCTGCCTTGGTGAGTGCCCCAGACACAGCTGGCATGGGCGGAAGAATCTGAAGTACATTATGTATCATCACACCTCAGCCTCTATGTTAGGACCAAGCTGAGTATAGACGCTCAAGAGTGTTTGTTAAATAAATAAAGACTTGCGCTAGAAACGATGGCGGCCAGCAAAAGCCAAGTAATAATCCACAAACTAAAGAATTAGCAATCTATCAGGAAGGATCAGAAATCAGTTGATCAATAGCTATTCACTGTGGTTTACGTGCTAGACTTGCGGATACAAAGGCGAAAGAGTCAGAACATCTGTCCTAAATGAACTCAGGGTCTGGGAGATGACATGGTCAATTGTATTGATAACTCTGGGAAACGCCATGCTAGAGCTCAAAGAGTACTCTACGGGATCACAGACGTAGACCAGCCTCTGATCAGACAAGCAAGACCTTCCTAGGAGGCGAAATCCAAGCTGAGTTTAAAGAGTGAGCTAAGGTGAGAAAGGAAGACAGGCAGGCAGAGGGAACAGCAAGACAAAGCATGAAGGCCCACAAAATCTGACGTGTCTGGAGAAAGAAGGTGAAATGTCTGGAATATGGATTATGTATGTGCATGTCGGGGTGTTGGTCTGGGAAGGGACATGATAAATTTGGACAGTCAGAAAGTGACCACTGATGTTTAACTAAAGTTCAGTGGAAGTTCAGAATGAGTAGCAGATCTGCAAGGAGTTGCAGAGTCGGAAGGACGTTCTTCACAACGAGGCAGTAGTAAAAATAATTGCGACAACAATTAACAATAGCTACTGCTCTCGAACCTTGCCTCTGTGGTACATATGTTACATACACCATGTGGCTGTAGCTTCACCCACTCTCTTCGGAGTAGCTGCGGTGACTTTTCATTTTTTATAGGTGAAGCTATAAATGAGGCTCAGACAGGTTGAATGGTTTACCCAAATCACACGGTTCGTAAGGGACACAGCGGTGACTCCAGCCCATGTCTGTGTGCTCCCAAAACAGATGCTCTTAACTTCCAACTCATAGAATTGTGAAATGCACTTTAATGATAGGGGAAATGTGGTGAGGCAGAGATGGGGGTTATACATTTTATATAAAGACTGCACCATTGGCCACCCCCAGAGTTCTGAGGTGCCGGGCCCCATTAGGGAGCCCGAGAAGCCACAAAGATTATAAAATGGATCCGCAGGTGTCTGCACTTACCTCCCTAATGCATTCTCCCAGAAGAACCTGCTGTCATCTATTCCAGGAGACAGATATTCACCCTGAAGTTGTAAAGAGCAATTTATAAAAAAGTGCACCGAAAAAGTAAAACCTAGTGCTTGAAGCTAATGGTTGGACAAACTGGGGCAGAAAATAGCTTATTATTATTATTTAATTTCCCAAAAGAGTGCACAGTTTCATCCTATTTATCATAAAAGTCACTGATATAATAAAAGCATCTCATCACATCAGCAGTCATTTCTACAAATAGAGCGTTGACGCTTTAGATATTAACATGTGTTATAAATGTCATTGATATATTAAGACTTTTCAGACTGTCTATCTAAAAATAGAGGAAAAGCCAGAGGGAGGGAGGAGGCAGACACAGAACTGACTAATTCGATCAGAAAAAGGGGAACCTATTCTTGCACGATTAAATCTTCTGTTTGTGACCAATGCAAGTAAACACCCGAGTCTGATTTATGATTTGAATTCTATTCACCAGAGACGGTGATGCAGAGAACAGACTGGGGCAGGAAGACAGGGAGGAAGGAAGAGAGAAGGAGAAACAAAAGTATGTGGATTTAAGGGATTTTAATATCTAAAAAGACTCAACTAATGCTCTCAAACTGTCTTACTTTGCGTATCGGGAAACTAAGTCTTGGAGAGGCTACCCAATTCCATCTACCCCAGTGTTCCTTGGTGTTAGACAAGAAAAGCTTCAGAAATCTGGGCTCTAAATCAGATATTTAAGGAGAAAATTGGCATTTTTTTCTAAAGAAAAGTGGGAAGCTCTGTGGGTGGAGGAAGCAGGCATTGGCAAGACGTGGGCATAGGAGTCAGAAAGAAAGGAGAAGGGGAGCACGAGCAATGACTTGTACTATTCAACAGGAGTGTTACATATATTATCTGACTTCATATTCCTGACAGCCCTGGAAAGGTGGGCAATTAGACCCATTTTACTCGTGAAAGCCCAGGTTAGTTAAGTCATGTGCTCATGGATGAATAAGTAGATTGCCTTTACTTATCCATGTCTCCTGAGGTGCCAGGCTCATTCACAGCTTCACAGCCCAAGGACAGAGTTCCTACTGTACATTTTAACTTAAGCCTTCACCTTGGCATCTTAGTGCCACGGGTAGACAGTGCAATCACCTGGGCCAACCAACTCACTGCAGAGAAGAGCTCCCTCGAGGTCACAGGCACACTGGGCATGAGTTCTCCCTTCTCTGCCTGGCCTAAACCTTAGCATTGCTTCCTTTCCTTCTTTTCCTTGGGCAAAACTGTATGGCAAAGCCAATTCCTGGCCTACGTGAAACACACAGGGTTGCCCAGTTCAATGAAAAAATAATAGAAGCCAGTTATTGTACAATAAAGTTCTGTATTGATGAACTGTACGAATAACAAGAAGTCTAGTTTTTAAAGCCTTGAATTCAATTCATCATCACAGACGGTACAGAACAAGCCATGGGGGGCATGCCATATGGGGGTGGCAAAAGGCACATGGGAAGAGGGAAGAAAAGAGATTTTGTAGAATTCAAAAATAAATACTATGAAAATGATAGTTGTAGTTTGCTAATTCAAACTGGTGCTATTGATGTTGCTGTTTTATTTTTAGGGCTCTCTTAAGCTTCCCTGGAGCCTTTTAGCTATAGAGAAAGCAAAGGAGGCTGCTTCAGCTTCTCCTCCTCCCCCTGCCTCCTCCTCTGCCTGCTCCTCCCTCTTCTCCCCTACCTCATTCACTTTAACCTTCCCCCTCTTTTTCTTACTCATCTGGTCACTGAAATGGTAAATACCACCCCCCCCCACCTGCACCATGATAACGGCTTATAATAACCCCTAAGGAATTTTGCAACAGTTTTTGAAGCTTTCAAAATACAAATGATTTTACGGTAAAGACAATACTTGCTTAGGGGCGCCTGGGTAGCGCAGTGGTTAAGCGTCTGCCTTCGGCTCAGGGAGTGATCCCAGCGTTCTGGGATCGAGCCCCACGTCAGGCTCCTCCACTAAGAGCCTGCTTCTTCCTCTCCCACTCCCCCTGCTTGTGGTCCCTCTCTCGCTGGCTGTCTCTCTCTGTCAAATAAATAAATAAAATCTTAAAAAAAAAAAAAAAGACAATACTTGCTTAAAGTAAAAATAAGCTAAATAAACTGGAGATCTATAAAATAGAAAGTAAATGCTCTTCAGTGATCTCACCCCCAGGGATGCCACTGCTTACAGTGTGGTTAGGAAGCAGCGCCTGGTCGCTGGTGGCACCGCTCTGGCTTTCGTTTTCTCGGGTTTGGGTCCCAACTCTACCACTTCTGACCTGTGTGACTTTGGGCAAGTGACTCAACTTCTCTGGTTTCATTTTCTTCAAGTGAAAATTGGGACTGGATGTCACGACCTGTCTCTCAGGATGGTTTGTGAGGACTGAATGTAATGACGCGCATCAGTCCAAAGTCTGACCCACACAGACAACCCCCACATGCTAGCTACTCTAGCATACTCTCCCAGATACACACGTGTGTCTGAACAACTGGCTAATTCCATATATTGTAGATGGAACAACTGTTTCCCCTTAAAATATTATGTGGGCCTCTCTTGATGTCTGCAGACACGAACTCATTCTTTGGGAACATTTAGTCCAGTTAACGGGTGCACCTGCTCAGTTCTTCACTGATGGTGATTGTGAGTCTCCTCTCTTATTCGTTTTTCTTTTGCAAGCAAGGCTGCAGTAACCATCCTAACCCATTTGTTAACCTAATTTGAAATGCTCCTCAATTGTATCACTTAAATGGTCTGTTTGTTTGATGAAGGCTTGCTGGGTGGCATGACCCCCTTTGACAAGAGGAGGAGAAGATTTTCAATGGTCATTTTGCTTGGACTTTCTTTTTCTGACTGCCTCCCATGGCTGTTCATTCAGCAAAGGTTTATCTGCACCCTCTGTGCGTTCAAAGATAACCCAGCACAGCGTGTGTGTGGAGACCCCACTATGTGATGGAACCATGATGTAGATACTACAGAGACAAGGAGGCACTGAGTGTGGCAAAAACAAATCTGAAGTTGTCTCCCAGTTTTGGTAGAAAACCTTTGGAATTGACATTATTACTGCTCTACAAATGCCTCTTGCGTTTTGGCTACTCTCAAGACTTTTTTGAAAAAGAAAATTTGGCCCTAGCATCCCCTGGGGCCTGAGGATGACCTGGGTCTTAGGAGAGGCTGACTGGGTTTATCTATTTTTTGTCTGCGTCCTAACTCCGTGGCACCCTATCACAACCACAGCCAAAGGGTGCTATGAGAAACCTCTGATTTTCTACTTCTCAGCACTCAACTCCCTTGTGCTTAGGGAGATATTTCCTTGCCACTTTTCTGCTCCAAAATATCATAGGCAAAAACCACTGAGACTCGGTGTGCAGCAGGACTGGGAGGAAAACCAGAGAAAACAGTAAATGGGGAGAGGAAAGAAAGAGCTGACATTTTCTCCTAGACTGAATAATGTATTTGAATGTTTCATTTTGCTATAGATTGAAAGGGGCTTAAGGGTGAAAGAGGTGAGGAGGGGGGAAGGAATGAGAAAGATAGAGGGATGTGTGAGCCCCAAGAGATGGGCATTGCAATCTAGGAAGTTATTTCTCAGCTGGGCTTAGTTCTAAAGTTCACTACTGAATTATGTGTTAGATGTTGAGAGACTGTCCCTGGTGTACTCAGAACACCTGTAATAGAATGTGCTGGATGTGGGATGATCCCTCCACCTCAGGACTTATCACAACCCCTTCAAACCCCTCTCTGAGCTTTGTCTCTTTTTTTCACTTCTTAATTCCCCCTCTCTTTTTTTCTCATAGTTATTTATAAGTTACAGAATAGAGGCTAAGTAAATGTTTGCTTACAACCATCTGAACGTTCCCTTCTTGCAACAGAAATGATATCAAAAACAACAGGACTAGAGTAACTCCACACTAAAAATGCTTTGGATACTATATGAACTCTGAGGAATAAAATATGGTTCACTTTATCCCAAATGATTGTCCTTAAAAGGTGAGTGAATTAAGTCTATGGATACCTAGACTGATTCCTCATACATTAGGAAAATATGTACGCTGAAAATATATGATATATACGATGACAATGTTCTTTTGAAAAAAAAATGTTCCAAGATGGATGCAAATTAGTTAAGACTTCTGTAACCTTCTGTAAAAGGTTATAGTATTTAAAGAAAAATATGAACTTACCAATTAAACTTTAATGACACTCCAGGTGAGTGCAAGAATAAACACAAAGTAGATGAAAATTTGTATTAATATTTGGCACAACTGCTCAGAAAGGTGAAAGGGGAAAATGCAATGACAACTGAGTTGTCATAAAGACTTCCTATCAGCGTCTCATAAAATTTAGCACATAGAAGACACATACTTCAAATATGAGGTAAAGGATGGAGGGAAAAAAGAAAGGGGGAGAGAAGAGAAGACATGAAAGAAAGAAAGGAAAGAATGATGGATAAAAGAGAAAGGAAGACAAGGCAGAACTTGTGGATGAAGGTAAATGATTGGCGTTATTTTGTGATATCACAGCGGATGAGAAAGCAGTTCAAAGGAGCAAACATTCATTGTGAGTGGGTGGGGGGCGCGGGATCCTATGGGGAGTCTGCAGGGAAGTTACTTGATAACTTAGAAGATCCCAGCCATAATCAACAGCAGGGAGTGAGGGGAGCGTTGGAGTGCCTGGTTTAACTAACAGGCTTCACTAGCAGACTAGACTAGTTTCTTTTTCAGATTTTCCACTTACTAAATATATGGCCTTGGACCAATTATTGAACTGTGCCTCAGTTCTCTCAGATGTAAAGTAGATTATAATACCTAGGGCCATAGGAAGAATGGAATGCTAAATACATACTAAGAGTTTAGGATAGAGTCTGGGCAGATTAAGATCCCCTTATTGCCATTATTATTAGTATTTGTATCAGTATTAATAACTACTATCACCCTTTTGAAAAACAATGGCTCAGTACGTAAAAGAAACCTACATGTATATATCCCCTTTGCCCCAGCAATCTCCCTCCTGGAAATGGATCTCTATAAAATAATTCAACAAAAGGATAGAGCTAAGTGCTCATCACTGTAGCATTAGCTGTAATTGCCAAAAAAAGGGAACAACTTAAATGTCCATCAATAGGGGAATAATTTATAGTAAATTATGATGTATCAACATAATAGGGTATTATGCAACCATTACAATGATAATTATGACAATGTAGCATCATGAACAAATGCTTACAATTTAATGTGAAGCAAAAAAATATAAAATGATATATACAGTACAATTGTAGCTGTGTAAAAATATGCATGCATATTGGCAAGTACTAGCATCTTATATGCAAACACTGAAATAATTACGTACGGGTGTACACTTAAAGATTTGTTTTTCCTTTTTATAAATTGTTTTTTAATATTGCTTTGAAACCATCTATTCAATAATAAACACATGCAGCAGGAGATGACTGAAGAGAGAAGCAGACTTGCTATAACTCACATCAGTGAGTTAGTGGTAAAAACAGATTTGCTTAGAGACATGCATACAAGGGCTTTGGGACATTTATGTGGGGAATATTTATGAATAATCAGCAAAGAGCTAACACTTATATAATTTTTACTATGTGCCAGGTACTCCAGACTGTGTGCTTAATGCATTTTATACATTGAATTTTTTATAATAACAGTATTTTATAGATGAGAAAAGTAAGGCCCAGTGTGGTTAAGCAACTGGCCAGAAGTCAGATAGCTACTAAATAGTGGACTGGGACTTGAATCTAGGCAGTCTTATCCCCAAATCCATGTTGTTAATCATCAAATACGCTGCATTCAGCCAGGGGCTTTCTGGGTGCGCGAACAACGCACTCACACCACACAGAGCCCCCACTCAGAAAGATCCCATGTGTGGCAATTAATGCTCCGTTGTTGTGGTCTTAAAATTCTTAATAATTTTACCTTTGAATTTGTGTTTTGTAAGTGAAGTCAGATGGGACAAGGGAGCATGTTCTGAGGGCTTGGAGCCACTGCTTCCATGTGGTTCCACTTCCTTAAGAGCATGTGTTCTTAGATGCTGCTTCCTACCCATGGTGTCTTGGGCCTTGCCCAGACCTCTACCTCTCCACCCCCACCTCATGGCCACTGCTACCCTGCATCCAGGGTGGTGGCCAGATCACATCAACAGAGCAAAGATCATGTTTTACCATCACCTCCTGTCCTCAGTGGGGGCCTGCATGAAGTCACAGGGCAGACTGGGACCAGGCATGCTCCCCATGGAACTGTGGGAGGGGGCAAGGCAGTGGGTGTCTTGCCACGGGTTGGCATCACCATGATGCATTCAGTGGGCAACAAGGCAGCGACCTCTTGCTTACCCGTGATCCAGGTACTTAACAATGTCAACGAGAGATTGGTAATCTCTTAGAGTGTTGTCCCTCTGCCATGGCTTGGGGCAATGGACCTGTGGGAAGTGGAGATTGACCTTCTCACCCTTGACCAATACCCAATTATCTATTTTGCAATGGTCCCTGCAAATCATGCAACTGATCTTATGCTTTGCTATGGTTTTATTAAAAAAAAGAAAACATAAACATAAACACAAATGCATTTAAAAGGGAGACTCTTGGCCTTGGCCCACCACACAAATCAGAGGGCACAGCAGGGGGAGAATCACAGAAATGATGTTTCTGCCAGTGGCCTGAGATCATATGTTCTGTACAACTTTATTCAGATAATATGACTTAATCCAGGGGTAGAACTTACATCATCTTGGCCGTCTCCAAAACCAGAAGTCATAAAGGCTTTTGGCAGATGCTGTGTCATCAAGAAAGGAGAGGCTAGTCCATGGTTATGCACATGCTTGTCACTGTTCCCCTTGGACTGGAATCCAGGTATTCCATAATTATGTCACCTGTGTGCTCTTTCACTAGTCACTTTAGTCACTCGGAAAAGGGAGAACATCATGTTTCCCAGGTTGTTCTGAGAAATAAATCAGGTAATGTCCATAAAGTGGTTATTAGTATAGTGCCTGGCAAGAGTAAGCATTCAGCAAATTTCACTTATTATCCAGAGCTGAGGCTTATATAGCAGCCTAGGTATTGAAGTGAGAACTTTATGCTTCAGATACCATACGGGAGAGGGGACGATTAAGGATGACATTCTGCTGAGAAAGTTTAAGAACCAGATAGTTTAATCTTGCAGGAGTTAAGCAGACCTGAACGGCAGGTACTTACAGGTAGAACCTATATATATAGATATAGATATATATAGGGAATATATGTGTATTATATATGTATGCATATATACATACATATATACACACATGTATATATACATATATACATACATATACACACATATGTGTATGTGTATATGTATGTATATATAAATGTATACGCATGTATGTATATATGTAGGTATATGTGTATGTATATATGTATGTATACACACACATATATATTATGTATATATAATACATATATATGCCAAATATATATACACACATATATATTCCCCCCCTCAGAAACATGCTTTGAATGGGCTCATGCACTGTTACAAGGCTTGGTTGAGTTCCCAAAGTTATGTGAAACACCACATGGTAGAGATAACGTTGGTTTGACAAATCAGAGCAAGTGCTGTCAGCCTACCCTTCGTACGTGAAAAAAAAAAATGTTTCCATGCGGGCTTTCAAATTCTTAGACTCTTATTTTTACTTTCTAAAAGACTTTATTCATTTATTTTAGAGAAAGAGAGAGAGAGCAGGGGTGAGGGGGAGGAGCAGAGGGAGAGGGACAAGCAGACTCTTGAGTTCAGCACGGAGCCTGACACGGGACTCCACCCCACGACCCTGAGATCATGACCTGAGCTGAAATCAAGAGTTGGACGTTTAACTGACAGAGCCAGGCGCCCCTCAAATTCTTAGACTTTTAAATGGATTATTAGATACACAGAAACTCACAGCTGGAGGGGGGCTTTTTTTAAAGCTCTCTTTTAACAGATAAGTTAGTGATAATGTTAGTTAGACTGTGAGGGAAGAAACTAATACTGCTGACAACTTAATGTGATAAAATCATTGCATACAGTTTAAAAATCAACTTTACGGAGGCATAATTTACAATAATAAGACAAATGCTCGTATTTCAAGTATTCGAATCAATGAGTTTTAACAAATATATACCTTTAACCACTATCTCAATCAAAATATAGAATATTTCCAATACCCCCAAAAGTTTCATTGGTGTTCCTCTCCAGTCAATTTCTCACCCTCTGCTCCTGGCAACAGCTACTCTGATTTCTATTACAATAGATTATTTTATCTATTCTAAAACTTTAGGTTAGTGGAATCACACAGAATACACTCTTGTGTCAGGCTTCATTCGTTCAGCATATTGTTTTTGAGACTCAGTGACTATATCTGTCAGAGTTCTCCAGAGAAATGGTGTATCTAGAGACAGATAGTATTGCATAGTATAATATAGTATAGTATATAGTATCTATATAAAGAGACTGTGAATAAGGTATCGGCTCACAGAATCATGTAGGCTGGAAGTCCCAAGAACTGCTATCTATAAACTGGAGATCCAGGAAAGCTAGTGATGTAGTTCAAAGGCCTGAGGGCCAGAGAGCTAATGGTATAAATTCCAGCCTGGGTCTGAATGCCTGAGAACCGGAAGCCTCGAGAGCCAGAGGTTGATGTCCGGGCTCAAGTAGTCAGGCAGACAGCAAATTCAACAGACCTCTGCCTTTTTGTTGTATTCAGATCCTCAGTGGATTGCATGAAGCTCATTCACATCCATTAAGAGCAATCAGCTTTCCTCAGTCTACCTATTCAAATGCTAATCTCATCCAGAAACCTCCTCACAGACACACCCAATGTAATGTTCAACCAGCTATCTGGGCATTCTGTCCCATAGTCAAGCTGACACATAAAATTAACCATCACACTGATGTGCTGCATATATTAGTTTTATTCCTATTGCTGATCAGTATTACACACTATGGATACAGCCTATTTGTTGATCCCGTCACCTGTTGTTGGACATTATTCCAGCTTTTGGAATAAACTGGAATAAATAAACTTTGTTTTTAAATAAAGCTGCATAAATATTCCTGTATAAGTCTTTTTTTGTGAACAGGTATTTTCTTTTGGGGAAGAAGGGGGTAAAAAAAAATTATTATTATTATTATTATTATTATTATCATTTCTCTCGGGGGAATTTTGGGTCATGGGGTATGTTTTTTTAACTTTGTAAGCTACCAAAGTATTTTTCAAATACTTGTGCCATTTTGCACTCCCACCAGTAATGTCTGTTAGTTAATCTTAAAAATAAAAACTGACAGTTACTTTACCAGCAAAAGATGGGCTTATTTGGTAATAAAAAGGAAACCGCAATCAGAACACTGAAGGTACGGCGAAACCATAGGCAAGCCCAGGGAACAAACAAACGAGATGCACACCTTTTAAAGGAGAAAAGGGTAAGGCTAGAGGGCTGTTCCCGAACTAAAAGTCCTTTGGAGTAAACTGGAAGTTGAAAGTGTGGTGGTTTTTCATTGGCTGAGCTGTTGGGTGGGTGTGTGTGTGTGGGGGGGTGTTGAGGACAGCCTCTGGCAAGTACGAATAAGGTCAAGTCCATTTCTTCCTGTTGGGTCTGCTATTGACTACAGGTGTTAAGAGTGTGGGAGCGCCCCCTGCTGAAGTCTCCCGACTTGGTTTTTTGCGAGGTTACTAATTTTCATGTTTGAGAAATATTTGTTAAATTAATAATTTAAGTAATTATTTTATTAATAATGAATAAAGGAATCACAGGTTTTTAGATTTCCATGAAACAATTCCACAACAAATTTCTCTATGAGAAATTGTTTCTTTTTTCTTACTAGAGTAACAAGAGGGGTCATTGTACATATTAAACTGATCACCAAACTGCTTTCAGAAATATGAAGTCCTCAGATTTACGATTGTTGTAAAAATAAATTTCAGCACAATGCTATACACGTACAGTTTAAAATACCATAAATCTGATGAAAAAGATTCAAAGTGAGCAATATAGGTAGTATGTTATTAAGCAAGAGAAGCTATTTATATTCCAACCACAAACAACAGATTTTTTATAAATATTGCTTCCTTTTCCTGTCATATGATAGTAGGATTGTATCCTATATTATAGAAAAGTGTACAACCTTGCCATGGGGGCTTGCTATATTCCTTTGGGCTGCTATAACAACAATCACAGACCAGACAGCTTATAAACCACAGAAACTGGTCAGGTGAGGGTCCTCCAGGTCACAGACTTCTTGGATCTTCACCTGGCAGAAGGTGCAAGGGAGCTCGGTGGGATCGCTTTTATAATAAGAGCACTAGCCTCATTCAGGAGGGCTCTACCCTTATGACCTCATCACCTCCTAAAGCCCCACCTACTTAATACCATCGCCTTTGGGGGTTAAATTTTCAACACACAAATTCGGGGAGGGAACACCAACATCCAGGCCATGGCAACCCCACACTGTGGTTGTGTTCACATTGTCCACGAAAAGCAAAAAAACTGGGAATGACTACAGAACCTCAACCAGTGCTGACTAAAATTCCAAAATCTGTCTCCATAGTATCCTGGCACAGACCCAAGGAGGCAGTAAGCCCTCAGAAAATGAACTGTATTTATCTCTACACCTTCCATATCCAAGAGCGCTGCAAGGATTCCTTCGGGGCCCTATGGGGACATGGCAAATAGAACTACACTGATCTTTCTGTCCTGCAGGTCATCTGGAGCTCGGATCATAGCAATATGCTATACTCATGTTTGTAGGACACTTTGCAGGCCCTAAATGGTTTGTGGTTTCTGCTCTGATTTGACTGAAGGACTCTTCTTCCAAGTCTGTAAAGCAGGAACTCTTCTTGCCCCCACTTGCAGACGAAGAGAAGTTTATGGGCTTCCATGAGCTTGCCCAAGACCACACTGATGACATCGCTGCTGTGACTTTGGTTCTGTCCCACCTCTCAATGCCAGTGCGCCACCAATGACCATCGCTACTGATGGGTTTCATGTGCTCCAAAACACTTCTGTTTTTACTCAATGGTAGAGGTGTTTCATGATGGGAATCCCAATGTCACTCCTTTTCATGGTTCTCTTTGCCTTTGTGGAGGTAGCCTGAAGTCTGTGGTGGAGGTGTGAATTGAACTTTCAACTTCTGATGACAAAATTCCCCGGGCCATGCACAGGGCTGTGTTTATACATAATCATCTCATCAGGGGGTTATGAGGCCTAATTAATTACTGTTTGTAAAGCAGCCTGAGATATGAAGATGAAAGGTTTTATCAGAGTGCACAGTACTGGTGACAGTATAAGCACAGTGTGTGCAGAACTAACAGAAATGACTTATAGCCCGTGCGGCAGAGAGAGTCAGTGGGAGGGCTTCATTAGCACAACACCTGCACACACCGAGATTCCCGGGAGGCACAGGCTCCAGTCCTAGCAGACAAACCTCACTGTTTTCATCCTCTGGCTGTAGCTGACTGAATGGACTCCAACCATCAACGGCTTTAGCTGCAGCTTGCATTTGGCCTTGGAGGCAGACTGCATATGTCCTTCATTTTGAGGGACTGTGTTTATAGCAGACGGATCAATGGGGTGACAGTTCCCTGGGCATCTTCATGTGGAAGACCACATTGGATCTGCTTTTACATTTTAAGAGGATTTTTTATTCTTCTGGAAAGAATATTTAAAATGTTGTTTGGAACAGTGGTTGGGTCCACAAGCTTGAGAGGTCAGATCTGGGCTCCAATTCCTTCTATTTGCTAGTTGGATAAACTTGGCCTGGTTACTTACTTAACATCTTGAGCCCTTGTTTTCCTCATCTGAAAAACGCTTTGTTGCCAGTAGGAGATTTAAATGAGCAGTTACTAAGTCTTGTGCTTTGGGACCACTCCACAAATGAGAGCTTTAAGGATTCAGAACAAAGACAGTACACAGAGCTTGCCCCAGAGAGGGAAATGAGGAGCCCTAGAGAGGGAAACAGTGGAGGCAGCAAGTCTAAAAATTGGTGAGTGTAATTCTCAATTCACGCCTCACTTCCTATGCTATGAAAACACAGGATGCCCCAACACAGTAAGATCTCACAGGGAGCTTGAATTATTTTATTACATTGTCTATCTATCTATGTATCTATCTATGTACCTACCTACCTACCTACCTACCTAAGAACCGCCTTTGGACTCAGAGATATTGGGGCTCCAAACTCACCCTATTCCCTCACTGTATCATCTTGGGCTATGTCAGAGCTTCAGTCTCCTGTAAGAATTGGGATCTTACATTGTTATGGACTGAATGCTTGTCCTCCCTGCCCCCCTCCACCAAACACATATGTCTCCCAGTGTGATGGTACTAGGAGGTGGGACGTCAGGAGGAACTAAGTTTAGATGATTCCATGAGAGTCATGCCTCATGATGGGATTAGTATCCTTATAAGAAGAGAAAGAGACTGAGACTTGATCTCCCTCCCCCATGTGAGGACATAGCGAGGAAGGAGCCATCTGCAAGCCATGAAGAGGGACCTTTCCAAAACAGGGCCATGCTGGCATCATGATCTCAGACCTCCAGCCTCCCAAACTATGCAATATGAATTCCTGTTACTTAAGCCACCTAGTATATGGTATTTTGTTAGAGCAGCCTAAGTTGACTAAGATACATCTAGATCTACATCTCTACATATATCTCTGTATCTCTACATATCTACACACATTACAGATACATAACAGCTACATAATGGTATCATTTTAATGCTCAAATAAGGCCAAACACCTAACCTAATGCTGACACTGAGCCACCTGTTAAAAACTAGTTCTTCCCTCCTCTTTTGTTTTACTATAGAAGTCAGCAGTGGAGCTTTAGTTCCTTGTTGACAGTTAGCTCCTTCTTGGTTCCTGGACAACAGAACTGGATGCCTGATGACTGTTCTAGAAGCAAAGGTGTTTAGAGCTAAGGAGGGAAGCCTCCAGATGAAAAATGTATTTGTATGTGCAGTTCCATTATTACTATTATTTACCTGCACTCAGAGCAACTGCTGGGGAGACAAAAGCCCCAGCAGGACAGCAGAGTGTGATTTATGACATCTTCCCTTCTGCAGGAGCTGGAGTGCGCTCTCATTTGCCAAACATTACCTGTATTCCTTGGAACAAAATTGCAAGAGACTGCAGCTTCCTCTATCGGGCAAGCTGAAATAGCAGGAGGGGTTAATGTATTTCACGATGATTTATAAAATATGCTTAGCGACTTATGAATATGGATATGATTTCTGCAAACAAAAGGTCATACGGCTCTCAATTGGGGGACACAATATTTAAGAATGCAATGCCATGAGGGCCTAAGGTGAGGAAAGAAGTTCAAGAAGAAAGGCATTCAAAGGGTCCAAGAGGAGGCACACATTGGCAAAAATAGATAAAGATCAAGAAGAAGGCAGGAAATAGAGGCTGCCCTGATGTCAGAGAGAGACTGGCCAAGGGAAGTGCAAGATGTAAACCAAGAGGGGTCAGAGGAGGTGAGAAAGGTAAAATGGGAGCTCAAAGCATTTAGGGAAGAGAAGAAAGGAGAAACAGGTCAAGGCCACCTTGAAGTATTAATGTCTTCAGAGAGAATGGGGGAAAAAAATCCTTAATAATGGAAAAAAGTTGTGAAAGTCTTTCCTGTGGCATTTAAAGTAATAAATATGTATAACTCTCAGGGGCTGTATGGCATGTGGTATATGGAAACATGGCTATTTTTCTGGTATTCAATTAAAGAATACTCAGTAGAATATAGTCAGGCATCCTATAAGACTGATCTCATGACCAAGGTTAAAGAATTTCTCAAGTGCTTGGAAGTTTGATTTGTGTTATAAGACTTGATACTTGGACTGATCTTAAGGTATTACAGAATTTTCCACGTGGTTTGATTGGCTCATTCAGACACTAAAATAACATATGGGGTATGAAAAAAAAAAAAAGGAGATGATATTTCATGAGGATCTACTTTGGCCAGGACTTTCACACACACATCTAATTCATATTTCCCAAAGAATGTTGTGTCTTTGTCCCATTTGATTCTCCACCCAAAGAAGAGGGCATGATTCAGTAGCACATACTATGTTATTTATAACTTATTTGCATCCATTGTGATAATAGGACTTCAAATCACTCCTTTCCTATTCTTAACCCATGTAAGTAATATGGGAAGTATTTTATCTGAAGCTCCAGGGTCACATCACATCCATCTGACCATAATCAACATTGGTTAGTTCAGAGATGGATAAAGGACCCGAGTCTGCACCCACAGAATAAAAATGCTGAAGAATAATCAGAACTCAGCAACAAACAGTGATCCAGTTTTGATGATCACACTGGATCTTCTGAATATACCCCTTCCTGGAGACTTCTTAGTTAAAAGAGCAAATGCTTTCTCTTTGTCTCTCTTTTTGAGTTGGTCTCCATCACTTGTAATCAAGGGCTCTAGTGAGCACAGATTCTATGACCAGTATTTTTGGAAGACGCTGAATCCTACATATCATTTCTGGAGATTTATAATGCATATTGACATATAAAATTCTTACAAGGTTCTACCTTAAATATATTTGCTTAATTTTGTTTAATCCAGCAATCTGCAAATACATTCGGGCATGCCAGTTTTTTTTCCCCCTAAAATATCTATTTAAATGCTCTGTGGATAACATTTTACAGAATATTCTTAAGGATTAGCTGATCCAAATAAATTTTCATAAGCGTCTAATGGGTTAAATATTTAGGTTAAAAATTAAAGTTAAATTATTCTTCTTTTCATATAAGTAAACCAAGTAAACCAAGACTTACTTAACCTAGGTCTCAGAGTAAATGGCAAAGTTGGCAGATGGGATAGGAATGCAGGTCTACTAACTCTAAAGACCTTTGTGCAGATCCTTGAGACTGAAGGGAGCCCAAGACAAAAGTAAGAAATCAGAGCCCACACCTTATTTATTTATAGTTCCTAGAAATTCATCAAAGAGCATTTGCCAAGGTGTCTGTGGAACCACTACCAAATACTCAACTCCTACGGAAGCTAAACTCTGTGCACTCATGGAAGTCCCCTTTCATTTAGTATTTAGTATTCATCAGATACATTCTGATAAACTCTGGCGAAGCCTTCCAGAAGCTTCAGCTCTAACTTTTTCAACATCGCTCAGCAACCAAGTAAAGAAGTTGGGATTTAAATCCAGATGTCTGAAACGAATACACATACTTTTAACAACTCTGGTCTATTTCCTCTTTGCAAGTAAGATAAGAAATATATGGGTCTAATTTTTGTCCAATGAAGCATATGAGAGGTACTCATGGAAGATGGTCAGAATGTGCTGAGGAAGATTTCAGAGAAGGAAGTGCTCAGTTTAGGCTGAAAATGATCAATAATAAATTCACAGGGAGGTGGCCATTGAGTTGTATCTTAAGAAAGAGGTGGAATTTTGACAGATTGAGAGGATCGGGGAGGAACATTTCAGAGCCTCTGAGATCTGTATGTATTGCTTTATTTCTCTTGGGCAACGAACACACTGACATCAGTTTTAGAATCTATTAGGTCCTCAGTTAATTGGTAAGTACTTTTTCCTAAAAGAATGGCTGGTATAAACCAATGTTTAGATCTGCTCTTAACGAGGCTTCTCAGTCAACCAACCTTGACCCAAGGTCTTCTACAATTCTAGAGGAGAGAAGCTGTACAGATATGTAAAGATAATTTTTAAAAACCCATTTTGAATGTTCCCTATGAGAAAAAGGGATGTGTCCTGGAACGGGGGGTCTTCTGAAAGACAGGATTCTCCCAACTTGTCTAGTTAATGATTCCCATCTCTGAGTTTTTTTTTTTTTAGCTTAGCAAACAATATCTAATGAATATAAGAGAATTGGGATTTTCATAGGATGCAGGCATAGGTGTTCACAGTAAGAGTAATATTTATGAATCAGCTATACTGTACAGCTGATACCCATTTATTATCTCAATAAATCTCATGACACATGACACTAACATCCCCCATTCTCCCAATAGGTAAATTAATCTTCTGGGATTAATTCAAGGGACTTGTTTTGAATTTTTCTGCTTTATTTCCTTCCAAATCCCTCTTCTTCCCCATATGCTGCTGCAGCTGATTGGCATAGAGACTTCCAGCCACCCAGTGAGTCACGAAGTTTCCAACCAGAGTTTATGCTGAGTAATGTGAAACAAATCTTCCCTATTATTTCAAATGACACTGGGGGTAGACAGGAAGGAGGAATTAATGAAAAATCAGGTTGACAGGATTTTTAAAAAATAGAATTGTACTAAATAGAGGTGCATCCTATGGCCATTTAAAGAGCATATAGAAACAAAGTCAATTACTTGAATTGGGTTGACAAATTGCAATCTTAGCCAGGCCCATGAAAGACCTGCTTTAATAATGACCTAAAATAATTTGTAATTATCTTGTAGATTCAGCGAGGGTGTACCTTCCTTGAGTGTTAGTTTCTGTAGTCAGTGCTTACGGCAAAAATTGTGTATGGTCTAAATTGCCCTTGAAAATCCCTCAAGTAATAACAATTACAACCATAAGTAGATAGTACTTAATACGTGCCAAATACTTTGTACATAAGTACAGCCCACCCTCAGAACAATCCTATGAGGAAGCCCAATTATCATCCCCATTTTATAGTACAGAAAACTGTCACAGAGAGATTGAACCATTTGTCAGTGTCCTATTGTTTAAGTGGTAGTTCTGGGAGTTACAACTAACTGATCAACCCAGCTCCAGAAACTGTGTCCTTAACCACTATACCCTACTGCCTGTTATGCATAAAATACCAGTACCCTTCTTCATTTCGGCAGCTGACTTGATTTAGGGGTCATGGTGTATAATCACTTCTCTTAGCACCAGAAGCATGCTCGTGACAAGACGCTCACACTGTGATGGCGCAGCAGTGGACTGACACTCCCTCCCCAGCGTGAGGGCAGCCTATGCATCCCAAGCATGCGCACATCACACATCGGGTGGACTGCTGAGAAAGTTTCCCAAATTAAATTAATATTTAGATTTCTCTCTTTGCCTCTCTCTGTCTTGCTTTCTCACAAGGTTGACATTTGAGTAAATGTAATGCATTTAGTTTTACACCTGTTTTTGCCGCGAGGACTCATCACCCTCTTCATGTCGCCGTCACCGCAAGTCCCTCCAAGTTGATTGTGTTTAGGATGCAACTCCGCTCTGGGTTGTGAATGATTCTCCTCTTGCTGGACACTAAGTTGATTCCAGAATTCTTCTAAAGCATTGCATTTTCCCCTCAGTGTAAAGACTCTGGCTTTATCTGTGAATATGCTTAGTTTCCCCACAGACACACTTGAGATCCTGACCCACTCCCTCCAAAGTGCAAAGTAGTAAAGTATGAATTAGCGAGTTAACTTTACTCATATGTCCTGAATCAATTCTTCAAGCACCTGCAGCACACACTGCACTGAGCTGGGTGCAGCTGGTGACAAAATGGTTCCATACCACAGTCCTCGCCCTTAAGGACAGGCAGGATTTATAAACATGGACCCATCCCTGGATCACAAAGTACATGCATTTTACCAGACTGAATTTGACAATAATAATGCGGATAATTTGGCAGCAAAGGAGGGCAACGCCAACTAAACCTTGCAGGAAATACTCTTCTGAGGGGAGTAAGAAATGGAGCAAAGTAGAAATCAACTTTTTTCCCCTGCGTGTCCGCAGTGCTAGTGATCAGAGCAGGGACGGTGATACATTTTACCGAGCATCTGCACGCTCCAGACTCTCCGCCAGCTGCCTTATGTGCGTAATCCCTGCCAGTCACAATGACACTGCAGCTCGGGTGTTATAACCCGATTTTGTAGATGACTATGCCGACCTTCACAAAGTCCCGCTGCTGGGATGCAAACCCAAGCAACGCCTCCTCCCTCTGACTCCTCTGGCCTCTGCTGACTCAGTGGACATCGTGCTGGTTCAAAACACGATGCTTTATTTGCACTGCCCTTACCAGACGCATTATCGCCTTTGTCTCTTCTATCTTTTAAATAGGCAGGAAAGGTAACATCAGTTCCATTTTGTAGATGGGAAAGGAGACAATGAGAGGAATACACGAATGCCCGAATTCACGTTCATTCCTTCAAAGCTATTTTGTGCCCAGCACTGTGTGAGCAGCTAGGACCACGTGGTCAGCAAACATCTGATTCCCGTACTCTCAGAGCTTAGAATTTCGGGATTCATTAATTGTGTTGCCGGCAGAACTGCAAGTATAACGGTAAGCCAGGGTCCCGCCATACAGGAAAAGCTGAGGTGCCATGGGCATGTACAGTACAAGGACGACCCCATTCTGAGACACTGAGGAAGGTGCTCCTGGTGGGAGGACCTGGGAACTGGTACCCACAGAGGAGTCCAAAGTTAATGAGTCGGAAGTGGGCCAAAGTAGGCAGGGTAGGAGGGGCTTGCCTGAGACCTTCCACCAACAGACCACAGAAGCAGAAAGATCAGGTTACCCGGACAGAGCGGCAGGATTGTTGGCGCTCTGAGGACAAAGGGGGAGTATTGCAGAAGCAAAACAGAGACAGCCAGATCATGTGGAGGCCTAGGAGCTATGTGAGGAAGGCCTTTGTCTGTTCCTGTAGAGAAGCGAGGGACTGAGGAGTTCTAGGCAGAGGAGTGACTTTTGCATTTTAAGAAGATCCCTGTGGTAAGAAGAAGAGCTGGGGTGGACACAGGGAGGCTAGCAAGGAGGCTCTTTCAGGGGTGGGGAGGGGTTGGAGGAGAGGAGAAGGGAGGAGGTAAAGGGTGAGAGGAGGGGGCGGAGGGAGGAGTGAGGGGAAGGATGGGGGGGGGGGGGCGTAGTGGCCTGAACTAGGATGGAAGAGAAGTCGGAGGATTTTAGAGATTTTCGACATAAAAGAAACATAATTTGGAGACTGATTGACTTGGGGGTTGAAGAGACACTCAAGAAATGGCAGAGTCAGTCACCTGGGGTCCAAGTCTGGGGCTGCACACAATGTGACGAGGCCTACTGCCAGGGACTTGTTCTTAATTTAGATCTTAACTATATCTGGGCAATGAGCAGGGAGCATCGAGACTAGGGATACAGAAACTGGTTAAGAAATGAGGCCACTTCCCACGTTCCTCTGTGGTATTTGGGATGCTGGACTTGTGGGAATCTGTGGGGGAGTCATGTGTACGTGTGTGTGTGTGTGTGTTGTGTGTGTGTGTGTGTGTGTGTGTGTGTGTAGGGGAAAGAGAGAGGGAGAGCAAAAGAGAGTTAACTTTTCTCTCCTGCCCCAGTTTCTATGAGCTGCTCTGTCTTTTGTGCTCTTTGCCAAGAGGAAAGAAAACAGATTGTTCTTGCTCAGAGCATTCAGCTGACTCAACTGGTGCCAAACCAAAAAAAGCCCTAAGAACATAATAATAATTGCTCATGTGTACACAGCACTTTACAGTTTACAAAGGACTCTGCATTACACTCATAAAACTGTAAACCCTGCGAGGCAAGCAACCTACTACTAATTTTCCTTCAATTTGAAAGACACAGAAATGTTCTGAGAGGTGAAATGACTGGCTTAAGCCTTACAGCATACTTGCATCATGCAGATCTGACTTTGCCCCGAGTTCGAGTTCATCTGCCACTGGCTAGATCAGGCTGAGTTCAGACTGAAGGGGCTGCCTTCAATGACAGGGAGGACGCTGCAGAGTCCCTCCCCATTTCCAAAGCCCTTTCACACTGGGCATCTCTCTCTATCAAAACAGGACTCAAGTTATCAACCTCCTATCAGATGAGAGGACAGAATTTACAAGTGCCCAAGGTCAAGCCCAAGGGCAAACAGCCAGCAAGTGGTAGAGCTGGGAATTGAACTCAGGTCTTCCACTGCCCTTTGTCTCCTCCCAGGACTACTGTTAAGCTAAGGGGTGCGGGACCTCAGGTCCAGAGAGAGAGAGATTTAAAGAATTCAAATACGATGTGTGTTGAGCATGCTCTCACATACAAATCTCCAGTTCAGGTTATAGCTTTCAACTGAAGGAGGCCAGGTCGGCAGCAGTGAGGAGGGGCTGGGTGAAGAGCAGCTGTCGTTGCGATCTCCTAATTGGAAATAATTGGGATTCTGTCTCAAACCACAGAGCCCTGATTTAGCCAACTCAGCCTCAACCAGGAAGCATCTGTTGCCATCTCCAATGGCAACAGTTCAATCCCCACTCCAGCACACCATTCTTCCCTGCCAACTGGCAGGCACTTACCACTCCGAGCCTGCAGGCTTCTTGATCCAGCCCCGAGGCCCCGGGAAGAATCAAGTTAGGTCAACTTCTCAAGTTAAGATAAGGGGAAGAGGTGGGAAGGGCACAGAATGATACTAAATACTTTGGGTAGAGGGAACTAGAGTTTCTGAGGATGTGCCAGGCACTGTGCTAAGAGATCCATACTTGTAAATTTATCTCATAACCCAATGAAGCAGGGTATAATGTCATCAGAGGAAAAAATAGAGAGATTATACAGCCCGTCCAAGGTCACACAGCTAGTGAGTGGTGGAGGTGGGATTGGATCTCCTGTCTCTCGGTGCTAAGACTATGCCCTTCTCCTATTTCCACTCTTCTTCATATTTTATCATCTCTGTTGTTTTAAGAATCTCTTTTGGATGTATTCCTGGTGTTATTTCCATCTCTCTCTCAAGGCTAAGATCAAGAGCCACCTCCTCTTTAAAGCCCTCCCTTTCCCCTCAGGTGAAAATGTGGGCAGAGAGTAGAGTTCCCCCAAAACTAAGGAAGCCAGGAGGAGACTGGAAAAGAAACCCACGGTTGCTGAGCAGCAAATGTTGGCTGTTTTTATATCACCTTGCTTGTGGGATGATGGAAACCTACTTCTGTTTATTATGTTAATGAATCCTCTGTGATTCTCCATTGCTTATGCATAATTAAGATGGCCTTTAAAAAAATACCTCCTCCTAGAGTTTGGGAAAACTGAAGTGTTTGTTTGGATTGGTAATAACTAATAACAGAAAATACGGCAACTGCTTCCAAAAGAGCTTCAAGGGATGAGCTGCCTGATGATGCCTGATGCTCAAGGAGGATATTGAAAGAAAATCTGAAGTGTGGGGTGGGGGTGGGGTCAGGGTAAGGGAGGACATTTTTCTATTCTCTTTCAGTCACCTGTTATGAGGTGTTCCCAGTGCCATGTTTCAAGGAGAATGTTGACAACAGGATCAGGCCCAAACAAGAGTTCCTGGATGGCAAAAGAGCTTGAATGGTACAATATAGGGCTTGTTAAAATGAATGGACTCCTTTGGGCTTCATCTTCCTCATTTTAAAAATGACCTGAGGGGCAGCTGGGTGGCTGAGCTGGTTGGGTCTCTGATTCTTGGTTTCAGCTCACATCGTGATCTCATGGGTTATGGGATAGAGGCCCATGTCAGGCTCTGTGCAGAGAGGGGAGTCTGCTTGAAGATTCTCTTCCTCTGCCCCTCCTCCCACTCACACTCATGCTCTCTCTTTCTCTCTAAAATAAATAAATGAATCTTTAAAAAATGAATAGATTCAATGCAATTAGTGTTTCTCAGTTTCACCTCTTTGCTATTTGTCTGTCTGATGAGCACAGCCTAGAGTACTGGATCATGGATCAGTTTGAGGATCTAGGCATCAAATATGTATTAATCACCTGCCATGTGCCCAGTGCAACTGCAGATGTTTGGACAACATTGATAAATATGGGCCTTGGCTTCATGGAGCTTACATTCTAGTCGTGTAGGATGAGATAAGCAAGTGAACCCATATACAGAGAAAATAATTTCAGAACGTGATATGGTTATAGCCCAAACAAGGCAGGATAATGAGGGTCATGTGATAAACAATGCTTGAGAAAGTTAATAATTTGGTGTGAAGAAGGTGCTATTTAAGGTAAGATCTGAATGACCAGGAGGAACCAGACAGGCACAGATCTGTGGCAGGACATTCCACGTGGAGGCAGCAGCTGGAGTAAACTGCCTGAAGCAGCAACCAGTCTGGTGTGTTTTTGGAATAGAAAGAAGGTGGGGGTAGCTGTGGTTCAGTGAGTTGAGGGGGAGAGTGGTCAGAGATGAGGACCAGGATCAGATCACATAGGGCCTGGTAATGAGAACTGGTTTTATTCCAGGTGCCATGGGAGGAAGCCTTTGGAAGGTTTCTGTAAAGGAGTGACATTATCATCATGTAATGAGTAATATGGACCCTACCGTAATACAATGTACATCATCACAAAATTGATGACTGTTTTGGAGAATCCCCGCTTTCCCTAGATCCCATCCACATTCCTCTTCAATTCCCCAGAATTCTAAGGCTCCTTCTAGCTTACATGGCATAAGCAGATTTGAATGAATTAGGACTGCTTAGCTGAATGGCAATATTTAACAACAAACTTTGAAAATGCTGAAAAAGAGAGTTTGAATTTATCAAATGGGATGTGGCAGTTTGAACTACAGGACCAGATTCTCATCCCTCCTGCTTCCCCCACCGGCCCCAGTAGCATCATTGTGTTGAGAGTTTACTGCTGGGTAGGAAGACAAATGTCCTAATAAGGACCAATGTTATTAGTGACAGGGAGGGCAGGCATAGCTCCTTCTAATCAAGTCTTAACATTCTTACCATCTCTTCCATGGAAACTTTCCAAATACTTATAATACTATTTATTTGCAAATATGTTTTATTTCTTCAATTTTAATGTAAGCTTCTGAAGTGCTAAATCCCTGCCTGATTTATATTTAGATGGAAGTCTTGCCTTTCCCACTGGCCTGAAAATATCTCAAAGGTGGAGACTATGTTTTATTTTTTCTATCCAACACAGTGTCTCTTTTCTGTGCTGAATTGTGTCCCCCCCCAACATTCATGTTCAAGTCCTCACCCCAAGTACCTCAGAATATAATTGTATTTAAAGACAGGGCTTTTAATGAGGTAATTAAGGTAAAACGAGGTCATATGGATGGCCCTAATAGAATACAACGAATGTATTTACAAGAGGAGACTGGGACACAGACGTGAGTGTGCCTGGAGGAGAGATCACTGAGGCCCCAGGGAGAAGGTGGCCGCCTGCAACCCAAGGAGAGAGCCTCAGCAGAAACCAATAGTGCTGACACCTTGATTTTGGAGTTCCAGACTTCATAACTGTGAGAAACTGTGAGAAAGTGTCTGTTGTTTCAGCCAGCCAGTCTGTGAGAATTTTGTGACGGCAGCCCTGGCAGACTCTAGCGCCTGCCACAGTCTGGATGAGTTTGCTCCCTCCCTCACTGCATTGTGAGAACATCCAAGGCAGCAGCTGTTCACCTTTGTGTCCAAGGTTCCTAGCACAAGGCTTCGCACCAGGTGAATGAATCTAAACATTAATAAACATGGCAGACCCAGAGGGTTTAAGTGATTTCCCGAGTTCACACTGTACCAGCACAAGAGCTGACCCTTCCTGATTTGGAGAAATCACAGAGATGGTCATGAGAGTCAGAGGCAAGGTAACAAGACTGAGGGTTCAGGAAGCAATGAGAATAGCCATCAAGGGAAGCAAGAGTCCCTTCAAGGGGACAAGTGGTTAGGGAACAACACCCAGGCTCACACATGCTGAAATGTGTATGCTTGCAGGTGACAGCTCCTTGGGATGGCATACGGGGCCTGTTCTGCCTCTCTTTCCACACCAGGCTGGCCACTCTCCACCCACTGCCTGGCTTTCTTCCAAGGCAGGAAGAGTTGTTCATCAGATTGGTCAAGTCTGAGTCACTCATGGAGCCACGATTAATAGTAGACAGGTTTACTGTGCCTTAGAAAGCTGGGACTAGATACTAGTATCTTTCTTGCATGCCCTTGACCTCTTCGAGAGGCAGAAAGCACAAGCTACCCCAGAGTCCCCACTGGGAATTCCCCGAGGCAGGCTTGAGTGTGGCAGCTCAAGTGAGATTGGAGGAGCAGGAGGATGTCTCCTTAAGCTTTGAAGCTACACATCAACTCTATCCCAGCTTTTGGCCAGAGAGCATTGCCCTATGTCATTAGAGACTGGCACACATACTCACAACGAGTGGGGACTTTGATTCTTACATGAGCACTGTCCCTGTTTATCTTCAAAACATAGCGAGTGAGCAGGGGCAAGTTCCAGGCCCCAGTCTCTATAAACCTTCTCTTTAATTACCCTATCACCTTGCAGCCCCAAACCCTCCCACTGTTACCCAAACTCCGGGATTTTTGCACAGAGACAGTTGGGCTGCACGTCTGTGGGTGGTTTAAGATCCTGTGAATTACGCAGATCCTGGCTCTCATATCATCAATTATTCTGGTCCTTCATGTGGGCCTGCGTGGGCTGCATCTTGTGATTTCTGGTTCTCGCCCTGCAGGGACTCTTATCAGCCTGACCTTTTGAGTCACTTCGTCACTGAATTGCTTTTCTTAATTTGCAATGCCCCCCTTCTGTCTTTTTCTTCCTGACACCCATTTTGACTAGCACACTGGTTCCTAACTTGCATAGATACATTCTCGGTTCCCTCTCTCCCTCTCAAGTGTGAAGTTTATCACCTGAAAAAACAAATCAAGTGTGACTTTTCCCCCTTTAGTTTCCTAATCATTTTAAAGCACTGATTATCTCCCGAAATAATGGGAACAGTACAATGTTCTAAAAGGGTAATGAAAAAAGAAAAACTTTCCTTGCTTTGAGCATTGAATTCACTTTTACTTTTAAAATAAAAAACCATATATATATATATATATGTATATACACACACACACATATATATCTTATATAAAGAATAGTGTTCATAATAGAAAAATTAGTTACTAGAGGTAAAACAAAAGAAAATAAAATGTATAAATGTATTTCTGGGTATAGATGCAATTTTATTCCACAGTCTACTGGCAGAAATAACCCCCTGAGGTCAGCTGCTCTGAAGCATTCTGTTCCCATTCTAATAAAGATCCAGTGGCATTTATGCAGGGATGTGCTGCCAGGTAATTCTGCTGCTGCTGCTTCATTTCTATAGTTCCCTGAGCCAGAATAATGTCAACTTCTCTAAAAGCTGGAATCTGGGGAAAGCAAGGTTGCTATTCTCCCAAAATCATGGAGAAGAGAGCCCCTGAAACCATAGGGTCCTATGCAGTCCCTATGAAACGCACTGGGTCTCCTTCCTATATATATCTGGGGGAATCACTCTGCCCAGCCGGTAGGGTGGCATGGGCTCTGGCCCGTGCTTTACTTTCCTCACCAAGGAAAGTCTTTGCCAAATCATGGGATTAAATATCTGTGTCTATATTTAATTATACTTGTCATTCTTTCTTTACCTGTTTATCTGTTGAAATTTGTAAATATCAAATAGTAACAAAATGCATTAAGATAGTATTTATCTCCCAAGACTCCCTAAGTGTATCATACAGTGGAATCTAGATTTTGTTGATAAGGTCACTTCCTTGGTTAAAGCACTGTGCACTCCAGTAGCATTTTAATTTATAAATGTTGGGGGCTTTTCTAGATATCTTAAAATTATTGATTTCTAATATAATTCCATTTGATTAGAGGCTATATTCTGTAAGATATCTATTTTTTTCAAGTTTTTTGAGAACTATTTAATAGTCCAGCATATGGTCTATCTTGGTGAACATTCTATATATATTAGAAAAGTTGGTACATTCTATAGTTTCTGGGTATAATGTGGTATAATTGTCACATATGTCAATGTGGTTGATAGTGTTATTCATCGCTATATACTTACTGACTTCTTGTTATCTATCCCTTATTGAAGAACAGTGTTAAAATCTTCAATTATGATTGAGGATTTATCTCTTTTTCTTTAATTCTAACAGTTTGCTTCATGTATTTTAAGATCTTCAGCGATGATTGTGGATTTGTATCTTTTTCCCCTTAATTCTGTCAGTTTTGCTTTATGTATTTTGAAGCTCTGTTATTAGGCATGTATACCTTTACGATTACTATGTCATCCTAATGAATTGACTATATCAATTGTTGCTCTTTATCTCTGCCTTTTCTCTTTGCTTTCAAATGGAAGCTACCTTAGTAATAATTGTTTCAGGTAAGGATCACCAGTGGATACTAAAGCCAATAGGAAAAAGCTTGATGAGAAACAGGATATTTGCATGGTCTCAAAGAATCTTCTAATAAGATATTAATGACAAACGCAAAAATAGTATCAGTAGAGGAGAAAATCAGAGAGCACCTTGACTGAATGATCAAAGTTAATCACCAGAAATAGAACAAACAGACATCTTCTTTCTAATTTTTTGCAGAGAAAGGGGCACAATATCACTTCCAAAGTACTTCTGCCAAAAATGCAGAACCTGAGCCTGATCATGAGTGAACAGAAGACTGGCCCAATTTGAGGTACATTCTACCAAAGAAGACCTGTGATTTTCTAAAATCTCAAGGTCATGAAGGGCAGAGGCCGAGGAGTCATTCTATGTCAAAGGAAAGTAAAGGGACATAACAATTAGGTTCAACGTTTAATCCTGAATTAAATTCTGAACTAGAAGAAAAATTACACTTGCTTACAAAAAAAAGACCTTAGTGAGATGACTGAGAACAATGAAATAGGATCTATAAATTAGATATTAATATGGTAGCAATGTTAAATTTCCTGATTTTTATCATCATATTCCTGCTTATGTAAGAGAATGTCATGGTTTGGGGGGAAAACACACAATGAAATATTTAAGTGTAAATGAGAATTATGTATGCAGCATATTCCCAAGTGGTGCAGGGAAAAAACGATCTGCAGGCTTGGGGGTGTGTGCACAGATCTTCATGAAGGGAAAGAAAGGGAGGGGGGGGAGCAAGAAGAAAGAGAGATGCAGAGAGAGTGATATTGTGAAAAGTGGAGCTTAACATGTGGAGAATCTGGGTGCAAAGTATATAGAGATTTTCAAAACTACTTCTCAATTTTTCTATACATTCGCAATAATTTTAAAAATGAAAGTGCTCCTTGTCTTGAACACTATCTTTTCTGATATTAATGTAGTCACTTCAACTTTCTTCATCTTAATGTTTTTGCATGGTATTTTTATTGCATCTTTTAACTTCTAAACTACCTGTGACTTCCTATTTGAAGTACTCTGCAAAGCATCGCATCTTGCTTTTTTATTTAGTTTGACAATCCCAGCCTTTTAATTGTAATGTTGAGTTCATTCAGGTTTAATATTATTATTCATATAGTTGGATTTAGGTCTACTATTTTCTTATCACTTTTCTATTTGTCCTTTACTGACTTCATCTGGGTTAATCAAATATTTTCTAGCATTTAATTCCTCTATTGGCTTTTCAGCTATACCTCTTCATTTTTTTTTTTTTTTAATGATTGCCTTAGGGATTCCAATATGCATCCTTAAGTTATTACACTCTACTTAGAGTTAATGTCACTGTTTCCAGTAAAGTGAAAGATCCTTGCAACAGTAGAGTTCTATTTACTATCCTCTTTTTTTTCTTATGGTGTCATCTGTCTTCTATGTGTGTAGTATATATATGGTATTATAATTTTTGCTTTAAATAATCATATGTATCTAAATATATTAAGAAAAAATTTTTAAAGATTTTATTTATTTGAGAGAGAATGAGAGAGAGAGAGAGCACGAGTGGGGGGAGGAGAGGGAGAGGGAGAAGCAGACTCCTCACTGAGCAGGGAGCCTGATGCAGGACTAGATCCCAGGACCCTGGGATCATGACCTGAGCCGAAGGCAGACGCTGAACCGACTGAGACACTCAGGTGCCCCTAAGAAAATTTTAAAAATTGTCTTTTTGGTTTACCCTTATGCTTAACACTATCTCTTTCCGTAGATCTGTCAATTTCCTTTAGCATGATGAACTTCTTTCAGCATTTCTTGGATTTCCAGTCTTCAGGAGACAAATTATCTCAATTTTTTTAAAAAAAATCTAAAGATGTCTTAATTTTGCCTTCATCTTTCATGGATATTTTCACTCATATGGACTTTTAGGTTGACCATTCCTCACTGCCATCCCCAGGGCTTTAAAAATGTCATTTGATTGTCTTTGGTTCTCCACTGATTGTGGTGAGAAGTCACCTATCATTTACATCCTTGTTTTATTATATCTGATGTATCATTTTCTTTGGATTCATTCAATGTTTTAATTTTTGATTGTTTGATTATAATGTTCCTAGATGTCATTGTCTTTGCTTTTATCCTTTTGGGGACTTTTTTCTCTTTTTCCTTTTGGATGTGCTTGGATTTGTAAGTTTATATCTTCCACCAAATTTGGGGAAAATTTCACCATTATTTCTTCAATTATTTTTCTGTCCCATCATCTCTTCTCAATACTCAAATTATATAGATGTTACAGTGCTTGATATTGTCCTGCAAGTCACTAAGGTTTGCTTTTTCTTTTTTTCTTTCAGTCTTTGTATTTTCTCTGTATTTCATTTTGGTTAATTTCTAATATTATGTCTTCAAATTTGCTCACCTCTTTTGCGGCTGTTTCCAATCTGCTATTCCACTAAAGTAGTGAATTTTTCCTTTTAGATATTAAAATTTTGTTTGTTTGTTTGTTTCTGAAATCTCCATTTGGTTCTTCTTTATAATATCTACTTGGTTGCTGGAGATTCACTTATTATGACCATACATTCCTTTAAATCCTTGAATTTTTATGACAGTTGCTTTAAATTCTTTTTTTCCCCCTAATTTCAATAACTGGGTTATATCAGTCCAGTTTCCAGGTTTGGGCCCACATTTTCCAGATTCTCCACATAAATAGTAATATTTTCATTATTATTATGTACCGAACAATGTGCATACAACACTATTGAGACTCTATTTTGATATCCTCCTTTTGAGGATATTAAGTTGTATTTTTTTCTTTTCCAGAAAGGCAGTTGATCTGTTATAGAAAAATTCCATTAACAGAATCCCTGTGAATTTACCACTCAGCATTTTTTTTGAGAACCTCTTGCAATGGTTAGCTCACTACCTCCTTGAAGAAGTCTAACTCTGACCATCAAAATCTCTGACAGGTCTATTAAAAATGTCAGTTCCTTTGTGTTTACCCATAATGTGCTATCTTTGTAATTTCACTCAAAAGCCACAGAGGTAAGTCTGTTGCCTTTCCAAATGACAGCCAAAAATTTTGGGGACAGATGTTCAGATTCTCAAAGGTCTCAGTGTTTTAAGTACTTCATAGTAGGCAGTTATTAGAATCATCTCTTTCCTCTGGATTGTTTGAGATAATATAAATAGGGCTTGAGAGGAAACTCTGGAGCTGAGGTTTTTGGGTTCAAATCTTAGCTCTACTTCATTATCTTGGACAAATTACTTAACCTCTCTGTGCCCTAGTTTCCACACCTATAGAATAAGGATAATAATATGAGTTATCTACCTATTAGACTGTTGTAAAGATCAAATCAATTGGTATATGTAAAAATAATTAACAGTGCCTGGCATACAGTAAGTGATGATCTGCTTTTATTATAGAATCAAAATTTCCTTTGGAACCTTTCTGGTATATCAACATAAGTAGATTACCTATGATCTACCTCAATAGAAGCATTTTTTAAATTGCTGTTGAGAATGATTATCCATGTTTTAAGATGAAATCTGGGGCAGTAATTAGTATGGGAGAAAGGTGTGGGGCAGGGGGCAGATGGGCTACGACCAGAAAGTCTCACTATAACCTGTGAAAATGCAAAAATCAAAGCAAAGTTTGGCCTTCAGTGGGTCCCAAACCTGGCTGCATCAGAACATTTGAGGAGTGTTTAAAAATTTTCCATTCTGAGTCCCATTTCAGACCTACTAAATTAGAATCCTTGTGGGTCCTGGGAATTTTCATTTCTTTGATAAGCTCCCTAACCCCCACCCCAACCCTGAGTCAATTCTCAAACATCTTGGTGGCATAAGTTCATGAAGCACTGTTTAGGACACTAGGCAGATTACTTTTAAGGACGATATTGCCATGAGCATTAAATGTCGCTAAGTAAGGTAGTGATCAGCAGCTCCCTTGTTTTACTGATGGGTAAATAAAGAATGAAAAGGAGAAGTGGCTTGACTTTATTCACCCCGAACAAACAAAAAGGTCAGACTGTATGTCTACTGACTTCACAGCTGGTGCTTTCTCCGACATACTCATGTAATGATTGCTTCAGTCAATTTAGAGACTGGGTGGGCCCCTATCATCTGCTAAAGAGGCCTCTGACAAATGATCCACCTTGATTTTGTCCTTTATGAGAGTCACTATCATCTCAGTTTATCTCTCTTTAAAATTGGTACAGTGTCGACATTAAAGAAGTGGGATGCTGTGAAGTTTAATTAATGTTGGAAGTCCTCAGATGCCTCCAGATGAAAGGTACGACATTGATACACAGTATTACTATTATTACAATTTACCAGGCTCTGGTCACCTGCTGGGCTGTGTGTTATATTGCATTTGAAAGAACAAGAATGAAAAGCAAGCACATCAGTTGCTGCTTGGAAATCCAACCTGACCTTAGACTTGCTCGTTCCTTATACCTGAGCATCAAACCCATCTCAGATTCCAGGGGAGATTCAGAGATTCTACAGCAACTAGAGAAAGCTTGACGAGAAGCAATGGGATAAAGAGGAATGCACTCTGACTTCAGAGGTGAAGGATGATGAGCTTAGATGCTGGGACTCTGGCTTACTAACTACAGGAAACTTTTCACCAACTCTTGGTGTATTGGAGATAATGCCTAATTTTGATACAGTTGTTTAGAGGAGTAAATGAGATAATGTATGCTAACCACTTTACATAGTCCATGAAACTGAGTAAAAGCTGCCGAATGATGGATTCCAGAGAAAAACTGATGCAAATATCCAGGAGAAAGAAGAATGACAAGGGAGAAGAACAGCACGCTAGACCATATCCATTCTGTAAAGATTGTACAGTCAAACTGAAACAAGCAAGAACATAATGTTTAGCTAATACTATTTCAAGAGGAAATACAGGCAAGTGGATGTACATGAACTCATTCTGTTCTTAAAGCAACACTCTGACAAGAGACTTCCATTGTCTTCATTTTACAGATGTGTAATTGAAGCTCACAGACTTGAGGTCACACAAGTCATCAAGGGTAGAGATGTGCTGTGACCAGTGTTCTCTTTGTCCCATGACACTGTGCTGCCTTTCACATTCCACGTGCTGGACAGAAAGTGTGTGATTAATAGTCACATGTTTTGTTTTTAATCCCAACATATGGTTTTGTTTGACAAAGTTACTTTTGAGAATCTTAAGCAATACAACTGTCATTTTAACATCTCACTGTTACTTTTATTCTTTTCTTTTACTGTCACAGCTCTGTAAGGGAAATGGAGAGTGGGCATCATTATTTCCATTTTATTGACATGGAAACTGAGGCCCAGAGAACATTAAGACCAAGAAAGCAACCAATGAATATAATTTATATAAAGATCAAATGCTTCTTAGAGAGTTACATACATTCTGCTTTCTTGTTTTATTCCTAATCATATCATAATCTTAAGGCAGCATTCCCTAAAAGTTGTATACTGGGCAGGGCAGAGATATGAAAACAAGCTCTTCTTCATGCCACAAGGGTAGATGCAGTTAACCCTTCACCTAAACTGAAAGAAGTTCTGGCAGATAAATACTTTCTCTCAAAACAGTAACGAGAGCTCCCAGGTGGGATATTTTGTACTTGAGATACTCAACCCTCGGTTCCTCTGGTCCCGTTCTGTCTCTGAACAGCAGTATCATAATATCTGCTGGGGTGAATAACAGCCTCCCTCATTGTGCCTTCAGAAGCAGGAATGGCCAAGGAGTCCTGAGAGGACTGAATCCTACAGAGTAGGCGCAGCTGATCCCGAGACACAGTCAGTTTCACAGAGGTCTAGGATTTTATTCTGCTTTCCTCCATCTTGATTAATTTCATAGCTAATGACTCTACAGACTTGGTGATGTATGATATGCTCTGTCAGGACAAAAAAAAAAATGAACTTTTACTAATAGAACATCTTCATGCAGTGAAAGGTTTTGCAAACGAATGTAACTCACACAGAATTATGTTGGCAGGGGAGTCCCAAGAAAAAATCTTCTGAAGACCCAGGAGCAAAAAAAGGGAGACCCAGTGTAGAAGACAGGGAGGGAGACTTTTTTTAAAGGCACAGAAAGAAGAGAATGACATAGGTCTATTTAGAGAGATAAAGCTGGACACACAGAGAAATAGACTCAGCTTGAAACAGAGACTCAAGGACAAAAGACAGAGATATAGACAAAGTCAGACATATGCAAGGACACGTCTGGCTAATTCAGTGAGTGGACTCAGAGGTATTCAATAATATTTTGCAAACATTTTGAGTGCTTATCTCAAATAATGATATCTACTAGACATCTGCTTACTGAACAAATGTATATATCGAACACCTTCTCTGTGTGAGATACAGTGCCAGAACCTGGAGATGCAATAAGCAAAACACATGCAAAACCTACTCACTAAAGTCTAGTTAGAAAGATATTCATTAGGGGCGCCTGGGTGGCACAGCGGTTAAGTGCCTGCCTTCAGCTCAGGGCGTGATCCTGGCGTTATGGGATCGAGCCCCACATCAGGCTCTTCAGCTATGAGCCTGCTTCTTCCTCTCCCACTCCCCCTGCTTGTGTTCCCTCTCTCGCTGGCTGTCTCTATCTCTGTCAAATAAATAAATAAAATCTTTCAAAAAAAAAAAAAGAAAAAAAAAGAAAGATATTCATTAAACAAAGAAGAATAGAGGTAAATAACCAACTTCAATATTGCAGTTACAGTGATGGATAAATCCATGGGTACAGAAAGGCATGTTAACAGCTAAATGACATCAAGGTGTGATTATAAATAGCAAAGAATAACAGAAGCATAATAATCTTATTTTTCTCTTCATACAATTTTAAGGTCTAGAGAAGTGAAGGGGTTTGACCAAGCTCACAAAGCAAAACGTACCCAGAACTGATAATTATTGCGTAAGTGGGACTTAAATCATACATTTTTATTTAGAAGTTAACTAATAACGGGATAGTTCTGACATGCAAAGCAGTATAATTGGGCACAATGGCCATCCAGGTGCCCATCACTGACTACCATAGTCTGTAAGTCTAAATCGCACCACCTTGAAAGAAAAACAGAGAGACTGAGGGCCTTCCATGCTGCCAGCTACCTTAGTTGCATTACCCTTTGATTTTCTTGACACTCTCAAGATGCAAATGTCACACCCCTCTTACAGATGAAATCGCTGAGATTCAAGAGGTCAGCTGACTTTCTCAAGAGTGAAAAGCTTATAGCTGGTGTAGTCAAAAATTTCTACCCAGGTCTATTTAATCCCATGATCTTTCTGATAGGCTGCACGATCAAGGACAAAAGGCAGGGAAAGGATTGAGATTTTTCACCACTCTGACATTTGGACACAGGACACCAGAATACTTCTACTTTCTCCTCTAACCCTCCCCTTCTCCTTTTTTTGGCTAGGTGATGAGGAGATTTATTTTTGTTCCTTTCAGATTATTCACATGTTCACTCCCACTTCATCTCAGGTCTAAGAAACCTTGGCAGGAAAAGTAGCACACCTGTTCCTCCTTTTCCACGTCTTCCCTTCCCGTTCACATCAGCATCGGAAGCTGCTGTACTTGGTTAACTCATCGCCGTGATCTCTGAGGGCAATATGCTGCTAACTCCCAGCTGTTGCTATGGTGACCATGATGTCATAAAATGACACTACCTGTTTGGACGAGGGTGATGATGAATTTTTTTTTAATCTATTAACTTCACAAAAATATAGAACGCTAGATGTGAAAGTAGAAAGGAAACCGATGCAGAAACCCAAACGTTAGAGCATATTTTTCTTCTTAGTAATCAAGTTGGACTCGACAACCTCCATATGGTTTTTTCCTGCTCTAAGATTTTATAATGACGGGAAAAGATGAATAATTACTTCTCTCAGAAAGAGGCAGCATTACTGGCCTAAGGTTGAGAGGACTGTGATTTAAATAGGACTCTGAGCTGAAGGGCAGGGTGGTCTTCCAAAAAAACTGTTAAGCTCTAGGCTCACTTCTGTTGAGCATTTGTGAGTCCTTTCTCCTAGCCTCAGTCCCACCATCTGTTAAATAGGAATGAAAGCATGAAGCTTTCTGCAAAGAGTGAATGAGAAAATATATTCAAAGTACTTGGCATGCAGTGGTTCTACTTAAATATTATTTTCTTAGCTTTAAATACTTGCAAGGATATGTCATTTCACAGCATGAATTCAGGCAAGTCATTCTATTTCTTTTAGACACAACAATTTTGTTATTATTTATAAAAATTAAGAGAATTGAAGAAAAAATAAAGACAAAGGAGATACAGAAGCAGATGAAAAAAAAAAAAAAGATGTATATGGTCTTACTAAAGCTCATTTAGTTCTAGACTCCAGAATCTAGAAGAAATGTTTCCATGAAAAGACTAGATGTGCAATGTGTGTACTGTTCCTTTTAACCACACAATCAAATCCAATCACTGTCAAATATGACAACCAATAAATGAAGCAAAATACTTAAGACTTCCTAGAGAGCGCTGGTGAGTGTCATTATGCCCATGGAGGTGGCCTGGGACTTCAAACTATCATAGGTGGTTGGACCAGAGATATTAGACTTGGAGGGAGGGACATTACAGAGAGAGGTAGGGGAGTAGTTCCCAACCACATGCTGGTGTTTTACATCCTAACAGAAGACTTGCTTGATTTGGCCCTGGAAATCAGGAGAAGGGCCACTGAAAGTTAAAGAGTATGAACTTTAGGTAGAACTTTTGTAGGATCAGACTTCTCAGCAAGCAAGTGTGAAGCCTTCAGACAGGCTGAGTTCTGCATTCCTGGAAATTCCATCAAGGTTAAGGAACTTGTTGAGGTGCTGGCATGCATAGAGGGTTTAATGCATTAGATAAAGGTGTGCACTGGCAGGAAGAGAGACTCAGAAACAGTGAGCTAGACACTTCCATGTTCAGTAATCAGTTCTCTGATCCTAGGGGACATTTTATGGATAGATAGCTTATATTTGCTCCAGAGAGCAAAGCTTAAAATTTATGCACACACCAAAATGCCTGCAATGGAAATTTCTGTATAAATGTGAAATTTTCTTTTTCCCTCCAGCTTCGATTCAATTGCTAAGGTTTTACAATCTCAGGGCATCTTCAACAAATGGGATCTCTGGTTAACTATGAGAGACAGTTGTTTATGAATGATATAGGGGATAGTCAGGTCACAGCTGGACAGTGCAAAAATGAAAAAATAGTTTATCCTTGACTGAAAGTAGTTCCACATGAATTCATTAACTGGCTATGATCATGTAAGACTTTGCCTGTTGATACCCCAAAGTAGCATGGTGATATTATCAGCTAAAAGGGGGGATATAAAAAAAATGAAACCATTCCCAAAAGAATTATCCTAAGTACCTTATGATAGTACAATGGGCTTTAGAAAAGGGGGTCAGGATAGGGAATAATATTGGGCAAATATGGTTGAATGGGAATTTCACGCCTCATCAGTCACAGACTTGCTCATCTGTGAAATGCTCTAATGTGTTTTTAAAATTCTATGGGTAGTCATTACAAAAATAAGTACACCATAAGCTGATCATCTGGAACCACAGGTCACGAAGATGATGATGAACAAACAAAAGACAAACATTGCAGGGCATTAGGAGTTCTACTGCAACCATTAAATTTTGAGGGTGATCCAAGAATTTCAGCCTAGGGCTCCATGAGGTGCATATGTCATTTCTAAGGCTCTGAACTGCAGCCAGCCTGGACCCACCCAGTGTTGTACCAGGTATATGATCCTGGGCAAACTATCCCTTCTCTGGGCCTCAACTTTCCCTTTTGTAAATGGTTAGGCCCATCAATATCTAGTAGAGAGCACAGAACAGAGTTACAGGATATTAGTGTTAGTCCTAGAACCCTCTACTCCATGATCACTCTTGTGGTTCTCTTACCTCTTTGAATCTTCTGAGATTTATGATTCCTGCTTCCTTCCATCTGCTTTCACTGAAGCTTGTAAGGTCCTATGGCCAGATTGTTGATCTGGTTATTTCTGGTCATTCTTCATTATTCAAAAAATAGATGCCAAGCATTAAGCTAGGTTGGAAAACTTTTTCTGAAAAAGGCCAGATAGTAATGTATTAGGTTTTGAAGGTCAAAGGGTCTCTGTTATCAACCACTGTATTCAACTCTGCCGTTAGTGCAAAAACAGCAATGGACAGTACATAAACCAATGGGAATAGCTGTGTTCCAATAAAACTTTATTTTCAAAGCAGGGGGAGGGCCAGATTTGGGCCACGGGTCATAGTCTGAAGACATCTGAGCTAGATGCTGGACATCATAAGGTGAATAAAGTCTGGTATTTTATATCAGAGTTCAAAACTCTATAACCCGTTCTTTTTCTGTATTAGGCCAATGAGATTGTACTCTTTTCCTTTTATACAGAAGTATGCTTTTTAAAATTGAGATATAATCAACAAAGAACATTACATTAGTTTCAGGTGTATGGCATAATGATTTGATATTTGCATATCCTGCAGAATGATCATCCCAGTAAGTCCAATTTCATGCTGCAGCAACAGGGTTCACAAGACCTTATGGCCCACAAAGCCTAGAATGTTTACTATCCTATCCCTTGTAGAAAGTTTGCAGAACCCTAATTCAGAATAACAAAATGGTTATTATTGAGTAATAATTAAGAACAGGATTTAGGAGTGAGACAGATACCATTTAAAATCCCGTAAAAATGCTATTAATAATAACAAAAATAACCAAGGGTCAACTACGTGATACACATTTTACTAATAATTTGAAAAAATGTATTTAATGTGCTAATCACAGCAATTATATAGCATAGTAATTATTGTTGCACTCAATTTACAAACTCAGAGGTAGTTTACCTAAGCCACACACCTATTAGAAGATAAGAATTCAAACCCAGCTCTATGTATCTCTAAAGCTCAGGCTTAATTTACCTAGACCATGAAGGATGAATAGGGAATTTGCCAAGTTGGGGGGAAGAGCATTTGAGAAGCAGCCTCTGCAAATGCACAGAGGCATGAAAATATATTCAAGGAGCAGAGAGGAGGCATCTAGAAGCAGAAGGAGGCTGGACTGGGCAGGGCAATGGGGCAGCTTATGAAGGGTGGGGTGCCAGAGGGAATTTGTCCTTGCAGTTTCTTTAACCAGGGATGGTTGGTGTGGATAAGCTACTTAGCCATGGTGGAGAGTATGAAACCCCTGGGATGCGGGGTTTTCTCACTTATTAAATTTTCATTGTACTATGACACCCTCCAAGAGATCAGTGGTGACTAGTTATGTCATAGGCAGTCCTTGCTTATTGTTCAGATTCTTTATTGAAGTGGACAGTGCTCATCCTACTTGAGATGCTGCTTTTACGACATTGCTCACCTCTGATATTTATTCAAAGAAATTAAACAGCCAAAATATTAGTCAGTAGGGCTTACTATGGAATCCAAGGCCTGGCTTATTTCAGAGGTGCTAGGAGATGTTAAGTTATTTTAAAGTAAGCAGAGGAACACAGTAGGACACTCTGGTTAAGGACAATGCCAAGTGCTTAGAAATGGTTTCCCTTTGAGCTTCTGTTCACGATCCAGAGCTATCAAAGAGAGACATGAGCTGATGAAGAATCTTACATACCATCCAGAAAAGGAGATTGGGTCCCAGAAGGGAATGGTCTTCCCTGGGTCACAGAACTGGCTGAAAGTGGGTTTTGTGCCAGGAAAGCCGTGTGACCTAGGTTCTGGATGGGTCTGACTGATCTAATAATCTGAATATGGGTGATGAGCCATTTGACTGCACAGATAAAAACTGTTCTAAGACTTTGGCACAACAAAGAGAAGACGTGGCCTGTTCTGAAACTCATGCGTAGTAAAAGGACTGATGACCTCCATAGAGGAAATTTATTTATTTATTTATTTATTTATTTATTTATTTATTTATTTATTTTTAAAGATTTTTTTATTTATTTATGTGACAGAGAGACAGCCAGCGAGAGAGGGAACACAAGCAGGGAGGGTGGGAGAGGAAGAAGCAGGCTCCTAGCCGAGGAGCCTGATGTGGGACTCGGTCCCGGAACGCCGGGAACACGCCCTGAGCCGAAGGCAGACGCTTAACGACTGCGCTACCCAGGCGCCCCTCCATAGAGGAAATTTAGTACTTAGAGCTGCAAGGAAGGGGACATCTCAATTCAAACTATGGGCATACTTTCTTTGAATTAGAAATTACATGGATTCTAAAAGCACAAAATTATTTTGAAGTCTGTTTTATGGTAAAATATCATATACGCTTTGCATTAAATTCAACGATTTGTCCCTTTTTGTTTTTATATCATCTTTGGAATGCTCAGTACCCTGAAAAATTGGTCCTTGGCACACCCCTGCAGGTATAGCTACACTAACCTGAGAAGCAGCACCTGATATCATGTAATAATTAAAATCATAATATTTCAGAGTTTAAATAGGTTTTGGAATCACCCTTCCTGATTGCTATTCGGTGCAGAATATTTGAATACAGGGTAATTTAAGGCCATTTGATGTGCCTTCTAATTCTGAGAATCTTTGAGCTCAGGCTTCAGTTAATCTTTACACCAACATGTTTCCAATGGGATGCTGTTTTCACCTCCATTAGAGTAACTAGCATGGTATGCCTTTCAGACATTTTATAGTATTACATACACACACACACACACACACACACACACACACACACACAAACATATATATACGAGAGATAAAACTTTAGATTATAGGCATTGGAGTCAAGGTGACCTGGTTTCAAATTCTAGTTTTTCACAGCAGGTTGGTTCTGTGAGCTTAGGTATGTTTCCTAACCCCGCTTAGCCTCAATTTCCTTATTGTAGAACAGGAATAAAAAGACCTTCCTATAGGAGTTGGTGTGAGCATAGAAGAGGTAGGGATATAAATCTCTTACCACAACGAGTGGAATATACCACATGCGCAGAAAATGGTAGCTAGGGTGTGCATGTGTGTGTGTACACGTGTGTGCATGTGGCTCTCATGGTGACTGGCACAAAACACCAAGCTTAATAACAATGGGTGGACTTGAATAGAGTTGAGTCATACGCTGGCAATAGAGGGGTTTTATGGATTCCAAGGCTAAGATGCAAACCGAAAGAACATTCCACTGATAGCACTTGTTCCTTTACTTCTTGGCTCCAGGAAGCTCCTGAGACACAAGAAATTCTGAAGCCCAGTTCTGTAAAGCTGAGAGTCTGCATTTCTTCTTCTGCACTCAGACATGCACTGCATCCCCAGATACAACACATGGCCAGGTTTTGCACACAAACCGCTCTGTAGAAAGGCACTGGGCATAGAGGGGAGAAAGAACATCTCCACCAGCGTTACTCTCCTTGAATTGAAGAATAGATTCCTGTTACTTCTCTTCATTGACAAGGAGTCGACTGGACTCTTGGGATGACATCTAAACCCAGACTTACTAGTAGGCAGCACTGATGCTGTTCCAAGTTTCTTCATGAAAGTGTTGGCTTCCCAGCTCCACAAGAAGGCTGCAGATTAAGGAGATGGAACTAATTATTTATTTTTCCCTGGGAGAAGGATGATGCCTGGGAGGTGCTGAATTTCAGAAGTCCTTTATCCGCTCACGGCAATGGGAACTTCAACAAAATCATTGGGATCGCATGCAGTTCAACTCCCTAGAAATACACTGTCTCTGGGCAGCTCACAGCATATATGAACTCATCAAAGTACAGGAAAAAAATCTTTTCTCCCCATAAACTTGGTGAAATATATTAATAGGAGCTGCATTCCATATGCAGAATGTACATATAAAATACAACTCTATTTATAAAATCTTTTTCCTGCTTCTTTTCCCAAGATGTTCTACTTCTCAAACTGAGCAGATGGGGTCTCTTGTTTTCCCCCTTTTGGCAGCTCTGGAGCCCTGGGGAATTGCAAGGTTATCTTTATAAATGTGGGATCCTTGTTACATGAGTGTTCATTACTTGAATTTAGATAGTTATGGTTGTGCAAAAAAATCTTCACTACCTAAAAATAGTTAAAACACTAGTTGTTACAAAATTAATTTCTATCAAGGTATTCACCCTGTTTCTTCCCATTGTGTCAAAAGAGTTTTTGCTGTTTAGACCATCACTGATTTTATAAAACATTTTGAGCACCCACACCACAGTGAGAATACAATGCGAAAGGAAACAGCCATTCTGAAAAAGCTGCACGGTATCATGAAGTTGATGAAAGTGATGTGGGGCTTCTCTGGAATCCAATTCCGAGCCATTGGCAGAGGAGGATTAGGCTGAGTTAGACCAATTAACAATTGAAAAAGAGAAAATCAACAAGGAAGATGATTAGAAGCTTCAAAAGAGAAATATTTGAATATCAAAGGATTAGGAGAAGCCTAAAGGGGAAATGATGAATCTCTCAAATATTTTTACAAAAATTACCTTCCTCCTAATCATGATATGAAAGCGAAATGCAGAGTGAAGGATTTCATTTCATTTGATCCTACAATTTTGTCAGAAAAATTACTGTTAAAAAATCAAGACCTGGCTCATTTTCTGATCATTTTAAGAATTAGCATGTGGTTAAAATTATCAAATAAATTCTGACTATATAAGCTAAAATAAACTTATATTCATGCATTTTAGTTTCATTTGCCAAACCTAACTTCTTGCGTGCTTTTCTCTGGAATTGTGTTTCTATTTGAGGTAGATGCACTTTTCAGTGGATCTGATTTCACAGAAGGATATCGTGTGGTAGTTAAAGCAATTAGGATTGTGTGAAGAATCTGGAGCCAGGATGCCTGGGTTTCAAATCCAAGTTCTGGTACTTATTGTATAACACAGGAAGGTGATTTGATTTCCTTGTACTAAGGGTTCTTATCTAGAAAACAGAATTAATAGCAGTCCTGTTTCAGCAGAGGATTGGGAGCAAGGTAGTGGATATTGTATCAAGAGGCATCTGGCCTGTCCTTTGTGATGAAGTGTCTTCCCTGGGGTTGGGGGGTGGTCTGTGCTTTCTTTCTTTCCTTTTTTTTTTTTTTTAAGGTTTATTTATTTGTTGGAGAGAGAGAGAGAAGAGCGCACGTGTGCGTGTGCATGTGCAGTGGGGAGGGGCAGAGGGAGAGAGACAGGGAGAGAAAATCTCAAGGAGACTCCATGCTGAGCAGGGAACCAGATGCAGGGCTGGATCTCAGGACCAAGAGTCAGTTGGGGTAACCAATTGTGCCACCCAGGAGCCGGGTTCTGTGCTTTCTAAGTGGGCATAGCTAATTTCATTCCTTTTCACATTCCCTTCTGGAAAAAAACCACCTCTTCCTCTTCTAGGTACCTCGTTCTTTCTCTGCACAACCTTCAACTATTTCCAGAAGCCATTCCTGACCATTCCTCATGCTATACAAGGTTGGGTGGTTCTTCCTGATTCCTATAAAACAGTGAATATCGGGACGCCTGGGAGGCTCAGTTGGTTAAGCATCTGCTTCAGCTCAGGTCATGATTCCAGGATCTAGTCCTGCATCAGGCTCCCTGCTCAATGGGGAGTCTGCTTCTCCCTCTCCCTCTGCTGGAGCTCCCATCTGCCAGACAATACACTAAATAACACTTTTCATGCATTATATCATAGCATCCTTGCATAAGCTGGTGGGAGAGAAATCGTTGTCCTCATTTGAAGACTGAGGCCACTGAAGCTAAGAGAGATGGGAAAAAATCCTGAAAGACTCCTTGGTAGTAAATTGCAGGAATTCAAACCCTGGTCTTCCTGGCTTCAGAACCCATGCTCCTAAGCACTACCTTCCCCAGCCTTCTGAATTGTGTCCACATGGATTCCACGTGCCCACTGCATGGCAATGTCATGTGGAATGTGCATCTCTTCCTCAGGATCACAGGCCATTCACTCCCCACCTTTGCGTGTGTGGTGGGTGGGGCTGGGTGCAGGCTGAGTTGTTTTCTAAGTCCTTTTAAAGACCTATAAACATGCAAGAGGGTGGAGGTAGGAGAGGCAGAATGGTAGCCAGTGAGAGTATGGGCTTTGACCTGACAGCTTTGAAACCTGGGTCTGGACCTTACTGACTCTGTAGTCCTGGGCAAGTTACTTAACTCCCTGATGCCTCAGTTTCCCTGTTGTAAAATGTGAAATAGTTACTACCTCAAAAGATTAATGAGTTAATAAAAAAATAATGAGCTAATAAATGTGAAAAACGTAGAATGATGTCTTGTACATATTAAATATTACATGTGTTAAATATCATTACCCTATACACTTTTGAAAGCAATTCAACTGACATTTTCTCCACAAATTTTTCCAAAATCCCCCCTTTGGGTCCTTGTTCTCTGGTGTCTCATTAGGAAATTAAAAAAAAATTAAAAACCACCACCACCACCACTGAAGACAAAAAATATTAGCTTCCTGATATCAAATATATTTATTAATTAAACAGATCACTCATTTTCATGTATGGTTCAGACCTACATGACATAAATCTCATTTTTCGTAGGCTTTTCACTTATGTGCAAAATCAATGTTATTTTGACATCTTCTCCCTTCTCTTGGCTGCTAGGGAACTCAGTCATATTTTGAATCAGTTTTATTAATTGATAAGAGCATAGGATCTGCATAGTTCGCATACTTTAAGTTTTCTCTAGTCCTGAATTTTCATAAACTTTTTAGATTCTCTGATCTTATTTTTAATTAATTCATTTTTTCTATTTTATTGTTAATCTTTGGTAAGTCCCCTCACATCCTCTATGAAATAAAACAGTATAAATGTGTTACTAAAGACTATATTCATCTTTGAAATTCCCTAATTTCTAGCACTGCTTTACATACATAAATTTAGATTGAGACACTGTTAAAGAAAACCAGAGCTGGACAGTAATTAATTAAAGCAGTAAAAAGATATCTTAATCAGGAAATATTGTAAGAGAGGGAAAAAAACCCTCAGTTCAGAACTGCGCTCAATCCCAAACACAAGGAAAAGAGAGAATTTATATACAACTAAGAAATAGAGTGCGGGTGGGGAAACGGTGGGTGGGAAAAGACTAGGAAGGTAGGATAATTCTTGCTAAATTGCTCTAAGAGGGTTCTTTGCTGAAGGCAGGCCAGGGTAATGAGGTGTCACTGGGGATGTTCAAGGATGAGGAGAGGGATCAGATATTAAGGGTGGGGATTTGGGTAAATCATCAGGATTTGACAAGACTCTTGCTAAAACTGGCCTCTTGGAGGACACGCCCAAGGATGGAACGTAGTTGATAAAGAGTTTAGAGAAGCCTGATTTGAGTTTGGCTGAGAGCATGTGAATGTGCCAATATTGAACTATGTCTCACCTACATAAAGAGTAAGTTTCTTATGGTTCAACCTAACACTGTCTCAACAAGTGTTTGTTTTAAACAACCTCAATTTTTTATTTCTTTGAAAATTAAAATGCCATTTCTTGAATGTCTGCCCCCCCTCCCCCGCCCGCCCCCAGCTTGTCAGTTGAGGCTGTGTATTCAATAAATATACTTGTCCGCCTCGGCTCTAATGTGACATGTAGCTGATACCTCAGAGTGTTGTTACTTCCAAGTTCACTTCATATTTAATTTATTACAGAATTCTCCATAACTGATTTTATTGATGAACTGTACAGTGTAAAATTATTATTTGTTAAAGATTTCACAGTACTTTTTAAAAAAAAACAACTCTATAGCTACAAAAAAAAAATCCATTCCTTCATAAAAGCATTTGAGAGAAAAAAATCCAAGATAAAGAAGTTCACAGGATTAAAGATCTATTCTGCTTGCTGTCTTCATCCTGTTCCACATAAACTCAGTGGCCTTATTTTTCAAATAGGCTTTTATTTAGGAAACAGATAAGAGGGATTCAGTTCCTTTCCACAAATATTGAGAATCCACTACCGGTTAGGCTGAGGATAAAATGTTCAAAACGAAGCATATTTCCTACCACTAAAGAGCAGTCCATGGACTGGAGCCGCGGAAACGTAAGAATTTTCAGGGTGACGTGATATGCTCTCTGTTTCTACTTTCTAACTGAAGTCTGTGCTTCTCTTTACCAACTAAACATCTTCCACAATCCATCACCATTAGTTGTAATTTAAACAAATACATTAAATGCAGGAACTAAATGCCAAACTAATGGTGATTTTATTAAAATGTATTTTTACAGTAACCCGGTCTAACAAAATTTAAATGAAAAAATGAAAAAGTAAAATAGATTGGCCAAGGACTCTGAGAAAGTCCCTGAATAGCAAGCCCCTGTCCACCTTCCCGTACCCTTTCCCAGTTAGTGTGAGAAAAGCAGAGGCGACTACAGAGGCCCTTTTGAAAGCCAGAAAAATATACGAAATGTCACATCAAAAATAACAAAGAAAAAGTAAACTCCAGAGCAACTGGAGTTGAATACATTTATTCTATCTAAATCATGCCACCAAAAATGTGTGGCCTTTGTTTTCACAAATTTGTGGACAGAGCCATGGGATTCTAGATTTGTGTAAGATCCTAGAGACCACCTTGTACTGACCTTTGAGTTTACAGATGAAAAACACTAAGGTTCAAAGGGCCGCCTAACCTTATCCAAGGTTAGGACCCAGTCCTCTGACTTAAAGTGCTCTTTCTATCATCCCAGCACATTTCCTGAAACTCTCCATCATTCCCCTCATTGTGACTTTATCATCTGTATTCTACTTTCACATAAAACTTTGTGTGTGTGTATGTGTTTTTTTTTTTAATTTCTCTTTCTATATCACACTTTTGTGGCCATTTGCTTGTCACTGAGAAATATGTGTCAAAAGTCATTACCCCGTGTGATTTTTTTTTAAAGAAATAAGAATGTAGGGCTTGGGTGCTTTTATCTGTCTTCACATTCAATTTCTTCTATTCTCTTCATTTCCCTGCTTCCATACTCCTAAAAATGGGAGGGAGTTGATGCAGTATGACAAAGACGGAGAAATATCTCATGCTTCTTTCAGTCAAAGGGCATCACAGACTAAATGGAGCTTTAAGCGGAAGGCAACGTACTGAACCGAATAGCGGGGATTACATCTGTAAGAATTTGGGCTTTCACTGAACCACTGCGATGGGTGGCGATGACCTGGGTGTAGAGTACCTCCTAGGAAAGTCGGCTAGCCTATGAGCTTTCAGAACATTCATGTGGGCTGGTCCAAAAATAATTCGAGAGGACAATACCTTGAGTCTGTTTCCAAAAAGGGAAATGTCACAAGTCACGAGAAGAGGAAGATAAGAAAGCCAAAGAGGAAGAAGGTTCTTTCTCACACATGTCCGCATTCATCATGCTCTTCATGGCCATTACCTTATGCAGGTGTTGCAACCAACTCATCAAGCGTATGTTTTTATGCCTATAGCATGACTGAGATAGTTGACCAGAGAGAGGTAACTGCCGGGAATCTACCTCCCTGGCAGTGGAGATATGCAGAACAAATCGTTTTGCGATGCTCAGTAAATATTTATTGGGCCCTGTGGTCAAGGCCCTGGAGGAACAACAGCAGACACAAGAAACAGTGTCCACTCTTGCGGAACTTACTTGTCTGACTTCAACACTCAAGCAGCCCAAGAAGAGTGACTGAGCTTTTGACAATCCGAAAAATAAATAGCGTTTTTGAAGGTGTGATCAACTTGAAGGCTAGCAAAGGAACTATTTAGAGCTAGGTACATTTCACGGTGCTTTAAATCTTCATCTAAATTGTGTATCATTAAATATAATTAGTCATTCTAGTAAACATAACATCTTAATGTCTTAAAAAAGAATTCTATTGTCATGGGAGGAAGAAAAAAAGCACAGCTCAGTAGAAAGACTCTCTAGTGCAGATAACCACAGTTTAGGAAAGTAAAATTATTGGGACCGAAGCAAACACAGGCACCCCCATCCATGTGCAGGCAGCTTAATACAGTCTTTGGATGTAGGGTGATAAAAATAGCATCTGAAGGGCTAATCTTTCAAACCTAAACTTATAATTATGCAAACATCTCCTCAGGACATTAGTTCACTTAAAAAAAAAAAGACATTTTAAATATGCCCTTTGACTTCTTCTGCAATGGCTTAAGGTGGCTTAGCAGTTAAAACAAGTAGGAGAAATAATATTTAAGGTTATCTGAAAAGGCATTTTTTAAAAAGTAGATAGAATTGGCACTTTCAGGCACTTGAGTTGAGAAGATTATAGTACAGGGACAATTAGTTTATTTTCTGGCAGCTGGGCTATAAAGAGAAACATTTTGAATTACACAATAATAGAAAACATACAAATTCATCTGTAGAGAAAATTCTTTCTGGACCTTAACCCAAGAAGAAATTTAGCATGTCCACCAGTATTTAAAGAAAAAACAAAACAAAACACCAATAACATCATTCCATGCACTTTATCTACAACCAGAGCTTTACAAAAGATACAGAAGTGCTGTTCTCCTGGTTGATTCACAGACTGGCCTTCCATAAAGGCAGAGGGTGTGACATTAAATCATAACTCAGGGCAGGCAATTTTGTGCGAGGCTGATATAATGGTGTCCAAGCATTCGGTTGGCCTAACGTAATGCTTGACTAGAACTTGAAGCCTTCAGATGAATGGCTAGTTAGTATGCCCACTAAGCTTCTTTTCTCACATGGAGGTGTTTTAAGCAAGCTTTGGAGAAAACTGTATCTCTTTCTTTTTTTTCTCTACTACATTAGCTTTACTGAGATATACTTAATATACAAAAAGTTGTGCATGTATACATTCTGATGAGTTTGGACATAAGCATAAATCCCTTATACCACTGTTGCAATCAAGGTAATAAACATGTCCATTGACTCCAAAAGTTTCTTTGGCCCCCTGGTTTTTGTGGGTGCACGTGTGGTAAGAATACTTAACCTGAGGTCTATACTTGGAAGTTTTTAAGTACACAACGCCATATTGCTAACTGTAGGCATGATGTTGTACAGAAGATCTCTAGAACTTATTCTTCCTGTATAAACTGTACCTTTATACTCACTGGACAATTCTCCATCTTCCCCAGCCCTGTGCCCTGGCAGCCGCCATTCTACTCTCTGCTTCTATGAGCTTGATTCTTAGATGCCTCATATAAGTGGAATCATGAAGTATTTGTCTTCTGTGACTGACTTATTTCACTTAACATTAGGGTGTGCTCGTTTTCCTTCTTTCTGTGATGTTTATAAAAGAGGACATCATGTCAATGTTTTCACTCACACATTCCAAGCATGGTTTTAAGACAAAAGCCAGGGGATGGTGATAAAATTCAAATCACAGTTTACAACTCTGAAGGTGTTCATTTGCTCACAGGGAAGATAAGTCATTGACCATTAGTTAGTCACGTTAAATTGAGAAAGATTGTTTATCAAGAGGGCTGCAATTATTCCCCTCCTTATGGCCACACTATTTGCAATGTAACCTTGTAGCCCCAGCCATCAAGAGATAGAGGTCATCCCCCTACTGCTTGAAACAGAGCTTGCTTTGAGACTTGCTCTGACAAATATGGTATGATTGAAGTGACAGTGTGTTGGTTCTGAGCTTAGAACTTCATCTGGGTCTCTTGAAATCCCACTGACACCCTGTGAAAACAAGCCAGGTCTAACCTGCTGAATGATGACAGACACCAGTCTTAGGCATCCCCTAAGGCGACCAGCCAACACACAGGCAACCTGCAGAAAGAGAGCTCCCTAGGTGATCTGCAGCTTACTTCAGGTAGATGCATGAGGGGGCCTGGCCAATATCAGAACTGCTCAGCTGAATCCAGCTTAATTTATTGACCCACAGAATTGTGAGCTAAATAAATACTGTTTTAAGCCATTAGCTTTTGGATGTTTTTTTGTTTTGTTTTGTTTTGTTTTGTTTTTACCACTTGCTAACATATATATTAAGAAATTACCAATAATAGTACTTTATATTTGCACTTTATTGTTGAAAAGGTATTTTGCACATACCATCACAGTTGCCTCCTATCCTGAGTCTTTTTATTACATAAAGAAACATACCTACATTTTCCTTATAAGGCTGTGAGGACTAACGGAGGCATGTGGACTGGAATACAGTAGGTGCTCAACGGATGTTTCATCCCTTATTCTCCATGGCCCAGTTTCTCAACTTTTGTTGTTGTTGTTGTTGTTGTTATTGCCACCCCCAACTGGAGAGTTTTTAGACATTTTTTTTTCTAATTGTTACCCGCCCCCCATAAAACTTTAAAGCTACAAACACATTATATACCTATTTCTGTACAGTATATAAATCTGTGCTTTATGCATAAAGAGTAAGACTTGCCCCGTAATAACCAATTTTAACCTCCCTGGGGGAGTACATCATTCTCATTGGGAATACATGCTCTGTTGGTATCGTGATAGGCATTCTTGTTTCATGCTGACCCTGGAATCATGAAGTGATTGGTACTAGGGTGCAGAGCTTAAGAACTTCAGGCCTGAAAGGTTAACCTGGGGCATCTGACTCCAAGCCAAGCGCTCTTGGTATTCTATCAAAGAAGAGAGCCTGGGTTCAAACGTGCATTTCATTTACGGCTGGATAAATTGAATCATCTATCTTTACAACTCTGGGGTGAAAACCAACTAATTAAACGGCTTGTAGTTGTTATAGTGAAGGAGGGAAAAGCTCTATAAATGCTTAATAATCACGTTGACAGAACTGGAAGATGCTATTTGCTTCTCTGTGTAGAGAGAGTGTTTTCAGATGAAGAGAATTCATTCTCTAGAGCCATCCATCCAGCCTCTCACTAAATTCACCCGCACTACATTTCTTTAAGGATTTATAAGACAGAAAAGAAAACAGCAGTGAGGCAGATGAAAACATTTCCTGGATACAGGCATAAAACTCTAAGGACTAAAAGTGAGGAGGGGAGCCACAGAGAGGGAAAGGCTGGAGAAGATTAAATGTGTATGTGTCACTAATCACTATATTCAACCTTTAGAAATGCTCTTTGTGAAGAAAGGCATTTGCAGAGAGAGAGTGTATAAAGAAATGTGAAACCGACCTGAGCCACAAAGTTCACAGGACGAAATGTGACGGTTATTAAGCTCCCACTGGCTTGCAGCCAAATGTAGAGTGTGCCCCTGTCCACTCAATTTAACCTGACCTTGGTTAAAGAAGCAATTCTGCTTATGCATATGAGGAAGGGGGCTTGCAAGGAACTGATACATGAAAGCATCCAGAGTCTTCACAACGTTTAGTTTACTTATCAAGGACTTCCGAGACTGAGCAATTACCAACACATTCTAAACCAGGCTCCTCCTAGAGGCTCCTGGTTCTCTGAATTCCTCTAATTTTTCAGCCGGATAGAGTAATAAATGAGGAGAGTGATTTTTCTGTTCTCAGATATTTCCTGCAAGAAGAAACCATGGATGTTGTAAATATTTAACAGAAGAAAGAAAGAAAAAAAGAAAAGAAAAGAAAAGAAAAGAAAAGGATGTAGGGAGAAGCCTCAGTAGCCTAGATCTAAAGCCCAATTATTATTTTACAGATGGGGAAACTGAGGCTTCAAGGCAGGAAGTGATTTCTTTCAAATTCACAGATGGAGCTAAAAGGAGAACACATTTACCCAGTGCTCATTGTAACAGGTGAGCTCTTAACCTCCTATGAAACAGTGATCTGCTGTCATTTTAAGTATTGATTTCATTCTTCTATAGTCCCTTTAGGGACACAAACTCATAAAAACTCTTCTGGAATTACCTTTGGCTCTTTCACATTCAGGTTGATTTGCAAGATTTCTCACCCTAGAGAGTCCATTTCAGCCCCTCCCTCTTCCATCACGAGCACCTACTCAAGCCCAGATTCAGGAGAGGCATCACCCATCTGTTATCTGTTCCCAATGGGTCAGAAAAGCAGGCCATCCTATAGCCTGCTGACCACCCCTTCTTCCACACCCTTAGAATGAAACCCTTTTTCAAGTAGCACTCTGACATCAGCTGCTCTTCCAAATGTCTTCCTTCCACAGGAGTTCTCACTGTTGCCAAGTGCATATATTGGTCCCACTGGCTCTTCGATTTGTGTCTGATTTGTGGATTCGGGAGGAGCCCACAGCCTCTCTCTTTTCTGCCTTTCCATCCTACTGCTCCATTCTACTCACCCTTGATGTCCTTCTTGGCTCTCAAAAACTCAGCTTGGTAGTTTTGTGGGGCTGACTTTCTCATAGCCTGTATGAGGCTTCCTTGCTTAGTGCGGTCTACAGTTCCAACACTATTCCCTGCCCTACCTCACCTTATAAGCACTGACCTCTTTTGGTTGATTTAAGGACTCATGCTCTCATTCTCTTTCCTGTCTCTGGGGTCTTATCATGCCTGGATTCTCTTGATTTACTTCTGAACTCACTAGCCTGGATGGAGCCTGAAGAATTTAGATGAAACACTGCCTTCGTGGTTTATCATGACACAGGTGTTTTAGATGGTCCCTAACCCCTATCCTTGTCCACTGAGCCAGAACCCATTCTAGTTCTGGTGCTGCCACTCACTTTCTATGAAATATAAGGAAAATCTTTTCCCTTGTTGGTCCTAAGTGTACTCACTTATGAACTGAGGAGGATGGCTTCAATATTCATTCATTCATTCATTCATTCATTCATTCATCTATTCATTGACCCAGCACACATATCCTGAGTTACTATTCTGTGCTAGAAAGCTTATTGGTGTCAGTTTAAGGGTTCTCCAGGGTGCCTTCACATACAGGTCACATGAGGTCACCTCTCTACTTATTCCTGCAGAAGCCAGAATGACTCATTCTAGACAGGAAGCAGATGGTCATAGCCAGGGCCTGTGGGGCACAGAAGCACCCCTTATGGACTCAGTTGGAGGTATGTGTGCAGAAGGGGAGCCTGGGTGGGGGAGGAAGAAAGGAAGCAGCAATGGATCTATCTCTTCCCAAGTCCTTCCTGCAGCTGAGGGAGGCTGCATCCTGAGGTTGAAAATAGAGTAGGACAGAATTAGCAGCACCTGCTTCAATCTGCAGTCTCACAACCTGAGCTCCCAGAATGAGATGTGCCTGCAGGCGAAAGCGCTTGCCACGGGGAACAGCAGAGGAGCGACGCTGGCCCTGAACATTGTTTTAATTACCAGGTGCCTGTACTCCCCGGGTCTCTTCTTTCCCTCCCCATCACAGATGGGGTGTCAGAGTTGACATTGGGCAGAAGATGGGGGCAGAGCTGGGCTTTGGCCTCAACTTGCTGTGGGATCCAGACAGGACTTCTATCCCTCACAGGCCTCAGTTGCCTCGTCTATAAAATCAGACAGCAGGTCTTGTAATTTCACTTAAGTTCTAACATGCTGGACCCGGTGGTTCCCGTCCTTGCATTTCTACCTGCTCCTCCTCACCCCACCCCACAGCCCACAGTCTTTACTTCTTCCGTCCCTCCTCAGTGTCCATGATCCCCCTCTACTGTTCTTCCTCTACTAAGGACTATAGGAAAGGGGTGATTTGTGTCCAGAGCACCCAGGTTGGCCACAGGGACAGTAAGAGCAATGGCGGGGCTCACATCTCAAGCTGAGTCTCTTTCTCTCTATTGTGGGAATTTCAGGGGTAGAAGAAACTTGGCTTTTCTGGAGGGGGCCAAGCCAGGGGATCCAAGGTTGGTGCCCAAGTGGGCCAGTTTTGTCAATCAGTAGGCTTTTTACAGCTTCCTGGACACTCCTTGGTGTCACTGATCCCCCCACCCTTTGCTGCCCTCTTCTGCTAATTTCTTCCATATCAGATACTCCAGACCTTCAGCCCACAGGCAGCGTTCTCACGTTTTGTCCTTGTCACCCAGGCTCACTCTGCTGGCTACTTCACTGCCACCTTTCCTCATCCAGGAAACTTCCATTTCTTTTCTTTTCTTTTCTTTTTGTTTTTAAAGATTTTATTTATTTATTTGAGAGAGAGAGCAAGCAAGTACACAGAGGGAAAAGGAGAGAGAGAGAGGGAGAAGCAGACTCCCCACCGAGCAGGGAGCCCAATGTGGGGCTCGATCCCAGGACCCTGAGATCATGACCTGAGCCGAAGGCAGATGCTTAACCGAACGAGCCACCCAGGCGACCCAGGAAACTTCCATTTTCTAAGGATTACCTTCTTTCTTCACCAGGGGTCCTTCCCCTGTACTCTTCCCTCCCCGGCATGCGACCCCATTCTCTCATCTATGGTGGGTAGTCCCTTCTCTGTCTCCTTCTTCTCTTCATTCTCTATTTACCCTACATCCTGTCTTACATTCTCCTTCCATATCTCACTCTACCATCATCCATCCCTGTGCTCCGCTCCTTGCTACAGCAACTTAGTGCCCCGGAAAGACCACGGTCTTGGATGTAAGATGGACATAGGTGGGTTTACATTCTGTGGACTTGAGGAAATTGCCTAAACCTCAAATACATGATTTACTCATCTTCAAAATGGGTCAGTAAAAAAGTATGGGCAAACTTCTGTGTTGACATGAGATGACATCTGTGAAGAATCTATGTCTTAAGAGACAACAATAAATGCAGTGCCTAAAAAATAAAATGGGCGGCTATAATAATCACAATCCTCTTCATCGGTGGCATCAACAACAGCAACAACCAAATGCTAGTCTTTCTCCTACTTTCCTCTTTTCATTTTCCCAGTCTCTCTCTCAGTTCTCAGTTCCTCCTGGATGAAGTTGTGTCCCTATTATATGCTCTCACTACCCCCCAAATAGCCTCTCTTCTATTTCCTATCACACTGGCTTATCGTTGCCTGTTTGACCTTCCTTCTGTCCTCTCCACTTGGATGGGGGGCCCCATCTTGATCATCCCTATGTGTCTGGGGCCTGGGACAGTGCTGTACGATTATCAGGTACCAGGGCCAGGACTAGAGTGAGGCCAGTGAGGTACCTACACCATGATGTGTGGGGAGCCTCTACAAGAGATACCCAGTAAAAAATCACTGAATAGTTTGTGTGTTCCTTCCCCCATATTTTCCCAATCCCATCAGCCTGTCCATTGCTCTTTTCTCTCCCTCTCTTCCATTCACTCCTGTCTTCACCCACGATTTTCACTCCCTGGCATGTTCCTTTAATAGCATCAGCCTTCTCTCCCCTTCTCCCCTCCTCCTCCAGTATCCCCTGTGCTTCTTCTCCCAAATCCTCCCCAACCCTTGCTCTGTCTACTTGTTTGAATCTGGCAAACTTTCTTCCCTCTGCCTCTTTCTTTATTGATTTGTATGGGGTTATTTTGTCCATGGAGGGAAAGGATTTCTTTGATACTCCAAAGGATCAGCCTGGGCACAAAAGCCACGGACAGCTTTTGTTTGATGTGGACAATTTTATTCCCATTCAGTTCCCTGGGTTTTCAAACAGCTGCAGATCTGTGAACTCAAAACATCTGAGCCAGTTCATCCTCCCTCTCCTGAAAGTGCACAGGCATTTTTTTTTTTTTTTGAGTCTTTAACAACCTGTCCTGTACCTCACTGAACAGAGGTCACATCATTAGTAGGGCCCTGAGTTCATCCTGAAAAGTTAAAACAGTTAAATTAAGACCAGATCCAGGTACAGCTCTTTAAACAAAAGTGAAAGATACAAGCAAAAACCCAAATGACTTCCTTCTTCCTGTCACATGTTCATCGTGTCCTCCACACTTTCGAAGGTCAAAACTTTTCTGAACACTTAACATCTATCATCTGAGCTACAATCACCATTAGCGGTACAATCCTTCTCTAATTAGGATATCTGCCCAAATAAAACTGCCTTGAATAATTTTAAATTTAAAAAATTTATCAAATAGGGCACAGGTGGCCTTATAGATTTAAAATATGGATACACAAGTTTATATGAACAATTTGTAGACTAACTGAGTAGATATGTGCTATGGGGTTTGGTGTCTCCTCAGCCCAAGTGTCTGTGGCTCTCCTAAAGTTTACCATCTGTTAGCTAGCATGCCTGACTTATAAAGTATGACACTGGTCTCAACATTTGCTTAATCACTCTTAGAGAAGGGCTTAAATTCAGGATGAAAATGTAGATTCATGGAAAACCCCACACTTTGGAGATACCACCTCTACCTTGGGTAGCAGAGGGCAGTGCTGAGCTGGGTGAGTCCAAGCAAAAGAGGGAAGTGGGATCATCTTGGGTACAAAAATGTCCAATATTTGATGGAAGGGTACGGCACTGCTGCACCTTCTCTGGAGAGACATTTTGCAACATTTGACACAATTTAAAAATTCATGTATGATTGACCTTGCATTCCCAACCCTGAGAATATATTCCATAAATATACTGGCACATGTGAGAAGAGATGTATGTATATGCAACATGAACACTGAAACATTGCTGGGAGAAAAAAATGATCAGAAATAACCTAGATGTCAATCAGCAGAAGTAATTATATTACACACGTGCCTTGAAATATCTTGCAGCTGCCAAAAAGAATGAGCTTTTATGTACCAATATGGTAAATCTTTCTGATATAAGACCAAGGGGGATGGGCTGGATGGGTGATGGGCTTTAAGAAGGGCACGTGATGTAATGAGCAATGGGTGTTATATGCAACTGATGAATCACTGAACTCTACCTCTGAAACTAATAATACACTCTATATTAATTTACTGAATTAAAATAAAATAAAATTAAAAAAAATACCAAGTGTTAATATCATGGAGAGGATGGTACCTTTGTGATGCTTTTTGACGTGTCAGCTTGGTTAGCCTGAACTATAGCCCTCAGGATGCCCTACTCATATATTTTAGGGACAGCTAAAGGGATATGCTCTCAGGAGAGCTGGAGGGCAGAAAGGAAGCTGTGGTCATTTTGTAACACATCCAAATCTCTCCCAGTTACTCAATCAAACATTAATACTGATGCGGCGGTGGAGGGAGTTCACAGGTGCGATTAAAGTCCCTCATCAGTTGACTTTGGGCTAATCAAGAGGGAGATTATCCAGGGTAGGCCTGATTTAATCAGTTTGAAGGTCTTCAGAAAGAGTCCTAGCATCCCCTGAGGCAGATACACCCAAGAACTGCTGGGGCAGATGTTAATTGTTCTTCTCCTTGAATCTTCCTTCCTGACCACTCCCTATGCACTAGGATTTTTAGCTCATGGTTGTGGGGTTCAGTTTGCTTCTCATTTTTCCTCCCTGACTGCCTGTCCTACAAACTTGGGACTTGCTTAGCCAGCCTCAACAACTGTATTAGCCAATTTCATGTAATAATTCGTACACATACATATATGTATATGTGTGTGTGTGTGTGTGTGTGTGTTTTGTGTGTGTGTGTGTGCGTTTATCGTACAGGTTCTCCTTTTCTGCTTAAACCCTGACTGATCTGCCTTTAGTGTAAAAAACATAATATAATAGAATTAATCTAATGTTGGAAACCCAGAAATCACTGACAGTGGTGTCTCTGTGGAGAGGATCTGTGGGATTAGAAGACAAGAACAATGGTGGAAAGAGATGCATTCCTACCTTTTGCATTTAATCATTATGTTTTAAATTATTCAAAGGTCATACTTAATTTTTTATTGTGGTAAAAAAGAGCATAAAATTTGCCACCTCAAATTATTTTTAAATGTACAGTTCAGTAGGGTCATATTTACACTGTTGTTAAACACATCTCCAGAACTTTTTCATCTTGCAAACTGAACTTCTATACCTTTTAAACAAAAGTTGTCCTTTTTCTTCTAGCCCCAGCCCTGGTAACCACCTTTTATTTCCTCTTTCTATGCATTAGACAACTTTAGATGTCACATATAAGTAGAATCGGACCATATAAGTAGAATTGTGGCCATGGTTAATTTTAACACAAATTTTATATTGTATTCAATAATTAAAAAAATTTTATTTGAGAGAGAGTTGAGTGGGGGAAAGGACAG